>NC_138032.1:24789125-25389125 GCF_964106645.2 Podarcis pityusensis
CTTGTTAAATCTTTATAAGCGCAACACATCCTTGCAAATTTCGGAGATCGTAAAATGAGAAGATCTGGAATATTCAACAGCAGTTATTATTTATCAGTAACTCACAATGATGTTTGACTTCTTAATAATTGACTTCTTCTGCAATTGATGTCGGGCTAATGTGTTGTTAATATTCTAAATATCATTTTAGAAAAGAGAAACACTCAACAGAACAATAATAATAATAATAAATGCTAGCCTGAGTGGAATTAACTTTTATGGTCTGTATATTGTCTGTCTCTTCCAGTAGAAGATTAGTATTGCATAGGGAAAGCATGAAAACATCCATAAAGCATAATTTATTTTATGCCATCCTTTCACCTCTCAGCAACATGATACATAATTAGATTTTACTGATGCTAAAATATGGTTTCAGGGTATGGGCTGAAGGTGCATGAGGCCACTATCTTGCTGCTGCTTAGCAGGTCTGGTGCTGGTCATTGATGGGAGAAATTACCTCCTCAAAACCACATGCCCAGAGTTCCTTGACCATGACAGAACAAAGTTTCAATTTTTCCCCATGGTGGAGAATGGTTTAAACATTCCATTTCTTGCACTTCTTTGTTCTGGTCACTGCAATATACAGTGGTATCTTGGGTTAAGTACTTAATTCATTCCGGATGTCCATTCTTAACCTGAAACTGTTCTTAACCCGGAGCACCACTTTAGCTAATGGGGCCTCCCGCTGCCGCTGTGCTGCAGGAGCACGATTTCTGTTCTCATCCTGAAGCAAAGTTCTTAACTCGAGGTAATATTTCTGGGTTGGCGGAGTCTGTAACCTGAAGCGTATGTAACCTGAGGTACCACTGTATCTTGGAGTGACTTTTCCCTAACAAGTGGCTGTCAGAGTTTAGTTAGCTCTTAACCACCATTCTATCCTTTATCTCTTACTCTCTTTGGGTACACTATCTGCATTGTGTCAATTGTTGCCGTTCTGCTTGTGCGACAGATTTCCACTTGCACAATGTCGCTGTACCTCAAAATCTGCTCCAGAGGGTTGGAAGACCCCTTAAAAGAAGATTTCTTTGAGGGAGGGGACATGAGGAGAGAAGAGGAAGGTGAAGTCCCATTGCGTGTGTCAAACACTGTTTGTGTGAGATCAATCAATTTGTAACTTAAGGATTAATTCCGTTAGTGTTAAAGTCAACTAGCCAAGATGGGTGGAGGTGTTGCTTAGCAGCCAGGAAGAGTAGCATGATCTTCACTGAGGTGGCACATGCCCTGATTGGCTGCATAGTTCTGAGTGGGTTTTTTCTCTGTATGTTGAGTTGAATGTACTCCTGCTGTGTACAAGGCCTTAGAATAACAAAAATCTGTTGGTTTATTTCTCCTCAGATTATACACTGTTTTGTTCAGTTTCTTTAGTAAAGTAAATACTTTTCTCGTTGGACTCTCTCTGCGTTATTTAAGAGACTATTAATAGTCTCTGCAGTGCTGGATACAACCCGCTTTGTAATCCACTTTGAATTATGTATCCACTTGTGTGTTCAGACCTTTAAACCTCCCCCTTAAATAAATTCAGACAAGACTCAAATTTTGGTCTGGTTTTGGCAGAATTTAGGCCACAACTTTATTGATTACAGCAAGTGAATGGTTGCATAGGCTCTGGTTCGACTAGCTCCCTACACCGTTGCAGGTAGCGCTGACCCAGGGCACCAGCATAGGTCAGCCTAGGGTGAACATCTGGATAAGCGGAAAGCTGGGAACAAGCTATCTCCGCCACCCAAATGCCCCCCTGGACTCAGGCTCGGGCACAACCCCCTCACAGGGGTTGACCAAACCATCGAGCCCCTGGATTCCTTTAATGGAATACCCTTCACATAGGGATGGCGAGAGCATTCTCCCATCCCTATCACCTGAACCAGAGCCTATCCGCAACCTTACAAGCTGTGATGATTTGCTACGCGGCAGGTTAAACCCAAATGGCAACAGCCAATCAGCCAAGTGGGGGAAATTGCTGCCATGCCCCTGTCCCAACGACAGACGACACACGACGGCATAGCAATGTCAAGCGCAAAGCCCTAAAAGTAGGGAGAGGTGGGCAAGTGTTCCGATGGACGCATCAAAAGAGGAAGCTCTGGGTCACATGCAGAGGTATATATAGGTCCCTTGATCCGTTTAGCATGCATCCCATTGGCCTGATTAAACCCAGCATCAAGGGACCTACCAACTGGGTGTTGTGGCTATTCAATCGAACCCACCCACAACACAGGGCTTGGTTGCCAGGTCTCATCGCAACATGTGCCCTCTTTAAGGGAGGACCCGATTTCTAATAACTATTGCCAGTGTAAGAGTTGAGACACTGCTTGCTACCCATAACCAAGTCACATGAAGGAGGAAGCAGAGCTTTATTTATTATTTCTCTGATAAACAATAATAAAACAGAATGGCTTAGAAAGGACACCATGCATTATCTATTTCACCCTTCAACCTGAGACCGCATGTTACATTTTGGAACAAAGTAAGAGAAAAATGTTGAACAATTTGGGCTCACATTTCATAGTTCAGAGAGTCACATAAAATTCCTGGAAAGTCACATTAGAATGAAATATGGGAAAGAAGCGCTAGAACATCTTTAAAAGCAAACGTAAAAAAGGGAACTGCATAAGATTTATTAATATTATGTTGCGCAACTTCTCATTCCAATGGGGGTGGGTGGGTGAATTTAGGATTTCTCTCTCTCTTTTTCTCTCTCTGTGCTTTTTTGAGCGCAGCAGCATAAGCTAGAAACACCAGTTCCTCTTGCACGTCAATATATTGACAGATTGCTGTTAAACAGCTGCTGTTTTGAGTTGCCAGGTCTCCAAGAGGGGCCTTGTGATGCCAGAAGATTGGCTCTGGTGATAGCAAAAGTGGAGACTGTGGATGATGAAAACAACACAAAAAAAGAAGGGTCTGGGGATGTTCAGTCCAGATAAAATGTTGCTTGCTTCCATCTGGCTGAAAGTTCTATTGATCCCAAGTGCTGGTTCATAGAGTTGGCAGCATTTGTCCTTCGTGGGTTATTGGCCCATGCACCCTGGCCTTGGGACTCTTGCCTGTCTGCGATTACCATGTGTCTTGGCCCCACATGCATTTGCTTCATGTGCACCCCTATCATTCCCCTTTGCTACCCTTTCTCCTCCCTTGCCACCTCCTAGAGCCGTGACCACCTACCTGGTCAATGGTCAGGTCTGCAATGATGGGAGTCGGAGTCTAACAACTACTGGTGGGTGCCATATTGGCTATTCCTGTTCTAGAGTAACCAGCCTGTTTTTCTACGTTCAGCCTCATTTTAGAGATCTGCTTATGTGCATTTATTTATCTATTTAGAAGGTTGAGCAACTGCTTGATCTCCAAGAGGTGTGCAATATAGATAATGTGGTGCTAGTGGCAGGCAAGAACCACAGTCCATTCTGTTTTCAGGCAGGCAAGAGCATGGATGCAGTAGTTATGCTCTTTTTACAAAAGTTTTGAAGTTCTTGCAAGCTTCAAGGCCTTGGCCATTGTGGCAGAGCCAGAGTTTAAATTTGTGCTTTTCTCTCTTCAGAATTACGCTTCATTGTAGAGGAGCAGAGGAATACGGCGTGACATGACCTGTGACTTTGCAAAACAAATTGCCGGAGATTGGGCAACCATCAGAAATAGCGAGTGGCTCAATTGAAATGCTTTTAGTCCATCTCCGAACGTATTTGTTTCATTACACACAGCCAGCTGCGTCATTAACATCTTGTTCCATGCTGAAATTTGCTCTAATATACAGGCCAGACTAACAAGAAAAAGTATGCGAGGCTAGTTAGGCTTTTGCTTTTATGAAATGTTTCTATGGTGTCTGCTGCATTTGAAATGCCACGAAGAGATTGGGGCTTAGGACTTTTTGTCCTCAGATAAATCCATTCCAGGAAAGTGATAAGCTTCTCATTAAAGCAGCTACAGAGCACATCTCAAAAATAATTCCTTATGTGCTGGTGTGTGTGGAAGTCTTGCTATCAAACATACTAAACAAGGAGAGAAAAAGTCTTCATTTTTAATCCTCTTCCACTAACTTGCTTACCAGTTTAAAGGACCCAGTACAGAGAAGGCAGGCACTATTTGCAATCTGTTGATGCAGTAATTTTTACTCTTTTACTGTTGATGCAGTAATTTTACCAGTACAGTGATATAATCTGTTTGAGGACACTGGTGGGCATGCTTTCAACAAATCCAATAATCAAATTTCATTTGGAGTGGGGGAAGTAAACAGTGCTTCAAATGTGAGATGTAGGCACCTAGAAATTGCTGGATATTCACGAAGATGGCATGAAATCACTTAGTCCTAACCCCTAATCTGCATCACTCAAGGGGGTTAGGATAAGACAAGGTCCTATCTGCCAAGTTCTAGTAGTGGCCGGAGGCTCTGTCACTGTTGAGGCTAATGTTGTGTTCATTGGGGTGGCTCCGTAGGAATGGGGGATGAATTCAATTCAGTTTATAGTTAAAGGCAAATCTACACAACTCACACTTTCTGAAACCAAAAGAGCACCCTTCTTCAAAATTTGCATTTCTTTGAACTTTGCAGCTCAGTTTTCCAGCCAAGTAATGTGTACCACAATTGATATATTGGGGTAAAGTGTGCATAGAATTGCATGTATTAGTGAAGATGACATTTAAAAAAATGTGTTATATTAGAGGAAATGCTTTTCAAAAAAAGTTTGCATTAGTCAAAGCTGCATACAAAAATGTGCATATTAGGAAAAATGTGCATTAAAAATGCTGATAAATTTTCATGAGGAATTTCTTTGTAAAATAAATAAATAAATAAATAAATAACCAACCTGATGTGGAAATGCGGAGAACTGAATTTAAGAATGTGAACCTGTGAGAAAATGACCATGGCACAACTGCTAGTGGCGGCAGTTCCCCCAATGGCAATAGCCTAATAAAAGACCCAAAGTGGGGTACTTTGGGGTGCAGCTGGAGTGGGCTGCTGTTGCCTTTGGATCTGCTAGAAGGGTCCAGTCCTTGGGATGGTCAGCTACAGCTGCTCTTATTTGCCATAAACTGAAACAACAGCAGCAAAACGGAAGTGGGGAGCCTGAAACGAACTAGAGGTTGCTCGCTCCCGGGCGGTTTGGTTGGCACATCTCAGTTTGCTCTTCAAACTCACTTGGATGCCATGGCAATTCCTTGCCCAGTCAATGTGGACAGAGGCACAGCTATCTTATTATTGCACAGCAGTTATCCTTCATATGGGGGCATGGTGCCAAATGTTCCTGTCGCCTGCTTCTATTCTGGGCACATTAAGTGGAATGCCAGAAGGAAGGCAGCACAAAGCAAACAAATGGTGCTGGTTGTCAGTAGGTCACTCTGGTCAGAATGCTTCTCTGTAAGCTTTATGATAATTCAGTAAGTTTCTATTGCCTGCTCCTATAATGTTAGTATCACAATCATTCCCAGAGAAATCACTGCTTAAAAACACAGCAATGAGCATGTGCTTGGCTTAACACTGTAGCTATAGCATGTGCTATTTGCTTGCTTGTTTTTTGGAAAAAAAAGAGAAAATATTTGTATTATGATATGATCATACACCTTTCCACTTGTAATAGGTTACACAGCACCAAAATGTCAAAATATCTTCTTCCCACCCATTACAGCTAAAGTATAGGCCCCTACAGGTAAGCATACAAAATATATATGCAAAAGAACAGCAAATCAGGATCTGAGGAATCAGAAGAAACGACAGACAGTCCAGCAATATGCTTGCCATAGTGCTCCACAATAAAACAAATGCTCTGTTTAAAAAAGATAAATAATTTTTAATCAATTCATTTTTATTCTACTATTACTCCAAGGAGCTCAGGGTTGTATACATGCTTCACCACAAATTTTGTTCGCACAATAAGTCTGTGAGGTAGGCCCTGCTGAGAGGTAGCAATTAGCTCAAGGTGATGTCATTAACTTCACAGCCACATGGGGATTTGAACCTGTGACACCCTGAGCCTAGTCTGTCTATGAACCTGCTTCTATATATAGTGGTACCTCAGGTTAAGTACTTAATTTGTTCCGGAGGTCTGTTCTTAACCTGAAACTGTTCTTAACCTGAAGCACCACTTTAGCTAATGGGGCCTCCCGCTGCCACTGCATGATTTCTGTTCTCATCCTGAAGCAAAGTTCTTAACTCGAGGTACTATTTCTGGGTTAGTGGAGTCTGTAACCAGAAATGTATGTAACCTGAAGCGTATGTAACCCAAGGTACGACTGTACAGCGGGAGCTGCGGGAGGCCCATTAGCTAAAGTGGTGCTTCAGGTTAAGAACAGTTTCAGGTTAAGAACGGACCTCCAGAACGAATTAAGCACTTAACCCGAGGTACCACTGTACACACACCCCTAGCTGGAGAAAGAATGTTCACCCTTTTAAAGAAGTAGGAAACAGAAGAGTTAAGTGCTTTTAGTTTCTGGATGTTAACAAATAGCTGCACTAATTGATCCTGAGGTGTAATTATAACTGCAGCTTTCAAATGCCAGATTACCTAGTGGCAACAAACATAGCCACTGGATCATGAAGGCTGTAACGAGATTAAAGTGCCCTGTCATAAAATTAACTGATTATAAAAACCATACTGTCTGCTTAAGACAAAACAAGTAAAGGGAGGGGGGAATTGCTTAGCAAACACTGTGTTATGTCATTGTTGAAGGTGAAGCAGAGCTGAGGCTGTTAATGTCAATGCTATGGCGATTTTGTCTGGTCAGAGGTGGGAATATATTCTGCCTCCCTCCTTAGATTTTATCCAGCTTTCCACTAGCCAGATATCAAGGTTTTCGAAGTTCAGAGGCAACCTACACCAACCAACCCCAGTGCTTTGGAAGTGTTGAAGGGTAATAACTACCAGGATACTTTGCTTGAAGCAGGTCACGTACAGTTAACTCCCCTTGCTAGTTGCCCTTTGAACTTCTCTGTCTCTGCAGCCCTCCATGTCCGTATTATTACACTTGATCTTAGCCAAAAGGCTAAGACGTGGTGCTCGCTTTGGCAGCACATATACTAAAATTGGAATGATACAGAGAAGATTAGCATGGCCACCACGTCTATATTATTGACTGGTGGTAGGAGAACTAACAGCATGAGGAAGCTATACAATTATATTACGATACACTCATTTGACTGCTGGGCATTCAACTTGTGGGTTTAGGCTAGGGATGTTGCTTGCCCCAAGACAAATTGGGATCTTTGAGTGTTCATATTTATAAACTGCAAAGCCTTGGGCTTCCAAGAGCTCAGTATAAACACTCAAAAACCCCAGTTTAGCTACTAGGCTGGTCCATCTAGCGCAGTATTATCTATGCTGACTGACCCCAGCAGGCATACTTGGAGATGCTGGGACCTTCTGCATGCAAAGCAGATGTTCTTCCAATGAGTGGCTCCTGCGTAGTGATACAGGCCTAAGTATATTTCTGTAACAGCTAGAGGTGGGGAAATCTGTCAGTTTCACTGTACAGTGGTACCTCGCAAGACGAATGCCTCTCAAGACGAAAAACTCGCAAGACGAAAGAGTTTTTGGTTTTTTGAGTTGCTTCGCGAGACAAATTTCCCTATGGGCTTGCTTCGCAAGACGGAAACGTCTTGCAAGTTTGTTTCCTTTTTCTTAAAACCGTTACAGTAATACAGGGTGCATTGCTTGAAGAGGTGCAGTTGCGACTTGACTTCGGGGAGCAACTCATAGCACGCGGTGTGGTAGCCTTTTTTGAGGTTTTTGAAGATTTTTTTTGAAAAAATTGAAACCGTGCTTCGCAAGACGAAAAAACTCGCAAGACGAAAAAACTCGCAGAATGAATTAATTTCGTCTTGCGAGGCACCACTGTATTTCCATTTCTCATTTCTCGGTCTTAAGTTCAGTTCTCCAAATACAGTGGTACCTCAGGTTACATGCGCTTCAGGTTACATACGCTTCAGGTTACAGACTCCACTAACCCAGAAATAGTGCTTCAGGTTAAGAACTTTGCCTCAGGATGAGAACAGAAATCGTGCGGCGGCAGCAGGAGGCCCCATTAGCTAAAGTGGTGCTTCAGGTTAAGAACAGTTTCAGGTTAAGAACGGACCTCCGGAACGAATTAAGTACTTAATCCGAGGTACCACTGTATGTGTAATAGTTAGTGATTTTTTAAAAAGAAATCCTCAGCATTTTCATGCCCATTTCTCCTACCATACACATTTTTTTTGTTTTGCAATTTTGCCTACTAGACACGTTTCTGTAAAACCGTTTTCTCCAACATAATGCATTTTTGTACGTTGTTTTTCGCCAGCAGGTGCATTTTTGGACCCATCACTTGGTGGAAAACTGCATTTCAAACTTCAGAAAGGCAGGAAATTTGAAGGATGGCTGTGTTTAGGTTTGAGTGCAGATTAGCTAGATAGGCATTTAAATTTGAACTGCACTGATTCCTCCCTTCTCTTAGCAAAAACCTTATGATGTTGCTTTGGCTTTAACCCGCTGTTCACCCAGCAGTCTCTGTATGCCTCTCGTCCCATCACATAGTTTTCTTATTTGCACTTCATGTACGTATATGGCTCTTTGTTAAAACTATTATATATATTCATTTGCCAATTAACTTCAGATTTGAGCAGCCCCTAATTCATGTTGCAAGCTCTGTGGAATAGCTCAGAAATGGTTGTGAATGAATATGTATGGCCAGAGTGGTGAGCACAATTAATGTACTTAAAGATGTTAAGCAGATGTTCGTCATTAAGTTTGACATTGTGGGAGTATTATACACGCTGTAATCAGTGCTGAATACTGTACATTTTAATCAGTCTGATACCGAAAAACACAAACTGGAGAGAGAAACAATAAGAACACAAAATAAGCATAATATCCAAAAGGGATTTATAAAGTGAAAAAGTTCAAATGAAATGCAATCTGCAATCTCTACTAATGCTGGTACCCTAATTAAAACGATCCCTTTGAGGCAGGCTAGACCAGAAAATAATTGATTTAGATATTTTCAGCTAAAGATGCCTTTAGTCCAATCCCTTAATGCAGGGCCCATGAGGGCGAAAGCAATTATTTGGGTCTTCCTTGCACTTTTAAATAGTATATAAATCTCCAATTATCCACCCCTGCCAATCTATATCTTATTTGTCTGGATGTGATATTTCACACTGACCTTTATTGAAGGCTCTGAGATGAGATTAAGCATCCTGTGGATGTGCAGAAAATCTTGTCCCTCTCCTAATCAAAATCCAGACAGAAAGGGATGGTTCAGATTTTGGCAGCTTTAACAAGAGTTGCAGCACCTTGTTGATCATCAGTGCCTCCTTCATTCACCACTTCTTCTGATTAAAAAAAGAAACATAACTCATGTTTCCAGAGCACTTCGTTTGCAAAAGTCTGTGATATTTTTAACTTTTGAGATAGGTTCAGGGAAGACAGTGCTCTGCTAACAGAGCTCTAATCATTTGTGGGGCATGCCAAGTGTTCTTGGCAACATCCGAGAAGGAAAAGTGATAAACCTACTGACCCAAAGTACAACACATGCTTTTTGGTGTTGCATTTCTGCATCTTAGGAACATACGCTGGTTTTATACTGAGTAAAACCATTAGTCTATTTAGCTCTGTGCTCTCTAGGTTAAGTGGTGGAGCTTCATGCTCTAGCACCGGGGGGCAGAGAGTAGGCTGGGGCGTGGCTGACACGCGTCCTGGGGGCATGATGTGTACCCTGGGGGTGTGGTATGCATACCGGGGGTGTGGCGTGCCACCCACAGGGCGTGGCGCATGTCCTGGGGGTGTGGCACTCAGCGTGCACAGGAGCAGCCGCGATGACACCCCACCAGGATCGCGCTGCTGGGGGCAGTGCACTCCCCCCGCCCCCCTCTTCCTCCGCCAGTGTCTAGGTTGACTGATCGTGACTCTCCAGGGTTTTAGGCAGATAACATTCCCAGAAAAGTTTTTAGTGTTTGATTCTTAATACAGTGGTACCTCGGGTTAAGTACTTAATTTGTTCCGGAGGTCTGTTCTTAACCTGAAACTTCTTAACCTGAAGCACCACTTTAGCTAATGGGGCCTCCTGTTGCTGCCGCACCGCCGGAGCCCGATTTCTATTCTTATCCTGAAGCAAAGAAGTTCTTAACCTGAATCACTATTTCTGGGTTAGCGGAGTATGTAACCTGAAGCGTACGTAACCTGAAGCGTATGTAACCCAAGGTACCACTGTAGAGACCTATCATTTGTGGCGCAGCATCCCTTTTGCTTATGTTTATTTTTGATCCTGATTTATCATGTCCAATGGCTAGTAAAGCGACCCCTGACCATTAGGTCCAGTCGTGGCCGACTCTGGGGTTGCGGTGCTCATCTCGCTTTATTTGCCGAGGGAGCCGGCATACAGCTTCCGGGTCATGTGGCCAGCATGACTAAGCCACTTCTGGCAAACCAGAGCAGCACACAGAAATGCTGTTTACCCTCCCGCCGGAGCGGTACCTATTTATCTACTTGCACTTTGACGTGCTTTCGAACTGGCAGGAGCAGGGACCAAGCAACGGGAGCTCACCCCATCATGGGGATTCGAACCGCCGACCTTCTGATCGGCAAGTCCTAGGCTCTGTGCTTTAACCCACAGCGCCACCCTCGTCCCTTCCAATTGCTAGTACAATAAAGTTATTTGGATTGGATAAGTGTTTGACGTTGTATCGTGTTTTTGCTGGGTTTTTTTGTTGGGAGCCACCCAGAGTGGCTGGGGCAACCCAGTCAGATGGGCAGCATATAAAAAATAAAAATAATTATAGCCCTACACCTGGAGCTTCTGTGGATTGAACCTGGAACCTTTTGAAGGCAAGGTGGGTGCTCTGCTTCTGAACGACAGCCCCTTTCCCCAAGTGTGTGACCTTATTTGTAAGGATGCCAATGGGCCACAGATCCACTTTCCTCTGACAATGGGAGCTCCTCCACCCCATTCCCAGGCAGCTGCATCTGTTGCAGTTAAGGATCAGAGGGTGGGGGTGTTTTCTTCCTGGCTATTAGAGCAAGTTGCATGTCTTTTCAGCTGGTACGTTGTTGTAGGAAATGGGAGCAGGCAGAATGGCAGGAGCAATGATACGGCACAGGGAAACCTAATGCTGGGCTGTTTTTGCCAACATGTAGTCTACACTGGTCTCAGTGATGTCATTATATCCTCTGCTCGCACATAAGCAGGAGATCAGCATGAATTGTCCAGACGCAAAGGTCAGGTGTATTTGAGTGCATTTGCCACCTCCAGGTCACAGCCCTTTGCCTTCACAAAACATGGCAAGTACAGCTCTTCCCAGTCGACATCCCTGGTTTTCTTTACAGATCTTTGGTGTATAGTGAAAAAGGAGTGAGGCTTTATTAAACACTTCAGCCATTGCATTTCTTTACTGAATGAGGCAAAAAATACCTAAGGGAATCCTAACTTGCCAAGCCCTGTATATCTGCAAAACTTCCACCTCTAATTGCTAGGTGGCAGCATTCTTGAGTCATGTTTGAACAAGAGCTTACATGGTTGGTGTAAATTTGCTTTTTTCCCTGGAGGTCTGTCCAATACTTAGAAATTTCTTAGGGCATTTGTGTGTGTGTATTAAAAAACCTTAGTCTTTTTTTAATAGCTAAAATGCTTTGTTACAGAATGTGCCCTTCCAGCAAGCAATTTTATTAATTTTGTGGCACTCAGATTTTGTATACATACATACTGCTTGGGGGCAGGAGTTTATTTGCAGGCACCATGAAACTGGTAAAGGCTTAGCTCTGGGTAGCGTGGCAGCAGCAGGACTGCTGGAAGAACACAATTTTTACACACACTTGTGTATTTACACTTGGCCGTGGTTTGGCTTATGGTTATAACTCAACAAGACCAATGTTAGACAATTTAAGGTGACTTTTGTGTTTGTTTCTTAATCCCAGCACACAAAACGGGTCATTTGCTCATTGCTAAAACAATGAGCTTGTTTGGGAAACTGTGTCTTCAAAGACAATGAATAGAAAAACCATTTCTGTTCTAACATTCCCCACCTTTGCTTTTTAAGTTGTTTACTTCATCATAATATTATGGAAGTGTTGGAGGCAGCAAAGACAGCCAGTCCAATCCTTTGTTGCAAATCAGTATCAGGCTGGAGCATGGGAGGATTATCCTGATACCCAGATCTATGTATTCCTTATGCCTGGTAAGTGTCAGGAGTGTGTGCAGGAGCCGGGCCCTGTGATCAGTAGGGCTTCGCAGGACTGAGGCTTTCCTAAGTTTGTTCTGGAGAGGCAAGGCGCGGCCGCACAGGTGAGGCCGCTTGTTAACTCACTGCACCTGGTGGCTAGAGCCAGGAAGGGATATAAGGTCAGCATTTCCCTTCGGCTCTTTGCCACAGCAACACGTTTTCTGCCTTGGACTTCTTGCTTCCTGATCCTCAGACCTCAGCTTCTTGACTCCTTGCTTCTTGACCCTCAGACACTTGACTTTGTGACTCCCTGCTTCCTGATCCTTGGATCCCTGGCTTCTGGACTCTCATTCCTGCCCCCACCCCACCATCTTGCCCCTGGTCCTGACGCCCTCAGCCGGGACTTTGATTGCCCGTAGACCGGACCATGACAGTAAGGTCACTTGTTGGAGTTTGGAGCAGAGCCTAAGATTTGGCAGGCAGAGTGTAGACCTCTATTGACTGGTTAAGTCCCATTATGTATATCAGACCTGGCCAATCAAGAGGTTTCATATTGCCAGCTAATGACAAGAATGAGTGAAGGAGATTCCCTGAAAAGGACTCTGAGTCCAGAATATAAGCAAAATCCATCCACCCACCCAGCTTCAATGCATAAGATTCTTTGTTCAAATATCGGGACTACCTGGCAGTCAGGACTGTCTATCAATTAGCCATTCACAATTCATTCACCTCACTGGTCACATTATATCCGCATGGCATAGCAAATTGGATGCAAAACACATTCAATTTTTGCAGGCTTTCCCAGAAGAGTGAGTTGACTCTTATTTCTTTTTTGAGAATTGTTTTACATTTTTACTTCTTGTATTTTTGTTTTTATTCTGCTATGGTACTTTGTCATGCTTAGTGGCTGATAAATATTTCCATGTGAAGCGATCAATAAACAAGAAGTGGGTAGTGCGCAATCAGAAGATTAGGAGCGAATTAAGTCAGTTGTTTCAAATGAGAATAGACGGAAACACCAACATTTCCAACTAGGATGAGCCATTGGGAGAAATAGTTGGCCCTTCTCTGTTTTGGGTCAGCAAACTGACACTTTCCCCAATGAAAACTTTGCCTTGGTTTTAAACATGTTGGGCTTCCAGTTCCAGATCTTTCCTGTTATCAATTTACTCGTTTCTGATGTGTAAGAAAACTAGAATGAAAAGTAGGGTGGGGAATGACAAGACATGCCCATTTTTCCTTTACCTTTAACAACGTGCCATTTCATTAACTGGAAATGCTGCAACTGGGATTTCCAGTTGGTGCCATCTCATCATATGTTGTAAGGGTTGCAAATGCCAGTAAAGGAATTGCAAGAACTTAACGCATCAATGCAGAGAAAAGCCAAGGGTGGATGTAACCCCAAAGCAAACATGGAATCTGTCCACTGATGATGAAGACTGACAAATTTCGAAACCAGGGCAAGTAGAGGTTGAGTGGAAAGGCCATCTAAAAGCGATGGGAAGTAGGGCTGGGGCTCAGAGTTAGTGATGGCTGAGATAGGCTTCCTTTGGATCACATTATGTTCAAATGTCTACATGTGATAGGGTTAGCGCATGAGCCTTGGGCTTGACTGATATGAACACATACGACCCAGGGCCTACAAACATCCATACTTGTAGTAGAAGGCCTGCTGGAACGCTCTCTCACAAGAGACCAGGGCCCTGTGAGATTTGACATCCTTCCTCAGGGCCTGCAAGATGGAGCTGTTCTGCCAGGCCTTTGGTCGGGGTTCAGCCTGACTCATTTTCTCTTTGTATAAGAACAAGCATGAAGGAGGTTTCGCAGCCTGCTCACAGGTCCTTATAATATCAGTGGAAACAGTTGGTCCTGGCGAGTATTAACCACTTTCAATTTTAACGTGAGGATTGTTATTTGTCCAGTTTTAATTTTAATTTATTTGAATTAATTTTGGGATGTATTTTAATTGATTGCTTGCTTGTTTTTATGCATATTATATTATTTATATGATGTTAGCCGCTCCGGCTGGGGAGGGTGGGGTACAAATAAAATATTATTATTATTATTATTAGAATCCACTCACCCACCCACATCTACTCCAGATGGACAGTTTATGAGGGTAAGATATATGAACCACAGGTGTGTATACATGCATACCCTACTGCATGCCTACCCAACTAGGGAGGAGAGAGAAATTGATGTGGTTAGGTGTTTAGTGCAAACCTGCTTTATTCACAATTTCTGAAACAATGCATGAACCAAAACACAGCCTTCAATTGAATTTTGTGGTGCAGTTCTTCACTCAAACGATCTGCAGAAAAATATGTGGATGTCAGGGGGAAAACACGTATAAAATACATATATCAGTGAAAACAACTTATAAAATGCATTACATATGGGGAAATTGCTTGGGGAAATGTGCACATCAGGTAAAATGGCATAGAGAAATGTGTCCATTAGAAGAATATTGCACGAAAATGCTGACAAATTTTAAAGAGGACTTAAAAGAGAAAAAAGTGCAGCAAAAAATGCAAACTGCGGCAGAAATGTGGAGAACTGAATTTAAGACTGGGGAAAATGAGAAAGAGAGAAACAGAAATTGACAAGTCTGCCCATCCTTTGCCTCAACCTTTGAACTCCTTGGAGGAAATCTGGCTCACTCCAATCCAGGTAACAACCAGGTAGCATGCACTTACCTTCAGTTAGAGAGATGCATCCTGTGCCTTTAGACTATTCCTGATGACCTCTAAGGCATGAGATATTGAAGCTGGGAGGTAGGTATGGAGTCTGAGGCTTGCTCCTGATTTGGAAAGCCTACACAGCGGCATGGGGGGTGGGGAGTGTGAACTGGGCCTTACACTAACTCTGGAATATACACCATTATCCTTTTCACCAGAATTCTTTCCTGCTAGTCTAGCCTGTACCTGACACCCCCACTTCCTTCTCCAATCTTCGTATTCCATTGTGTAATGAACCACCCACCTCTGAAGGGAAAATACAGTATCTTTCCATGAGGAGATTTCACCCCTCCCATACCCAAGAATCTCCTGATCATCTCCTGATGGTCTCTGCTGACTCTCCAGAGAGAAGGAGGCGTGTCCTGCCTATCTACTTATTCTGCCCAGCAACATATCTGTGTGTGTGAGAGAGAGTCAGTCAGTCAGTGTATCGGAGAGAGTGAGAGTGTTGGAGATCCTAGAGATAAGATTGCTGCTAAGAGCAGCTGCAGACTCTCAGTGTAGCATTGATTTATGCTTAGAATATTCAGCTCTGTATATAGTTTTGTATCATAGTTGTAGTTACAGAATAAAAGGAAGATATTCTACAGAGCTGCTCTCCGAGTGGTTTATACTCTGCAAGACTCTGCAAAACTCTGCTGCGCAACGACTGTATTACTGAGACAGTGAATCCGGTGCTCTCAGCTCTAAGCTGTGAGTCCACAGCACTGTGACCTGTTCCTGTGAGAAAGGAGGTCTCTGGCGGTGCTACCCAGCTCGCCTAGCCCAGTCGGGGTTGAGGTGCATGAGTCCAGTTGGTGCACTGGCTCTCTAGGGCGATGCTGACATCGGTTATGGGCCCAGTCGTTGTTCCAGTCGTCTGACCTGGCGTTGTTCCAGTCATCCCAGGCGTCCCAGGCGTCCCAGTCGCCAGAGGTTTCTGTTGCTGATTGCCGGACGGTGGAACGGACGCTGCATGCTGGACTGATTTGCGGTGCCCAGAAGCAGAGCTGTTTTGGAGCAGAGTGTTCAAGCTGCCGCTGTTGCTCTTGCTGCTGCTTGATTTATGGAGGTATGTTGCTGACTGCCAAAGGAAGAAGATAGCATCCCTGTTTGCCTGTTAATTGCGCTCTGAGTGGGAGAGAGAGTGGCTGAAGGAGTCAAGGCTTTATCTGTGTTGCACGAGGGAAGTGTCTTGATCTAAGTAATAGCAGACATGGCCTGTGCACATTCTGGCCAGATGGCTCTGTCCTTTCCTCTCCTCACGCCTGAAACCTATGCAGTTTGGCAAGTAAAGATGAAAGCGCTTTTACAGAGGGAAAAGCTATTTCACACGATAGAAGATGACCCTCCAGATAAGGATGATGATGATTGGGCTGAGTGGCATGCTGCAGACATGAAAGCCCGAGGGACAATTGTTTTGAGTGTTTCAGACCACTTGCTGGTGAACTTAGAGGGTCAAGAGACTGCACAAGCTGTTTGGCATAAGTTGAGAGATATGCATCTGAGGCAGAATGCTGGTTCCAGTGTGATTTTCTTTAAGAAGCTGTGCAGGCTGCAGTTGGAGAAAGGTGGTGATTTGCCTAGCCATCTATCTCAATTAAAGCGTCTCAGACAGGACCTTGTTCAGCGAGACCTGGCTATTTCAGAGGCTGTGTTTGCAATGCTGATGATCAATAGCCTAGATGAGTCTTATGATGGAGTGGCTGCCCAGATTTCCACAATGTCTTCTGACCGGCTAACAGAAGATTATGTGTCTAGCGTGCTCTTGAATGAGTGGGATCGCAGACAGGCTGTTAAAGAAAGCCGGGACTGTGCTGTTAAAAATATGCTTGAAAATGTGCCTGAGTCTTCAGCAGGGGAAAGTGAAAGTGAAACTGCTGCTCTTAAAGCTTTGAAATTGAAGCGGTGCTTTTCGTGTGGAGCACAAGGCCATTCGAGTTTCCAGTGTAAGAAGTCTTCAAAGAAGAAGGGAAACTTCAGAGGCAGAGGGGGAGGAGGACGAAATCCCCATGCACCTGCTACTTCAAAGGCCTTGATCTCTCGCTGTTCCAGTCAACGTGGGCGGAGTTTCTTCGTGGTCGACTCTGGCTGTTCAAACCACGTGGCCAAAGATAAGAATCTCTTTGTTCAGCTTGAGAAGCAAGAGAAAGAAATTCATCAAGCAGATGGGACAGTTCTCACGAGTATGGCTCAGGGAACTGTGTTCTTAAAGAGCCTGAATGCAACTATTAAGAATGTCCTGTATGCGCCTGATAGTCAGGACAATTTGTTGAGTGTTTCCCAGCTTGATCGTCAAGGGTTTAAGGTGGTGTTTGCTAAATCTCGCTGTGAAATTCTTAGAGATGGCAAGCTCATTTTGTATGCAAAATGTGTAAATGGATTGTACCAATTGCCTTTTGTTTCAGGTACAGGCGCTGCAGAAGCAACTGAGAAAGAGTGTTGCAATTTGTCTGTAGATAAGAATGAGAAGTTGCATGACCAATGTATTCATCATTACCACTGTATTTATGGTCATTTGAATTTCCAGGCTGTGGCAAAAATGCCTGATATGGTTCAGGGTATGAGGTTGAAAGAATGTCCCTACCACATGAAATGTGTTTCTTGTGCTGAGAGTAAGGCAAGGCAAGCTCCCAAAGGTACAGAGTCTGGGAGAGAGGCCAAGAAACCATATGAAGTCATTCATGCAGACTTAGTGGGGCCTCTAGCGCTCTCTAGAGGCAATTCAAGGTTTTTCATGGTTCTGATAGACTCCTATTCGAAATATGTTTGGGTCTATATGCTGCAGAAAAAGTCTGAAGCCTTTACCAAGTTTTGCCAGTTTTGTAAATGGCTCAGAAATGTACATAATGAGAATGTACGTTTTCTTTTCACAGACAAGGGTGGAGAGTTTTGTTCAGAAGAGTTTGAGAGTTTTCTTTCTGAACAGGGCATTGAGCATAGGACAGCCACGCCCAGATCACCCTGGCAGAATGGTTTATGTGAGAGAGTAAACCAGACCCTGCAGCAAGGAATCAGAACGCTGTTACATGATTCGGGGCTACCCAATCCTTTTTGGCTGCTTTTATACTACACCGAGAGATAGATATACTAGCTTTTTATGAGGGTAAAAAGAAGGATCCGTTTTATTCATTTGAGATTAAGTCTTTGGTTTTATTTTTTGATAAGCATTTGGGGTTTCCCGGAAAGTACATTATTTACAGTAATCTCTAAAATTTAATTAGCAGGAAAGTGGAAAAAGAGGCTGGAAAAAAGCTACCCTAATTACTGTAAGCAATGTTTTTGCTATGTTTACATAATAGCTTGCAAACAGTGGTGGGTCTCAATACATTACAGCTGTGAGACAGAGAAAACATGATGCAATATTAATAAAGCAGTTTATCTGTATTTTTCAAAACAGGAATGAACTTTTTACTCAAGGGAGCATGGCAGGCAAAAAAATTAAGGGGGGGAAGTGCACACCACCTTTCTCCCAATGTGCTGATATGATTATGTTACAGTGACTGATAATGAAACGGTTTCTCCAACTAGTCCAGACTTCAACAATCTTATGCTATCCAGAACTACAGCTCCCTTCAGCCCCAGCCAACATGGCCATGCTGGCCAAGACTAAGGGAAGTTCAGACAGTACCAAGTTGGTGAAGAGTGCTTTACTCACTGTGCTTTCTATATTCCTTACTTACAATGGGTTGCATCTCTAAGTGCACAAATCTCTCTCATCGCCCCATACAATCTTCTTGCTTCACTCTGATTTGGTTCCCATTGGCTTTCCTTATTTCCTTCTCCTCTCTCGGCTGTATCCTGGGCGGTTCCTTAAAGGCCTGGTGGTACCAGGTGGCACAGTCAGCCAGTTGCTGATGGTCCTGTAACACCTCCTTGCCTCTGCCCTGCATCCTCCTTTATGCTGCTTCTACTTCTACTTTCTCAGTTGGCAACAATGCAGAATTCTCCTTCTCTCTCCCTGCTATTTCTAGGAAGATGCCCCAGACTTTTATAGGGTGGCAGTCGTGGTCCAGGAGTCAGCTTTGCCTGAAGAGCAGTAGCCTGAAGGGGGAGAAGGCAGAGTGACTCCACCTGCAGCTGCTTAGCATTCAGGGGCCCAGAGAAGAACCAGCTGGCTGCAGGCTTTTTAAGAAGAGCTTCCAACAGCAGTTAGATGCTGGTACCAATGCTTGTAGTTCCTAGCCCTACCTTGCTGCTGCCTGCCCATCTTGACCCTTGATCACCACTGGACTGTGGATTGCTGTTAGCCTGACCCTAGGACTGGACCTGACTTTGGGTGATGACTCTGCCTCCAGGCAAGTACAGCTCAGAAACTCTCCTGGTTAGCCTTCCACTCCACTGAGCTCTGTGTGTTGTGGCTCAGCGAAGAGGCTATGACAGGCAGGAGTGAAAGGACTACACAAACCTGGAGACAGCTCTGGTTCCTTTTACCTGAAGCAGCCTCCCTCCTCAATATGCACTTCTCAAATCTAGCTGAACTAGATTGACCAATGGTCTGATTCAGTATAAGACAGCTTCCTATGTATTACTGGATACAGGTGGAGTCAGGAATTTTGTGTTCTGCTCTTGCTGGAGACAAACAATGAAGTTCTTATCTGGCTTCTTGTCTCATGTGTCCTTTAAGCCTTCCATGACAGAATCTACACTTTCAGTAAAAACTGGCACAGTCCCACGACACGTGCATTAAATGCCATTACTGATGCTGTATTCTAGAAATCTTACATTACCAACACATCCACTGATACCTGACACTATTCTTGCCTACTGTTTATTTCCTCTGTCAATTTGCATTTGACTTTTCCAATACTAAACAGCAGTGCCCCAGGTTACATTTACAGTTTATCAGATGCGTGGGATGAACGAGTAGACTAGGGGAAATCATTTTTATGCATCTGACCTAACAGAGTATTTTGGTTGGTGGGCTCAGTAGCAAATGGAATCATGCATGCCAATATCAGTAAGCACCCTAAAAGGTAAAAGTAAAGGGACCCCGACCGTTAGGTCCAGTCGTGGCTGACTCTGGGATTGCGGTGCTCATCTCGCTTTATTGGCCGAGGGAGCCGGCGTTTGTCCACAGACAGCTTTCGGGTCATGTGGCCAGCATGACTAAGCTGCTTCTGGCGAACCAGAGCAGCACATGGAAATGCCGTTTACCTTCCTGCTGGAGCGGTACCTATTTATCTACTTGCACTTTGATGTGCTTTCGAACTGCTAGGTTGGCAGGAGCAGGGACCGAGCAATGGGAGCTCACCCCGTTGCGGGGATTCGAACCACCAACCTTCTGATCGGCAAGTCCTAGGCTCTGTGGTTTAACCCACAGCACCACCCATGTCCCTAGTAAGCACCCTAGGTCATGTCAATAATGTGCTCATGGACTAGGTAACATTGCCAGGTGTTGGATAGACAAGACAAATCCAAGGCCACTTGGATGAGGAATTCGTCCAAAAGCTGAAGATAAGGCATGCTAGTGGGAATCAAGAAGGGTTACAAAGTTGTTGTAAAAAGTAAAGGTAAAGGGGA
Organism: Podarcis pityusensis; assembly: GCF_964106645.2. Lineage (NCBI taxonomy): Eukaryota > Metazoa > Chordata > Lepidosauria > Squamata > Lacertidae > Podarcis > Podarcis pityusensis. Next base: position 24,809,517 of record NC_138032.1, read on the forward strand.
CCCCTGACCATTAGGTCCAGTCGTGGCTGACTCTGGGGTTGCGGCGCTCATCTCACTTTATTGGCCGAGGGAGCCGGCGTACAGCTTCCGGGTCATGTGGCCAGCATGACTAAGCTGCTTCTGGCGAACCAGAGCAGCGCACAGAAACACCGTTTACCTTCCCGCTGGAGCAGTACCTATTTATCTACTTGCACTTTGACATGCTTTCGAACTGCTAGGTTGGCAGGAGCAGGGACCAAGCAACAGGAGCTCACCCTGTCACAGGGATTCGAACCGCCAACCTTCTGATCGGCAAGTCCTAGGCTCTGTGGTTTAACCCACAGCGCCACCCGCTTCCCTACAAAGTTGTTGTATGAGCTCTCAAATGCCATGTTGCTCTATTATTATTTTTAAAAATCATGGCAGGATGAGAGCTTCTCATTTTTGCTTTAGATTTTCTGCTGAGTGTGTTCCAAACATCTAAGTAAACAGATTGTGCTGCAAGAACTTCCAAGCTAGGTCAAAGGTTAGGAAATGGAACCAAAACTGTTTTATACAAAAGCTTCTGCACCAGCCAACATTATCTCATCTTGATTATAATGCATTTCAGTTTGTGACAGAAAGCATTTTATAAACAACTAATGTAACAATGTCAGAGGCAGTAGGGGACTCTCACCTTCTGCATGGAATATCCCTAAAAGTCTACCCCAAAGCTCTGTTGTTTTTTTGAGACTTCAGCAGTCTTGCCCAACCTGTTTTCAGTTGTTATTTTTTGTGTGTGGCTGTGAGGACTAGAAACTTGATCCTTAGCAATGAAAACCTCATAAAAGTAAATTTCAGCATCTGCTAGATATTTCCATGTGTGCCCTACAGTCTCAGCAAAGTATAGACACAGTAACTCTTTTATATTTGACCTGCATTTTCTTGAGAGCCTCCCAAAAACTGCACTGTGAAACATGTGCTGTACATTGACTTGTGGTGTAGATCAAATACTTCCTTAGGAAATGATGATTACTTTTCTAGTAGCTGCATGCAAATCAGCAGTGGGAAAAGTGTTTACTCAGACCACACACTGGATGAAAAATGTGAAGGGGGGCACTGGAGGGTGGGGGTCCTCTTAAAGCAACTGGAATCTTTATATTTTATACATAGGTCACAAGAGTGTGTGTTTGTGAAATTAAACAGTAATACAGATATCATATAAACATAATTAATATGACAGTTGGCTCTTAAGTGAATTAGACTCTTGCAAGGGTAGAACTGGTTATTGGATTATATTTCATTAGCAAAAATAAGGGCGAAGCAAAACAGATCTGTCTGACATTCATAATTCGCTGAATTCATTAATTAATTCATAAGAACCCTCCAGTATGAATATATTGAAGACACTAATTTCTGGTTCTTCTGCTAATACCATTTACTTCTTTAAAAGGCAGTTGGGATGGTAGATGCTGCAGGAGTTTTTCTCATAGTTTGAAAAATCAGTAATGCAGACTGAAGGAGAGGATTCCTGGCTAAAGAATAAGGTGCCCTGATGTTCAAAGTGTGATCCTTATCAGCTATTCTGATTTATATGGGACTTCAAAAGTGTCTTAGTACTTATTCGCAAAGAGACTGAGGCTAAAGTATATTCTTGGCCAACTGCAGCACTGCTCTTTTTTTCTGACCCAGATGATAATTTGCTGGGGTTTTTTTCTTATCAGTTGTTTGTTCAAAAAACAGTGTCCTGAAACACTTCATCGCCTCCCCACTAATGATTTCCTTTAAGCAACTAAATAGGAATTCGTTAGTTACAAGTGGGATCTGCAACACAATGTTGCAGTGTAGCTATGAACCACCCCTAAAAATATCCAGCTAGCCACTAATGATGCTAACAGTAGTAGTCTTGGTATTAATTTATTGAAAGTTCTCCCCAGGTAGGCTCACCTGGTGCCAGTTTTGACATCATACTGGCACTAGGTAAAACAGTTCTGTATTATCTGGGATTTGAATGCTGGTGTTATTGTTTTGGGGAATTTTCAATACGTAGATTATTTTGTGGTGATTGTGAAAGATGTTCATACCAGATGTGACTATTTTGCTGATTTTTTTTTCCTATTGTGTGATATTTCTATTCTTCATTACCTTGAGATGTTTTCGTATAATTTCTCTCATAAAAATCCATATAATTAATATACTGTTTGGTTGTAAAAGGAACTCCTCAAAGCTGTTTACAGAAAGATGCCAGAACTCATAAATTTAATAAATATGAATCTATATCTAGTAGTAATTTAGGGCTAAGCTAAAAATACCCACTACTTTAGGCATTTTTGGGTAGTCTTGACATGTGCTTCCTTCATTTGAATTTGTTTGCCTGCAACAACATCAGGATTGGCTAGGTAGTGTAATGACATCATCTCATTTCTTTTACAACCCCTGATTAGCTGGGATGTTTTCTGCACCTTCTCTTTCCTCACTCGCAGTTGACAGTGATTTCCCTCAGTGACATAATCGCTTTGCAAAATCTGATGAGTTATGTGCTGATGTCACTGTGGTGAATATGATTAATCTAGGATGAGGAAAAAGCATTTAATGGAAGGGGTGGAATTAAAGCACCAGCAGGTAAGTGAAACAGTGGAACTGAACAGGTGCAAAATAAGCTGACCATTCTAACAATCAGAGGTTTGGAGAAAATATTCCCCCTCGCCTTCTATAATTCCTTTTTGGGGACTGAAAATTGAGATTGAAAATATTCAGAGCAGCCTCATTGTTACTGCTGTTCTTTAGTAAAGTAGCTTACTTGAACAATGCATGAATCACAGTATTTAGTCATGATTTAAATGTGATCCTGGACGAGCAAGAAGGATTTATCCATGCAGAATTGCAAGCATCCAGGTGTAGAAGTTTCTTCATGAGACTCGGAGGATAAAATGCAATAAATACAGTTGTATACACACATTTTTACTTCCAAGCAACCAGGAATGCAGAAGCCCCTGCCACATTTAATTTACATTTCGTGATGTTTGCTCTCACCTCCAAAGTACTGTTTAGTAAGGTTACGTAATCACATGTCCATCTGCAAATTGCAAGGAGAGGAAGTTTGCAAGGAACCAAGAGAATGAATAATATTGGGAATAAAGCAACTTTTGATGAAGCATTTAATGATAGAAATGCAGCCTGCGCTATAGTAACACAGTGCCTTTGGTTTTTATGAATAGACGGAATTCTTAATGAATAAATACTGGCAATGTAAGCACAAAGGTCTCCCTGTTATAATTTAGACAATATGCAGTGGCCCAAGTTTGATTGCTTCATTTATCTACTTCATTTATATTTCATGCTTTCTAATAACCCAAAATTAGCGGGATGGCTTACAATAAAAAGCATTAAAAAGGTTGTTTGTTTATGCTATTGTTACTATTGATGGTATCAAATGTTTGCCCCATTCCTGCTCCCGCCCCTTGTTGGACTTTTTTATTGGGGAGGGAGGCAGCAGAAGATTTGCACTGCATTATGGGATAGTCCAAGGGCTTCTGTTCTCTATTGGCTGGAACACATCATTCTTTCAGTTTACAGAAAGCAGTATTTTAGTTAATGAAAACTTAAACCATTTTTTGAGGGGAGGGGAAGAAAATTGTGTATGGCTAGAAGAAAGCACCCCTCACATTAAAATAAATAAATAAATGGAATGCTGGTTTAGCTTTTGGCAATGGATCTGTAGATCAGATTTACCTTCAGGCAATACATGAATTCAAAATGTATGCCATGTGATTTGCACAATTACTGAAGGGGAGGTAAAGAGCCAATATTGTATGGAAACCCTCTTATGTGGAAGTTCTTCCCCTGCCTATGGAAGTGCAGAGAATAACTGATATTTTTTTAGCGGGCAGACAATGGCAGCCCACACACTCTTCTCACTAAATGTTGTAGAAGCCCAGTGATAAGAAACAGTGCAGCTCCACCAATTCAAACAGTCACCCTGTACCACTTCTTATGGTAAAGCTTGCATACGAAATCCTGGATCCTGAACCGAATCGGGAAAGTATGGGTTGATGCAGGATTCAGCTGGAGAAGGCTGAGGCTGTGTCAGATTGCCTCAGGTTGGATCAGCTCCATACAGAGTGATTCTGGGCTTTCAAAACAGGGGTAGCCTGGCAGAAAGAAGAATGGGGAGAAGGAGACACACACAGGCAGCCTGCATACATCTTCTACTACCTGCCACCTGATTACATATTTAATTGGGGTTGAAAATCATCATTAGACACTGTGCAAGGCCACTGAATTAGTTGGAGCCTCGCCCCCAGATCTGTGTCAGATTGGTCCCAAATCACCTCAGCTCAGGGCTGCTGCAAAGAGCAGAATCTGCCCCCCAAATCGGAGACGGGATGTTCGCAGCCGTACTGGAGAGGGCATTGGAAAGGTGAGGGGCCATCACAGAAAAGACTCTCTTCAGTTTCCATCTCAGAAGGCAGAGATACCTGGAGGAGAGCCTCAAATGATTATCTCAGTTAATGAACAGACCGGAATGAGAGAAGACCGTCCATGTAGAGCTTTAAAGGTTAGAACCACAGAAATGAAATGGGAGCCACAGTATTGTGGACTAGTGACAGCTTTTGAACTTTCTCCCAAGGCAGAACCACGTAAAGTGCTCTGCTGTAACTCTCAACTTGAAATTTCTAAATCATGGGAAGCCATGAGTCTGCTGCCTGTATCCAGGAGGGCACCATAGCTGGAACATCGGCTGATAGAAGTCACTCCATGCCACTAAGTCTACTTTGGCCTCATGTGACAGTGAATCTAAAAGAAGCAGACTACAGTCCTCTGCTTAACTGGTTGAGCAATGTGTGCACAGCTGAACCATCCATCACCAGCGATCTTCTCGGGATTACATTTATTGGTCCTCATCAAGTCCATTACTGCTCCCAAAGAGCGGTTCAGCACTTTTTCCGCCTCACCTGATTCAGATTGTAAAAGATAATCTGTATGTCTAAAAGACGTTTTTTCCCCATGTTACTTGTCTACATAACACTTGGCACACAATTTGTATCCCCAAGAACTGGTTTATACATTTATTTGGAGTGGTGGGAGGCAAAAACACATTATACAGTTTATAACAGCTGATACGCTTTAATTGGGATACCTTTTCTTCCAGGAAAAGATTATGTGATGTTTGTGAATGACTATTACGTTGAGGTCTTCTTTACTAAATTTCTATTCTGCCCTTCCACCCAAAGGAGCCTAGGATGGCAAACAACAAGGGATGAAACATTAAAAACAGATTAAGAATGATTCTAATACAGATGCAGTCTGGGAAAGATCTGGGCAGTAGCTCTCTGAGGTTTCAGATAATTTCTGCCCCAACCACTGCACCCTCCCTGGGAACTTCAGAATGCAAAGTTTGTGCTCTGCTGCTGAGCTACAGCCCTTCCCTTCAAATCTGTCACAAAAATCTAAAAAAACTAAAGAAAAATCTATGTTTTGGGGTGCACATGTGAAATTTTTGAAATTTAATAAAACTATAAATTTAAAAAAATCTAAACCTGGCCAGAAAAGCTGCTCAAAAGACCCAATAAAAGTCATCTAATTAATGTCCATATTTTACAGGTGAGGAACAAGGAGGTTAAGAGATAAGTGAATAGCACAAGACCAGTCATGCCATATATATATATATTTCCTTTGCAATTTCGCTTGCTGTTAAACTTTTGGGAGTTATACCATCCAGAGATGTCCCAAAAGGTCCCAATTTACCTTCTGTCTTCCCCTGGTTTACTTTATATGTATGCTTTAACTTCTATATGCCTGACTTTTCGGAACGGAGGCAGACCGCAAACAATTCAGATGAAATGAAAGATGACGCTCAGTTGATGCCTTACTCGGTAGGGGCAGTTTTGCAGGAGGAAACTAAACAGGGGCCTATTCTCCAATTCCCAGTTACAGCTGCGTGGGAAATGCATGCAGCCTAATGACTTTATGGGGATTACAAAAGCATAAGTGAAGGTGAAAGGAAGCTTAATTTCTGAAGTCTACAGCTACCTCAGGGTAATGAGTATGTAAACAGCTGCGAAACTGCTGCAAGCTGTTCCTCCCGAACAGAGCTTCATTAAAATTGCAAAAGGGAGTTACAATTTTTACAACATTAATCATATAAAAACATTGAATATATAACAGCTGGGTGGTTATTGTTTTTTTCCCTTTTTTTCTTTCCCTTTTCGAAGTGTACCCTCTTGAGGGTAACACTAGTAAACTGTTCCTGACACTTTGGCATCACTGAGCTTCTTGGGTAGCAGGAGAAGGAAGTAGCTAATAGCTTAATTCCTAGATGTCATCCCTTCCAGACACAACAAGTCTTTAATGTACTTCTTCAAACACATGTCCTAGTCAATTACTTCAGAAAATGTGAGAGCAGATTCCGTCTCTGTGGAAACACTTCTCTGTTTAAATTGGTAGTTTAGCAATGTGACACTGCAGACAAATAATGATGAGTGCCACCCACCCTTTGAACTTCCGCTGGCAATACCCTTCAATTTTGACAATCGCCTGCCTTCTCAAATATTTGTTGGGGATTTTTCTTCTTCTCCTCAAGAATAGAGATGTGCCTTGTATTCTACAGTGCCTCCAAGCGCAACAACTCCAGCTTCGTCCATTCCGATACCTACATTTTTATTGCAATAAGTAGAGTTGTGCACAGTGCTTTGGGGCAACTGAAGGCCTGTTTGATCATCACACTTGAACCTGCTTCCCCCAAAACATGCCCCCCTGTCTCTCCTCACGCATGGCCACAGGTTCCCATTGCAGTTTAGATCTGCAGTTTGACTTACAGTACTATTTCATTCATATTTGGGATGATCCTACAATGAACGTAATTAAGAGTTGTCATGCACAGCTGCCTGTCTTCCTTTTAGCCTAACATTCCCGTCATAGGAATAGCTTAGAATGCTATGCCAGTCACTGGTTGATGTTTGGGTGCTGTTTCAGGGGTTCCCCAATAGTTTCAGAAAGAAGGGTCTTACAACGGCAGAAGAGTTTATCCCTTTCTCCATCCCCCTTTTAAATTTTCTGGAGGCGGGCAAATGTTATTCCCATCTTCAAAAGGGAGAAAAAGGAAGACCCAGGTAACTACCGACTGGTGAGCATGACATGAATACAAGGAAAGGTCCTAGAACAGATAATTCAACAGTCAGTCTGTGAGCATTTAGAAAAGGATGCTGTGATACTAAGATCCAGCATGGATTTCTCAAAAATAAGTCATGCCAGACCAATCTGATTTCTTTTCTAATTTTTTTGGATGGAATTACAAACTTAGTGGATCAGGGAAATGCTATGGACATAGCGTATCTTGATTTTAGTAAGGCTTTTGACAAAGTCCCCCATGATATTCTTGTGAGGAAGCTGGTAAAATGTGGGTTGAATGATGTAACTGTTAGGTGGATTTGTAGCTGGTTGACTGACCGAACCCTGATGGCTTGGACAGCTCAATAGCAGCATCAATTACACTCACTCTCACCTTGTTCTTGAATCAATCCCTGTTCCTACATGTGCCTATGCACTGTGTAGACAGAGAGCTTCCCGGTACCAGCCTCTATCCAATCAAAGGGCTCGTGCACAACCAAGAGGCAGGCTGAGATGCTGAGGCCCACCTGGAAGTGGACTAAAATTCATTGTTGGTCCCTGACCCAGAGCTTGCAAAACACTCATAATGGTTTGGATGCTGGAGCAGGAGTTGGGGAGATCATTGTTCAAATCCCCACTTGGCCATAAGTTTGCTGAGTGCCCCCAGGCCAGTCACAGCCTCTCAGTCTAACCTACCTCACTGGGTTGTTGCGAGACTAAAAATAGTGGGTGCAGGGAGGAGTACCATACATGCCACCTTGAGCTCCTTGGCAGAAAGTTGGGATAAGTATATAATGATGTATAAATAATAATTTCCTGCCTTCTCAACTTTCTGTTGCCCCTTTCTTCAACTGGGAAACCCAACCAGATGGGAGGGGTATAAATCATAAATTATTATAAATTAGTATTATACCTTCGTGGGTTGCTTCTGGCACCGTCAATCTATATGATTGTCCTTTTGCCTGAAGACAGGTGATATCGAACCTCAAATGAAGAGTGAATGGGGACATACACAGCAAGTAACTATACTGCCTTCTGCTGATTTTCTTTAAAAGCAGGGAGAATATAAAACCTCCTCATCACAGGGATGCTAACAGCCCAGAGCAAGCTAAATTTTCTTTCTCAGGGAGAGAGCTTCTGCTGAAAACTTTAAATTGGAAGGTATAAAACTATAAAACTGCCCAACTGCATTTAATGATAAAAAAGTAAATGGAAATAAACCAAGGTTAATGCGTCACCTATAATTACATTTCCCACAGCGAACAGGAAATATGTTCCTACTGCTGGATGCTATTTTTATTTACTAAAAAAAAGAGAAGTCCATTTTGTTTCTTCATCATTAACAGAGCCTCTAGACTACAGACAGCTGATGGACAACTTCCTTCTTCATCTCCCATAAGCATTAGAGGTCAGTGGTATGGTTTAGATTGACGAATATAGAGGTCTCAGTTCATGGGGCCAGTGCTAGTAAAATGCATAATGTAAACAAGTATGCCAGACTGTTTTTGCAAAGAGGGTACAAACAAACTCAGGGGAGAATATATAGCACAGAGAACATTGAAAATGCACAGAACTGGCATCAAATAGACCAATATATTCTCTAAGGCCACCGGATTAAAATTTAGAACTAAAGGACAGTGTGGGTCTGTGATGGTGGCTCTTTGAAGCGTTAGTGTTCAGCATCAAAAGGTGTCTGTATGCCTATAGCACTGTAGCCATCTGCAGCACATCTTTCACATGAGGAATGGCATTTAAGATGAGGAAAATCTAAAAAAAAACCAAGAACAAAACACCACACAATATTGTTACATGCTCCCTGCGTTCCCCAGGCGGTGAGAAGCTCCGGGGTTTGGCTTCCTTTTTGCAGGAGAGATCACTGGAGACTTGTTTTTGAAATATGTGGTTTATTTCCAAGTACACCAGCAGAGCATTGGGGAAAGCAAACAGCACAGCCCTCCTAGCAGGCAGTAGAGCTGCCAGCCCTCATCAGCAAGACGGAGACATATGAATCCCCACAATGTATCTAGCTAGCCCCCCACTAGGGATGGTGAATCTGTCAGTTTGGGTTTCCCATTTTTCCGATCTCGGCTTCACCTGTCCATATTTCAACCTCAGTTTGCATTTTTGGGAAAAGTCCCCATGAAAACTCATCAGAATTTTAGCGAATTCCTCCAAATGCATACATTTTCCCATGCAATTTTTGCCGGATATACACTTATTTGCAAATGCATTTTGCTCTGATATAATGCATTTGTGTGTGTGTTATTTTCACTAATAAATGCACTTCTATGCACACTTTGTCTTAGTTTGTGCATTTTTCTAGATGTAGCCTGGCCTGAGAACTGCACTGCAAAATCCAGGCAAAGTTTTGAAGGATGGCTGTGTTGTTTCAAAAAGTGTGAATTGGGTAGGTTTGCCTTTAAATGTGAACTGAATTGATTTCTCCAACTCTGTCCTTAGCCTTCTCTTGTTGCTTCTCTCTATCTCATCTTTACTCTGTTTCTTGCTGTTGCTTAGCCTGTTACTCTTATTAGTTATTAATTTATATGCCACTTAATCCCAACCCAGGCTTCTTAGCGGTTTATAAGGATGAAATACAACCAAACATGCAAACATTATAATGTAAACATCCATATGTGAAATATGCAATAAAACAATCCCATTGAAACAACCCCGTAATTAAAAACAGTAATTAAATGCAGAAAAACTGTCTAACTCAAAAAACCTCCCTATTCCTGCCTTTCTCCTCCACATCCATTCCCTGTGTGTGTGTGTGTGTGTGTGTGTATACACACGGAATATCATTCACATAGAGGTTAAGTTATTTAACAAATCGTATGTCAATACTGAGATCAGATGTAGGCATTAAGTAATAGCATGTTCATTGTCTCAGCAGATACTCCAGAGATTGCCAACAGTTGATGGCAGAGTCCTGGTCTTGCTCTTGTTTCTGATGTGCTGAATAAAAATGTTTCTCAAAATTGTCTTTGTTTGGGGCATTATTATTTTTTTAGTGTTTTTCCATGAACTCAATGTTCCAGATTTTCTTGTACCATGCCTTCAGTGTCAAATTAGCAGCTGTCTTCCAATTCTGAGCTAAATCTTGTCTGGTGACCACCATAAAAAGGATGGATAATTCTTTAAACAATAAATCCTGCAGTGTTTTTTTTAAAAGAATCTATCAACATCCCTGCTCTGCACATTTTGATTCAATTTCCTTCCTATAGGTTTCACGCTTGACTAGGCAGGATGAAACTATTTTGATAATTAACCTCTTAAAGCTACAAATGATACATTTATCAGAAGTTCCATCAAAAAATTGCTAGCTGGTGTCAGACAAAACCTGAAGAAGAACCCAGATTGGACTTGCTGCAGATGCACCTGTTTGTTACTATTGGACATAAATCTATTATATTTCCTGTTGGAATCAACCTTACAAAGTTATTTTCTACCAGAGGGACCGAACTTAGCTCTTTGATAGATGCTCAGCGGGCAGATAATTTGATGTCCATGTGGTGTGTCATTGAGAACAAATAAGTGGAAGTCAGAGGGAGACAACATCTAAGGGAAATTCTGATTGATCTAGTTAATATTCTGTTAAGAAGGAAAATGTTTTACTTTTTTTTTTAAAAAGTGCAACATTTAACATACATCACTGTGCTAACTTTTAATCACTATACAGTGGTACCTCCGGTTGTGGATGGGATCTGTTCCAGAGCTCCGGTCGGATCCCAAGGTTTCCGTAACTGGAGGTGCCTGTTCTGTGCATGTGCGCTGCGCATAGAGTGCTTCTGCGCATGCGTGAGTAGCGAAACCTGGAAAAATACTTCTGGGTTTGCCGCTTTCGTAACCCGAAGTTTACGTTACCCGAGGGTAACGTTGTCGGCACCCTTCGGGGGTCAGGATGCCAGCTGGCTAGCCCCCAGCTGGATCATGCCCTTCCAGCTGTGACAATCCCCCGATCTCTGGTGTGACATAAATCAGTGACCCAGGCTTCAAAGCCAGGGCACAATATATTAGCAGAGCATACTGTTCAAACAGAAGAGGCATGAGGCTTGTGGAAACATACTAACAGCTAAAGATTTATTAAGCATAAATCAGGACAAATAAAACATGTTGTCTCCCTTTATTCTCCTCAGAGAGACAGAGAAAAGCAAAAGCTATACACACAACGGAAGTTCCCAGCAAGCTGTGCTGGTCTGTAAAGAGTCATGTGACATGCAACAGTTCCATGTCTGCAACTAAAGGTGGAATGGAATTTTCCAACAAACGTAAGTCAAGGTTCTACTGTAGCTGGGTCTTGGGGAGGGCTTTACATGGGAATTCACAAGACCTGACAACCAGCTGTGCAGATACCTGCAAACACCACATTGGCTGAGTCAGGTCTTTCCCTGCACCACACCTGACACCAGAGATGACAACATGTAGGGCAGATGGGTATAGCTTGGCCAAAATAACCAGACAAGCAAAATGGGTGAGCCCTGGCACATGTCAGGGGCTGGACTGAGGAGGAATGGTGGGGGCTGCCGCCCACTGGTGGAGGAAGGGGTGTGTGGTAGGTGCGGCCTGCCCTGGATGTCATCCCTGAGGGGGGATGACATTGTCACGCTGCCCCCTGGGATGCTCGCCGCTCACCTCCGGTGCTGGAGCAGCTAGCTCCACCTCTGCTGCTGCCCCTTCTCCTGAACCTTCCTGAGAACAGGAGGACAGTATAGATTTAGAACAGTGGTTTGCAGAAGGACGTAGTTCAGAGGCTGCAGAGGGTAAAAGCTGGGAAATATTGGAAGAGGAACAGCAGGAAGAAGAAACACTGGGGGAGCGACAACTGATAGACTCAGTGTCTTTGGAGAGCATTTCTGAGCCCCCCTCTCCCAGGACCAGGCGTGCTGTGAAAGTAGTAGAACAGAAAGCTCAGAGGCAGAAAGCACAGATTGGCCAGCGCAGGGATGGCGTAGGATAAGAGAGACGGAGGGGGTTTGGGCTTTACTCAGAGCAATGCCATCATTGAAATAAGAACTACATTCTTTTGTTTCTCTGGGGGAAGGATAGGATTCCTTGAACCTTGACAGCACACCTAATTAGCAGGGCTTGGCTCAGGCTCCTCAATCTGATTTGGGACCCCGAAGTTATTTCACATGGCTAGAGGTGGAGTGGGTTCAAAATAAATATAAGATTTATAGCAATCAATGTTTGGATGTCCATGCTTGGGAAAATTCAGTATTAAATTGTGTAAAAAGTGAGTGATTTAAAAGCAAGAACATTTGTTGTGATTATCATAATAATTATAGCTGCAAAGGAAAGAAGTTCAAAATCAATATGGGAAGCTATACATCTATGTGGTAGTAACCTTGTGACTATAATATAATATAATATAATATAATATAATATAATACAAACAGTAAATCCAAAACAAACAGATTAAGAAGACACTGGTATTAATTGTCAGCAAAAACATGGGAGTGTAAATGAGTTTTCAGCAGGTGTTAAAGATGGCCCCATAGAGAGGGCTCTATAGTGGAAGAAGAAGTTCAGAAGAAGAAAGCATCTTGCTTAAGAAGGCCCAAAAAACCTTGAGAGACTATTTTGAGATAAATATGAGCACCAATGTGGAAAAAGAGTAATCTGGGACACAAGTAAAGCGGTTATGAGAGGGTTCTTGATACAACAGAATGCATTAAAGAAGAGAATCCAAAATGAGAAGAAGGATAAAATATTAGAGAAAATAAAGGAAAGTGAAAAAAGATTGAGAACAAAACCAAAGTCTCAAGAGATTCTGAGAGAAATAAAGTTATATCAAGTGCAATATATGAAAATGATGAATCAGGAGATAGAATGGAAAATTAAACAAATGAGACAAAAGACATTTGAGTCGGCTAATAAATGTGGGAAATTGTTGGCTTGGCAAATGAAAAAAAGACAAAAATTAAATACAGTTACAAATTTAGAAGTGGAAGGAAGGAATATACAGAACCCAGCTGAGATTAGAAATTGTTTCCAGAGGTACTTTAAACAATTATATACACAAGGGCCACTGAAAGAAACTGATGTAGATCGATTTTTGAAAACAAATGGATTACAAAAAATCTCTCAAGAAAATAAATTAATGTTGAACTATAAAATAACTGAATAGGAGATAGAAGGTGCCATTCAAAATATGCAGTTGGGTAAATCTCCAGGACCGGATGGACTGACTTCTAGATATTACAGATCCTTGAAAGAATGGCTAGTACAACCCTTGAAAGAGGTCTGTAATGAAATAATGGAGGGGAAAAGGGCACCAGAGTCGTGGAAAGAAGCTTATATTACACTTGTACCGAAAACAGAGACTGAAAAGACGCAGCTTAAGAACTACTGCCCCATATCATTACTTAATGTGGATTACAAAATTTTCGCAGACATTTTGGCTAAGAGATTTCAAAAAGGGTTGATGGAAGAGATTCATAAAGATCAAGCGGGCTTTCTCCCGGGAAGACACTTGTCTGACAATCTGAGGAATATAATTGATATTTTGGAAAAACTAGAAGTGAACATAAATACTAAAGCAGTTTTGATATTTGTGGACGCGGAGAAAGCTTTTGACAACATTTCTTGGAGTTTTATGAAGAAGAACCTACAGGGTATGGGGGTAGGCCAAGGCTTTGAAAACGGTATAAGTGCAATTTATTCAGAACAAAAGGCTAAATTAATTGTAAATAATGTGGTGATGGAAGAATTTAAGATAGAAAAAGGGACACGACAAGGTTGTCCAATTTCCCCACTGCTTTTTATTTCGGTCCTGGAGGTTTTGCTGAACATGATTAGAAGGGACCAGTTGGTTAAAGGTATACAGGTCGGAGCCAAACAGTACAAATTGAGAGCATTTGCAGATGACTTAGTACTGACGTTACAGGAGCCAGAATCTAGTACCAAAAGGGTTTTAGAATTGATTCAAGAAATTGGTCAAGTTGCAGGGTTTAAATTGAATAAGTTAAAAACTAAGGTTTTAGAGAAAAATTTAACACCAATAGAGAGAGAGAGGTTTCAGAATGAGACAGGTTTAACAGTGGTTAAGAAAGTTAAATACCTGGGGATCAACATGACAGCAAAAAATGGGAATTTATTTAAAGATAACTAGGAAAAATGTTGGGCTGAAGTGAAAAAAGATTTAGAAATTTGGTCAAATTTGAAGCTTTCACTGCTGGGCCGTATTGCTGCGGTTAAAATGAATGTATTGCCTAGAATGTTGTTTTTGTTTCAAACATTGCAAATTGTGGACAAAATGGACTGTTTCAAGAGGTGGCAGAGAGATATTTCTAGATTTGTCTGGCAGGGCAAGAAGCCCAGAATAAAATTCAAAATATTAACAGATGCAAAGGAAAGAGGTGGATTTGCCCTGCCAGACCTCAAATTTTATTATGCATCAGCAGCTTTTTGCTGGTTGAAAGAATGGCTGCTCCTTGAAAACACTGACATTTTGGATTTAGAAGGTTTTAACAATGTATTTGGATGGCATGCATATTTGATGGTATGATAAGGTCAAAGCACATAAAGCATTTAAAAACCATATTGTTAGGAAAGCATTGTTTAATGTTTGGATAAGATATAAGGATTTATTGGAAAATAAAACCCCAAGGTGGCTGTCACCGATGGAAGCGAAAGCTCTGAAAAAGCTTAATATGGAGGTCAATTGGCCGAAATATTGGGAAATTTTGGAACAAGATGGAGATAGATTGAAACTGCAGAGTTTTGAAAAACTGAAAAATAAAGTGCGAGACTGGCTTCATTATTATCAGATAATGGAGGCATACAATTTGGACAAAAAAATTGGCTTCCAGGTGGAAAAATCAAAATTAGAAACAGAATTGTTAGAACCCAAAACTAAGATTTTGTCAAAGATGTATAACTTGCTGTTGAAATGGAATACTCAGGATGAAACAGTGAAATCTGCTATGAGTAAATGGGCACAAGACGTTGGACATAATATTATGTTTGCTGACTGGGAACAGTTGTGGACCACAGGTATGAAATTTACGGCATGTAATGCCTTAAGAGAGAATATTATGAAAATGATATACAGGTGGTACATAACCCCAGTCAAGCTTGTAAAAATCTACCATGTCTTGTTTGGAGGTTCTAGCAGGGGAGCGCAGCTATCGTATACCCTTGACCGAAGAACGGTACACTCCTTCTATCTGGGATGGTCGTCCTCTTCCACCGAGCGCGCAGCTTCGGGAGGGACGCACATGGAGCGGTGAGGGAGGAAGGGGACACCCGCCTAGCCAGCCAGATCAGCCGAATCAACCCTGGCGATCAATGGGGTGACAGACTTCCGGGGGCGGCGCGAACGGCAATGGCGGTCCTCTTCTGAACGGGAGAGGAGGCTCCGCAGGCAACGGGTCGTCCGCTACGGCGAAGCGGAGACCCACTCTGGAAAACCCCAGGCGGCAAGAGCCTGGGGTCTTGAGGCTCGGTGGGCGCCTAGAGCGACCCTCCAAGTGCAGAAGGAACCCCGTAAGGGGCTCCGGAGCACGGAGGGGGGTTGCGGCGCTGTGAGCTGTTTCACAGCCTGAGGAGCGAAGCCGCGCTGCTACTGTCGGTGAGCGCTGATCCCTTTTCCTGCTAAATTACGGATCCGGACGAAAAAGCAACTAACTTGTGAGTAAAAGACTGAATCACTTGAATTTGAGACCTTAAAAGGGAAACTTAAATTGGCTTGAACTTGGCTGAGAGCGGAGAGACGTGGAAGCAGGAAGTCCGTCTTCCGCAGCCATTGAACTTGAAAAAAAAGCAATCAGCTGGAGGAGTGGAGGCTGAAAGAAAGAGACTCTAAGCTTTACAGATCTAAGCATCTATTTGAACTTGCATTTTAAAGTAAAGACTTTAAGTTAAAGATTTGGGATTTCTATTTGCACTTGACTTTCCTCCTCTTATTGGATTACAAATTAGAAGGTGAAACCCAGAGTCAGGAGCTGCCTGAGTACTAAGGGAGCTGTCAGTACTGCAGATTTGGATACTGTATATTGGAACTTGAAACAATCTGAGGGTATTGAGACCTTTTAAATTTGAAACATTCTTTTTGGAGATAAATAAGCACTGTCTGCAACAAAGTGACCATTTATAAACTCTGCTAAACATTTGTATTTGAAGGTTCTTGGACATTAAATTAGACTCTGAAAGACAGATTAAGCTCCCTCTAGAGGATTGGATTATAACAGTGATTTTACATACACTTTTTACTTTCGATTCCCTTGCTGTTTGCTTGCTCTGGACCTTTCCATTCCCATGGGAACAACTCAGTGTGACCTTGACTGACAGATAACGTTGGAATGAGTGGCACAAGAAAAAGAGGGAGAGCTAAACAAACAACTCTAACAACTCTAACCTCAGCCTCACAGACACGCAGATCATCTGTGCCTACTTTGCCCTCAGAAGTGGAGGGAGAGGGCGAAGCAGAGCAGTTACAACTGGAAGATATGGCCTCAGGAGCATCTGTTTCTGTACTAGACAAAATTTTTGAAAAATTGGAAGCTTTGGACAAGAAAGCAGATGCGCAATCAGCAAAGATTGATAAAAACACAGAATGTCTAAATAAATTAACCACACAAGTGGTACAGAATGCACAAGCAATTGGACAGCTAACGGAGGCCTCAGCAGAAAATCGGAAATTGACTGAGGACACCAGACAAAGATTTGAAAATTTAGAGCAAGAGGTAAGACCACTCACTAAACAAGTCGGGGAACACCAGATTTATCTCTCGATGATAGAACTGCGAAACCGTGAGAACAACTTAAGGATTAGATCACTACAAGAGGCAGAAGAAGGACATCTAACTGAGTTTTTGACCAAAGAATTCTCCAAGTTCTGGAACTTGGAAGAAAAGGACTTTAAAATTGTGTCAGCTTTCAGACTTGGAAGATTTATAAAGAAGGAGAGGCCCAGAGACTGTTTGATAACATTGAGATCAAAGGAGGAAAGGGATAAGATTTTGGGACTACACTTTGTAAAATCACTGGAGGTGTTGGATAGAAGAATTGAAATTTATAAAGATATCCCAAGACTACTGCTTGATCTTAGAGCCGCCTATTCTGAACTTGTTAAACTACTAAGGAGCAACGCAATTCCATTCAGGTGGGAATTTCCCCAAGGATTATCTTTTACCTTTAGAGGGAGAAAGGTCAAAGTGAGAACACTGGAAGAGAGAGACAAATTCCTGTCTACATACGGAGAGGACCTTCAAAAAAGAATTGAACTACCTTCTGGGCCTGAGGCAACGCCAGTACCAACATCAGCATCTGTGGAACCTGAAGACCCTGAGAAGATACCACCCCTTGAAAAATAACCAGATAGTTCAGGATGTCTCTGCAACTGTTGAGCTGGAATATTAATGGTTGTAACATTCCGGAAAAAAGGAAGAAAATATTTCATATATTAAAAAAAGAACAATTGGACATTATTTGTTTACAAGAAACACATGTGACGAGGCTCCACAGAAAAGTGTTAATAAATAAAAGATTGGGCCAGGAATTTGTATCTTCGGACAAAGTTAAGAAGAGAGGCGTGGTGATATATGCAAAAGAGAGCCTGTCACCTAAATTCCTATTTAAAGATGAACATGGAAGAATTTTGGCTATTGAGATACAATATCAAGGAGAGAAACTGCTGATATTAGGAATTTATGCACCTAATGAAGGGAAATCGGAATTTTACAAGAAGTTGCAGGAGACAATGCTGGACTATCTAGACTACAACAACATCATAATGATGGGAGATATGAATGGGGTCGTATCAACTAACATGGACAAGTCACAAAGTCAAAATGTTACAAAAGACGGCAGACTACCTAAAACCTTTTTTGAAATGATTGACAATATGGATTTGATTGACATTTGGAGGACAAAGAACCCACTAGGAAGAGAGGGAACATTCTTTTCTGAAGCCCAACTGACCTGGACAAGAATCGACCAAATATGGATTTCTAGAGGCCTGGCACCTAAGGTCAGAAAAGTGGAAATCTGCCCAAAGACCTGCTCCGACCACAATGCAGTAAAGATGGATATGACACTATTACCAACTGGATCCTTTAGATGGAAGATGAATGACAATTTGTTTAGAGATCAGGAAATTACCAAGAAGGCCCAAAAAGTTTTGAAGGACTATTTTGAGATAAACATGAATAATATGGTGGAAAAAAGAATAATCTGGGACGCAAGCAAAGCTGTAATGAGGGGATTCTTGATACAACAGAATGCAGTGAAGAAAAGAACACAAAATGAGAAAAAAGATAAGATCTTGGATAAAATAAAAGAATTAGAGAAGAAATTAAGAGTGAATCCGAAGTCACAGCCAACTCTGAGAGAAATTAAACTTTATCAAACACAATATTCTAAATTGATAAATCAGGAAATTGAATGGAAGGTTAAATTAATGAAACAAAAAACGTTTGAGTCGGCGAATAAATGTGGAAAACTGCTAGCTTGGCAGTTGAAGAGAAGACAAAGATTAAATACTGTTACAAACTTAGAGGTTGATGGAAAAAACATCCAGAATCCAGTGGATATTAGAAAGTGTTTCCAGAGATACTTCAAAAAATTATACACCCAAGGGCCGCAAGATGATGTTGAGATTAAACAATTTTTGGCAAAAAACGGACTATCTAAATTGTCACAAGAAAATAGGACAATCCTGAATTCTAAAATAACACGACAGGAGATCGAACAAGCTATCCAGAACATGCAACTTGGCAAATCTCCAGGACCAGATGGGCTGACCTCCAAGTACTATAAGACATTGAAAGACTATTTGATACAACCTTTGATGGAGGTCAGCAATGAAATTATGGAGGGGAGGAGGGCACCGGAGTCGTGGAAGGAAGCGTTTATCACATTAATACCAAAGTCGGAAGCTGAAAAGACACAACTTAAGAACTACCGTCCCATCTCTCTTTTAAATGTGGATTACAAAATATTTGCAGACATTTTGGCAAATAGATTTAAAAAAGTTTTAAATGAAGTAATTCATAAGGACCAGGCTGGCTTTCTCCCAGGAAGACATCTGTTTGCTAATACAAGGAACATTATTGACATTTTGGAACTTTTGCAAACAGACATAAATACAAAAGCAGTTTTAATTTTTATAGATGCGGAGAAGGCCTTTGACAATATCTCCTGGAAATTTATGATGGGAAATTTAAAAGAGATGGGAGTGGGACGGGGTTTTGAGAATGGGATTGAGGCGATATATTCAGAACAGAAAGCTAAACTGATAGTTAATAATGTGGTTACAGAAGAGTTTAAAATTGAAAAAGGGACACGACAAGGTTGCCCTATTTCCCCTTTGTTATTTATTTCGGTTCTGGAAGTGCTATTGAACATGATTAGAAGGGATCGGTTGGTGGAAGGAATTCAGGTCGGTCAGAAACAATATAAATTAAAAGCTTTCGCAGATGACCTGGTTTTGACCTTGCAGAAGCCAGAGCCCAGTACGAAAAGAGTATTACAACTGATTAATGACTTTGGTCGGGTGGCTGGATTTAAATTAAATAAACAGAAAACTAAGGTTTTGGGGAAAAACTTGACTAATACAGAGTCAGAACGGTTTCAGAATGAGACGGAACTTAATGTGGTTAAAAAAGTAAAATACCTAGGGGTAAACATAACAGCAAAAAATCTAAGTCTATTTAAGGACAATTATGAAAAATGTTGGACAGAAATTAAGAGAGACTTAGATAGTTGGTCAAAATTGAAACTTTCTTTGTTAGGCCGAATTGCTGCTATCAAGATGAATGTATTGCCAAGGATGTTGTTCTTATTTCAAACACTTCAGGTTTTGGACAAAACGGAGTGCTTTCAGAAGTGGCAGAGAGACATTTCTAAGTTTGTCTGGCAGGGCAAAAAGCCCAGAATTAAGTTTAAGATATTAACCGATGCAAAACAAAGAGGGGGCTTTGCCCTGCCAGACTTAAAGTTGTATTATGAAGCCGCAGCGTTCTGCTGGCTAAAAGACTGGCTACTTCTTGAAGACACTGATGTGTTAGATTTGGAAGGGTTTAACAATACCTTTGGATGGCATGCATATTTATGGTATGACAAGGTTAAAGCAAACAAGGCCTTTAAGAACCATATTGTCAGAAAATCATTGTTTAATGTCTGGACAAAATATAAAGACTTGCTGGAAAATAAAACACCAAGGTGGCTTTCACCTTTGGAAGCCAAGGCCCGAAAAAGACCCAATATGGAGGCTAAATGGCCAAAATATTGGGAAATACTAGAAAAGGATGGAGACAATTGGAAATTGCAGAGTCTGGAGAAAATGAAAGACAAAGTGCGAGATTGGTTACATTACGCTCAGATTAAAGAAGTTTTTAAAAATGATAAGAAACTAGGGTTCCAGGTGGAGAAATCGAAATTAGAAACAGAATTGTTAGAACCAAAGATTAAGGTACTTTCAAGGATGTATAACTTGCTGTTGAAATGGAATACACAAGACGAAACGGTTAAATCGGCTATGATAAGGTGGGCACAGGATATTGGGCATAATATCATGTTTGAGGACTGGGAGAGGTTGTGGAGTAATGGATTGAAATTTACTGCATGTAACGCCCTGAAAGAAAATGTAATGAAAATGATTTATAGATGGTATATGACCCCAGTCAAACTTGCTAAAATTTACCACCTGTCTGATAATAAGTGTTGGAAATGCAAAGAGTGTGAGGGAACGTTCTTCCACCTCTGGTGGACTTGCCCTAAAGTGAAGGCGTTCTGGGAAATGATTTATAATGAACTGAAAAAGGTATTTAAATATACCTTCACTAAGAAACCAGAGGCTTTCCTTTTGGGTATTGTCGGCCAAGGGGTGGCAAAGAAGGACCAGACATTTTTTATGTATGCAACAACAGCAGCAAGGATACTACTCGCAAAACATTGGAAAACTCAAGATCTACCCACACTGGAAGAATGGCAGATACAACTGATAGACTACATGGAACTGGCTGAAATGACCGGCAGAATCCGTGACCTGGGAGAAGAGAGGATTGAGGAGGACTGGAAGAAATTTAAGAACTATTTACAAAAGTATTGCAATTTGAGTGAATGTTAAATAAGATGCTAGATCAAAATAACTGAGCACCACTAAATTTAGAAGTTTTTAAGAAAATAAGTAAGACTGTGAAATTTAGCTTATTCTGAGAATTATAAGATTAGGAAATATAGAAGGGATATAAGAATTTAAATAAGATGATAAATTGCTGACAAAATGTTTCAACGATGAAAATGGGAGCGGGAGATGTGAGGAAGTCCAAAGAAAATGTGAAAATATGTTAAGATCAATGTTACATTGTTTATCATGTTTATTTTTATTGTAAAATTTAATAAATTGCTTTAAAAAAAAAAAAAATCTACCATGTCCCCGATAATAAATGTTGGAAATGTAAAGAAACTGAAGGTACATTTTTTCACCTTTGGTGGACGTGCCCAAGGATTAAGGCTTTCTGGGAGATGATTTATAATGAACTAAAAAAGGTATTTAAATATACCTTCTTGAAGAAACCAGAGGCCTTCCTCCTGGGCATAGTCGGCCAATCGGTGTTAAAAAAGGACAGAACTTTCTTTATGTATGCTACAACAGCAGCAAGAATACTTATTGCAAAGCATTGGAAGACACAAGACTTACCCACACTGGAGGAATGGCAGATGAAATTGATGGACTACATGGAATTGGCGGAAATGACTGGCAGAATCCATGACCAGGGAGAAGAGTCGGTGGAAGAAGATTGGAAGAAATTTAAAGACTATTTACAGAAATATTGCAAAATTAATGAATGTTAGAATGATGTTGGATTGAAGTTAAGTGGTTTCTAGCTGTACTGGTATAAAAGAATATGGAAAAATTGGTTTTTAATATGTAAAAATTTAATGTTATAATATATCAAGATTAAAGATTAGGATTAAAAAGGAGGGAAAGGAATTGTTGGATTAACAAATTGAATTGGAATACAAAAGAGGGAGGTATGAGGAGGTCCGGGAAACAAGTAAACGTAAAAGAAGTGATGAAAAGATGGAATTGTTTTAAACTGTTTTTTCTTTTTTGTATTTTGTATTTTTCCTTTTTATTGTTAATTTTCTTATTAATGTGATTTTTCTTCTTTTGAAACTTTAATAAATATTATTTTAAAAAAAACAGAAGAAGAAAGCATCTCAACCTCAAAAAGTACTTGATTTTTTAATAAATAAATAAATCTGATCATACACTTAAGATATATAGTGGTACCTCGGGTTAAGTACTTAATTCGTTCTGGAGGTCTGTTCTTAACCTGAAACTGCTCTTAACCTGAAGCACCACTTTAGCTAATGGGGCCTCCTGCTGCCACCGCTGCACCACTGGAGCACGATTTCTGTTCTCATCCTGAAGCAAAGTTCTTAATCTGAAGCACTATTTCTGGGTTAGCGGAGTCTGTAACCTGAAGCTTATGTAACCTGAGGAGTTTGTAACCCAAGGTACCACTGTACTCTTGTTTGGCCCTAAGGTCATTCACTTGAATTGTTGTTGTTGTTGTTTAGTCATTTAGTTGTGTCCAACTCTTTGTGACCCAATGGACCAGAGCACGCCAGGCTTTGTCTCCCACTGCTTCCCGCTGCCTCCTGCAGTTTGATCAAATTCCCATTGTCTTCCACTGCCTCCTGCAGTTTGGTCAAATTCCCATTGTCTTCCACTGCCTCCCGCAGTTTGGTCAAACTCATGTTGGTAGCTTCGAGAACACTGTCCAACCATCTCGTCCTCTGTCATCCCCTTCTCCTTGTGCCCTCAATCTTTCCTTGAATTAGGGTTGCCATATTCCCAAAAGTGAAAATCTGGACACAGTTGTTGAGCTTTTTTTTCAGGGAGTGGAGGGTGGAATATGGCAGTGGCATTCACTTATGGCAGTGGCACTCACGCCAAGCCCATTCACTTAAATGGGCAACTATATAGATGGCCTCCCTGTTTGTTCATTTGCTTCCTGTCAGAGAATTCCAAAGAAAACACAAATGAGAGCAGAAATTGCAATAGTTTGCATATTCATCCTGTGTCCAGAATGGAAATCAATCCTGTGAATAGAATCGACATTCACTCTTGTTTCACCTGTAAACAATATATAATACATAATTGAGGTCTTCTCCTCCTCCAATTTGCATTGTGTTTCCTTTGCATTAAAATGAATAGTGTGGAGTAGTGTAATGGCGGCTTTATTAACTACATAATTATTTACATAAAGCCTTGTGGACAGTGAGGTGAACAATGTTGTTTTTGCTAGAAGCTAAACTCCAGCAGTAAGGGAGCATTGCTGCATGCAATGAATATGAATAGAAGTTGGCCCCTTTTTTGCATCCCTAGCTGTAACCCAGGCTGCAAACACTGTCCTATGATGTGATAGTGGTGAACAATAATTTCTACAACCCTTAAAAGCAGCACTTTAGCATCCTGCCCGATTGCCGCCACACTCTGACACTTGCTGGTTGGTTTCATCCAAGTCCATTTCGGTTGCTACCTGTTGCCTTCACCACAAGGCTGTGGAATAGTTTGGCCTGTGAGGTATCCATGGAGAATTGTCAAATGCACCTTGCCATCTGTCAAGGCAAATGATTTAATTACTCCATATAGGATAACAATGCAACATAAATATTTAACTTAAATAGAGAAGGCAAGAGTTTATCATAGTGTTGCTGTCTAAGGCTAAGTGCTGATCAGTGACTACAGTATCATATGAGCATTGATCCAGAGTATATTTTCTACAGCATTTATAATTGCTTACATGTAAGATTGGCTTGTTAAGAAATTGAACTGCATCCTTCTCATATCAGTTCTTACAAGTCTGGCTGATGAAGAATTGATCAAGATTGGCTGATGAAGCATGGAACGAAACAGATTGGTTGTCCGGAAACTCTGTTCCAGCAATATTTGTGACAGATTATGTATATATCAAACTTTTGAATTATTCTACCATGACTGGTGAAGAAGATTCCAAGACTTTGGTTGCAATTTCTTATCATTTGTATTAGTCTATAAATAGTGTTTGGTGCCATTATTATTGGCCATTGTGTGGTGTTATATTGTTCAGCTTGTCTATATTGCAACACAGGGGTCTGTTTACGGATAAGTGCTGAGAATGACAGGCACCATAGGAGCCAACTCCTAGGGGCTGCAAGGGCTTTGGCCCCCACAATATTTGAGGGGGCCAGGCCCCCACAAAGTTGATGGGCATTCCCATTCAAATGGGGTGTGTGCACTAGGTCATGTGATCGATTATGTGGGGCAGGGCTTATTTGGGCCCCCACAATATTTTATTCAAGTTGTCACCCCTGACAGGCACTGCTGAGTGCAAGCAAAGTTGGCATATATGGCACTAGAAACAAGTGGTGATCGTGCCTGTTGTTAGTCATGACAAAGTCTTATTCCATTGCTTTCGGTGTGATTTAGTTGTGATTAACTTTGCCGAATTGCAGCCTTAAAACTTGTAAAACTTCTCTTCCTTTCTGTTGTCTGAGCAGGCACAGGATATCCAGTTCCACTCTGTGTGTGTGTGTGTCTCCTCCCTGCACCCCCCCTCTCTCTGTGTGTAAAATGCTCTTCCGCTCTTTAGTGAGGCCTTTGCCACATATCCCTAAGTCATATGAAGAATGAAGATATCTATCATATTTCATATTGCTATGATTATTATAGCAGTGGCTGTGCCCTCATATAGATACTGGTCTGGTCACGTTTAATATCATCTATTGCATGATCAGGAAGCATAATTTCAATTTCTATTGCATTTCATGAGGTGCTGTCAAGGGTGGTTGAACTCTAGCTGTCTTGCAGCTCAAAGTAAATAATTTTTTGACTGTGGGAGCTCTTTCACAGTGGTTTGATTTGTTCTATCCTTCTGGGTTGTGATACTTCTTCTTTTGCTTATTTTCATGGAAGAGGTTTACTGTAGTAGTAGTAATAATAAACATGAATAAGTAGTATTGAATCAATCTCTTTTACATGAGTGAAAACAGTATTAGCTGACTTCCTATCCACAGAGTACAGAATCATGAAAATATAAACAAGATTTAGACAGCATCTGCTTCACAGATTAGAACTCAGCATTCTCAACACCCTCATTCTTTGCTAGGCCATTTTGACAAATGTGACTCACTGAATGCTGGTTCACATTATCTAAAGCCGAGAAATTCCATAATTTCCAGTGACACTTGATTTTGTAAATTCTACAATAGTTTATAAAATCCAGATAGTTCATTTACACTGGGCTATTCCACCACTCCTCACATTGATTACTGTTGGCAACTCTTCTACATGTGTTCTAGATTGACAGAAATTCCTGTTGTAATTGTGTAATTGTGATGAAGAGATTTCTTAATTTGAGCAACAATTCTTAACTGCCAACCACTGCTACATCCTCCCTCACCATGCAAGTAAGGAGCTGTCAGTTAAATTAGGCTTCATGGAAATTGTCAGGTTAAATAATTTCAGTTTACACTTCAAAGACCCTCGGGATTGGGGATTAGTCAACACTGAACTCAGATTCTGTCCCCTTTCTTTGTTCTCCAGAGATTTGCATGAAACACAGATCTATGGTCCAATACAGTCAACCAACCATCTATGACCCCAACCTCATTTTATGTCTCCTGAAGCTACCCCATTCTTCTACCTCATCTGAGAGTTTCCTCCTTATTTGTTTCCTGCCTTTTAAAAGTGTCCATCCTCTTTCTGCACAGTTTCAAAAATGGAGCAGTATTTGATTTGATAAAAATAAGTTAATTTCCCCCTGATTCTGTGTCATAGGAAAAATAAACACCTGGCCAAGCTGTGCAAGAACAAATTGTCAGACTTCTGATGTGTGTGTGTGTGTGTGTGTGTGTGTATTGGTTTATTCCAGGTCTATCTCCGAAACAGGATAATTTCTCCACATCTGAGGAAAATCATTTCTTTGTGGTTGATGATGCAATGATTTTCCTTACTATGAGCTAAGCTTAGCTCTGCCATGGGAACATTCACACAGGTTCCTCTGAATAAGTGAAATGCTAACAATTTCAAAGGAAGCCTGTCAAGAGCAATAGACTGTCTAGAGATTTACAGTTAACCATAATAGATTTATTATGTGGAGTGTGTATGTATTAGAGGGAATTGCTTTCAAGTGTTTAAAAATACAAGATATTTTGTGGAAACAAATGTATGAAGTACTAAGTACAGCACAGACCAGACCATTTATTAATCCTTATATTATATACAAAGCAGAAATTGCATGTAGATGCAAACTCATGCCTGATTAAGTTGGTGGTATTAAATACTTCCATGCAGAGCTAGCTAAATGTGAAGACAGGCAGACATTCTGTTTGGGATGGAAATGGCTTGAATACACATTCACTGGAAACAAAAGCTTAGGAATGCAACAAATGTGTCTTCAAACTTGAAAACATACTTTAGCTTTCTGTTTACATTAACAGAATGATGGAGTTTTTTTATTAGGATACTGCTTGTATCAAGTAGTATATGTGCTGCCAGTGATTGGTTAGTTATGACCCCTTTCTTTAATCCTTCACAAGAGCAATACAGGATGTAAACCAGGGCAGACTCTCTGATTTTAGGTAATGTAACAGACTGCAAGATAGGGATGCATAACTTTTGGACTACAATTCCCATCATCCACTCCCTTCCCTCCAGCAGCAAGTTAGCATTGCCCTGTCATTTTTCCTCCTAAAGATTTATTGCATAGCTTTCCAACTGTGGGGTTTCCCCAGGTCTGCTGATACTTCCAACTTTTGTGTAGCTGGTACTGTTTTGACACTGGGATAATGAAGTTTGTTAAAGATAAAAATGTGGTAAAGCAAATCTCTCTCTGTGTGTGTGCATTTGTTGTTGTTAGATTGTCCTGTTTCTTAATATTTCTTTGAATAACTTAATTAAAACCATCTGTCCCAGCATTATGTGACTGAAACTGGAGACAAGGAACTGAGATTTAACTTATAAAAATTCCTCAACGATGTCTCAAGAGTCAAAAGGCTGTTCTATAGAATTAGAAGCACATTCCATGCAACGTACAGCAGAATGGAATTCAGGCCATAAGCTGATTTTTCCTAGAAAAGCTCCAGAGCTTGTATCCCAAATACCTGAGGTGATGTAAAGGTGCTGACTAGGACCTGGGAGACCAGGGTTCAAATCCCCACTTGGTCATAAAGTTCGCTGGGTGAGCTTGGGCCAGTTACTGCCTCTCAGCCTAACCTACCTCACAGAATTGTTATGAGGAAAAAAACTGAGAGAAGGAGAACCATATATGCCACTTTGAGCTCCTTGCAGGAAATCAGTCAATCAACAATGTCAGCCAAGGAGTTTAAATAGGATAGCCACCATGTGGAAGATCTTGAGAAGTACTTATTCATATAAACCATGGGTGGGATACATCTCTGGACGTTGCTGGACCACAGCTCTCATCACTCCTGACCATTGGTCAAAGTGACTGGAGCTGAAGGACTCTGGTGTCCTACAACATCTGGTGGGCCACAACACAAGCTGCCCACCTCTGCTATAAGCAATGCCTATAGTTGGCACTTAACTGGGGAGGGACAACGCTGTCCATTTCTGTTTTCCTTAGTTCCTCATTTATCTAATCTTAAATTCAGTTCTCCACATTTCAACACCAGCTTTCTGATTATTACTATTATTATTATTATTATTAAAGTTCTCATGAAAATTCATTGGTGTGACTTTTTCCTAATATACACATTCTGAAGACAATATCCATATATTTCCAAGCATTTTTCTTATTTTTACTATTTGAGTGAAATTTTAATGCAACCTTTACCCTGTTATATTACATTACTTGCCTTGCTTGGCCAGAGAACTGTGCTACAAAACTTGGAGAAATGTGAATTTTGAAAGATGGCTGTGTTTTGATTTGTGCATTATTTTGGGAAGTGTGAATTAGGTAGGTTTAACCAGGAACTGAATTTAATTGCTCCCCTATCCGTACTCTTCACCAAGGCATGGATCCATAGTGTCATGGGAAAATTAACTGCCTGTGGCTCTTTCCCAGGTTAAAGCAAAAGCCCCTTAATTGAGATCTTTTATTGACTGCTAGTAGGACCAGTCTTAGAGGAAAAGAAAGGTAGCTCCATGTGACAGGCACACACTTTTTAATACTTTTTACAGACAGGGAGCCACCCCGCCTCTTAATGCATGTAAACATCTTGAAACAATTACCGAATTTTTCCGTGTATACAACGCCCCATGTATAAGATGACCCCTTATTTTAAACTTCACAAATTTGGGGGGAAATATAGTCTTATACACAGAAAAATACGGTAATTGCCTCTATTTACAAAGGAACACAGTTAAGAACATTTCTGGGATTTATTAAAAAAAGTATCTGATAATCCAGTCTAGGAAAGACAGTACTTGAAGTTAATTGCATTTACAAAGGAATGTTGGAGAAGCATTTGAATTTCCTGGTATTTTTAAAGGGTGGGAAATTCGATGGTTGAGTGGCCTCCCTGGCTGTTTGATTCAATCCCCTGTCGGTTTAGTAGCAGCCTTCCCACCTTTATGGAATGTCGGTGTTCTGTATGATGTCAACATAATCTGTTTTGCTATTCTATATTTACAAAAGGAATCGTAATACACTTGAGTTTCCCGACAGCCTAAAGGTGAGGAACATCTGGATGGACCTGGGCAGTTCTTCTGGATGATTCAACCTCCTGTATAATCTTTTCTTGTCATCATGAAATGTTAGCATTCTATTATGATTCCATCTCTGCTGTTTTCCTAGGAGAAATTGAAGCTCCCTGACAGATCTTCCAGACAGCCTCTGAAGTAGCATTCCCTCCCATAGTGATTGTTTCTATTTAACTATGTAACCTGTTGCTTTTGTTTCAATAAAGTAAAGACCCCATGTAGCAATTCTTTTTGTCTGCGGTTAATCTGTCTGCCTGGGATTCATTGGAATGTGTGAGGGAAATGGGTTTTGGATGAGGAAAGGTGAGGAAGCCTTTTTATTAAACACAGACATGCCCTTTAGAAAAGCCGGGAGGTATGTAAATGTTGGGAAATGTCCTAATATGGTGAGATGTGCTTCTAAGTTTCGGGTCCAAGGTGTCAAGATTAATCTCCTGAATTTTACCTCCTAGGCAGAGTTTCATATTTTCACATCAATAGGAATTCTAGAACAACTTCTGCCTGCCTGGTCCATAGCACTCTGGCTTCAAACACTGCATTCCTGTCAGTTGGCACATGGGGGAAAACCTTTTAAATGTTATGCTTGCCATATGATGTACTTACCCTGATAGTGCTTCTTGTACTAGCTTCCACATTTAATTTGGCCCTAAGATATTAACTAATGCCTCTTGTTAATGTCTCGTTTTTTTCTAACAGTACCAAATCAGACACTTTTTTTACTCAGTCCCCAAGAAGGCATTTTACAGTACAGTTATTATGGTCAACAACAGTAGTTTTAACATGTTAAGGGATGTGGGTCTTCCGGTAAATAGGGCATTTTGAAATGCCCTCAATACTACAAGATCTTTTAATGTTTTTGACTTAGGCCCCATCTGCAATATACTTTTAAAGCAGTAGCATAGCACTGTAAACAGGCATAACTTCCTACAAAACATCCTACAAAACACCCTTGGGAATTAAGGATGCTGAGAGTTTTCAGGACACCCCTACTCCCCTCAGAGAGCTACAATTCCCAGAGTTCTCTGGGAAGTGGGATTGACTGTTAAACTAGGGTTGCCATATTTCAAAAAGTGGAAATCCAGACACAAAAGTTGTTGAGCCATTTTTGGCGGACCAATCCTGGCTATGTCCGGGAAATTCAGGACGTTTGGCAACACTACTGAGAATTGTAGCTTTGTGAAGAGAATGAGGGGTACCTAACAACTGTGATCACTCTTAATAAACTCACTGTTCTGAGGATTCTTTGAAGTGGTGTTACTACTTAGAAAATATAGTGCCTTACAATGAGTAAACAAAACTAAAAGCATTTGCATTTTGAGATGAAATAAGAATTTTAGCTTTGGTTTTGATCTGATGTGAAAAACCCATTAGCTGAATTCAGAACTTGTGGGTTTGTGGTTTTATTTTATCTCCTCGTTTACAAAACAATAAAACATGCATGTACCTCTCCTCTCACACACTTCAGTGGGACAGTTCCTGAGAAATGCTAATTAAAACTAGAAAACGGCCAAGCTTATCTAATTCTGTATTGCAATCCACTCAATGTTCCTGATGAATTTTTTAATTCAGTAGCATTTTAAACTGCGGGAGGCAGTGGAAGACAGGAGTGCCTGGCGTGCTCTGGTCCATGGGGTCACGAAGAGTCAGACACGACTAAATTACTAAACAACAACAGCATTTTAAGAAATTGGACACACACACCCCGCCTCAACAAAGCAGTTAAAAATACTTTAGGGGAGGGGAATCAAATTCGGGAAGTGAAAAGCCTCCAGAATGAATTAAGTTCTTAACCCGAGGTACCACTGTACACTTGTTCATGATTCACAGGAACTGGCATCCAGAGGCATTGCTTGACTAGTAGTCATGTACAGCATTATCCTCCATGAATTTATCTGATCCTATTTAAAAGCCATCTAAAATGGCAGCCATCTTGAGGCAACAAATTCTTAACTGGTATTTCCTTTGTCCATTCTGAATCTCCCATCATTCTGCTATACTGAATGACTCCCTGGGTTCTGGGTTCATGAGAGAGGAAGAAAAAGCAGCAGATACATAGGAGTCGATGTTGCGTTTATTTTTATAAGCAGGAGCAATATTTTGTAAGCTCGATATATTTGGTTAAGGGAGGTACATGCCAGTGGTTATTGGGGGGAGGGGGCAGCATAATTCCAGTAGCAGAATTTTATGTTGTGGGTTTACTAGCATTGACCTCCTTAATAAAGGGAAATGGATTGAATTTTATCTCTCTACTGAAAAAAGTAGGAACAAATTTTCATCTTCAAGTGGAACTATTTTTATTAGTTTAAGCACATATGTGATAGATTAAAATGTGAGGGATTATAAAAATTCATCTGGGCAATGATTTACTATTATTATATTTTGCTTTTGAACTGGAACAAAGTGAATGAAGGGCAGGAATATTCTTTGGACTGTGTGGTTGACAATTCTACTCAAACGCTACTCAAACGGCTATTTCTCAGTGGCTCTTTTCTTTTAAACATTGTGTTATACCCTGGGATATAATTGTTGATGGGAGGTGCGGCCCAATAATACCTGGAAGCAGTGTTTTTTTTATGGGAGTACACAGGGGTACGCATACCCCTAAACATTTTGTGAATCTAATTCTTCTCTAGCACGGTGAATCGTCAGTTCTGTTGCTACCCCCGATGGTGGCCTCATTTCATGTAACGGTGTTTCCTGAATCTCAGACAGAAGCGAGCGTTTAATGTGTGAAGTAGGAGTTGGAATCTAGCATGGTGATTGGTCAGTTTCGTTGTTACCACCTCCGATGGTGGCTTCATTTCTTTACCCGGTGATTTTCTTGAGACAAAATGAGAGTAACCCTAAACAATTTTTAAGAAAAAAAGTACTGCCTGGAAGAGTACTCCCTTACCCATGTTTTCATACACATTTGGTCCAGAATACTACTGGGCAATTATAGCCTCCCAAATCTATATGCAGCAGTGGCATGTGATGGAGTGGAGGAGGCACAGTTCTGCGTTTACCAGAAGTGTGATGGGCACGGTAGCAGCAAGAATCTCTAGTACAGGCATCCCCAACCTGTGGCCCTCCAGATGTTTTGGCCTACAACTCTCATGATCCCTAGCTAACAGGACCAGTGGTCAGGGATGATGGGAATTGTAGTCCAAAACATCTGGAGGGCTGAAGGTTGGGGATGCCTCCTCTAGTACCAATGCTCCAAAGTTCTTCTGACGTCACTACAACCTCAATAATCTCTCTCACCATGCTGGTGAAAGCACTTTAGCTGCTACTTCACCCCCATATATATCAGAGCAAGCTTTATGTCCTTTCTCACCTGTAGATGGGAACTTAAAATGTATCCAAGTGATTCAGGAATAACCAAGGGACCAAGGGAATCCATTGCACAATGTCTGAATTTCCAGCTATATTCTGCTACTACCACAAAACGGAATATGTTCAGTTCACTGAAAAGATGTTTACTTCACTCACAATCTTAACTCAGTAAATTGACCACAAAAGAGCATATTTGGTCAACCCATTGGCTTCTCCATTTGATGAGATAAATTCCAGAAGAGCAGTTAGCAAAAGGAAATATTGTGGCTAGGTATTTGTGGTTCACTCAAACCCAACAAGGGGGTGTGAAAAGTGTGAATGTGTGAATATATCTATAAGCTACAGATTTTCCAGAGAGCCCAGCAGCCAACATAATAATCATGCTTTTAAAATAAAAATCTGAACATACATTCAGCTTTACACAAGAGACTCAATAATTCTCTCTTTTTTAAAAAGTAGCCCATCAATAAACTCATCCATTAACAGCTTTTTGATATACTGCTATTGCAACACAAACCTGTAAATAAATGCTCTGCAGACATGAGAGTTAATGTGATGACTAAAGGAGTCTCTGTAGGTGGTGTTTAGTTGACTTTCAGGGATGATAATTGGGCACTAGTGTTAATCATCACCTCCAAAAGCTGTACACCTGAATAATTCTCTAAGTGGGGGAAATAGAAATTTAGGCATGACTCATCTGTGATTTCATTTTAAAGGCTAAAATAAAGTGTTTGCAACTGAGAGGTCATCTGGACTTCCATGCTGTTAATTATTTGGAAAATGGGTTATGAAATGAGTAGGCACTTGTTATTAACAAAGAAAAGAGCAGCAGAAGGTAAAAGTCCTAGTTTAGTACTATAGTTTAGTACTATAGGAGCATATATTGGAAATATAACATAGTTGAATTATATTCTGTTGTTACATCTAGACCTAATCTGAACATCTAATGCTAGGTTCAAATTGTGGGGTTGCACCATGTGCCAGAAGGCCTAGCAGACAATATGCTTCTACTTGTATTTCTGAAATATAATTGAATCCCAACTGTTTGAAATTTTTTTAAGTAGCACCTGTGAATTGGTGTTGAGGACATGATACCATAGAAGCATAGTAAGCTGCCTTATACCAGATCAAAGTATTTTGCAATCTAGCCCAGTACTGTCTGCTGTAATTAGCAGTGGTTCTCCAGTATATCTGATACAGATCTTTCCCATCACCTGATCCTTATCACTGTAGATGCCGGGGACTGGAACTGGAACCAACTGCATGCAATGCATGTATTCTACCACTGAGCTATGGTCTCCTTCCCATGTAACATATTACCAGTAATGGGTGGTGCGATGTCACTTTTTATACTA
The DNA here is from genome assembly GCF_964106645.2 of Podarcis pityusensis. Classification (NCBI taxonomy): domain Eukaryota; kingdom Metazoa; phylum Chordata; class Lepidosauria; order Squamata; family Lacertidae; genus Podarcis; species Podarcis pityusensis. The sequence continues at coordinate 24,842,919 of NC_138032.1, forward strand.
AAAATGGGTAGTATAAACACCGACAACTGGGAAACACTGGCCTGTGAACACTCCAATTGGAGAACAGCCTTTATCAAAGGTGTCATGTACTTTGAAGACGCTCAAACTCAGGACGAAAGGGAGAAATGTGCTAAGAGGAAGGCACGTTTGGCAAACCCTCACTGTGATCAGCTCCCACTTGGAAACCTATGTCCCCACTGTGGAAGGACATGTTGATCCAGAATTGGCCTCCACAGTCACTTACAGACTCACTGTTAAGACTGTGTTCGTGGAAGACAATCTTACTCGGCTACAAGTGATCGCTGAAGAAGAAGAAGAAGAAGAAGAAGAAGAAGAAGCCACTCACCTGACCTCTGGTCAGATATGTCACTGCTGCTTATCAGGAGGTAAAGGGGCAGTAATAATAATATTTGTATTCCACGTGCTTCATGAATATTACCTGGTTAGAATCCTTGTAATAATTTTGTAAGGTATTATAAGTATTCTTGTTGCCATACTGCATACAGGTGAGAAGGCTAAGAGATAACAAAAAGGAAATAAATCATGATCAACATTGCTCAAGCAATGGAATAAGCTAATAAGACCCACAGAATCTCTTTGCTTTGAGGTTTTGATTAAAGCAGTTGTCATGGGCTAAGGTGGAGCTAGCTGCTCCAGCACCTGGAGCAGTGCACATGATGTGCACCCAGGTCGGACTGTACCCACCGCACCCCCTTCCTCCGCCAGTGGTCATGGGTACTTAACTAAATAGCTAAATGTTTGCAGGCAATGGATTTATACACTTGGGTCTCCAATCTCTTTGCTCCCATGCATCCTTTGTGAGTTTCAACATGATGGTTAAAGTTGCCCAAACTCTAACAAACGGCAGCCCTAAACTTTGCCACCAGTTTGAGTCAATTTCTTCTTATGTAACATGAAAATCTGAGTAATAGGATGGTTACAGGTGCATGTTGTATCTGAATGTTCTCTTATTAGGTTTGTTCTCTCTGGAGGGTTGTTTTTCTCTCCACTTTGAGAATTCATCCGGATCTCTCATTCTCCCTCCCCAGAACCTTGTGTTCCTTGGCTATAATGGTATATAAAAACAAGCTGCCACACACAAACATTCTGCTTGGGGAAATAAAGGACTAAAACTTTTTCTGCTTTGGCACAAACCTGATTCATCCTGGTAAAAGGATATATTGTGGGACACTGGAGCACAACCAAGGTCACAAGATGAATTTCTCACAGAAAGATTTCTTTATCCTTTATGGGAAGAGTTATATTTTGCCTCAACCCCCTAGTAAGTTACATTAAAAATGTGGCACATTACATTTAAGCAGGAAGGGGACATACGACTGAACATTGTATTACAAATGTCCTTGTAAGGCTTTATTTAGTAACTTTTGGGACATGTTTATTTTTCAGGCAGAAGTGTAACGGGGTTGTTTAGCTGGGTTTCAAAAGTGATCTGGCTGTAAAATCTAAGAGAGGAAAAACCAAAATTGATAATTTTTAGTTTCAACTCTTCAGCTTAATATGCTCTCACTGCTGGAGGAACCGAGGAACCGTGTAATGAGAGGCAGAGCGAGGCATTTACACAGACACCATTTATGTTTATATTCCAGGCCAAACTAGATATGTCAGAGATCTCTGATTTGGATCCCTAGACACTTCTTTCAGACGCGAGGCTTGACATCATGCTCAAGTAGAACACCTGTCCTTTTTCACTTTCCTACCCCTTGATGAGATGCATGAACACCCATGCTCACCTGGAATCAATACATCCTGAATGTATAAAGCATGTCCTGTATCTCTGTCAGTCTACCTGCCCGTTTCTAACTCATAAACTTTGCTAACATGCATATTAGGGAAAATTGCATACATAGATGTGTTTATTAGGAGAAATTAACACTAAAATGCAGGTGGATTTTCATGAGGAGTTTTTAAAACTGAAGATTGTTGTAGAAAAGTAGAAAATTGAATTGAATACTAGAAAAAAATGAGAAACCAAGAGAACCCAAATTAAGAGGTTAATCTATCCCTAGTTGCCACCGGGCAATCCTGACATTACTCACCTACATAGGATTGTGGGAAACAGTCTTATACTGCTTCAGGCCACTGGTCCATCTAGCTCAGTGTGGTGTACAGAGCCAGTGTGGTGTAGTGGTTAAGAGCGGTAGACTCGTAATCTGGTGAACTGGGTTCGCGTCTCCGCTCCTCCACCTGCAGCTGCTGGGTGACCTTGGGCCAGTCACACTTCTTTGAAGTCTCTCAGCCCCACTCACCTCACAGAGTGTTTGTTGTGGGGCAGGAAGGGAAAGGAGAATGTTAGCCGCTTTGAGACTCCTTAGGGTAGTGATAAAGCGGGATATCAAATCCAAACTCTTCTTCTTCTTCTCCTCCTCAGTGTTGTCTACACTGACTGGCAGTAACTCTCCAGGGTTTGAGGCAAGAGTTCTTCCTAGCCCTGTGTGGAGATGTCAGAAACTGAACCTGGAACCTTCTGTATGCAAAGCAGATACTGTACTACTGAGATACAGCCCTTCTCCCCTGAGCACAGGTAACGTTGCTGATGGCCGCTCAGAACTCGACACGAACCTGAGCTGCGTCTCAGAAGCACACAAGTTTTCACAATAACAGTTTGCGTAGACCATTCAGTCAATACATTTTGATATGGAAAATGGGGGAAGCCACCTCCCATGTTATTAAACAAATATATCTTCTTAGCCGTATTGCAAGCTTTTGTAAACATCTGGAGAAAGAACAACAGAATGTGGGTTCTGCCAAGATTAGTTTCCTGTGCTGGAGGCAGGAGATAGGACTCATCTGTTAACAAGCAAAAATCTGTCTCATATTGGTAACGCTAATTGTAAACACATTACCTGAATCCTAGAACACCCGTTGGCGTAAGCTAGAAGTAGCCTTACTCCTATTAGTAGACTAAATCAGCGTAAAATCTGCATTACAGAAGAACTAGTGCCATACATCCAAATCTCACTGTTGCAGAAGATTAAAAACACATTTTGACTGTCACAAAAGTATTCCCAGACCACATTCTGCAATAATTTATTAAAGGCTGAAGTGGAACAGTTGATTTCTCAACTTTGTTACTGATTTCTTGTCGTACAAACAACCCTTGATACACTTCTGCATTTCTTCATCTTGGCATTGCTGTAAGCCCAGATTTCATATGCTCTGTCATCAGGATTAAGCTTTACCATGTGTGTTTGCAATGCTTTCCTATTGCATAGTCACAACAAAATGCAGTCACGGCTTGAGGTTGCATGCAGCAAAGTCATATGTATTTTTACTCAGAAGTAAGAACAACGTCAGTCAGTGGGAATCACTCCCAAGCAAATGTGCCTAAGATTGCAGTCTTGTGCTGCTTTGCATCTGAACATTATAAATAGATATTTGAGGATATATCCTGCCTTTCAATCTAAAGATCCTCCAGGTAGCTTACAACATATAGCCAAAACAAAATCCAGTATATACACATCTTGGCCATTGACCTGAGAAGGAGTGAATGTAGGGAGATTGCTTTCCCTCTACCTGTCAGAGAGATGTTTTCTCAGCTCAAATGTTTCAGGGCCTAGGGGTGGGTAAATCCATCAATTTTAGATTCTTATTTTTCAAATCTCGAAGTCATAACCACATTTTCACAGTTTCTGATTTTTAAAAAGTCTGCATGAAAATTCATCAGTGCAAATTTTTCCTAGTATGTTGGTTTCTCCTAACATACACATTTTTGCAAATTTTTTTTGGTATTAGAGTGCAAATAGCAGTGTGCATGTACACGAAAGCTCATACCAATAACTAACTTACTTGGTCTCTAAGGTGCTACTGGAAGGAATTTTTTACTGAGAAGTATATATACTGAGAAAATTATATAGTCCAACCCCCTTCGATGCAAGAATATTTCACCCATCATGGGGCTCAAACGCACAACTCTGAGAATAAGAGCCTCATGCTATACTGACTGAACTATCTATTATCTATGTTTTTCATTGTTTACATTCACCATGATTTTCTGAAGCACTAATACGACCAATTCATAAAATAAAGGTGGTAAGATTGGCCTATAAAATGCCAGATTTTCCCCATAATATATAACATTTTTAGTTCCAGTTAAGAATGGCATTCATATAATTGTTTACTTCCACAAATATTCATGTAGTGAATCATCATTGGCTGCAGCTGTAATGTGCATTTTCTGTCATGTTGGATTCTAAGCAGAAGGTTATTTGGCCGATTAGTCGGGAAAAATTCTTAGAAAGATATCATCTGGAGTGTGAATAAGTATGGTCCAACTCATTTGATGAATTTTGAGCTGCTGAATCCAAACACTGAGTCTAATTTGCTGTCTTTTCTTAGCAAACGGTTTATAAATATTGCAGAGAGAGAAAAAAAGACAATTGTCACATGCCTTCAGAAGGCATAGGAAACATCTCATTTCACAGATTTTGGGTGCTAAATATGAATGATTATGTTATCAGACATTGGATGCTACTTTTTGTTTAAAATGCCTAGTGTTGTCTAGTATTGATGCAGAGACAGCAACTGTCAATCCCATACGCTTGTACCATCATATCCAATTTTATTTGATTGCTGTATGTGTTGAATTTGAATAAATTTGCATATTTTTTATTTTTTTTAAACTCACAATTGTAGCTCAGCTTTGCATGTCTCAGCTTGGCAGATTTGCTTTCGAACTTGAACTTTTAAACACCTTGCAACTGAAACGTGTGGGTTTTTCCTCTCCATTTTTGAAAAGCTGTAGAATAGTGTTATGCGTTTGCAAAGGAGGCAAGTATCCCATAATGTTCCTGCAAGCTCCTTATGCAGCCACACCAGTTTCTCTAGTCTTCTCCCACTATTCTTTTTTGGTGGAATTGTCTGAACTTCATAAGCTGCTAAATAATGAAAACTATGTTACTTTGTGTGTCTCTTTATTTCTACTGCTGGCCAGGAAATCAAGAACTAAATTTGTGGCTCAACTCTGAAAGTTGTTGTTATTGTCCTACAGCTTTTAGGTAGACAAAACCGAACAATCTTCCTATATGTATGTGCATGTGTTCATGTGTATAGATAGACACAGACTTACAGCCCCCTCTATATTCATTAATATCCATTGGAATATTCATATGCCGAAGTTCCAACAAAACCATTTGTTTTGTTTCTTCTAGGCATATATTTCTTAAAATGAAAATTTGATCTGCTAGAACAGGCATAGGCAAACTCAGCCCTCCAGATGTTTTGGGACTACAACTCCCATCACCCTAGCTAACAGAACCAGTGGTCAGGGATGATGGGAGTTGTAGTCCCAAAACATCTGTAGCAGGGGTAGGCAACCTAAGGCCCGTGGGCCGGATGCAGGCCAATCGCCTTCTCAATCCGGCCTGCGGACGGTCCGGGAATCAGCGTGTTTTTACATGAGTAGAATGTTTCTTTTTATTTAAAATGCATCTCTGGGTTATTTGTGGGGCCTGCCTGGTGTTTTTACATGAGTAGAATGTGTGCTTTTATTTAAAATGCATCTCTGGGTTATTTGTGGGGAATAGGAATTCGTTCATTATTTTTTTCCTAAATATAGTCTGGCCCACCACATGGTCTGAGGGACAGTGGACTGGCCCACAGCTGAAAAAGGTTCCTGACCCCTGATGAGGGCCAAGTTTGCCTATGCCTGTGCTAGAAAACCGCTAGATGCAACTCTAAATTCCCCCTATCAAATTACGATTATTCTTTATTAAAACAGTTACAGTGGTACCTCTAGTTACGAACTTAATTCAAGAGGTCCCTTCTTAACCTGAAACTGTTCTTAACTAGAAGTGTGCATTTGCTAATGGGGCCCCTTGCTGCCGCTGCGCCGCCAGCACATGATTTCTGTTTTCATCCTGTGGCAGAGTTCTCAACTCAAAGTAACTCTTCCAGGTTAGTGGAGTTTGTAACCTGAAGTGTTTGTAACCTGAGGCGTTTGTAACTCGGGGTACCACTGTACTTAACAAGCAATGCAGAAGTGCCTGATGTGAACAAGAGGTAGCCTGACACAATTACTGTCCTTTTCTTAGTCATGAAGACTGACTACAGAGCATGCAAGGAGCACCTTGTAGTTTGCCTGTTCAAATGTATCACCAGCTACCTGCCTACCCACCTGACTCCCCATCCACTCCCCCTTGCTTCCACCACCCTTCCTACCCAATGAAAGAAGGGACTGCTAGTGTTTTTAAGCACACACAAAAATCCCCACTCGTCTTCAGGAACAGCAGTGCCTCTTCACTTTTTTGGCAGAGCTAACAGAGCTGCTGAGTCCTAAAGAAAGCAAAATAGATTCTATGGAGCAGCCCAGCAGAGGCGGTGACTGATTCACTGTCGTATATTTTTGTCTGTATGTGTCAGGCGGCAGTGGTTCTACAACCCCCCCCCCGCCCCGCCCCGCAGGTCACCAGGAACGGATAAGAAAAGGAAAAGTTCTTACCAACTGCTTTTCATTCAATATTCACAGAGAGAGGCTTGGAACGCTGCCTCTTAACATAACGGCTTTGCTCCGAGTGAGTCTCCACCTCCTCCCTCTCTCCTTTCATGTGTCATCACTATGGGTGCTGAGATGTGCCCTCTGCCTCTGAGATCTCTGCTGTCCTACTTTCAACGCCCGCCGGGTTCTGGGAGAGGGAGGTCCTAGAATGCTTTCTAAAGACATTGTGTCCATCAGATGGTGCTTCTTCTTCCTCCTCTCCCATTATTTCCCAGCTTTTCTGTTCATCTGCCTCTGAGCTGTGATGTCCCTCAAACCCCTGTTGTAATTTTGAACTGTCTTCTTCTTCTCTGGAAGGGTCAGGCTAGGGAGGCGGTCTCCACCATTCTTCCTCTGCCTGGTCCCTAACATCATGTTATGCACATAAAACTTCCCAGGACTTCTTCAACTGTAGATCTTCTAGCTCCCTGGATGCTTCTGACTGAATGAAAATGTCCGGCAATTATTATTTGTTCATGAAATTAAACCACAACTACTTCTTCTCCTCTCTTTTTTTGAAGAAAGAACATCTTTATTTTATTAAAATTATGTGGTCGCAAATAACCAACCCATTTACAAGAAAAGCATGCAGTCCCAACAGGCCTTTTTGGGATCACACGTAGTAGTGGGCTTGCACAGATAAAATTCACCCGCTGCCTACTTTCCCATCCCTATCACCCAGGATGAGCATTTGATTGATAGAGGGAAATGTTTTAACAGAAGAATAAGTCCTTCAGTATTGCCACTTTGAACACAGTATGACAGAGTTATCCTTCTTTAATTCTGCATAAGAAGAACCCTGTTGGATCAGGCCAAAGGCCCGTTTATTCCAGCATCCTGTTCTCACAGTCACATGCCTGTGGGAAGCCTGCAAGCAACTATCTTTGAAAATGTGCGCGTTTCTGAATTTTGTGACACAATTCTTCAAGCAAAAAGATGTGTACAAAATTGTATGTTAGAAGAAAGTGTGCAAAAATGCATGTTTTAATGAAAAGAACATTAAAATGCATCATATTTATGCGCGCGTGCACACACACACACACACACACACACGAGTATATTGAGAGAAATGGGCACTAAAATGTAGACAATTTTTTCTGATGATTGAAAAACAATCACAAACTAATGTAGAAACGCAGCAAATTGAACTTCATACTGAAAAAATGAGAAACGTAGAAAAACTGAAATAGACAGATTTGTTCATCTCTCCTATTCCAATCAACGTTGTATCGATTGTCTGCAAAGAGGAAATAAAAGCAACAAATGTTGACACTGAAATCATCACTGGATCAAAAAGACCAGCTTTAGCTAGCATTAGCCAGCATGAAACTCCCCAGATGGTATTGGGCTACAGCTTCCATTAGACTCAGCCAGCATGATGGAATAGTAGTCCAACAAAATCTTAAGGGCACCACATTTGCTACTTCTGCAGCAGTACATAAAAAATAACATTGCAGAGCAAATACAATAATGACATGCAGTGGCATACATTAAGGTATAACAGAAGATAGGCAGTCTACATACTGTGGTGTCATGTGGCAATGCTTTTATCTTAACAAATATTTCAGTGTTGGCGATTTCTGAAGAATAGCAACCTCAAATAGCTGATCAACATTCAGATTCAGCACTTCAGAAATCTATGCTATTAAACTGAGTCACAACAGCTTACATCTAAATAGACCTCAGTTCAGGTTTTCACCTGTCATAAATAGTTACCTTGGTGATTCATTTCAGTGGCTTATGCCTCAATAGAAAACCAAATGTTTGCTTATCATGAACTTCAATTGACTTGGACTGTGTACGTATGTAAACGTACTTTAAAATATACTCTGAAACTTCTGCACTGGGTTGTCAGGAACATTTATTATTTGTTTTCCTCAATTTTTTAATTAAAAACAGCCAGTATAACCATCACTCTGCACTGTTAAGGGACCCCCATTTTAATATGGTGGATTTCTTTCTTCCTTCCTTCCTTCCTTCCTTCCTTCCTTCCTTCCTTCCTTCCTTTCACAGTGTGTTCCTTCAACAGATTGCTAGGCCACTGAAAGGATCTTCTTGCATGCTCTCAGGCAAAGGGTTCATTCCACACACACACCAGTGTAGTGACATGCTAGTACAGGCTGATAAATGATAGCAAACTCTTGATATACCTTTGATCAGTTACTGTGTGATAGCATTCATCCATTCCTGAGACTGGTGGAAAGACTTACTAGTGGGAACCACAACCCCTTATGATACTTCATACCTCCCATGGTTCAGTCTGGATCACTGGTACCTTTTGCAGAGGAACTGGTAGGGAAGGACTGTAGCTCAGTGGTAGTTGCACACAAAACATCCCAGGCTCAAGTCATGACATCTCCATGCAGGCCTAGGAAAGATTCCTCTATGAGAGTCTGGAGAAATACTACCAATTCGAAGGACTGCTTACAGGTATGAGGGAGCCCTGGGTAAGGTGTCCTTCACCCCACTCCAAACCTAGTTCCTCCTTTTGATGAACTCAGTGGTTAGGGGCAAGCATTGGTGGTAGACACAGAAAGACTGGGTGGAAGGATCTTCATGTCTGGCAACCCATTCACAAGCTACAAAGGTTGGTAGGGCATTCTGGTGAAGGGGAATGCCATTAGTTGTGAGGTGTCCCATTCATCAGTAATAACCTGTTGTTGCTGAAGATCCAATCAGACTGGAAGCATTGGTTCCTAATTCTGCCCTCACTCTGAGGGTGTCCATTTTGAAGCCAATGCAGGGGGAATTGGAAAGATGTAGAAAGAAGCAGTGTCTTCTATCTGGAAAAAGGATAGGAATTAAATGAATAATAATAATGGCAGAGAGAAAGAGAAATTAACTCAGTTGATAGGAACGGTGAGTTCAGTAGCCTAAGTTCAGCCAGCAACATGGGTTTGAGCACGGTAGGAGGTAAGGTTCATGCCATAAATTGCCTTAAATTCACTTTTGAAGTGACCAGTGGGTTTTACAAAGAGATGCCCAATTTGACTTACATCAAAAATTTGAGCTTCCTTAGTTCTGAAGTTCAAAAATAAATCTGTCCAAAAGATTGATCAGTTAGTAACTGCTATATCTTGAGAGGCAGAAAAATCTCCAGAGACTAAAGTTTAGAAGGTGACAGAAAATCAAAACCATATGCAGTTTTTCTAGGAAAACCAGATAGATGGCAAACGTTATGGCATTTATTGTCAGTGCTGTCCATGTCTTCTGTTTGATAGCATTTATTCTTCCCTTCAAGGAGAAAAACAAGTTTTCTTCCTAAACAAGCTCATGCTATAACTGCCATTCACACAATATGTATAGCAGAATGTTTCCTTCTGGCTTGCATTGCTTAAAAGTGGGGCTGAGCCAAAAATTTATCGGAAACATTCTTTCTGAGATTTTTCCATTCTGATTCCCCCTAGAAAAAGAAGCCTGCTTTGCAGAATTTAATATTCTCCACAATATTCACCACCTTTCTGTGGCCCCCACACAGTGTCCCATAATATTCCAGCTTTCCAGTGTCGGGTAGAACTGAAGGCAGTTGAACTGAATTGTCTTACACCATACTGGGCTGTATCAGTGGAGCAGAAATAAGAGTGGGGAAACACTCTGGTTTCCTCCATATGCTTCCAGGCTTGGGGCGGGGGAAGAAAACTGTTTTAGAAGAGGAGGGTGATTTATGCACACTCTTGACAGGGATGCCTCTTGAATGTGACTCAATTTCTCCGCACTTTCTGGGTATGGTGAGGGAACAAGACAGGTAAGGAACCAACAGCTTCCTGACACATCTCCTATATGGCCCTACCAATATCATAGCTCTGACATTAGTTAGGCCAGGGTGATCAAGGAGCCTGAGATGGGGAGAGAGATTCTGACATCAGATCTCATTCTTCAGAATCCAAGCCCTGTTTCCAGCGTCAGAGGGACAGATCTGATCTATCCCATTGCCCCATGTGACAAAAAAATGTTTGTTTATTATCCATCATAGATACCAGTGGGGGGGGGGGGAATGCTTTTCAGTAGACAGTTTGGCTGTTGTTATCATTTGGAATGTGGAGAGCCAAGCAAAGATGAGATAATTATGAGGACAGTCAATGACCTACAGAGTGCCTGGCCTGCATTTAATAGTGTGCTGGCAGTGTGGGAACAGAGCAAATAGAGGGCAGAGAAAGGAGGGCAGTGAAAGGACAAAGCCAACATTTCACTGGGTTAAGCAGGCCATGACTTTATTGCATCAGCTTCCAGATTCTTTGGCACTGCATGTCCATGGGCTACTCCAATGTTATAGACTGCCAGTGGTACCTTCAGCTTGAGGAGCATGTTAAGGAAGACTGATGGAGATTTTTTAAAATAAAAACAAACATGGCAGACACTGTGAGATGCTTCTCCTGTCTGTCCAGTGCCACCACTGACCTGGATGTGTGGCTGATCGCCAGCTGTTCCCTTGAAGCTTCTCAAATGGCACACACATTTGGTCCTAATGGAGAAGCTATTAAAAAAGAAGAAAAGTTCTGTACTTCCCTCTCCCACCCCTTTGAAACTGTACAGATTCCCTGGGTTTGCTAAATACAATCTCGATGGAGAGTGATTGGTGGAAACAATACCCCGCCACACACACACCTTTTATGAATGGGAGTGTATCTAGTGATGAGGAATTCATCTTTACACCACAAGGTGTATTACAAGGACCAATAGCCATTTGATGTAGCTAAGATGCATCTAATGTAAAATGTGTTGAATGAAATGTGACACTGTGCAGCAAATTAAGCTGTGTCTCTCAGAACAAGCAATATCACTGAAGCTTAAGAGGATTGTAAAGGGATTAGGCAGTTACATAGATGATGAGAACATCTACTGCTTCATTTGGCAGATTAAGGGATGCTGGTGGTTGCTGTTTTGGGTTAAAATATAAAGTCTCCATCTAAATAAAACCTGAAGGTAAGCTCTATATTAGCAACTCTACCCAACAGGTTAATGTGATATATATATAAGCTTATATAGGATTCACATAGGTAAAACAATCAGACGAAAAGCAGAAACAATATAGACAGAAGGAGCCCTGCAAAGTCCAATCATAAAAGCTTCACAATGGTAGAACTTGAAAACATTGAAAGCCTTTCCAGATGTCTGCAGGGTTTTGGCACTGGTGGGTTTCCCACAATAGGGTAGTTCCTCCGACACTGATGGGACTGCAACAGAGATGGACTGTGTAACTGAATCATGCACATTTGTATGGCTAGTATTAAACTACCAAATCTAATCAGTGCAAGGATTTCCTCTTGTGCAATGGGAGTTCCCTCCTCTCATTCCCCGGTGTGCATCATGTGCCCCTCCCCCAATCTGCTCCAGGGTTTTTGGGGAACCCTAGAACAGATTTTAGGAGGCAAAAAGGGGGGGGAATAGAAGGAAGGAGAACCTTCTGCTGCACAAGGAGAAATATACACTGGGTTCCACTGTATGTCTTCCATGTGGCAGCATTTTCAGTAAAAGGTAAAGGGACCCCTGACCATTAGATCCAGTCATGGCTGACTCTGGGGTTGCGGCGCTCATCTCGCTTTATTGGCCGAGGGAGCTGGCGTACAAGTGACCAGCATGACTAAGCTGCTTCTGGCGAACCAGAGCAGCGCACGGAAATGCCGTTTACCTTCCTGCGGGAGCGGTACCTATTTATCTACTTGCACTTTGACGTGCTTTCGAACTGCTAGGTTGGCAGGAGCAGAGACTGAGCAACGGGAGCTCACCTCGTCGCAGGGATTCGAACCGCCAACCTTCTGATCGGCAAGTCCTAGGCTCTGTGGTTTAACCCACAGCACCACCCGTGTCCCTCAGCATTTCCAGTACCACGTAGCAAAACCACTATTTTTTAATTCTGCCCCTTGTTATCTGGATGATTTTTTCAGAATGAAAAAGCACACGAACAAACATATCTATATGTAAAGCTGAGCGTTTGGGGGCAAAATTCATATATTGCTTTAACTTTAAAACAATATATGTTTTGGCAATTTGGGGGGGGATCAGATGTGGTAGATCACTTGTTTCAGTTAGAATACTGATGCTGCTGTCCTATGTACAATTACTTGAGTGTTACGCCTATTGAACTCAGTGGGACTCACTTCTGAGCAGAGATGTAAAGTGTCTGAAGAAGGCTGGGGCAGGGCTGGGGACAGTGGAGGAGCTTCAAGCTCCAGTGGGGGTGGGGCGGAGAGCAGGCGTGGCTGGTGCCTGTCCCGGGGGTGTGGCATGCCGCCCGCACCCCTGTTCCTCCGCCAGTGGCTGGGGATTGGTCCTACTCTCTGTTTTGGGTGTGTGTGAAATTGAAATGTACACTATGCTTACTTTCTTATTAAACATAAACTTATTTGCTGCTCATGTAATATGAAATGCAACATTTACACTTTACAGAGTAATCCTATGGAGGTGGGGGGAGTTAGTAGCAGAGGAAGTGTCACTTCCGCAGACGTGTTGGGCTTGTGCAAAATGTGATGTATGAGCTATTTACCCTTTTATTCTTTTTCTCTTCTCATGAAGATAGCAGTGCCTTTTGGATTTTAACTTTGCGTCTCTCTAGGAATGATTTAAGAATGCTGTAGATTGTCTTAAGAAGATTTCACTCACTCCGAAAGCAAGTAAAAAAATAAATAAATCATGGGAGTGTTTTCCAATTTTTGTTTTTGTAAATGGGGGTGGGGGGTATAATCAGAAGAAGGACAGGAAGGGGATAACTTCCCTCTGATTTCTTGCAGGTTGTTTTTGTGTGGGGGGGCGGTGTCTACTTCAGAGTAAACATGCCTAGCATGGGACACAAGGCCTAATGTGAGAAGAGGCATACTGTGTGCTCTGTCTACTGCTTTGAAACAGCAAAGCACAAAGAACAGATGCCATCAAATCACACCCTGTGTACACAAATCGAATTAATTGCCTCCATTTAAAATTATTGATCCTTTTCAGATGCATCCTTTCTGACCTATGTTGCGGAGGCATCATTTATTTATATCATACCTTGTTATTCTGCAACCGTAACTTGTTGACTGATGATTACAGTTGTTGAGCTTTATGCCTTCAAAGTCTTCGCAAGTTAAAGATGGGGGCTTACTGTTGTAATTGGCTAACAGTCAAACTTGGTGCCTTTTCAAGTTCCCTTTCCTACCCGCTGAAACTTCTGTAGCTTTCTCTTTGTTTTAATTCTTTTTCTTCTGAACCTTTAAAGTTCCGAATTCTTTCTCTGGTCTCCTTTGTGTTATTATTTTAAAGAATCTATTGCTCTGCCTCCCTCCATGGTGCACTGCATGTTTTCTTTGTATTATGCTTTTCTTCTTCTCCTTTTGTACATTTTGCCTTTTTTGATTTCTGCTGCTTGAAAAACTCTTTTCTACTCCTCTAGACATTTATTGTCTTTTTCAACCCGTTCTTTTGTGGACGGCGTCTAATTAATTTATTACTGGTCTGAAGATTTGCCTCTGATGTCTCCAAAATTTGCTGGGGCAAGACTGAAGGAAGGCATAACGGCCAGCTTCCTTCACACTAGATGTTTGAGAGTAACTGATGAATTATATTCTCAAGCCTACCAGTTCCAAAACTAGAGTGTGGATCCAAGTTCTTTTTACTCCTCAGATGTTATTACGTTATGAAATTCCAAATCAATTTCCAGATTGGCCCCTTGCTGTTAAAAGCTATTGATCAGGAATCATCACTCATGTGTTTGTGAAATACTCCACAATGATCCCTTTTCTTTTGATTCTGACCACTTAATTTAAACCCTGATTTTCTCCTTCTTTCCGGTAACTGAATTGTGCCACATCCTCATCTCTTTAATAGGATATTTGCCCCTCTTTGTCTACCATTTTTAAAGCTGTAAGAACTGTATTAAATCTGTTCGATGGAATCAGTCAATACTGAGCAGATCAGGGTGGTAAAACCGATTACTAAAAAGAAAAAGGGAAATCAATGCAGTGAAGTGCAGTAACTCTCCTGGGCATATTAACCTTAATTGTGATTCTTGTTGGCCAGTTTCTTATACTTTTCCTCTTGTGCTTCAGGGTTCTTCTGCTGGAACAGCATGCTTGTTGATGGCTGTTCTACCTATAAACCACTGGCAGGTTTAATAGGATTTAGATTATTTAAACGATGGAAGTTTTATGGATATGCTTTTATATGTATAAAGTAATGATGTAATACACTTTCCTCCGCTGATTCATGCATTCCAGTAAGATTGCTAGGAGCTAACAACATTCTGAGGTTGCCTTGGAATAAGAAGGCATTATAGAATCAGAGTTAGAAGAAATCTTGGAAGTCATTCATTCCTTCATTGCAGGGGTTTAGACTATTTATTATTAATTTTATGTATCTGCTCCGGCAGGAAGGTAAACGGCATTTCCATGCTCTGCTCTGGTTTCACCTGAAGCGGCTTAGTGATGCTTGCAACATGACCCGGAAAAACTGTCTGCGGACAAACGTTGGCTCCCTCGGCCAGTAAAGCGAGATGAGTGCTGCAACCCCAGAGTCATCCGCGACTGGACTTAACTGTCAGGGGTCCTTTACCTTTACCTTTATGTACCATATTTTTTACTCTATAAGACTCGCTTTTCCCCTCCTAAAAAGTAAGGGGAAATGTGTGTGCGTCTTATGGAGCGAATGCAGGCTGCACAGCTATCCCAGAAGCCAGAACAGTGAGAGGGATTGCTGCTTTCACTGCGCAGTGATCCCTCTTGCTGTTCTGGCTTCTGAGATTCAGAATATTTTTTTTCTTGTTTTCCTGCTCCAAAAATTAGGTGCGTCTTGTGGTCTGGTGCGTCTTATAGAGCGAAAAATACCGCCCTTCATCACAAGATCTCAGGGCTAAAATTAGATGAGCCTTTGGGTTCCCTTCCAGTGCTACAATTCTATGAACGCCAACTTCTTGCTCAGTGCAGGATTACAATATAGGATGTAACTACAGCATCCCTAAAAGATAGCTCCCCAGCCTCTGCTTAAAGGAGTCTTCCACCTCCAATCTCTTCCACTGTTCAACAGGTCTTAGCTTTAGAAGGTTTCTCCTAATATGCATTCAAAACCTGCTCCCCTGCTATTTCTGTCCGGTGGGCTGTAGTCAACTAGGTTCGACTCAGTTTAGACCCAATGACATTAAAGGACACAAGCTAGTAATGTCTATTCATTTCAGTGGGTCTCACTCACTGAGTGGAACCAACATTGACTACTACTCCACAGTTCTAATCCTGCCCTCTAGGCCCTTGGGAGTGGGGCTTCAAGTTTTACTGGGGAGATATTTTGAAGAATCAGCTAAAAGTGAAAATGACACCTCAAGCTGCTCAAGACCCTCCAAGTATCTCTATTTTCCAGGGGCAGTCCTGGATTTACAGAAGCTGTCCCAGTTTCTGATTTGATCCCGGAACGTCCCACTTTTCCTTATTTTCACTGGAGAAATATCAGAGTTTTCTGACCCCTGAGCTATCTGAAGACAGCCCTGTATAGGGAATCTTTTAAAAAATGTAATGCTTTGTTATGTTTTTATATATGTTGGAAGGTGCCCAGAGTGGCTGGGGCAACCCAGTCAGTTGGGTGGGATATAAATAGGAAACTTATGATGATGGTGATGGAATAGAACTCCCCTGAGGTACGCGGGTGGCGCTGTGGGTTAAACCACAGAGCCTAGGACTTGCCGATCAGAAGGTTGGCGGTTTGAATCCCCGTGACGGGGTGAGCTCCCGTTGTTCGGTCCCTGCTCCTGCCAACCTAGCAGTTCGAAAGCACGTCAAAGTGCAAGTAGATAAATAGGTACCGCTCCGGCGGGAAGGTAAACGGCATTTCCGTGCGCTGCTCTGGTTCGCCAGAAGTGGCTTAGTCATGATGGCCACATGACCTGGAAGCTGTACACTGGCTCCCTCAGCCAATAAAGTGAGATGAGCGCCGCAACCCCAGGGTCGGCCACGACTGGACCTAATGGTCAGGGGCCCCTTTACCTTACCTATTTTCATCATAGAAATGTTGGAAGGTATATGAATCTACAGGAATCGCATTCAGGTTGATTAATTTGATTTTTTTTTATCTCTCTTCAGCTAAAGAAGAAGAAGAAGAAGCCTCCTAGGGCAGCCTTATGTTAGTTCCCAGAGCTAGCACAAAATGCTAGCAGTACTAGCAGTATTATTTGTGCCAACCGAGGGAACTGTTATGTACCAAAGTTCTCACCCTGGGCCAGCAGGGGAATACTGTAGATAGTTTTCCCTCAGGTCCGCATATGCAAATAAGGAATTGAAAGTGACGTTCAGTGATTGGATAGTTACAGAAAGTTGTTACTGTTGTTTTGTCGTGGAGCTCTATATAAGCAGGTTGGTTGAACCCTTCGGTCAGTTCTGTTCTGGCCTGTGAATAAACAAGAGCTGTTTGAAGAATTGCTGTGTTGTCTGATATGTTCACCCACAACTTAACAGGAACTACACATACGCCTTTTGAACTTCGGCATGGAAGAGTACCTAACATGTCCCACATAGGTGTGTTTGACACAGGATTGGCAACAGCAGCAGAGGCTGGGGGGGGCAGCAGCTGAATAAGCCCAAGAACATGGAGATTGTTGCATTTCTGCCTTGAACATCACTTGCCAGAAGAGCTGCGCAGAGATGTAGCTTAATAA
This sequence comes from Podarcis pityusensis, assembly GCF_964106645.2. Taxonomy (NCBI): domain Eukaryota; kingdom Metazoa; phylum Chordata; class Lepidosauria; order Squamata; family Lacertidae; genus Podarcis; species Podarcis pityusensis. The sequence continues at coordinate 24,860,021 of NC_138032.1, forward strand.
CTAATAAGTTAAAGTACACCACTGTTGTAGGTATTTCAACTAGATCAGGGTTCTCCTGTATGATGGATGTATATGTGTGTTTTAATGAACTGAAGAGACTGAACAGAATGAAAGATTCCATTGTCTTCCAAGACAGGCAGATGCCAGCAAGCCAGCTATATGCCAGCTAGTCTTGTGCTTTATGCTTACGAGCAGGCTAGCTGTGCTATGTGCTATGTCTTGCTTCATTCTTGCAGAGTAGCCTGTTAGGAGCTCATCCTACACTCGAATAGGACCCTGGTAGAGACACAAGCCCGACTGGCATGTTCTCTCCCTCCTGGCCAATCGTTCGGGAACTTCAAAAGCTTTCTTCTGCCCGAACATCACAGCGACCGATGCCAACAGACATCGGCACACTTAGGGATCCGCAGAGTCTTCGCAGTTGCGTAACAGACCTCAGCAACTCAGCATTTTGGCTAATCTACTTTATTTACATATAAACACATATGGAGCACTGCAACATGGTTCCATCTCTCTCTAGCATCAGACAGCAAAGAGAAAAAGAACAAAGGACAAAAGTCCCACTTCACGGAACACAGTAACACAAACATCCTGTCTCCATCACTTCCCACTCTGTGGAGTCAAAACATATATCGTCATGTGAAAGACAACAATCCTATGACTGCAATCATGGAGCAGGAATTCTAACATCGCCTTCCCACAAAAGGGTGTTTATTGCCTCAGAATCACAAAGAACGGCTGTACTTTTGCAAAACAGCCTCTAATCTAGAAATATATTATTCCATCTTCAGAAAGCAGGAGAGAATTCTGGGAAATTTCTTCACATGAATTTACTGGATGTGATATTCCATCCAGGAGAAATGGTTTGGGGGCGTGTGTGTGTGTGTGTGTGTGTGTGTGTGTGTTTAAAGAGATAACTGCCTCACATAAAAAATGGCAGTGCAGCGGTAAGGATTTGCTTCTGAAGACATGCCTACTGAAGTATCAAATGTGTTTGAGGTTCCCGCCCCCGCCATATAAACACAGCCCATATTAGATCCACATTGTGAATGATAACTTTGCTACCAGAAGCATCTGTAAAGTATATATGTGTTTATAAATGAGTTAATGGTGCTCAAGTTTACCTTGGGAAAACCAGTGTGGGAACTTTTTAGTACCTGCAAATTATCACCTTGTTCTTTAGCGTAATTAACACTTCTAGTTGCAGAATAATTAAAATGTCCATCAATTCAGAAACAGCAAAACAGTTTCGGAGGTGAGAAAACTAAACAACTGAGCACATCAAGCCTCTGGGTTTCTTATGTCTTATCATTTAAGCGCATAGAGTACAATTTGCAGTATTTCAGTCCTGGCACCAGGAAAAATAAAAACTTATGGGGAGAGTAATGAAGGGAGGAAAGCTGATTTTAAACTGATGAGCTCTCTTGTATATCAAATCTTCTAAATCAGAAACTTTTCTATATTTCACCTCAATCCTTGGCATATTTACATCCAAGTAATTTATTTGTCTACATGTAAGCATCTCTGTAGATGTCATTAAAATTCTAAATAAAAATTGTGTATACTTTCTGATAAGACTGCAAGAACTAGTTTATATAATTGAATCGAACTTTAAGAGTGCAATCCTATATTCACTTTCCTAGAATAATTCACATTAAACTTCTGGGATTTGCTTCTAAGTAGACATGTATAGACGCTCTCAGATCTCTCTCTCTTTTTTTTTAGCTGAAACTCACTGGAACTCAGTTTCATCACCTCTCAGGTGGGCACCATTGCCATTCAAAGAGAACGAGGAAGGTGTTCATGGTGAGTTCCAACACCTCTTTTTCTAAAAAAATGGCACTGGGTGCTTTCAACTGAAACCCATGCGCACGCTCTCTCTCTCTCTCTCTCTCTCTCTCTCTCTAACAGCCTTCATTTTTGAATTTTGTTGTAAACCTCCAGGTCAGGGTTGTGTCGAAGCACTTCTGGCTGTGACAGGCCACATTTCAACAGTCGGTGGGTAGTCAAGGGTAAAAGTGGGTAAGCCAAACCATCACCTTTTGTCAATGGATGTCAGGCTATGGCTGCAAAGGAATGACTGGGAGTGATCTCCCTATTTTTCCTTTGTAGTAGCAGATTTAACTTCATGCACCTGACATCCTATGACATCAGGTGATTGAAGGCTTGACCAAAACAGTCTCATGGACCAAAATAAGCCCAAGGTTCCCCCCGCCCCCAGTATTGATACCAGTATTGATGCAAAGAGGAAAAAGCAAGAGATGGGGGAAGAGAAAGGGGGATAATGTGCATTGAAAATGTGAAGAAAAATGCACTCATACATAAGACTGTGTCCTTTGAATCTATATTCGGTCTTACATAACTAAATAAGCAATGTACTAGTGAAGCACATTTTTCTATTCCTAATTGCTATAAACGTAGGGAAGCCCAAGAATGTGTTGAATGGTTTCTTTAAATGTAAAGGTTCATCACTGTTCCACCCGATGTGTATGTCTTTAAGGGGCCAGAGCAAGGGCCAGAGCAAGATAACGAGACCCAGCTTTACAGCTGTGAAACATAGCAGGTGCTGCTGAATTGTATTGATTAAGCTGTGTTGGCAATTGGGTGTAGTATATAAAGAGCAGCACCTAGCTCTCCCATTACCCTGGGGGATGGGTTGGTGGTTGGGTCTGGTTTGTTGTTGATGTATTTAGTGTATAAGGAGTTTTGTTTTTGTTATTAAAACCTTGTTTAAGTTATTTTTGAGTCCCTTTTTAATGCATGGTCTCCCCAGCAAGCTCTCTGCAGCGCTACTATACTGCAAATAGCCAACAGAATGAGCCCTGAAGATTACAGCAGGAGGAGGTTCTCCCCTGTGACAGAAGTGAGTATTTTCCTCTCCATGTTTTTTGTGGTTCCCTGCATCTCTCCACCTGCCCCACCCCTGCTGGCAATTATCTCTGTTCACCCCAGAGAAATTGCGGAAGCTACACGGCTGCACGGGGGCAAAACACTTGGCAGGCTTGTGGGAACGCAAAGTTCAGCATACCATCATTCTAGTCTCCAGGGTTCAGTCTTGGTCAGTGGAGCTGCTCCTGACTTATTTTGCCATAAACACAAACTATAAGAGGTATTGCATGTTAGAAGGCAAGTAGCAAAATTTCAGTAAAAGCTGCTTTAAACATTCTCTGCATAGGGCAGGGGGGAGAGAAAGATTAGAAGGATTATGTTGAATAAAATAACTGAATTGGCACCCAAAGTGGCAACAATGATGATGTAAGAAAACAGGTTGAGGCAAGTCTAGATGGGGATTTGTGCAGTCATTTATCCAAGAAAAATGCAAATAGCTGCCTTTTATGCATCAAGGCATCATGAAGGAGTGCATATTTTTAAAGAAAAATATAGCATTGTTGTGAAACAGTGCTGGCTTGCTTCATTATTATTTTTTTGCTGGACCCAGGGAAAGGAACCAGTTGTGAACCCACAGTGACACATCGAAAACCCATAAAATGTTCACAATTGTGTATGAAGATGAAGCTGTAACTTGAAAGACAGTGTATGAGTGGTTTAAGCATTTCTGTGTATGGTGGCAAACCATCAAAGATGACCCTCAGTCTGGCAGACCGTCGACGAACAGAACGGTGGCAAATGTTGACAGAGTTTGTGAGTTATTGATGCGGGATCGAGGTTTGTCCATCCAAATGATGGCGGAAGAATTATACATTCCACATGAAATTGTTACTGAGGTTACTGATTTGTCCCACCAGATTTCTTTCCCCCCAAAAAACTTAAATCTGCACTGAAAGGGCACAGATTTTCCAGTATTTCACACATCCAAGCCACTGTGATGAGGGAACTGAAAGCAGTACGAAAAGAGGACTTTTCCAGAAGTTTCCAACAGTTCTATGAACATTGTCAGTGATTAATCGTATCAGAGGAGGCCTACTTTGAAGGCCTGTAAGGTATGTATTTTCGATTACTTCTCAGTGTCCGATTTCTGTGACCAATCACTGAACTTTCCGGTCACAACTTGTATTTTGAACACAGTGACATATTGCTTGTCATTTCATATGAAGTTTATCATTTCATATGAAGTTTTTGAAGAAGCCTGATTTACTTTGGCACCCAATAAGTGATTTGCTGGGTTTCTGATAGTTTTCTCCATAGCAAGAAGATTCTGTAATTGTTCTAATTGGTTACTAGGAACCTGATACACTTCCCCTCCTGCATATCCCATTACTGGGTAATCAGAAGGATTAGCAAAATAAAAGCCCTATTTCTTATTTTTTATTATTATTTCAAATCAAGACCATGTCATTAGTTTTGTTTAGACCCAGAATGCAGCACACCAGGTGTATGGGAACCTTACAGAAATCCACTGACCTTCCTGAGTCCGGTTTTTCTATCTTTGGCAGTCCAAGGAAAAGAAAACAAGGTAAGCAGGTAGAATAGGCTGATAGGTTATGCTGGCTGCTACATCATACATTTTGTAGGCCTGTTTTCATTTTGTTCTTTAAAAAGAGAAGTTCCATATGCTTTTAATAAAATGGTAATCCTTTTATATAGGTGGGGCATTCTTTGTCCTTTATAAAAAATTTCTGGATGAGCGCTTTTTAGAAAGAACCGCCCCCCCATCTTTTGTCGTATTTTCTTGATTTTTTTTTAAATGTTTGTAAGCTTTGTGTATTTTCTGGAACTATATCATAAGTCACCATGAGGGATTTTATGTGGAAAGCAATGAGAAAATGAAATAACATAATAAAGTCAGACTGTGAGCTGGTTGTCACGCATAGCCAGCTAAATCATTAGAAGTTTTACACAAAGTAACCTTTCTTTGATGCATAATGCTTCAGGTTTTAAAAACTCAACAACATCTTATATAACCAATTACTGATTCCCCTTGCACCCACCCCCCCCAAATATGTACCATCGGATAGCTGGTGAGAAAACACCTATTTTTAATTTACAAACCTCTGGAACACAGTCTATTGACCAGCTGTATTCTTAAATGACTTCCTCAAAAGCATCTAGTAAGAGGCATGATTGGTGCAAGCATTTTGTCCTGAGAAGTAATCCCTTTGGGATTTTAAAGAGAACCTTGAACCTGCTGTTCAAGATCAACTGAAATGAATGGAAGCTGTCTTAAGCCCCCTTCCAGGAATGGCCCTACCATTTGGCAACTGCCTCAAGTGGTAAATGCAGAGGGGCACCTATTCCTCTTGAGCTCCCTGGCTGTACCCTTCTGCTATTTTGTTTTGTTTTTTTGCTTTACCCCTCTGAGTTTGCTATGCTTCCTGTCCTGCTTCTCCGTAACTAGCCCGCTCCCTTCAGGTGTGGTGGAGAAGACAAAGATAAAAGGTAAAGGACCCCTGGACGGTTAAGTCCAGTCAAAGACGACTATGGGGTTGCGGCACTCATCTTGCTTTCAGGCTGAAGGAGCCGGCATTTGTCCACAGACAGCTTTCCAGGTTATGTGGCCAGCGTGACTAAACTGCTTCTGGCGCAATGGAACACCGTGACAGAAGCCAGAGCACACAGAAATGCCATTTACCTTCCCGCCGGAGCGGTACATATTTATCTACTTGTACTGGCGTGCTTTCAAACTGCTAGGTTGGCAGGAGCTTGGACAGAGCAATGGGAGCTCGCTCTGTCGCAGGGATTCAAACTGCCAACCTTCCGATTGGCAAGCCCAAGAGGCTCAGTGGTTTAGACCACAGCACCACCCACGTACCATCCTTGGGAAGACTATCTTGTACTGAAATAGGATTCACCCTCTTGTGGAATGGTGGAGGTGTCATCTTGTTCTTCATGTCAGACATCAAAATGTTTTGGACTGACCCTGCCCTGTTGATGCATTGGCCCTCTGTGCACAGAGGGAGAAGACTATGCCTTTTGTCTCTGGTGTTGTGTGCCAACCAGGTGCATTCCTGGCCTTTCTGTGTTAGGCAAAGATCTGAAGGAGGAGCTGGCTGTATTCATGTAGGCTCCGAGGAACATAGAAAGCTGCCTTGCACTGAGTCAGTCCACTGGTCCATCTAGCTCAGTATTGTCAACACTGACTGACAGCAACTCTCAAGGGTTTCAGACAGGAGTCTCTTCCAGCTCTAGCTGGACATACTGGGACTGAACCCAGGACTGGTCTGGTTGCAAAGCAGGTTCTCTACCAGGGAGCTACAGCCCTTCCCTCCTGCCTAATTCCTTTCAAATATTTTGAGTGCAGTCCTCAAGGCAATTGACCCCAGATGTGCAACTTAAATATCATGAGGCTACATCTGCATACTATTATTATTATCTGCATACATCGACGTACAGGGCCTTGGCCCTGTATGCCTGAAGGAGCATCTCCAACTCCATCGTCCTGCCAGACACTAGACAGTCCTTTTGGTGATTCCCTCACTACGAGACATGAAGCTACAGGCAGAGGGTAGGCAGATGGCCTTCTTGGTAGTGGTGTTTACCCTGCGGAATGCCCTCCCGTCAGATGTCAAATAGATAAACAATTATTTGACTTTTAGAAGACAACTGACGGCAGCCCTATTCAGGGTAGTTTTTAATGGTTGTTGTTTTACTGTGTTTTTAATATTTTGTTGGGAGCAGCCCAGAGTGGCTGGGGCAACATGGTCATATGGGCGGCATATGCATAATAAAATTATGATGATGATGATGATCACCACAAACATCATCATCATCATTATCACCATCATAATCTCTGGTGAATTTGTGTGCCTGCATTTTCAGGGACGCGGGTGGCGCTGTGGGTTAAACCACAGAGCCTAGGACTTGCCGTTTGGAAGGTTGGCGGTTCGAATCCCTGCGACGGGGTGAGCTCCCATTGCTCGGTCCCTGCTCCTGCCAACCTAGCAGTTCAAAAGCACATCAAAGTGCAAGTAGATAAATAAGTACCGCTCTGGTGGGAAGGTAAACGGTGTTTCCATGCGCTGCTCTGGTTTGCCAGAAGTGGCTTAGTCATGCTGGCCACATGACCCGGAAGCTGTATGGAAGCTGTACACCGGCTCCCTCGGCCAGTAAAGCGAGATGAGCGCCGCAACCCCAGAGTCGTCCGTGACTGGACCTAATGGTCGGGGTCCCTTTACCTTTACCTTAGCCTACATTTTGTGTGTGTGTGTGTGTGTGTGTGTGTGAGAGAGAGAGAGAGAGAGAGAGAGAGAAATATGTGATAAATGCAAAGGTAGTAGCTAGAATGCCAGTGATTGCCATTCTCCAGAGAAGGAGGTAGAAATCTTCAGAATGTGAGATGGGGGGGGGGGGGGATATGCAGGAAGCTATGTTTCCCCAAGGACTCTTTTTTCCCTGCAGAGGATCATTACAAAGCAATAAACAGATCAGCAATACTGCTCTACCCAAAGGACTATTTAAATATTGCTGCAAGTGAAACTTTGAAATCTTCCTAGCTCACATGTTAAATCTATATGGGAATACAATCAACTGGAGCAAATTCACACAGGCAGTCTCTGGAGGATAGCCTGACTAGGAATATTGATAGGAATTTATTGCTGTGCTGTGCTGAAACATAATAGGCAGCAGAAGAGAAAGATCTGTATCCACAGAGCGGCCCAGAAATTCCCTTGACTGCGCACTAGAGTTATTATTCACCTAGAGTGTTTATGATGAACAAATGTGGTCGTAAGAGGCAAGCGCAGAACAACAATTAAAATAGGAATAACAGGCTTTTCGCTTGGGGAAAAGAAAAGAACCCAGAACATTATGATGGGGTGAGAGAGGAACCAACAATAAAAGAATAGTGCTATTAGATACATTGCCAAGGTTAACCAGTGCATAATATTCACTTTTGGGAAGAAGTGAATTGATTTCTTTGCTTTTTCGTTTTAGATCTGGTTATGGATTTCTCTCTCTTTCTTTTTGGACTGTGTGGGTTTGGGAGAGTAGTGATCCACACATATTACTCTCAGGCCAGGATGAGTCAAAGAAGCAGTCAGATAACTCTGAGGTAAGCAGCGGGGGGGGGGGGGGATGTGGTGCCTTCCAGATGTTGTCGGGCTACATAAATTTATATTATTTATTTAAATTACTTCATCACCTCAAAGTGATCCCAGAACAGTCTCCAACAAGGCATAAAAATACAAAAACACATTAAACACAGAACAATGACTGTATTCAGTGTTTTCAGAGTGATGCCACCTCTATTACATCATTCTATGTCCTTCGGTTGTGGTGGAAGAGCATAGCCATTTTGGCCAGTGGCCGTTGATAGCCTTCTCCTCCATGAATGGGTCAGAGAAATATGATTTTAACCCTTTGCCTCTGCTACAGTCCTCAGCCACCTCAAGCACTCTGCACAGGCAATTTGCATAGGGGGAAATCCTGATTTGCTTCAGTGAAAGCTCATACACCCCTTCACACCTGGGCAATTAATTTATCAATTCATTATCAGAAATTACAATCCATCCTTCTACTAATAGTCCTTGGGTGGGTTACAACCCCGTTCACACACAATTAAAGGAAGTATTAATTACATTAAAGTCATAAAATAAGACCACAAAATTAACCAATAACCAAATTAACACATTGCGCTCTTGATCTGGATCCGCCCATCAGTCGGGACTGACAGTTTGTGTAACCCTCCTGACACATTTAAGGGCACAGATACGGAGCTGACAATAAGTCTGTTTTCACTTTGTATTTTTATGTTGCAAACTGCCCTGTGATCCTCAGATGAAGGGTGGAATACAAATTTTTTAAAAATAATAATATGTCTAATTTGACTCATTATAGACTGAGTTACAGGAAACCAGGGGCTTGTGCCAAAGCATTAGTGGAAGAGGTGTTGCTGCTGCTGTTTTCATTTTCATTTTCATTTTCACCTTCTCTTTCTTTTTTGGGGGGTATCTGATATAAGGAAAACCAGGCCACTAATTTGGGTGTCAAAGAACCTACATAAATCAAGAAGATGTGTGGATAAGTGCCTAGGCCTAAGCAAATGCTACAGATGAAGATTGCCTTTTTGTTTACCCCCCTTTCCTCCCCTCCCTCTGTCATCCCCCACCCCAGGGTCAAATGATGGACTGTAAATTCACCAGGGCAGGGCCATTCCCTTTTGTACTCTTGTACACATTAATGGTTCTGCATTGCTGCTGCTGATAACAGTGTAATAAAATAACAAATATTGGATGAAATGTTATCTTGTATCTATCAATGCAATAATCAATTTATGTGAATTATGTTTTGGCAATATTCAGACCTTGCAAGAAGAATGTTATTTACTTTCGTCCATATGTTTTCTGGTTTCAAGTGACTCCTTTAATTTTATGATAATCAGAGCAAATGCAATATTTCAGGAGGGGACTTTGTTATTGCCTCTCATTCTTTAATTTGATTTTATTTAATGTATTATGGGGGTTGCAGGCATACCTTAAACCTGAGGGATGCCTGCGTAGAATCCAAAGGAATAAAGCAACAATTAGTTCTTCACTTTCAAGGAGGTTAACTTTTTTGTGTGCAGCAATTTCATTTGGACCTTAACCGCACACAAAAATCTGAGAAAAATATATACTTGGGTTAGGGAACAGATAATTCATGGTTGCCTGTAACACAGAGCATGGCAATCTGTGTAATTAGACTAAATCAGGCAGAAACACTATTATCAGCTGTTAAATGCTATTGAACCAGTTGGCTTTTTACCTTTGTTTTTCCACTTGAGATGAGACATGACACCTTAATTGAATAGATCTTGATGGCAGTGTCAAATTTAAAACATACAAAAGTACTTTCCCTCCTTTCTCCCAGTGAGTTCTGGTGAGCTGTTCTAAAAGTATCTGAGGCCAGCCCAGCGACTGAGATATAAAGTATCTGTAGCAAGAGAGCTAATTTCAGCTGTTATACGGAAAACAACAAAAGAAAATAGAGCTTTCGTGGCAAGGTGGCCAAAATCCTTCTTTTCTTCCAGGTCACTTCAATTATATTTCTTTCCAAGAAGATATAATTATGATTATGATGATCATTTAATTTCTATACCACTTCATATATTTAAAATATCTCTAAGTGGTATACAAAAAGCTGAAGCAATGACAGACAACTTAACAAAATACAGTGGTACCTTGGGTTACACACACTTCAGGTTACAGATGCTTCAGGTTACAGACTCTGCTAACCCAGAAATAGTACCTCGGGTTAAGAACTTTGCTTCAGGATGAGAACAGAAATCGTGCTCCGGCGGTGCAGTGGCAGTGGGAGGCTCCATTAGCTAAAGTGGTACTTCAGGTTAAGAACAGTTTCAGGTTAAGAACGGACCTCCGGAACGAATTAAGTACTTAACCCGAGGTACCACTGTCTTACAAAAATACATAGTTACATATAAAAATGTTACATTAATACAAAGTTACACACACACACACACACACACACACACATTCATTTTCCTTCTGACACACCTTCCCTCTCAGCCTCCGGGTTCTCACCTAAGGTCCAAACAAACTCTCTGACACCATGAAGAATCAACAAGTGTACACTCACACAAATGCCTGCACGTGTGTAGAGACAGTGTGTACCTGTTTTCAGTGTGACATTTGCCAAAGCCCCAACATTCTGACAAGGCTGACTGGCACTGGCCCTGGAACCCCTCACAGGACAGCCACATGTTGTCACTTAAAATCTCCCCCAGTGCCCCCAATGTAGTATCACTCTGAAGCATTGTGACAAATTTTTAATTGGGCCTCTAACTGGAGGACTCATAGAAGATGTTATGCTGGCAGCCCATCAGTCTTGGAACCAGTTATTGAGAGAAAATCTGAGTATTTAATCATGTAGGAATACAGCAAGTTCCCTCCTTTACTGGTGGATAATTTGGGCCCACAGAAGAAGTGCATTTCTAATTATTATTTTTTTCAAGGCATGCTAGTCTGCCTAAGCAATCTGTGGCAGGGCAGATCATTCTGCTTAAGCATTAGCTATGACTAGGGATATTAGACATATTCATCTGTCCTCCCATAAATATTTAGGGTCCCTCCTTCTATGCAAAGCCCTGATCTATCATACTAACTTAACATTTAGTAACTTGAAGCCAGCTTTCGGGTAACCCATATTCTCAGTTTTCGTCTTGCAAATATCCTCTTTAGGAGCACATGTAAGGCTTTCTCCTCCTCCTTCAAGAATGTAGTCAAGTTGAAGATTGCCTCATTTCCGTCCAAAGTTGGACTTTCCCACAACACAGAGGTCATTCAGTCAATCATCCTAGCACTTAATAACTTTCAGAATGGACGTTTTCCAGGAATCCATAGGAATCCTCCATCCCAAGCCCCATTCCTTTGGCCTCTCTCTATTAAAAAGCCATAGATACTCTGAGCACAGGGGTAAGCTACCAGAAAGATGGGGGCTGACTGATCAGGCATATTCTGTTTAAAAGGACCAGGAAGGTGATGTGAAATGCATCTGCCAGAAACTCTGAGGGGTCTCACTCTCAGTCAGAGGAGACAGTGATGTACTAGAAGGAATAGCCAGCATGGTATCCTTCAGATGTCGCTGAACTATGGCTCTCATCATCCCTGCCCACTGGCCTGCTGGCTGGGCTAATGGGAGTCCAAGTCCAAACACATCTGGAGGGCATTACATTGGCTATCCCAGCACTAGATAGACAGATAGACTTTGGTATAAGGCAGCTTCCAAAGATCTTATATTCCCTTTGAAGGAGCAGAAGCACAGGTTGAAGATGCTCTTGTGGCAGAGGCACAAAAGAGCAGGGGGGCATTGTACTAACCCTGTCCAGTTTGCCAGTGAGGAGTGCCAGCCTTCTCTATCATATGCGTCATCAGGATCCTGGTTTGAAGCCATGACACACAGCCAGGCTCTTGACAGCTATTCACCGCTTTCCTCTAGCCTAGTGGAAGTTCTGAAACTTTCTCTCTGAACAGCTGACTTGTCGTCAGATTGCCATGTGGCAAAGGCAGAAGACTGCCCATCAAGCAAACCAAAATTTGCTTGTCTGCTTGCTTATAAAGGTATATACCTCCCTCTCATAAAATATCAGGGTGGCATACAGCAATTGTGTTCACAGGACTATCTAGTTTCAGGATTATTTAGATCCAGTTTCACGCGTCATCCCTGCTGCCCACTTAACCTACTGCCCAACACAGATAGAATGGAGGAGAACTTCAGAATTAATTGCAATTGCCAGTTAAATGTAAATTGCCCCACAAGATCCCCTGGGAATATGTGTTACATATACCTAGCGCCACAAAGTTTCAAACGTAACTTCATATTTGAGTGAGCCTGAAACTCTGTTGAAGATCATTTGCACAATATGGCCCTGTGTATTTACATTCCCTAATTATTGAATTGCTTTGCACATCTTAATTATTACATAATCACATGTCTCAAATATGTAATTACATCTACTTACACTAATTGCTTAACTAAAGCCATGGAATTAGGGAGTGCAATTAAAGGGTATATGGAGGCTAGAAAATAGGAGTGTATCATTTTATGCACTATAGATATAACTTTTAAACTAAAAATGTCACACACAGTAACGATGCACATAATACCTGAAATCTAGCTCCAAACACTCATAATGAAGAAAGCATATAGCCTTCCTATTTTCCTGTTTGTTGAAGGTGAGGTTTAACTTTCATATCACCAATCTGCCACTGTTCAGCTGCATCTGAATTGCAGTGTATGCTTGCACCAGCAAAGAAACACAGAGAGAAACAACAGAAAGATGAGTCATGTCAAAAATAATACAAAATCAGTGCTAAAATGAATGTTCTCCTGGTTAATAGTGTCCCTCAATCCTACTTTTTTGTCACTGTGCTCATAACAGTTTCCCCACTATTCTCCTTACTTTTATAGCTATCTCAACAGCCATTTTTTCCTGTTTCATTCCTCCTGAGTCATTCTAATCCATCAGGGATCATGCAATGGCTATGCTGGCACCACAATGCTATATAGTTAATCAGGTTTCACTATATGCAAATGAAGCCTTTTAGAACAAGGGACATGCTAGCCAACCAGGGATTAGTGTTCCATAGTCCATTTTCAGTGAACTCTCAAAATAATAATAATAATAATAATAATAATAATAATAATTAATAATAATTTATTTATACCCCACCCATCTGGCTGGGTTTCCCCAGCCACTCTGGGAGGCTTCCAACAAAACACTAAAATACAATAACCTATTAAACATTAAAAACTTCCCTAAACATTACTAGCATACCCATTTTAAAGGAGTACTTAAAATTTAGGCATTTCAGAACTAGCATGATCCTTTGGAATTTGGCAGATAGTAAAAAGTTGCCCAGGTCTGAAACTCCCTCCCACTTAGTGGTGGTGGTAGAAGCCAAATGAGTGTGGCTGAAAGGTTTGGTGTCCATGCTGGGTGCTTTGTCAGCAAAGCTTTTCCCCCTCCACATTTGTTCTCCTGTTTTGTCTTGCTTGGGTTGTTGCAATGAGCCTGTTCCCTTCCATGACTCCTACAATAGTAGAACATCAGTTTTGATTGCAGAAGGTCTGAGAGCCAATCTTCAGTGTCTCCAGATATGACTGAGAATGAGCCAGTGTGGTGTAGTGGTTAAGAGCGGTGGACTCGTAATCTGGTGAACCGGGTTCGCGTCTCCGCTCCTCCACATGCAGCTGCTGGGTGACCTTGGGCAAGTCACACTTCTCTGAAGTCTCTCAGCCTCACTCACCTCACAGAGTGTTTGTTGTGGGGGAGGAAGGGAAAGGAGATTGTTAGCCACTTTGAGACTCCTTTGTTGTTGTTTAGTCGTTTAGTCGTGTCCAACTCTTTGTGACCCCATGGAGCAGAGCACGCCAGGCACTTCTGTCTTCCACTGCCTCCCGCAGTTTGGTCAAACTCATGCTGGTAGCTTCGAGAACACTATCCAACCATCTCGTCCTCTGTTGTCCCCTTCTCCTTGTGCCCTCCATCTATTCCAGGGAGTCTTCTCTTCTCATGAGGTGGCCAAAGTATTGGAGCCTCAGCTTCACGATCTGAGACTCATTAGGGTAGTGATAAAACGGGATATCAAATCCAAACTACTCCTCCTCCTCCTCCTCCTCCTCCTCCTCCTCTTCTTCTTCTTCTTCTTCTTCTTCTTCTTCTTCTTCTTCTTCTCTTTCTAAAATCCTGTAGATGGATCAATTGCCTGACTCAGTATAAGTCAGCTCCTTATATTTCTATTTTCACTTCAGACATAATTTTGCTGTGGGATCCTTAGTAACTTGCAGACAACAATCTCCAAACTGACTCACTAAATGTTTGCCTGATGCTGCCCTTGTTCAAAGGTAGAACTCTAATTCTTAGCTGGCGTATTCTCTGCAAACTATTTTTCAGCATCTCAGAGAGCTTAAAGCTGCAGTCTCATACAATCTATCTGGGAACTTGTCCAGTTTAATTTGATGGGGCTCAGTTTGCAAATCAGTCTCTCCCACACCATCTTTATTTTGTATGTCTAACATGCATTGTAGGAGATATTTCAGGGTTTTATGGAAATACAATATATTGCATTAAACTGTGGTGAGTCATCATTGGAGTGCAGTAACCTCATGAAACCAACCTTTAAGTTTTTATATGCTGTATATAAAGTAATAATCCTCAAACAGGCGATCAGTATCTAAGAATAAAATCATAGTGGCAAAGGCAATGAGGTGGGAAAAACAAGGTTTGCAAAATAGGTTTACTGTATCTTAAGCCTTCTAGGTTGCATGTAAGTGGATTAAGGCACTTCTAATTGCTTGATGCTGGAAAGCTTTCTCTTAAAAACAGAACTTTAGTGGAGAAATACAATCTAATGAAAAAATTCCACAATCTTTAATTAGAAAACACACCATCTTAATACCTAGACCTTGGCAAGAGGAACATCTTGAATGTTTGCTATGCTGAATTTTCCATTGCTATTCGAATTCTCAGTGGCTAGGATCCAATGAGGCATTTTAAGGTGCCCAGGGCCTTCGTCAAATCCAGTGAGAATTTCAGTTTTATTTTCTTTGAGCAGCAGTTCCGCATTCTAGATGGCAAGCTGTTTTGAAAAGTATTCCATTTTTAAAGTGCTTTGCTATGTGGCACATGGGGCAGTTCTCACAGTGAGTTGCTCCCATTAGGCACATTAAACTTTGAATCCTGGCCAGTATGTTTATTTTTATTCGTTGTTGTCTCCTCCTTCCTTCATGGAAGCTCAGGGCGGCATGATACAAAGCTCTCCATTTGAACCCAGGTGTCCTGGTCTTAATCTACTGCTCTAGCCATTGCATCACACTTATGCTAGGTATGCTTTCATTTGCAGTTGGTGCCTTGAAAGGTAAGAACCATCTTATAACCGAAAATGAATGTCCAGAAATTCCGTTTGCCCCTGCAGTTTTATCATAGCTGAGCTTTTGCTATGGACTTCATCCCTAAGTGTCATACCAGATAGGACGTAAATTATGCTCGTTGAGGTCCAGGAAAGTTAAAGGACTTTTAATAATAATAATAATAATAATAATAATAATAATAATAATTTATTTATACCCCACCCATCTGTTTGAGTTTCCCCAGCCATTCTGGGCGGCTTCCAATTGAGTGTTAAAAACAATACAGCATTAAATATTAAAAACATCCCTAAACAGGGCTGCCTTCAGGGCTGTCTTTTAAAGATGAGATAGCTACTTAGTGGAGGCTGCCAGGGGGGAAAAAAATAAAGTGATCCACTTGGTAGAAACAGTGACGTTAAGAAGAAAGAGGGTTTGGCTTGGCTCTCTTCTATCTCATTATGCAGACTGCAGCTCTGCCATCACACTGCCAGTAACCTTCTGAGACCTGTTGAAGGTCCCTTCTCATCATCCCACAAAGAGACACTGATGTGGTGGGGAATCTGAAAGGGAACATTCCCCATTGTGCTGTCCTGTTTGTATAACTCCTTGTTTGTGAAGGCACATAAGGCATGTTCAGTCTTGAGCTTTCATCACCATCACTTTAAGACTATTCACCCTTGCCTTAGGAACCAGGGCGAAGGGCCGTTGGTCTTGTATTTGCTCCTGTATGATGATTATGATTATGTATTGTATTATTTGGTTTTAACATACATGGTGTTGATATAATCATATATTATCATTTTATGTCTACTGCAAGCTGCTGTGTGTGTCTGTTTTTTAAGAATAAAGAATCATCCATTAAGTGTAATGAAATATACAAATATAAAAATTTAATAAGATTTCAGGATAAAAAAGGGTCAGCAACATAAACAAAAACCACACTGTGATAACATTTTGCCCTTACGAATTAAAATTGACACCAACCCAATTTGTCCATTAAAGTATTAGTTGATTACCGTATTTTTTGCTCTATAAGACTCACTTTTTCCCTCCTAAAAAGTAAGGGGAAATGTGTGTGCGTCTTATGGAGCGAATGCAGGCTGTGCAGCTATCCCAGAAGCCAGAACAGCAAGAGGGATTGCTGCTTTCACTGCGCAGTGATCCCTCTTGCTGTTCTGGCTTCTGAGATTCAGAATATTTTTTTTCTTGTTTTCCTCCTCCAAAAACTAGGTGCGTCTTGTGGTCTGGTGCGTCTTATAGAGCGAAAAATACGGTAAGTTCAAATTAAAATTGCGGCCTTGATGTTGTTTAACTGACTTTCCGGTGGACAGCTAAATTGGTAGAGCATGAGATTCTTAATCTCAGGATTGTGTGCTTGGGCCCCACATTGGGCAAAAGGATTCCTGCACTGCCCTCGTTGCCCCTTCCAACTCTACAATTCTGTGAAACTGTTCTATGCAAAACAGGAGAGTCTTCTAGAGTATATACACACTGAAACAAAGATAATTTCTCTTCTACATCACACAGCTCAGTAGCCCTGCCCCCACCACCTGAAGCCAGGACTTTTCAGGTCAACATTTTATGTCACCAGCCTGAACTTGGTAAACAATCTGATTCAACCAAATGGATAGAATGGACAAAAACTCACTCAAAAACACAAGTACTTTACTCAGCGTCACAGTTGTGCAGTCAGCCTAATTAGAATAATCCAAGAAAGGTCAAGTAATAGGCTGGGATGCAGAGAAGTGGTTGTATTATGGTGCCTGTGTTTACCAAGCCTCAAGAACGCACAGTACTATTCCATCTAATTACAAAGGTAGTTTAATATTTTTTTGCCGGTCAGAGCAGCCAGGCAATCGTAATGTAGTGATTATCAGTCTGCTATTGAGCACATTCTCTTTCAAATTTAATTTTATCCGTATTTCCGTTTCTAATTAATCCAGAGAGGAGTGCTATAGTAACAAGACAACGTATCCTTTGAGGAGATGAAACATGTGGCAACGCTCAATTGCCTGATATCAGGCATCTTGCGAAAGAACAAATTTTGTATTATAATACGTGTGAGAAACTTTACCTAGTTTCATGTAGGGTTGTTTTCCATTTCTGACTGGAATATGTGAAAATGTGAATTTGTGGGAGGAAATTCATGACCATTGATATGGTCCTGAGAAATGATATAAATAAATAAATGATACAAATTATAATGAAGCCTCTGATTTGTATACATTTAGATGAGAAAGAAGGAAATGGTGGGAAATAAAGCCTATTTTTTTTATTCCCATACATACTGAATTTTCTAGTGAATACCTGTGCACATCCATGCCATCTTTATGAGGAAGTTTCCAGGACTGTTCCTGGGTAGAATATTGCATTCATGGCTCTAGTTGAGGATTAGGGGTGTAATGACTACGGTTGTAATCCTAAAGCTAGATCTTCTGGGATGAGCAGCTTTTAGAATCTAGCAGATCTCTGGCTGAGCTGCGAGGGTCCTGGCTGAGCCAGGCTACATTGGTGTAACTCCCTCATCCTGACTCAGCTGGAGAAGCACTGGTGTATTTTCCCCATCCCAGCTCAGCTGAGCCCAGTGGATCTTAAACTAAGGAGCGTCTCCACCCCCATCGTTCAACCCGGACACTGAGGCCCAGCTCCGAGGGCCTTCTGGCTGTTCCCTCACTGCGAGAAGCAAAGTTACAGGGAACCAGACAGAGGGCCTTCTTGGTAGTGGCATCCGCCCTGTGGAACGCCCTCCCATCAGATGTCAAAGAAATAAACAACTATATGACATTTATAAGACTTCTGAAGGCAGCCCTGTTTAGGGAAGTTTTTAATGACTGATATTTTAATGTATTTTTCATCTTTTGTTGGGAGCCACCCACAGTGGCTGGGGAAACCCAGCCAGATGGGCAGGGTATAAATAAATTATTATTATTATTATTATTATTATTATTATTATTATTATTATTACTATGTATTTAAATGGGTGTTCCGGGTATGGGGCAGGGGCAGGGCAGGACAGAGGGAGGGGAATTTTGACTGGATTCTAAACCCATGCAGCTTGGTCACTTGATCTGTCAACCAAGCCTAAGTGAAGCCAGCAAAAGGAGTGATGTAACTCAAACTCTATTTTGAGAGCTTGTATTTTCTCTGCCAGGCGTAGACCAGCACAGCCAGCTGTACTTTCTGTCCTGAATTGGATCGGGAGTACTTTATACCGGCTTAACATAAAGTGAGACAATTTATGCTGATTTTCTATACTTTGAATTGCTCAGTAAGACAAGTTAGTGGAATCTGTATTTCTTTGCTATGTTTGAATCACTTTTTAGTTATTATTAAATTGTCAAATATTGTATTTTCAATATTATTTTGTTGGTAAACCATGCGGATAATACTTATTGACGAGAAGCTAAAATTTACAGTTTTGTCCAGCGGACAGTTATTCTGCTAAGACAGAGATGAATTTTACAAAGGTAACTAGATTTTCTATCTGAAGAATTCACCCCTGTCAAGGATGCCCAACGTGAAGACTCATTTACCCATACTGAATTACTGAGTCTTAATGAGGCAAAGCCATGGAAAGAACTGAATACTAAAGTCCCTTTGACAACAGATATGCCTCCTTGAAGTGGTGGACAGACAAAAGTTTTTCAGTGACGTATGACCAAAATGATAAGTTCCATATTCATCTTGTGCTTGGAACCACCAGCTGTCATTTCTCTGCAAGGCAATGTTGTGGTTCGAGGACCCGATCCCCGCTTAGTGAAATGAAGACACAAGGACACGTAATATAAGGTTAATGGGTCAAGAAAAGGCCACAACTTTATTGATTACAGCAAGTGAAAAGGTATTGGCTTAGGCATTGGATCACGTGACTTGACTCCACCCACTTGGAGAGGGGTGAGTCTAAAAAGGGGGGTTTATTCACCAGTAGGTGGAGCCCATTGATCCTAATCCAACTATAAACTCTCCCCTCATGTCACCGAGGGTTGTGCCATGGCCCCCCACCACACAGGCATCGGACAGGATCCACGACCGCCGGATTCCTTTAATGGAATACCCAAAATTGAAGGTGTAGGTGATGGCCACACCTAGCCCTTCCACCACCACAAACACATTCCAATGCCTAATCTACCCACCAATACCACGAAAGTTGTGACGGTTGCTACAAGGTAGGCGAAAAAACCACAAGGCCTAATGCCAAATGGAAAAATTCCTACCAGGCCCCCTGGACAACCTGGGCGACCAACCTAAGGTCCATAGTAAGGCCAAAAGAGAAATTGAAACCCTGAGCTCTGAGGGAGTGGAGGGTGGGTGACTCGTGATGGGATGGTGAAAAGTGAGACCGCGTGGCTGGCGCAGCAACAAGTTAAGCTGCTGTCCATGCCCCTTTCAAGCCGCCTGGTTGGGTGCTTGCCCATGGGCGTGGTGCACCAGCCAGGTGAGTGGGTGGCAGGGGGCTAACACCTCCTGCTTGAGGCGGAGATCAGATCCCGCCTACAACCCCTCCCCTCTTTGCAGGAGGAGAGTCTTTGTAGAGGGAGCATTTGCTAGGAAGATGTGACAATAGGTGTGTCTGGGTGCTTATAGTCTTTTACCTACACTTTACTCTTCCTGACATTTTCTCCTCAGTTGTATGTTTGCCATACCAAACTTTGGAGCCACCACTGAAAAGATCAAATTTTTGGATACTTACAAAAGGACTTCCCAATCAGGAGGGGTCCATACTGAAAAAAGGCATCACCTAACATATACAGGTAGAGCTCCCCAACTTCCATCACCCCAGGCTTTCGGCCACACTGGCTAGGCTGATGTTTTAGTCCAACAACATCTGGAGGACTCCAGCTTCCTTATCCCTGGTCTAGATGGACTTTGGGTCTGATGCAACAAGGTTGTCATACTCTTGTGTTTGATACTACTATCTCACTCCTTTATTTATTCAGTGTCTGGACATGAGAAGGGGTTTCCCTATCCTCTCATTCCCCTTTCTGCCTGTGCAAAGGAGTTTCTGAAGGATGGAAATGTACAAATGCAATATGTACAAAACCACGCATGCCCTCCAGGGACACATTTTCCAATTGTCCTCTATTTTGTGCCAGGAGAAATTGTGGTTACCTATGGAATTTAAATATCGTAGCTGCTGCAGTTCCACAAAAGGTGCACTGTGCTTTCTGAAAAGGCTGTGATTTGCACTTTATGAAGAATACTGTTGCATTCCGCTGGTTGGTTCCAGGTGCACTGCAAAGATACAATGCCATCCCTTCTGGGAGGAGGAGGAGCAGCAGCAGCAGGAGGAGGATTCTTGACTGTGTTTTTCAGTTACCCCTTGATACCCATCCACAAAATAGATTTTTTGGCAGCCTCAGAGAGAGACATTTGTTGTTCTCTTCCAGCTGGACACCAGGGTCCTGCTGACATCCAGCTGGTAAGGAGGAGACAAACGTATCAAAAGGCAACTCATACTGAGAGAGTAGGTAGGAGCCATCAATAAGGAACCCAGAGCCAGCTGCTGTCAAAACAAGAGCTGACAAATACAATAAGAGATGAAAAAGTTCTCCGGAAAAAAATGTCATCGATGTTTGTTTCTTAAGCTATCGCTGTGGAAGTTTGGTGTCTCCTAAAGCAGTGTTTTATTTTTCTTTTAGTGGTCAGAGTTCTACAAACATTTGACCCTTGCTTTTATCAGACAAGCCAGACAGAGGGCTGTTTTCTAAGAATAGAGCACCATCTTGTGTTGATAAGTTACTACACCTTGTATAGCCCTTTAGCTCAAGATTGTTCCATGAATCTAAGCACACATATAGGTGTGTGTTGCCAATAGCGTCTTGCCAATAGCATCATTATGCTTACAAAACACAACCGATAACAAGCAATATTTAAGGATAGCTGGGGAAATATTGGGCAGATAAATTAGTGTGTATCAGACATTTAAAAACAACAACAAAATAACACATTGTGACTACTACTCCTGCGTTTGACTCAATTTGATTAGGTACCAGAACAGACCTGAATAGGACTGTTTAGTTGCCAAAAGCTAATACTATAACAGAGCAGACCAGATTTTTTTCAGTCAGTGTACAAATAAATTAAATGTATATTTTGACACAATGGCTCAACTGAATCATGGTGTGGGTGAACTTTTTTTTTCTTTCAAAAGAAGATTTCCAGGCTACCTGAAGCGTTCTAAAGTCCTTTTTAAATTAAAAAAAATATATATTTTTGCATCATTTCATCCCTGTTCACTTATCTTTCAGTAGCTGCTTTGGCAATTTTTGAAAAAATAAAGAGAACTCTTCTTGCTGGTTGTGTGATCCAGCCAAGTTGTGATCATGTAACCTATGTGGCGATGATGTCACAGCAGAACACCCAGCAGCCAACCAGATTTGCCCATGTCATGCCATCAGGAAGGCAAACTGGAACAAGAACAAATCTTACTACTGATCGTGTTCAGAATGAATAGTTTCATGTGAACAAGCAGCAGCTGGAACATGCCATGGAACTTTTGACTTCATCAAAGTGGAGGGCACTTACGTTAGCCACCCTTGCTCCAGAGCTTGTTTCTTTTGTGGTGCAGCAGCAGTAGGAGCTGGGAGCACGGCAGACTGCTCATTCACATTTGTTTGTTTTAAACTATGGTTTAATTTGACATGCAAACCAAGCCTTTAAGAAGTATATCTACGCACCTTTGCTTGAGCTCAGCCCTAATTGCCATGTTACTATCTTTGTTCCTAGTCCCATGAACTGGAAACACACAATCAACACAATGATGGATGCCTGTTTTGAATTGGAACAAAATATTACATTAGTGAAAGGCTAACATATTTTAAATAGACATATGTTGAATTAAATATTTGACTGGTTTTTATGCAGCAAAATGGGTATTTCATAACCTTGAGGCTATGTAGATTTATTACACATGCTTTTCACTCTGAAGTATTTATTTTTTCATTAGACAGTGCAGGCTTATCACTCATAAATATTATTTCTAAGGTGCAGATGTTTCATTGATTTTTTTTACAACCAATTCTAAAGGGAACATAAAGTTGAACACATTTCATTAATTCTTAAAATTCTTAAAATAAGGTGATATTTCAAAAAGGTGCAAAATGGGATGGATATGGTTGTTTGATAGGAGATAACAGAACATTTCTAAGTGCTTAGGAATTATAGTTAAATGGAGCTGAAGAATTATGGGCCAGTTTGTCAGAATCAAACAGTATCGCTTTCAAAAGAGATGCATTAATCAGTATTGTCAAATGCAATCAAGACTTCATGGGAGCTGGGTTCAAATTACCACTCAGCCAAAAGGTCATTGGGTGACCTTGGGTCTGTCACTCACTCTCAGCCTGAACCTACCTCAATGAAACTAACACAAGGACAAATAAAAGAGGATTCCTTCATCCCGGTATGGCTCCCCTTTATTACATACACAGCCCAACAAGACAACAAGAACCCACTGACAGTATATGATTTGATGTGGCTAAGTCGACCCCAAACTCCTCTCCTCCTAACACATGCAAACAAAACTCACTGTAGTCAGCTGAAGACAACCAAACATGCCCTCCCCACCTCTGTCACCACTAAAGAAAACTAATTAATGAATAGAAAGAGAACCTACTCATGGGACACTGACACAAAAACCTAACACACCCTGTTTGTGGTGTCCAGCCCAAGCTTTTCCTTCATGGTTCATTCCATTCTTTCTAAATGTTTCTCCTTCCTCCCGTACTACTTTGAGTTTCTGGCTGACAGGCATCTATTTGGATTGCTCTTGGTGAGTCTAAAACTCTTATCTTGTTGCTTCCTGAATTTGACAGTTTTGATGAGGTGTCACATCGCTATTCAAAGCTCCTGTTTGGAAAGGGAGAAAAGAAAGAACAGCTGCCTTTTGGCAAGTTTTCACTAGGGGCTGTCAGAGTTACATTTTAATGCTAAATAGTGCAACCCAAGTTATTCTGTTATGTCGTATAGCTATGCTCAAACTTGCTGTAGAATCCTGTATGTGTGCACAGAGATGGTTTCTTGATCTCTGTCCTTGGATTTTTACTGATTGGCTAAGTATAAAGCGAACCGTACTATATTTGAGAAGATGCTGTGGAAAAAAACTTGCCCTGGTGCATCATTAGTTCAAAGATACCAACTCGTGGAAGATCAGTGTGGTCTCAGCCACTGGTGTTACTGAGGCATTCAGCCTTGATGTAATTTTCAGTATGCAAGAGGCTTGAGACGCCAAAGGCAAGAGGGTCATAGTTTGAATTTGCTGAACTGCATTTGCTGAACTCAATGAGAGACTCTAGCTAGCTATGTGTAGTGGCCAAACACATACTCTGACACACACACACAGCACATACAGCCCCCCCCCCCCACTTGAGTGTGTGTGAGGGAGAGAGACAGTAGGGTGTTTAAAACTTCCTACCGTGTGATCTCTCCTCCATGCCTGCTTAGTTAGAGACCCAGCGTGGTGTGGTGGTTAAGAGCGGTGGACTCGTAATCTGGTGAACCGGGTTCACGTCCTCGCTCCTCCACATGCAGCTGCTGGGTGACCTTGGGCTAGTCACACTTCTCTGAAGTCTCTCAGCCCCACTCACCTCACAGAGTGTTTGTTGTGGGGGAGGAAGGGAAAGGAGATTGTGAGCCGCTTTGAGACTCCTTAGGGTAGTGATAAAGTGGGATATCAAATCCAAACTCTTCTTCTTCTTAGTTAATAAACAGCCCAAGGGAACCTTTCCCAGTGAAGCATGAGGAGCAGTCAAAACTACATGTCCAAGACAGCCCATGCTACATCTGGCCCAGCAACCCTTCCTGCAATGAGATCAACTGGAGAAGTGAGCAAAACACACTCTCCACCAATGGTTCCTGTGTTCTCCAGCGGTAGTGATGGTGCCTAAGGATTTTCCTCATCTCCAGCAAGGATTGCTGGGGAAAATGGAAGTCACAGAGTGCTTCTTATGAAGCGTGTGCATATGAGAGAGTTATTTTAATGGTTTTTTCAGTGCTGCAGCCACTCAAAAAGGCAAAGAACACAGCAGTGGCAGGCAACAGTGAGCAGCCAGTGGTTTTATGTGTATATTGGACAGTGGGACAAACTCCCTTGGGAGTTTGTGGACTCTCCTTCACTGGAGGTTTTTAAGCGGAGGCTGGATGGCCATCTGTCATGGGTGCTTTAGCTGAGATTACTGCACTGCAGGGTGTTGGACTAGATGACCCGCAGGATCCCTTCCAGGTCTATGATGCTATGATTCCACCATTTCCACATACACCATCACCACCATTAGCAGTGCCACCACCAACCTCCCCCCCACCCATAGTAGAGTCTACCAGAAAAGGGAAGGAGTGACAGGATACCTGCTTTACAAGGATCGGGCTGTGTTACACCCCCGCCAATGGATTATGGGAACCCAATGCTGTAAGGGAGGGGAGATCCAGAATGGATCTTCTCTGTCTAGTGGGTGGAGTTTACACCCTTTGCATCCCCCATTCCATCACGGCGTTTCACCAGCAGTGGGGTGTTTTACCTCAGGTGACAAAATACCTTGGACTACCCCTGCGTGAATTGCTTAACCCCTGTAAAAAAACAGCTTCCTAGCTCATGGGCATCTTGCAGTCGTCATTTGCATGTGAAGATGCCCTGAAACTACCATCATCAGGACATTCTTGTAGCAACTGGACCTTAGGTTTCTCCCATTTCCTTTTCCTCTTTATCTTTGGTACATCATTGCCCTTCATCCCCAGTTACTGGTTCTTACCTTACTGTTTTTGCAGAATCCCAAGAAAAACAAAAGGAGCAATAATCTGGATATTCATTACAATGCCAGGGTTTATGTGCTCTCATTAAGCATTAATTGGTAGTTGATGGCTATTGCTATTTTTAACACCATTAGTTCATAGCAATATAATTAGTAACACTAAGTACAGGAACAACATTAATAGCATTACTAATTGTAAATCTGAAGAGAGAAACACAACGTGACTGGTTAATTTCCAGGCAGTATCTCATGATAATTGGCTGCAGGACACATGTGCTCAACTAGAAAGGTAAATAATTTAAAATCTTTTCTTGGAGTTTGCATTACTAATATCCTCGAAACCACTACAGCCGTAACATATATTCCCACGTTTTATAGGATTACCCCTATTCTCATGTACCTTTATCTATTAGCTCTATAAACTACCTAGACTCATTCCGGCCCCCCTAAAAACATAATGAAAATAATGTCATTTTGAATAGAGGAGAGAGGAAATGTAAAGGGGAGAAAAAGAAGATAGCATTCTGGATTGCTATAACTAGTTAGTTACTGCATATAAGTGCTATTAAAACCAGTGGCACTTAAATGGCTCCAAAACAGCTCATAGGGTGTAAAATGTGAATTCTGTTGCTTTCTTCTTATATGGTTTCTCAGTTCTCAGTTCTGCTTCATTATGTTAATTAACAAGCCATTCCTCATGTTTTCTATGCAGAATCTGTTACCTGTGCCCACAAGTTTGATGCCACAGGGAGAAAGGAAGGGGGAGGGATTTATCTGGAGGAACTTGCTAACATGCAGTGGACCACTGATGCCCAAAGGGTAGCAAGCATTGTTTGACCTAAGGATGTGGCAGCTGCAAGTCACCAGAAACCATCCTGGTGCATTTAGCTAATCTTTTCATGTGTACAGCATTGCTGGGGACAGCCCTCTAGTCCAGTGTAAATATACATAACCATAAGAATCCTTCAGGCCAGAGCAGGGACTTGAAAGTTGCACACCAACAGTTAGTAGCTAGATGACAGAGTAAGCACACTCAACAGAAGTCTATGGAGCACACTCAGTCACCTGATAGAGTTTAGTTCACGCACGTCCAACAGGTAGATCACTGGACGTCTGTGGTAGATCACTGGTAGACCAGTGCCCCCCCTCAAAAAAGCTCAACAACCTGAACCCCTAAAAAAACGGGCCTTCCTCCTTCCTAAAAAATGCTCAACAACTTTGACCTGAACCCCCAAAAAGGGGATAGATCACTGCCTGTTTTTAACTCTGTGAGGAGATCACAGTCTCTTGGGAGTTGGCCACCCCTGTTGATAAGCAATTAGGACCTCAGTTGTAGGACCTTGGACAGCTCCAAGCAAGTGACTTTGTGACAAGGTCTGGAGACCAAATGTTCATCCTTATCAGCCCAAACTGGCTCTATTATGGAGAGTGGTGAGTTTACAGCAGGGGTGGGCTGGCGTCTTTCAAATTTCAGTGACGCCCTCCTCACCTCTGGCCTTCTGTTCTGTTCAATTCACTACATCATAGCTGTGGTGCAGTGGCTTAGAACCAGTCATGTTGCCCTAAATCCACCTCTGGTTTAAAGGGCTAGTCTTCTGGCCTGGAGCCTAGCACTCACAGAATCATAGAATTGTATTATTATTATTATTATTATTATTATTATTATTTATACCCCGCCCATCTGGCTGAGTTTCCCCAGCCACTCTGGGCGGCTCCCAATCAAGTGTTAAAAACAATACAGCATTAAATATTAAAAACTTCCCTAAACAAGGCTGCCTTCAGATGTCTTTTAAAGATAAGATAGCTGCTCATTTCCTTCACATCTGAAGGGAAGGCGTTCCACAGGTTGGGCGCCACTACTGAGAAGGCCCTCTGTCTGGTTCTCTGTAACCTCACTTCTCGCAATGAGGGAACCACCAGAAGGCCCTTGGCGCTGGATCTTATTGTCCGGGCTGAACAATGGGGGTGGAGATGCTCCTTCAGGTGTACAGGGCTGAGGCTGTTTAGGGCTTTAAAGGTCAGCACCAACACTTTGAATTGTGCTTGGAAACGAATTGTAGAGTTGGAAGGGACCCTGAGGGTCATCTAGTCCAGCCCCCTACAATGCAGGAATCCTGTCCAAGTGGTTTCTTCAGGAGTGTCAATAGTGTGATGGAGCAGGTTTCCTTTTAAAAAAACAAACAAACACACACACCCTTTATTGTTCAACTCTATTCACTTCATCTCCTCTTCATTATTTTCCTCTTGGTGTGTGGCCTACACCAGTCAGTGAGGAGCATGGAGCCCCAGGTGGGAATGTGCTGGAAAGCTCACTGGGGATCTCAGACACATGAGTTGTAGTCTTTGGGGATCTCTGTTCAAAGCCAGTGTTGGACCTTATGGTGGGGTCTGCCTCTTCTGCAGCCTTCACTGCTGGTTGGACGGAACCCTAGCTGCTGTTGGGGGGTGGGTGTTTGTGATGAAGAAGATCACAATTTTAGGCCCACCCAGAAGGTGTTTTGAAGTTGTTTCTATTTAAAGATAAACAACGTTGCCTAAACCCTCATCTGAGGCTCTTCTCTATGTCCCTTCTCCCAGAGTGGTTCAACGGGTGGTAAAAAGAGAACAGGACTTTTCTATGGCCTTGCAGCTATGGAATGCTCTCCCCAGAGTTTCTCACCTGGTGCCATCATAAAATTTCTTTAGATGCCGGGCAAAAACATTCCTCTTTACCCAGGCCTATGGTTACTAATTAATCTATGGCCTATGCATCTTTTGATAAAGGACTGTATATAAATTTAATATATAAACAAAATCATCATCATCATCATCATCACCATCATCAAGGGGCATAGATTTTGCGTCTAATAATACATATTGCCCCTCCTGATCCTCCTGTTGTTGCATTTGCTTATTTTCTATTCCCCCACT
This sequence comes from Podarcis pityusensis, assembly GCF_964106645.2. Taxonomy (NCBI): domain Eukaryota; kingdom Metazoa; phylum Chordata; class Lepidosauria; order Squamata; family Lacertidae; genus Podarcis; species Podarcis pityusensis. The sequence continues at coordinate 24,887,914 of NC_138032.1, forward strand.
TTGCTAAGTCATCTTTTCCTGCTAAGATGAAAATTCAAATTGTAGGCTTATCAGAACCATTCTTTTGTGTTCATGAAACACTTTTAAAGACTCATGTACACTGATGGCATTCATGCTATCAAAACTGTAATTGTGCACATTATTTATTAAATTAATGATAATACTAAAATTAAAAAAATCGTCTCCTCTGAAAGTTGATTAGGCCAATTTAAACACAGAGTAAGACTTCGGTGTTACCCTTTAAACTGTGACAGATGTGACTGTTGAAAGATTGGGAGGAAATGGATTTCAACATGCTGATAATACTCTGGGGATTTCTGCCCTGATTGGAGAAAGGAAGTATTTGAGCTTCACAACCATCTTTTTACCAGTAGATGTCTCTATAAGGCAATAATTTCTCACTTAGAGAAATGTGGATTCTGTTACTTGGAATCTGACATTGCTTTTGCAAAAATAGGAGAACAGGAAAGAACCACTGGACTGTCATTTTAATGCTCTTTGATAATATCACAAGTATTGTTTACCTTGTTGTTTACTTGTTGTGTCTTTCTGAACAAAGAATAGAGGGACGTATTTGCAAAATGCAACATCTGGATTGCTTGAATTATAACATTTGTGCTGGAAATTGTCCTGTGACTTGGGGGGAGAACTTACAGGAAATGAAATAGTAGCAGAGAATTGACTGGTGCAATGATGCAAGAATTCCTGATAGATATTTCTTTGAAAATATTACATATCAAAAGTAATGATTGTTTGATCTATGTGCCCTCTTGTGACCCCAGTATAATCAATACTCTTATTCATACTTTTCTGAATTTGTACTTAAAAAAATAAAGTTTGCTTGCCTTGTGCATCCTCCTATACCTCTTATAAAATCACTGTTCACATTTTTTCAAAATAATAATTTCTAATGTATGTAGATGTTTTTCATTATCCCACAAAACTGTACAGTATGAATTATAGACATCTTGTCATGGATGGCTGCTGAATTCAGGGTCACAAACTAGAGTTCTAAACAACATTCCTTCTGCTGTACTTATACACATCTGATTTCTTTCCAGTGAAAGGTGTGTGTTTTCCCCTGATGTTTCTCAGCACATTGAGGGGAGAACGAGAGGAGAATATATTTACAGAGGAGAGAAACCCGTACAGAAGGTCCGCATTTCTGATATGGCTCCAACAGAAATGATGGAATGCGCAGACATCTGTGGAGAGTTTGCAGTTCTCTTGTAAGGATCCTACTATTTTCCCTCCCATGATTCTTAGGCAGTGGCAATTTTAAACTCTGGAGTTAGTGCTCTTATGGGAAGAGGGCTCCTTTCAGATGTTAACATCACTTCAAAATGCTGGGACCTTGAACTTTTGCCTCAGAATCCTTGGACTTCTCATTATGCTGAATATTGAGCACAACCATAGAGAAGCCATAAAATGCATAACCCTCTATTTAATATTAACAGCACTTATTTAATAATCTGCTGCACTGGATAAGAGCAGGTTGAGAGAAAGGGAGTGCCCCCCACCTATCCCCCATTGAGCTTCCTGACTGAGTTGAGATCCAAATTGCAGTTTCCTGCTTGCAAGCTCAACACCCTTTGCCTACCACGCCATAATGGCTCTAGTCAACAGGATTTTAGTACATTTTAGCCCTGGTGCTGCAAGATTGTCCCTTGACCTCAGATCCCATGGTATATCAAAGGGAAATATCTACCTACAGAGTTATCACTGGAAGTTTGAAGTTCCAAAATTTACCATAACCATATCCAAGAGTAAGGGAAACCAGTCAATGTTTGAGTGATTTTGAGCAAAGAGACCACCTGTTCGGAGTCCTGAAAGACCTGCTCCCCAATTTGCAGACATGTTTCCAACTGGCCTGGGAGGGAGGCACCCTGACTGACTCCAGCTGCAAAAGCTGCTGCTATGGCTGAAGGAGCTGGAGATCACATCAGCTGTGAAACCAACAAGACCTTCTGCTCAGAATGTCTAGAGTCTTGGGCTTTTTTTTGCTGGGAATCAGGCTATTAGAAATCCTTAATTTCTAATCCCGACCAAAGAACTGTGGCAGGAGAAACTGATGGACTATGCGGAATTGGCGAAATTGACACACAAACTACGTCATAAAGACAACTGTGACTTTAAAGAAGAATGGGAACCTTTTACAAAGTACTTAAAGAAACAACAAAATGAACTGGACTTCTTGGCAGGTTTTTAATAATAATAATAATAATAATAATAATAATAATAATAATAATTTTATTATTTATACCCCGCCCATCTGGCTGGGCTTCCCCAGCCACTCTGGGCCGCTTCCAAAAAAATATTAAAATACTGTAATACATCAAACATTAAAAGCTTCCCTAAACAGGGCTGCCTTCAGATGTCTTCTAGAAGTCTGGTAGTTGTTGTTCTCTTTGACATCTGGTGGCAGGGCGTTCCTCAGGGCGGGTGCCACTACCGAGAAGTCCCTCTGCCTGGTTTCCTGTAACTTGGCTTCTCGCAGTGAGGGAACCTCTAGAAGGCCCTCGGTGCTGGACCTCAGTGTCCGGGTAGAACGATAGGGATGGAGATGCTCCTTCAGATATACTGGAGTAAACATACACAATTTTTTGTATTGGTAACATATTGATAGATCAATTAAGGATTTTTACAATTTTATAACATGCAGAGAATGACATGTGCTGAGAAACCAGAGAGAGGAACTGAGGGAAGTCTGGGCTGGGAGGGTGGGTTTTTCATTTTTGGGGAGGGAGGGGAGGGAAAAATGGGGAGGGGGGAATGAGGATGATGTATTTTTGATAAAATGTTATGCTGAAAAGCCTAATAAAAAAACTTTCAAAAAAAGAGAAATGCTTAATTTTTGCGGTTACTGATGTTATACTTTTGCATCTGTATTGTTAGACTGTGTTGTGAATTATGTGGCAAATGTTTTCATTTCATTGTATACTTAATTGAGATGTTCTCGTTTTATTGTTCGCAGCTACTTAATTTTGATATTTTTGTTATCATGTTATCTTTGGATGTCTTAAGATCCATTGAGCATGGTTTAACTATGGAAAGGCAGCATACAAACACGGTGTTTGTTTCAAAGCACTGCCTAGCTGCCTTTCCTTTCTATCACATATACAACCAAAATCAGTAATATACTGCTGTTTTTGGTCTGTGTGTGACTACTGCTTTCCTCAAAATAGTACATTGGGGGCTGTTTTGAAAGTGTGAACTAGTTCTTAGCCTTATTAGTTGAGCATGCACTTATAGCTGGTCTCCAAGAGAGCTAGTTCTCTGAGTATGAAAACTTTGATGCAACAGTGTAGGCTGCTTTCCAAATAGACGAACTGATTCTCTGTAAGTGGAAAATTAAACTTTAAAATCCTTTAAAAGCATAATAATAATTTTCAGGGAGTAGTTATTGCCATCTAGTGTTCCTCTGAATTTATGGCATCTGATGTTCTACAAAATTACTGGATTACATAATCGTGTCCCCCTCATTTCTCAGTTCTATTGCTTGGCTGAACTGAAAGTTTTGCAGAAAGTAGATGCAAAATATAAACTTGCTTAAAATGATGACTTTGCTTATTCCTCCTGGGCGAGGACCCTGGGTAAGAACCCAGAGGCTGAGAGGAAGGGTGTATCAGAGGAAAATGAATTGATATTGATGTATCAGGGGTTTTTGTGCCTGAGCAACCCCCATTGATGTTCCTCTGGACCAGTTGCCTTGGTTTATGGGGTTCTGAGCTCTTCTGTTGACTGCTGAGCATTTGGTTACTAATTCTCAAGGAAAGAATGGTTTTCTGCTCTTGACTATGATAGCACAACTTTTGGCAGGGAAGAGGGAGTTACAGTGCAGACTGCTTTCTGGATGAACAGCATGAGGGTTTTCACTTTGAATCTCATGTCTCTTAAGACTTCTGACCAAATACCTTATGATTTTTCATTTGAAGTGTGTGTGTGTGTGTGTGTGTGTAACTTTGTATTAATGTAACATTTTTATATGTAACTGTGTATTTTTGTAATACTTTGCTTACGTTGTGTGTTGCTGCTGCTGCTTTTTGTACACCGCTTAGCGATATTTTTAATATATCTATGACATATTAAGCGGTATAGAAATTAAATAATCAAATCAAGTCATTGCCACCCTGAAGCCTATTTGCTGGGGCATGCAATCATAGAATTGTAGAATTGGAAGGGACCCTGAGGATCATCTAGTCCAACCCCTTGCAATGAAGGGGGAATCCATATGAGGACTGAGCTTACAACCTTGAGCATTATCAGCACCATGCTCTAAGCAGCCGAGTTATCCAGGCTGACATAAAATGATATAAAATGACTTAAGTAGGTAAGGTAAGGTAAGGTAAGGTAAGGTAAGGTAAGGTAAGGTAAGGTAAACTAAACTAAACTAAACTAAACTAAACTAAACTAAGGTAAAGTACCCCTGGATGGTTAAGTCCAGTCAAAGACAACTTTGAGGTGAGGTGCTCCTTTCGCTTTTCAGGCCAAGGGAGCTGGCGTTTGTCCACATTCTGCCAGCATGACTAAACCACTACTGGCACACGGAGGACCGTGTCTTAAGTACGTAATTAAGAAGTGATGTCATCATGTTCACTACTTGGCAATGATCGGTTCAAAAAGGAAAAAAAGCTAAATCTGGTCCCAATGCAACAGTATGTGTGCAGCGGGACTATAATTGTGTTTAGCTGAGATAAGCAGTGGGAATTATGATGGTTCTGAGAAACATTTTTAATGCAACACTCTATTTTACAACACATGGGTGGTATTCAATTAAGTTCCCCTTATTACACATCATGGTGCTAACTCAATCGTGTTTATTAATTTCACTGAGTCTACTCTGAGTAAAACTTAGTTGAACACCACTCTATGATTTTTAGACATTTCATTATAAGTTATATACGGGTTAAAATTAAGCGGGGAGGGGAATAAAACAAAGACAAGAAGCAGCAGTAATAGTGCAGCTTTGGGGGACCTTGTGCCCTCCAGATGTTGTTGAACTCCAGATTCCAGCCAGCATCATCGATGGTCAGAGAAGATGGGTGTTGGAGACCAACAACATCTGGAGGGTCAAAGATTTTGCACCCTTGTAACAGTGGCTTCTGGAGATGAAAACATTTTCTGTATGAGCCATTCCTAATTCAGTTGTCAGAAAATAAGTTCAGATCAGAAATGCACACATTTTTCTGTGTAGCCCACTGCCTACTACAAGGAGTACGCTTCTGTAGACACACAGCCTTTGCCTGTACAAGGATTAGGACCACTGTGTTTTAATGGTGTAGACAGTTAACAAGGGGATCCCACATCATTTTGTGCTGCCTTTTCCCCCCTTCCTTTTACTAATGAGGAATAGAACAAGGTAGAGAGCAAAAAGCTTTGCAGCAGCAATGGGGTCTGGATCTTGGATAAATCACCCCATGAGTTCTCTGTATGAAACATCAAGCTGAAATCTTGTGCATCTGTACTGCAGGTGGTAAAGTATAACAAAAATCTTTATATCTTTCCCCCTTTCAAGCTGAAGTGTCTGCCATATTTGAGAGGCAAAAACAAGTTTTTCAAATTTCCCAGGTGATATGTCATGTCAAGGTGTATTAATAGTGCTAGCCTAAAGCAGGTAAATGCAATTACTTGTTTGCTACTGTAGGGGGAATGGCCAAGTTCAGAATGCTCAAGCAACCCCAGAAGCAGTTTTGTGAAGCTCACATAGCCTTTGTTTGTAAGGCTTGATGAATGCTTTGTGTCCCTGAGTATGCTAATTTGGGCTGAGTCCAAAGTTCTGTTCCAATAACTATTGACTAGAAATTTGGTGCATACAAGGATCAAAGAATTTCCTGAAGTCACTCAACAGCTCACTGCTTGTTTGCTGGGGACTGTTGTTTCTTCTTCTTCTTCTTCTTCTTCTTCTTCTTCTTCTTCTTCTTCTTCTGTTGCCTATTTGGTGCTGGTGGTAGTGATGATGGTGTCCACAAGAGTCCTCCCACAATAACATACAGTTGTCATGAAGCTGATCTGAACAAGATCAGACTTCATATAGTCTAAGGATGAGGTGGGGAACTTCAGGCTTGGGTGCCACAGTTGGTCCTTCAAACCTCTGTTGGGACTCTTCCCAGGCCAGACATCCTCTCCAGTCACACCTCCCACAAGCCCTGTTTTTCACCCTCCTTGTGTGTTTTTGGCTAACTGGAAAGTGTCCCTGAACTCTCATAATGCCTCTTGCTTCACAGGATGAAGGATGAGGAAGTGTACAGTGGTACCTCGGGTTAAGAACTTAATTCATTCTGGCAGTTCGTTCTTAACCTGAAACTGTTCTTAACCTGAGGTACCACTTTAGCTAATGGGGCTTCCTGCTGCTGCTGCGTGATTTCTGTTCTCATCCTGAAGCAAAGTTCTTAACCTGAGGTACTATTTCTGGGTTAGCGGAGTCTGTAACCTGAAGCATCTGTAACCTGAAGCGTCTGTAACCCGAGGTACCACTGTATGTGTATATATAAACTGGCCAGCACAAAGGTAACAATTGCATTTATTGTTCCACCCACTCTGGTACCACCAGTCGTGGGTATGTAGCCCCTGGCATGTTGCTGAGAAGGGAATGTGTATCTTGGGCCTAAAATGTTTCCTCTCCACTGGTCAGGGGCATCTTGGGTAAATAATGGTGCCCCTCAACCACTAGGAGTTCTGGCATTGTGCTCACCACCAGCTTTGGCTCCTTTTGCACCCACAAATAATCAAAAAGACAGTCCTCATTTTGCAATATGGAAATGGGATGGTGAACTAGAGGGAGGCCTTTTGGCCCCCTTCTAGCAGAAGTAGAGGTCTGACTGACACTTTGATTTGAAAAAAAGTCAAGAATGATTACGTGCAGAGGTTTAACAATTTGGCAATTAGAGCAATTGTTAAAAACCAGTGAGACTAAGTGACAGTCAGCAGCAGAATTCTAAATTTGTAAGAGTGGAGTTCTTTGTTTGGTTATTGGAGGACAAGTTACAATGTGGAAATCAATATGCATTGCTGCTTCACTGTCTCATAATTTACCATTTAATTTGGCTTAATAGTCCATTTTGCATAATTTCATAAGCGAATATGTTCTTCTATAGACTTTTGTACTTTCTCAGTATTAATGTACTGTTAATATAATTTTGCCTTTTGTTTTCAGTTTTGAGATCGCCTGCATTTACTTTAACTTTTGGTTTAATTGCCTTTGTTTTCTTTCCCCCTTCATTTCCTTCCCCTCACTGATTTTAATGGAAGACTTGCCTGAATTTCTCCTGCTTGGGTGTTTTCGATTCAAATGTCATGAAATCTGAAGGCATCTGCAACTCCTCTGGGGCATCAGGACCGCTAGATTTCAGGTGTGACCTCCATTTTGCAAGCAACACATAATGAAAAAACGAATAGCAAGGCTCCACATTCCAATTTCATTTTTGTTTTCAGCCTCATTTTATAGCTACAGTGTCAATGCATTTGTTTTACAGTGGTACCTCTGGTTGCGAACGGGATCTGTTCCGGAGGCCCATTCGCAACATGAAAAGAGCGCAACCCGCAGTGGCACGTCTGCGCATGCGCAGGTTGCGATTCGCTGCTTCTGCGCATTCGTGTGACGTCATTTTGCGTGCCTGCACATGTGCGAGCGGCGAAACCCGGAAGTTACCCTTTCCAGTACTTCCGGGTCACCGCAGGATGTAACCTGAAAGAACGTAACATGAAGCGGATGTAACATGAGGTATGACTGTATTTTACATTCTAGTTTTTAAAACACACACGCACACACACAAATGCACACCTCTGTAATGCTGACAGAACCTGATAGGTCTTATAGTCAAAAACCTGTGGCAGGGGCCACATAATGGAAGGCTGCTGCAACATAGGACTGTGACCTTGGAAAGTAAAACCAGGAATGGCTTTCCTACAAAGTCACATTTTCCCTATAATTAGAATTGGAAGCCACCTGATGCAAACAATTTTCCTATTTGGCACTGAATCTAATTTGGTTTTAAGTTTAAATCAACTATGAGATATGATGAGGACTCTCAACTGATGCACCTTACACATCCGATCCTTGAAATAAGACGCATTTTGGATGAGTCTGTAGGCTCACTACATTACCGACATTCAGATAATTAACTGTCCCCTGCTTTGACAGCACCGTAATGTTTTTACAAGAGACAGTAAGGATATTATCTAGGGAGCTGTAATATGAATATGGACAACAATAATTAAGTCTTCTAATGGCTAAGTGTCTCCATTATGCATTTGCAGTGTGTGTTTCTCACTTGGCACCAGACTGCCAGTGTTTTGTGTCTGACTTCTGCTGAAAACCAACTGCAACAACAAATTTATACATCAGCTACAAGTATCCTTCAATTAACCTCTCAATTAATTTGGTTAGAATGGAATTTCTCATTATCACCAATAAGCAAGCAGGCCAATCATCTAAGGTTGGTTCACACATCATGGGCACTGTACATAGAGTGCCCTTTATTTCTCTAAGAAGCATCTGTCAACAGGTGACCCCCACCCCGTCACAAATATTCCAACCCTCCCTCCCCGCTCTCCCCAGTTTGTGGAAAAGTGGAGAAAAATAGCTCAATCTGCATGGTGGGTTATTATACCCAAATGATGTATCATATGGTGTCAACTACCACATGGTGCAACTTAAAGCAGTCCCCAGGTGGTGTCAATATATACTGTACACTAGTTCTCAGTTAGGCTGGCTTTCTGACTTGGTTATAAGCCTGATTTACCATTCAATTAAGATGAAATTTTCCCATGGATTTAAGTGGGACAAATTCAATTCAAGGTGCTGTAATGGCTTATAATAAAGGACAACATGAGTCCTAGAAAGCTGAAGAAGGATCTTCTCCCATTCCAATCTGCCTGAATATCAGCAGGTGAGACTCACCTGATGCTCATGCACCTGAGGGACAATTGTTTTGAGAAAACCAGGGAGAAGGCTTAAAGTCCAATGGGTGCTCACCTATGGAATGCCCTCCGTATTCAGCTGGCAACAACTCTGATGAGTTTTCCACATCATTTGAAAACTCTCTTATTCCAGCATGCTTTTATAAGGACTTAATGACCTCGGCTGGGTTACTTGGCCATGTCTGCTGCTATTTTGATTCTGTGTGAATTTCACTTCTTCTTCTTCTTAAATGTTGTTTTTCAAAATTGCAATTTTGAGTTTTAAATGTGACCCATATGGCACAGGATTTGATAGAATCATAGAACTGTAGAGTTGGAAGGGTCCCTGAGGGTCTTCTAGTCCAACCCCTTGCAATGCAAGAATCTCCGCCTAAGCATCAATGACAAATGGCCATCCAACCTCTGCTTATAAACCTCCAATGAAGGAGAGTACACCACCTCCTGATGGAGTCCATTCAACTGTCCAACAGCTCTTACTGTCAGAAAGTTCTTTCTGGTGTTTAGTTGGAATCTCCTTTCTTGCAACTTGAAGCCATTGGTCCAAGTTCTACCCTCCAGAGTAGGAGAAAACAAGCTTGTTCCCTCTTCCATGTGACAGCCCTTGAGATATTTGAAGATGGAGTACTTGTGAAAGGACTTTCCATAGTGATGTATGATTCTTAAGTGGATTTAGTGCTTTGATCTTGTAAGGGACTGTAATTGTTTGTGGGCTTGGGGCACAGATGATGCAGATTCTCAAGCATGTGCAATGGATTGCATTCTCATGCATGCTAGTAATATAGATTCTTGATTAAACAAGGAGTATATATGTTATCAGATTCACATGCATCTTTTCTGGCTGTTTTTATTGTGAAAAGTTGTTTGCATTGGGCCACAGTTTCTCAATATTTGCTGTACAGTGGTACCTCGGGTTACATACACTTCAGGTTACATACGCTTCAGGTTACAGACTCTGCTAACCCAGAAATAGTACCTTGGGTTAAGAACTTTGCTTCAGGATGAGAACAGAAATCGTGCTCCAGCATCGCGGCGGCAGCAGGAGGCCCCATTAGCTAAAGTGGTGCTTCAGGTTAAGAACAGTTTCAGGTTAAGAACGGACCTCCAGAACGAATTAAGTACTTAACCCGAGGTACCACTGTACATGCTTATCATGTTGCTTTTAGAAATGGTTTGGAATTTTCCCATACCAGAGAGCCTGCTTGTGGAGGAACCTGAATGAATTATCCATGTGCAATGATAACGTCCCAAGATTCTTCTGGGATGTTTAGAATTAGTGTGGGCCTTAGTGTGGGAACTATTTATACAGTTCCTTTTCATTTCTTTCCTGGAGTAGGGTGGGGGGAGGTCACAAACCCAGGTCTCTAAAGTTGTCCTACTATAATAACTTGTTTTTAAAAACATTGTTTTGCTTTCTTCGTGGTCGCAGATGTTTGCAACTGTTCGGAATTCTGCTTCTCATTCTAATAAAGAATTGCGGCAGCACAACTTGTAGGGAAATACAAAGGTCTATGTGAAAGACTTAGTACATAACATTTTAAATAAGGTCAAGTTGTGTATTCCCACTGACCATTTTTATTTTCCCCGTTGACCCAGTGGCAGAGCATATTGTGTTTACAATGAAATCTTTGGAATGATACCAAGCCACACTGGAGGAGAAATTGGTTGTGATTTCCCTGAGGGATTAGTTTCACTGGCGATGAAGCTCAGGCTTGTAGAATATATCAAAATGAGGAACTCAAGAATGTAAGATTCTGATATGAAAAGTAATTTGTAGTTCTGGCATGTTCCCAATGCTGTTACCTTGTATTATTTCATGACATTATATGAGGATGTTTTCCTGCAAAGTTTTGAGATTGTTAGAAGGTCTTGAGTCAGCCAAGGCTGCTCTTCATATGGGGAAGATACAGTGAGGTTGCCAATGTTTGTAATTACCTGGTTCACAATATGAAGCTTAGCAATTTGTAATATTGATCCCCAATCCATGGTGATCATCACAATGCCAGAATTCTTCTCTGGCTTGGACTGAAATGTAAACTCTTCCATCCCACCCCATTTCAGTTGCCTGCTCACTTTCCACCACCCACCCAATCAGTTACCCCTTCCTTCCCTGACAGCTGTGGCTGTGGTAGTAGCATTAAGACAGCAAATAGGTCCTTCCCTGGAATATGGGTTACACATAACCAAACCATTTTCTGGGTGCATACAGGATTAATTTGGATAATTGTGCAATTCCAAATTGAGCCCAGGAGGGTGATCAATTATTAGGAGCGGAGGGGGTATGTGCCCCTCTCCACTGAACTCCTAAAGTAAAATATAGGCCCCAGAACTCCACATTGAGGTCCCTAGATATGGAACCCCAATGCTTGTGATTCTTTCACCTGAGAGATCATATTACTTTAGGTATGTGATAGGGGGTGATGTTTTTATCCTGTGCCTTCTCCATACAAAGAATGGCAGCTAAATGCAGGCCATTTGGTTCTGAATGGGAAATATATACATCATCTTCCAATGACCTTTACAAGTTGAGGGCAACTATTAGGTTCCACAAACGCATAAGTGGTAATCATAAGACATCCTTAATTTCATGTAGGCTGATCAAATTTCACACAAATAATCATATCAAATATACATAAATGTTAGCATTTCCGCCTGCAGTTTCTCTTCATGTTCACCAAATGAGGCGCATCAAAGCATTGCAGGCAGATTGGCATTTTTAAACGCTGTTTCTTCTTCATCAAGAGTTGTGGCTATGATTCCTAAATATTCACATACAAGGTAAGTAATAAATTGACAAATCTGTTATGTAGATTATGCTGGCTTTATTTTGCTAACATACAAACCCAATTCCTCAGTGTATACACCTTGTCTCTTTTTTCTCTGTTACAAGTACTTTCTCTGATTGATATACTTGGAAGCAATCCTTACCCTCATTCATTTTAATTGAGAGTAATGAATTTAGAGCATTTTTGCACACAGATTGGCTCTGTTCCATATTTAACTTTCCTTACCTTACTAAAACATGCTGTGCATTAGAGAATGCAAAAAAGGATCAGGGCTTATTTCCTTTCTGTTTTGCTGCATTTCTCCTGGATTATTTTCCACTGGGAGTGGCCATCTGCATGGAGGATGACTGTGGTTTTCTATCTAGTAAAGGTTGTCCTGGACAGATACATCCCTTGAATATATGAAAAATACTTAGAATCATAGAATCATAGAGTTGGAAGAGACCACAAGGGCCATCGAGTCCAATCTCCTGCCAAGCAGGAAACACCATCAGAGCACTCCTGACATATGGTTGTCAAGCCTCTGCTTAAAGACCTCCAAAGAAGGAGACTCCACCACACTCCTTGGCAGCAAATTCCACTGTCGAACAGCTCTTACTGTCAGGAAGTTCTTCCTAATGTTTAGGTGGAATCTTCTTTCTTGTAGTTTGGATCCATTGCTCCGTGTCCGCTTCTCTGGAGCAGCAGAAAACAACCTTTCTCCCTCCTCTAGGTGACATCCTTTTATATATTTGAACATGGCTATCATATCACCCCTTAACCTCCTCTTCTCCAGGCTAAACATGCCCAGCTCCCTTAGCCGTTCCTCATAAGGCATTGTTTCCAGGCCTTTGACCATTTTGGTTGCCCTCCTCTGGACACGTTCCAGTTTGTCAGTGTCCTTCTTGAACTGTGGTGCCCAGAACTGGACACAGTACTCCAGGTGAGGTCTGACCAGAGCAGAATACAGTGGCACTATTACTTCCCTTGATCTAGATGCTATACTCCTATTGATGCAGCCCAGAATTGCATTGGCTTTTTTAGCTGCCGCGTCACACTGTTGGCTCATGTCAAGTTTGTGGTCAACCAAGACTCCTAGATCCTTTTCACATGTACTGCTCTCAAGCCAGGTGTCACCCATCTTGTATTTGTGCCTCTCATTTTTTTTTGCCCAAGTGTAATACTTTACACTTCTCCCTGTTAAAATTCATCTTGTTTGTTTTGGCCCAGTTCTCTAATCTGTCAAGGTCATTTTGAAGTGTGATCCTGTCCTCTGGGGTGTTAGCCACCCCTCCCAGTTTGGTGTCATCTGCAAATTTGATCAGGATGCCCTTGAGTCCATCATCCAAGTTGTTGATAAAGATGTTGAATAAGACCGGGCCCAAGACAGAACCCTGTGGCACCCCACTAGTCACTCTTCTCCAGGATGAAGAGGAACCATTGATGAGCACCCTTTGGGTTCGGTCAGTCAGCCAGTTACATATCCACTGAGTGGTAGCATAGTCAAGACCGCATTTTACCAGCTTTTTTACAAGAATATCATGGGGCACCTTGTCAAATGCCTTGCTGAAATCAAGGTAGGCTACATCCACTGCGTTCCCTTCATCTACCAGGCTTGTAATTCTGTCAAAAAACGAGATCAGGTTAGTCTGACATGACTTATTTTTCAGAAATCCATGCTGACTATTGGTGATCACAGCATTCCTTTCTAGGTGCTCACAGACTGTTTGCTTAATGATCTGCTCCAGAATCTTCCCTGGTATTGATGTCAGACTGACTGGGCCGTAATTATTTGGGTCCTCTCTTTCCCCCTTTTTGAAAATAGGGACAACATTTGCCCTCCTCCAGTCTGCCGGGACTTCGCCTGTTCTCCAAGAATTCTCAAAGATGACTGCCAGTGGTTCTGAGATCACATCTGCCAGTTCTTTTAATACTCTTGGATGCAGTTCATCTGGAGACTTGAATACATCTAAACTAGCCAAGTATTCTTGTACTATCTCCTTAGTTATTCTGGGCTGTGTTTCCTCTGCTGAATCATTTGCTCCAAATTCTTCAGGTCGGGCATTGTTTTCTTTATTGGAGAAGACTGAGGCAAAGAAGGCATTGAGGAGTTCAGCCCTTTCTGTGTCCCCTGTTTGCATTTCACCATCTTCTCCTCTGAGTGACCCCACTGTTTCTTTGTTCTTCCTTTTGCTACGAACATACCCATAAAAGCCGTTTTTGTTGCTTTTAACCTCTCTAGCAAGCCTGAGTTCATTCTGTGCTTTAGCTTTTCTGACTTTGTGTCTACACGTGATGGCTATTTGTTTGAATTCCTCTGTGGTGGTTTCCCCCCTTTTCCATTTTTTGTACACATCCTTTTTTAATCTTAACTCAGTTAAAAGTTCTTTAGATAGCCACCCTGGCTTCTTTACGCACCTTCCATGTTTCCGTCTCATTGGTATTGCCTGACGTTGTGCTTTTACTATCTCCCTCTTAACAAACTCCCAGCCATCATGAACTCCCTTTCCTTTTAGTATTACTGTCCATGGGATCTCACCCAGCACTTCCCTAAGTTTTATGAAGTCGGCTTTCTTAAAGTCAAGAAATTGAGTCCTAGTATGCTTGGCTGCTCCTTTCCGCTGTATAGTAAACTTCAGAAGAGCATGATCACTCGTGCCTAATGATCCTTCCACTTCTACCCCACTAACCAGATCATCAACACTGGTTAGGACCAGATCTAAAATGGCTGTTCCTCTTGTTGCTTCTCCCACTTTCTGGACAATGAAGTTGTCTGCAAGGCCAGTGAGGAATCTGTTTGACCTTATGCTCTTGGCTGATGTGATGGGACGATGAGCTGCTTGTGTGTAAAATCCAAGTCCCTCAGAGTTTGGTCAAGTTTGCAAACCTCTGTCTGTAACGGAGCCCCTTAAACATGGCTCCGTCAGTCGCTGGCAGATTCCGACAGTGGTTGCTTTCGGAATCGCTTCCAACATAAAAGCTCCTTAATGGAAACACGTCTTCTGGACTCTCTGCGTGACAGTTTCCGGCGAGGAGTGGGTGTCCCTACAGGAGGTCCTGAAACCTCCCCACTGTTTTCGCTGGAAGTGTCTCTGAGCCATCCCTCCAGCTCACTTTCCCTCAGCTCACCTCCTCTCCCCCTACTGGTTCCCTCTTCAGCTGCTGAGTCTCTCCCAACCTGTGTGAGCCCTTTCACCTCCCTTCCTTCCGATGGCAGTTCCCTGACATCCACCTCCCCTCCAGGGCCCCCTTCACCCCCTCCCGCCCCCTCCTCTACGGGCGGTGAGGAGGCAAAACCCCGGAATGAACTTCCTTCATCTTCCGATGTCTCGAACACTTCTCTCCACCTGTTGCGGTTCCTGGTCTCGAAGTACTCCTCCTCCTCAGAGTCCATCTCCCCTTCCCCTTCCGAGTCCGGGAATCCTTCCAACTCCTCCTCCTCATCGGTGGTCCCAAAGTATTCCCTCTGGAACCTCTCCACAGGCTGAGGTTTCCTTGGGAACCTTTGATGGAACATTTCTATCAATACCTCGTCATTGATATCTTCTGCCATTACCCAAGTGTTTTCTGACTCCGGTTCTCCTTCCCACGCTACCAAATACTCCGCCTGATCCCCCTTCCACCTGGCGTCGAGGATTTCTGCCACATGGCTGCTGCATTCCCTTTCTTCTATGACCGGTCCCCGAGTGGCCATCCCTTCTCGTCCCCCCTCATACGGTGACAGTAACGACCTGTGAAATACTGGGTGCAGTTTCATGTGGTTGGGTAACCGGAGCCTGAAAGCCACTGGGTTGACCTGTTGAATGACCTCAAAGGGACCCAATCTCCTGGGTCTTAATTTCTTACAACCTCCTTTGAACGGCAACCCTTGGGTTGACAGCCACACCCTATCTCCCACCCTTATGGTTTCACCTTCCCTTCGGTTCTTGTCTGCCTGCCTCTTGTATTCTTCCTTCGCCCTTTCTAAGTTGAGTTGGAGCTGACGATGGATTGCTTCCATTTCTTCTACAAAATGCTCGGCTGCCGGGACGCTCCATCTCTCCCCTTCTCCCCCTGGGAAAGCCCTGGGATGACACCCATA
Organism: Podarcis pityusensis; assembly: GCF_964106645.2. Lineage (NCBI taxonomy): Eukaryota > Metazoa > Chordata > Lepidosauria > Squamata > Lacertidae > Podarcis > Podarcis pityusensis. The sequence goes on from NC_138032.1 coordinate 24,903,676, forward strand.
ATTAGCCAAGAAGGGGCTCATCCCTGTGGACACATTCTCGGCATTGTTGTAGGCAAATTCCGCCAGCGCCAACTTTTCTACCCAGTCATTCTCTCTGTCATTGACATAACACCTCAGGTATTGCTGGAGGACACCGTTTGCTCTTTCCGCCTGCCCGTTGGTTTCAGGGTGCCGGGCAGTCGAAAAGTTGACCTCCACCTGCAGTAAGCTCATGAGCTTCCTCCAGAACCTGGAAGTAAATTGTTTTCCTCGGTCTGAGACCACCCTCAATGGCACTCCGTGCAACCTAAAAATGTGTTCTACAAATAACTTCGCTGTCTCTTCCGCCGTGACTGCATGCGAGCAGGCTACAAAGTGGCACATCTTTGTTAGTAGGTCTACCACCACCATGATGGCTGTTTTCCCCTTGGACTTCGGCAGATCAGTCATAAAATCTATCGACACTGCCTCCCAAGGTCGTTCTGGGGTTGGTAAGGGTTCTAATAGCCCCACCGGCGCCCGCCTCTCCCCTTTGGCTCGCTGGCATTGCTCGCACCCTCTTACATACTCCCGTACATCTTCCCTCACCTTAGGCCACCAAAATTCCCTGGTGACCAACCACATGGTTTTGTGTTGTCCAAAATGCCCCGCCGTGGGGCTGTCGTGCAACTGCTTGAGTACCCTCCCCCTTAAGTCTCCTTCAGGGATATACAGTGCCCCTTTGTAATACAAAGCTCCATTTCTTTCCTCGAAACCCCCTGGTTCCTCTCCCTCACCCCTAAGACCTCTGAGCTTATTCTGGGCGTATTCATCATTCTCTGTTTCCTCTACCAGTTCTCTTTGCCCCACCAATGCCGCCCCACACACCCAGCGGTCCTCTGGGATGACATGTCTCTCTTCGGGTGCCCCCTCCCCTTCCAAATATTCAGGTTTGCGTGAGAGAGCGTCCGCCCTAACATTTTCTGGACCTGGCACATAACAAATTTCAAAGTGGAATTTGGAGAACTCCTGGGCCCATCTCACTTGCCGTTGGTTGAGCACTCGTGCCGTTCTCCAATACTCTAAGTTCTTGTGGTCCGTGCACACTTGCACCTTATGTTGTGCCCCAATTAATAAATGCCTCCATCTCCTGAACGCTTCATGAATGGCTAGTAGTTCTCGGTCATACACCGTGTAGTTCCTCTCAGATTTGTTCAGCTTTCGCGAAAAAAAGGCACACGGTCTCCACTCCGACTCCTCCTTGCCAGGCTGCAGAAGCACCGCCCCCACAGCCCGGTCTGATGCGTCCGTTTCCACTCGCATCGGTTTTTGTAAATCCACATGCAGGAGCTGTTCTTCCGAAGCGAACGCCCTTTTCAGCTCCTCAAAAGCTCGCTCCGCCTCCGCCGTCCAAACGAATTTCCTCTTACTGCTGAGACAGTCCGTAATGGGCGCCGTCAAGTGGGCAAAATTTCTGATGAACTTCCGATAGAAGTTTCCAAATCCAAGGAATCTTTGCACATCCTTCCTTGTTTTCGGTGTTTTCCATTCCAGTACCGCTTGGACATTGCCAGGATCCATGGCCAATCCCTTGTCCGACAAGCGGTACCCCAGGAATTCCACCTCCTTGGCATGAAACTGACACTTCTCTAGCTTCACCCACAGCTGATTGGCTTGCAGTCTGCCCAACACTTCCCTGACGTCTTTTACATGCTGCTCCTCATTCTCTGAATATACTAACACGTCATCTAAGAAGGCCACACAATTCTTGTAAAGCAAAGGCCCCAGGACGTGGTTCATAAACGATTGAAAGCACGCGGAGCCTGCTTGTAAGCCGAAGGGCATAACTAAATATTCAAATGCCCCCAAAGGGGTGAACATGGTGGTTTTCCATTCATCCCCCTTCCTTATTCGTATCAGGTTGTACGCCCCCCTCAGGTCCAGTTTAGTAAAAATCTTTCCCTTCCTGACCCTTGTCAAAATGTCATCAATTCTGGGCATCGGGGAAGTCACTGGTTCTGACACTGCATTTAAGGCCCTGAAGTCCACTACAAGTCTAGGTTTGTCCGTGTTTTTTTTATCCAAAAAAAACACTGGGCTGCCCCCCCACCGCCCTGGACTCTCTGATGAACCCTCTCTTCAGGTTCTTGTCAATGAACTCCCTTAGCTCCTGCATCTCTCTGTCTGACATGGCGTACAGCTTGCCTACAGGGAGCTGTGCCCCAGGGAGTAAATTGATTTGACAGTCAAAGGGTCTATGTGGGGGTAGTTTGTCTGCCTCCCTCTCGCTGAAGACGTTGCTCAGGTCGGCGTATTGTTGGGGAACCTTCCCCTTCTCCGTTATTTCCGTCCCTGCTAGAGTGGCTCTGGCCCCTCCTTGAGCCTCCCGCTCTTTGCAGTGTTCTAGACAATGTGCTGACCCAAAAGAGACCACTCTCTGATGCCAGCCCACTAGCGGATCATGTAACGCTAGCCAGCTCATCCCCAAAATAATGGGAGCTCCTCCCAAGGTAGCCACATTAAACGCTATTAGCTCAGTGTGTCTTGCTACCCTCATTATCATTGGGACGGTCTGCTGGCTGACTTCTCCTCCCAGCAGCTCCCTTCCATCGATCGTGGTCACCTGCAAAGGGTTACTTAAAGGGATAGTCTGTATCTGGTGCTCAGCAGCAAACTCCTTACTCATGAAATTGCAGGAGCTGCCTGAGTCCAATAGCGCCTTTATCTTTAGTGGGTGTCCGTTAGGCAGCTCTAGTAACACCTCTATCACTAGGGCGGGTTTAGGAGGTTCCGGCGTGGGCACTTTCACTGCTCTTTGGCCTGGCTGCTGTGCCCTGACGGTGGCAGCCAGGCGTTGGCTTTTACTTGCTCCGGTACCTTTTCCTCCCTCTCCCCAACAGCTCCCGCCATTCCTTGCCATTCCTTTCTTTGGGGGCAGACTCTGGCAAAATGACCTGGCTGTTGGCAGAGATAACATTTCTTGGCGCCCTTCCCCTCCTTCTTCCGCTCTTCACTGGGGTTTGAAACTGCGCGCGCGCGCGCTGTTCCAATTTCCATCGGCTCTCCCGGCGGGAACGGTGGCTCTGGAATCTCTGGAATGCGAAGCTCCCTCCAACGTTCCCCCTTCCCTTCCCGCCTCTCCAAGGCTCTCGCCTCTTGGCGCGCTCCTATGGTCAGCGCTGATTTGGTCAGCTGGTCCATAGACTCCGCCCTGGGCGCCTGGGAAAGTTCGTCTTTCACAGCCGAAGAAAGCCCTTCTTCAAAGAGCATTTGAATGGGTTCCGCCGATAGATCCCACCCCAATTTATGGATCAACATGGTAAACTCAGTCCAGTACTCACGAACAGATCGGCTCCCCTGTTTGCACGCCATTAACTGTCTGCGTACCACTCCCTGCTCAATATCGCTGGAAAACATCAGATCCATGGCACGAAAAAACTTCCTCGTGTCCTTCAGGATGTCATTATTCATTGCCATCAGGGGCCTCACCCAGTCTTTCGCCCCCTTTTCGAGATGCCCAATCACAAAAGCCACCCGCGATTCCTCGTCGGGAAAGTCATCAAACTGCAGATTAAGGGCATATTGCATCTCTGTCCTAAAGGTATGATAGTCCTTGGGCTCCCCCCCCCAAACTTCTGTACCAATCCTGGCAACTTTCTGGCGAGCGGGGTGGTTTTCCCCTTCTCTGCATCTTGAGCCCTCCTCTCCTCGAGCCTCGCCGTCTGCAGCGCTAGCTGGACCTCCAACGCCCGGTACCTTTCTTCCAGGCTTGGACCCGCTCCAGCTCCTGCTTCTCCGGTTCCGGCTGTGTTGCTCATGATGCCTTCTCCTGCACAAGCTGCTCACGGAGACTGTCGGAATGCTGTGATGGGACGATGAGCTGCTTGTGTGTAAAATCCAAGTCCCTCAGAGTTTGGTCAAGTTTGCAAACCTCTGTCTGTAACGGAGCCCCTTAAACATGGCTCCGTCAGTCGCTGGCAGATTCCGACAGTGGTTGCTTTCGGAATCGCTTCCAACATAAAAGCTCCTTAACGGAAACACGTCTTCTGGACTCTCTGCGTGACAGTTTCCGGCGAGGAGTGGGTGTCCCTACAGGAGGTCCTGAAACCTCCCCACTGTTTTCGCTGGAAGTGTCTCTGAGCCATCCCTCCAGCTCACTTTCCCTCAGCTCACCTCCTCTCCCCCTACTGGTTCCCTCTTCAGCTGCTGAGTCTCTCCCAACCTGTGTGAGCCCTTTCACCTCCCTTCCTTCCGATGGCAGTTCCCTGACAGCTGAGTTTGACATCCAACAAATATCCGGGTAATTGAAGTCCCCCATTACTACTCTCTCCCTTCCTTTTGCATGCTTGGCCATCTGTTCCAGGAAGGCATCATCTATGTCCTCCGTTTGGCTTGGGGATCTATAGTAAACTCCCACAATGAGGTCACTGTTATTCTTCTCTCCCTTAATTTTGACCCAAATGCTCTCACTTTGGCTTTGAGGTTCTAAATCTTGGATCTCTTCACAGGTATACACATCCCTGACATATAACGCCACTCCTCCTCCTTTCTTGTCTGGTCTGTTTCTCTGAAATAGATTGTATCCCCCCATTATTACATTCCAATCGTGGGACTTATCCCACCAGGTTTCAGTGATGCCTATTATGTCATATTTAGTTTGCTGTACCAAGAGCTCAAGCTCATCTTGTTTATTTCCCATGCTTTGCGCATTAGTGTACAGACATTGAAGTCCATTAATCATTCCCCCGTGTCTCTTATTTAAGGATTTTTTCCTCCCACCACTAGGTCTGCGTGCTGTTTGCTCCATTTGGTCTATGACATTTGGATGATCATCTTCATCAATTGATAGACTCCTACCTTCAGGAGCACTGTCTCCCTACCCCACATTAGTCAGTTTAAAGCCCTCCTGATGAGGTTTCTGAGATTTTTGGCAAAAACATTTCTCCCAACCGTTGTGAGGTGCAGCCCATCGCTTGCCAGAAGTCCATCTTCAAGAAACTGCAGTCCGTGATCTAAGAATCCAAACCGTTCCTGTTTACACCATTTGCGAAGCCAGCTGTTCACTTCCACTATTTTTCCCTCTCTCCCTGGGCCACGTCGTTCAACTGGGAGGACAGATGAGATGACAATTTGTGCATTTAATTGCTTCAATTTCCTGCCCAGAGCCTCGTAGTCTCTTTTGATCTTCTGGAGGCTATTGCTTGCAGTGTCATTGGTTCCCACATGAACCAAGAGGAAGGGGTATTTGTCAGTGGGTTTTATGATTCCTTGCAGTCGTTCAGTTACATCTTGGATCTTAGCCCCGGGGAGATAGCACACTTCCCGAGACATCTTGTCAGGCCCACAGATCACTGCTTCTGTTCCCCTCAGTAGGGAATCCCCTATCACCACTACACGCCTCCTCTTAGGTTTGGTCGGGGTTCTTCCGTGAGCTGTCCATTCCAAGGTCGCCTGCACATTCCCTGAGGACTGACTTTGCTGCTCGTCTTCATATACCTGATTGACTGTAATGAGGGAGAGATCCTCAAATGGAGTCTGCTCTTCGTCTTCCATGCTAGGGGAGAGGACCTTAAAGCGATTGTGTATTTCTAAACAATCAGAGCGAACCCTGGGCCTCCTACTTCTTTGAGTCACGTTTCTCCATATATCTGGCTCCTGTGTTGGTAAACTAGCCTCCTTCTCAGGGGAGTGCCCTGTCTCCTCCTTGGTGGAGATGGTGTGCTCTGTTGCTTCCAAGAAGAGCTCCAGCTCTCTAATTCTTTGGAGCGTAGCTACACGTTCCTCCAGTTGCTGGACTTTGTCTTCTAAGAGGGCAATCAACATGCAATTGCTGCAGGTAAAGCTGCCTGCAACCTTTGGCAAGATTGCAAACATTGCGCAGGAACCGCAGGCGACTGCAGTTGTTCCCTCCCCCTCCATCTTGAGAACGTGTCGTTGGGGGTGGCTACAGCGGTCCTTCATCATAAAAAGCGTGAAGACAGGACAAATACTTCATTGTGAATAAATCTCCCTTCTCCAACTTATAGGCTCTGAGAGGTAGAAAAACCATATTCCATTGCATTTCAGATGATCTTTTAACTCCCTACCCCAGGACACCAATTTTTCTTCTTCTTTGGGGAGTTGTATAATTATTTTGAGAAAAGCTCAGTCACCTCAAACAAGCTCTCCTTTGTTTCAGATAATGTGGCTGTAAAGCATTGCCAAACCTGCACAGTCACACAAATATTGGAATTCATACAGTGACCTAACTGACACAACACTTGAGTTTGCAACTCTAGTGTTGCAGAAGGTATATCATACTTGGTGTGGGAGAGTAACTTAAATTCTCTGAAAAACCCTAATCTAAAATGAAATTAAACTGGAGGTACTGTGTGGGTGCTAAAATTCACTGTGTTTTGAAAGCAAAGCTAGTAAAGATGTTTCCAGAAGACAAATGCTCACTGTAAAAGAACATAGAAAGTTGTCCTATATAGAATCAGAAATGGAAGACAAAGTCACAGGAATTCAAGTGACAATTAAATGGCATCAAACATGATTATTATTTGAACATGAACAACTATACATATAAACCTATGTGAGGATGTTTGTATAAAATGCAAAATTAAAAAATACCACTACAAAAACATAAAAAAAACGTCTAGATCAGATTAAGTTTCCACCTAGTCCAGCATACTGTTTCTGTGACCTGCCAGTAAATTATATTTAGTATTATGACTGAGAATTTTCTATGTAATGAGCCAGTTAATAGCTTTAGGGTCTTACAGTTGGAGTTTGGGTTGGAGTATTACTCTCCTCAGTGAATTTTGTGAAGTCTCTTGAGCTCTTCGTCAACTTGCTTGGATCACCAGCCACTTGGAATATTCCTAGGGCAGCACTTCCTGAACTTCAACCCCTATTTATATGGGGTGGAAAGAAAGGTGGAAGCTGAAACTACTGTTCTGACCCTGGAAAGAGAGGCTGAATGGAGCAGCCAGTGTGTGTCAGGCTTTCTGGACCCTGAGATTTGACTTGGTGTTCTTTTGGAACAGACGTTACCTGAGCTTGCTACATCCTTCTTGTTCCTTCTCAACAATACCATTTGCTGATGAGGAGAGTTGACAAGGATGTTGTAAGTCTCTCACCATTATGTCAGAAAGAAGGAACACAAAATGTAGGTGTGGGTTACTATAATTATTCCAATGTTCTCTTTTCAAAGATCTGCTAGAGCTGGGAATCCCATTCCCTTGAAGGTTATCTCTGCACCACAGAAGCTCTGTAGAATTCTTCTTCAGTTGCTCTTGGCTTTATAGTAAATTGAGAGAGGTCATGGTCTAACACCTGCAGTGATGGCCGAGAGAGAAATTTGTGTTCCCTTCTCTAGTAAGTTCAGACACTGCTTGACTGCTGCACCTGTGATTAACTTGTGATAAAAAAAAAACCCCTTCTAACTCAGGAAGAGTTTTCCAACATGCTGTGTATTAGAGCAGCCATTAAGGAAAGGTTCCTACTGGCTTCAATTGACTCAGTGTTTCTGACTGTTAGGCATATACTAGGAAAGCATAAGAAAATCTCCTCTGACAATGAAAAGTCTCCATTATTGTATGAGGGCAAGGGACAATTCACCACAAGGCAATATTTTTTCGGATGTGCCATGGTGGAAAACACATGGTACTAGATTATGTGAATGGTCTACATGCTTACAACTGTCCTGCTACAAAATTTATGACAAATGAGTGGGCTGAGGTACGATCAGTGCAATTTATCAACAAGGCCTAGCAAATCCCAGCCAACAACAATACACCAAATAATTAAACAACAAAAATATCACACAATTCTAATGCTATTTTGATTTTAATTAATTTTTATAATGTTTTTATAATGTTACACTATTTTAGTGTTGTTAGCCACCCTGAGCCCGGCTTCGGCTGGGGAGGGCGGGATATAAATAAAATTTATTATTATTATTATTATTATTATTATTATTATTAATTCCAGTAGAATTAAAAATTCTGATAAAAAATTAAACTAAACTACAGCATTCAGAAAAATCCTCATTAAGCAAATTGCCAGGTGTTGCAATTATTGATCTTTTTTTCATGTTGTGTCAACTTTTTATTATTTTAATGGTTGATTTGGGCAAAGTGCTTGAGCTTGTGGTGGATGATAAGTCTTGTCACTCTTGAATGAGACTGATTTTCTGGGTCCACTTCAATATAAATCAGGATAACACATGAAGTGGACTATAGTCCATGAAAGCTTACACCAAAATATATTTGTTATTCTTTAAGTTGCCAGAATACTCTTCCTTGTTTTTGCTGCAGAAGCAAGAACACAGCTACCCCTCTGGAAAATATATAAGCACACGCTGAATATAGAGCAAATGTATAGTATTACATCACCTACTTTAAAACTGAAATAAAATATTATTTTAAAGGAATCAGAATGAAGGAATCAGAATGAAGTCATCATTTCTATGTAGCAACACAAAAAGAGAAGTAATCACTATCAACACTAAAGGATCTGCACACTTATCTCCATAGAACAGAAACAATCGACCAGTCAAATCCAGATGTGCATTTGCTCCTTCCAGTCCACATTGCACTGGACACACTGCTAGCAGTCATCAGAGGTTGTAATTGGGCAAAATATGTTTCCTTCCTCAGAAATCACAAACACAAAAAACCATGGGTAGCCACGTAGGTACATTATAAAAAATAATAATTCAAAATCTGCAGTAGGACAATAGCTTCATGAGGTTCAAAGTATTATATAAGCAGTCTCCCATCATCCCTATCCAGAATGACCAATGGCTAGAAATTGTAATCCAGCAAAGTCTGGAGGACAAATTGAATACAAATTATCATCTTCAAGCAAGAGTTGCCCAGGGTCCCAAATAAGGGAATGTCTCTAAATTCTGATGGTGGTATAGCTGAACTGCATACAGAAATCAGGTAGGTAGCCGTATTGGTCTGACGCAAATGAAATAAATTAAAAATTTAAAAAATTGTCCAGTAGCACCTTAGAGGCCAACTAAGTTTGTTCTAGGTACAATCTTTCATGTGCATGCACACTTCTTCAGATACTCAGATATTCAGTATTTGAAGAAGTGTGCATGTACATGAAAGCTTATACCCAGAACAAACTTAGTTGGTCTCTAAGGTGCTACTGGACAATTTTTTAATTTTAAAATTTATTTCAACTGCATACAGAAAGTTTCATTGTACCGTGTGTATCTATAAGGACACTTTACAAGTACTGAGTAAAACCAGGGTTCAAATCTGTGCTTGGCCCTGAAGCTCACTGGATGACCTTGGACCAGTCACCAGGGCTGTTATCAGGATTAAGTGTGGTAGGTATAGGGGAATCTGTTGCTTTTTTGTTCTCAACTTCTTATTTTTTCCAGTCTTGAGTTCAGTTCTCTACATTTCCACATCAGTTTGAGATTTTATTATTTTTAAAAAGAAGTCCTCGTAAACTTTTGTCAAATGTCTCCTAATATGCATGTTAGAATGCAATTTTTGCACCCATATTTTCCTAAGCAGTTTCCCCAGATGTGTTATTTCCCTGAGCATATGCATTATTGGTTGGGGAACTGCATTGCAAAATTCAGGCAAGAGAAAATTTTGAAGGTTGGCTGGGCTTCAGTTCACATAGTGATTTGTGGAGTGCAAATTAGGTAGATTTCCCTTTAATGCAAACTGAACCAAATTTCTCCTCCAGCCCTATGTGTCAGGGAAGGGTTAGGACAAAACTCTTTGTATATTCGGCTGAACTCTGAGGAAGAGGAGGAGGAGGAAGATAACAGATGAAAGTAATTTTGAAATTTTATTTCAAACCTACTCCCTCCACCGCATGGCCAGAATGTCACCTGATTAGAAATCTATTCATGTTTTACCGGGAAGAATCACAAGAGACAGAAGAGGCTGTTCCATATGTTCTTATCTCTAGAAAATCGTTATATCTTTGGCAGTTTATTTTATACTGATTAGCTGCTCTTAACAATTTTGAGCTTTGTAAGCAAGAAAGAAGCAATACAGAGCATTCTCATGCTTTTAGCTGTTCTGAGTCACTTTTTTTTTTAAATGCAAGGGGTCTTTACTTTTCTTCTGATTCTGGGCAAGGACTTAGTTAAATGGCTATTTAAGAACTGATGACTAATTTAATGGATTTAGGAGAACATTCTACGCTTTTTTATGCAAATACACACACCCCCATGCCTGTGTCATTAACCTGGCAGTCATTTCATGCATGACTCCCCATCTTATTAAGCTAGCAGTATGGAATATTTGATTTACTAAACTGGTATGAACTATTTAGTGCGCTAATCTAAGAATATAACTTTTACATTTCTTGCATATAGCTGTCATGGAAATAGATTGTGGGTGGAGGGGGGGGAATGATAGAAGGGAGCAGTCATAATAAATGCTATTTCAGAGAGTCTATTTTTAGGAAGCCTCATACAACCAGTGACAATGTACCTGCGTGAATGAACTATGCAAGACTTGAGCATAAAAAAACCCATCACGAAAATTAGGAAACTGACACATTTTAAGCCCGATTCTGTGGCACGGATCTGTGCATGTACAAGGATTCAGATACACATCTTTGATAAATGATCTCTTGAAAACCTGTAGGTTGTCATCAGCCCCGTAGTCTTATGCGAATCTACATCACAATTCTTCCAGAACATTTTTTAAAACTCTGTTTATATCCAAGCCCCCCGGCTTCTCAGGATTTGGTTGCCATAGCAGCATTCATTGGCCATGGGATTTACTGGGGGGGGGGGGGAGAGAAAGGAATGTATATTTGTGAAGTTGGTTTGGTGCCAAACGAAGCCGGAATTGCAGATGGGAGACCCTAGTTTCTTCCTTTAGTGTCCATTTCAGATGGATTCTAATGTCACCCGGGTAATTGCGAACCACTTTGCAAACCGTTCCACCAGCTGCATGCAACAAAACAAAGAGAAATTTAGTATCAAAAGGAAAGAATGGCAATTTAAAAGGCCTTTAAATGATGTTTTTCTCTGTTTCTCAATCAGCAATACTTAAAAGCTTTTCATCCGTTTCCCTTACTCCGGCCCCCTCATGAGCACATGTTAGCCCTTCTTTGATATTTGCAGCTAGATGTCTGAAACAATTCTTCTGCCAGACTGTTATAGTTTCCCTTATTCTTTTTTGTTTGCTTGCTTGGTTTTCCCCCTGAGATCTTCTTGGCACAACATGGGTGCTTGGAGGTTTGGAGAAGGTGTCTAAATAGCACAGAATACCCATTGTACAGCCTGTGGATAATGGCATAGGTAGGATGGCATATGTGGAGAAAGAGAGAGCTTGCAAGCATCGTTACGAGAATGGTGTGGTACTGCAAGTGTTAACATGGTTTGTGAACAGGGCTTCAAAGAGAGGGTCCATGCTGGTGTGCAACGGGAGCGATGGTTACACACAAAGTAACCGGGTGCAGGGAGTGCTTATGCGAACAATTCCTGGGACAGAAGCTGTGGAACGCAAAAAAAGCATGCAGGCCACATCAAAAGCACATTGTACAACAGAGCAGGCATCTCTGGAGAAGGAAATTAGTTTCACCCAGTGTAACATTGATAAGAATTCAAAATCACCACCACAACCTACATAATGGTTGAATTAATATGGAGTTTGGGTTTCACGGCTGTAATACAGTAACCTGGTTAAGCATACGAGTCCCAAATTCAGTGTCTTTTGAAGTGGTTCTTCACTGACCATACAAAATTAGTAGGAGACCGACAATGCATGGAGCCAAGTGCATGTAGGCAGTAGTCAAGTGACTTAGTCCTAGATTACCTTGGACTAAGGCTGCTATCCCGATGTCCTTGGGAGGGAGTCTCAACACTCAGAGGAACCCTTCCGATTTGAAGGCAGGGGATAGAGAGGTCCACCCTTGGAAAGGGAGATTAGACATGGGATACGCCTTCCGACGTGGCAGTGGAAAGGTTCGCAGTAGGGTTTTCTGTAATAATGGAGAGAATAAAAGGGAAAGACTGTGGATCTGCAGGAGCTATCATGATTTGTCTTCCTTCTGTTGATTCAAATGGAAGGGAAGTTTTAAGAAAAAGAGAGAGACCAGGAAAACAAGAGTGTGTGTGGAGCTCTTGGGCTTAGGCCCTGCTTATGGGTTTCTCACCAGCATCTTGTTGGCCACTGCAAAAACAGGATGCTGAACTAGATGGGCCACTGGCCTAATCCAGCAGGCTCTTCTCATGCCCCTTGGGCTCTCACCCAGCCAGTGAAAGCCTGGCAGAGCATAGGGAAAAGGTGATCCAGTTCTTCCTCCCCACCTTTTGGATTCTTCTGCCCATGGGTTCAGGACTGCAGCCTTAGCAATGAAATTGTTAGATGTCTGTAGGATGAGGCCCGGGATTTCATTGGGGTTTAGATGCCCCAATGCAGACCACGAAGACTTGCTGAAATACACTCGCAGTTGCAGCAGTTTACATGACACTGTCGGACAGTTTCACCCAGTTAAAAAATGATTCACAACAGTCTGAACGGTCCACCCCAATGCAAGGAAATAGAAATAGGTGCAAGTGAGAGTAGCCAGGTGAAAAAGAGATCAGGGATGCTGCACCTCCACTGTTGTATAGGAGATAAAGGGATTCTCTAATCAACCAAAATTTGCTTGCAGAAAACACATGGAGTTAAAACTATGGTCTTACACCTGCATCATACATTTTTTTAAAGCATATGAATTTACAATTAAAGTACAGTGGTACCTCAGGTTATGTACTTAATTCGTTCCGGAGGTCTGTTCTTAACCTGAAACTGTTCTTAACCTGAAGCACCACTTTAGCTAATGGGGCCTCCTGCTGCCGCTATGCCGCCAGAGCACGATTTCTGTTCTCATCCTGAAGCAAAGTTCTTAACCCGAGGTAATATTTCTCAGCGGAGTCTGTAACCTGAAGCATATGTAACCTGAAGCGTATGTAACCCGAGGTACCACTGTATAGTTAATGTGTCCTTAAAACAGATGACTTCTTCCTAAGAAACCCATGATCCATTGTTCCTCAAGAAGCTTCAATTCTCAGCACCCTTAACAAGCTATAGTTCCCAGGATTATTTTCCGGGGGTGGGGTGGAACAATGTGTTTTATATCTGTATTAAATGCATAGTGTGGTTTGCCTATGCATTCTCAGCATGCATTCTGATTTATTTGTGGGGAGGTTATATGACACTGAGCATTTATCCTGATTTGCTTGCATGGTATTTATATCACTTCTCGTTAATCATTTTCCCCCCATCCCATGCTTTTCAATGCATTTCTCCCTCACTATCCTAATTGCAAATAGTCTATTAAAAACAGCTTTGTTGTGCCAAGGCAACAGAGTGCCTTAATCCACTTTAATTGCACAAAACTAAATTTCTGGTATGGGCTCGAATCCCTCCCGCAAAATACTGACAGTCTAGAGACAACTGGAGTTTAAGCAGGTGGAGCTTGGTGGGTCAGCCTGCATGCTCTCTCCCAGCTACTCACTCAGCCTCAAGGCAGAAATCCTTATTTGCAGTTGGGCAGGAACAACAACGATGACAAAAATAGATGATGATGAAGTTGATGGCTAAATCTCTGTCCCACTTTTCCTCCCAAAGGGGCCAAGGTGGTAAGTACACCAGTGGCAATGAAGTACAGTATTACTGTGTAACAGCATGAGTCTATGCAATCTTGATTGAGAAAAAGCCTAATAGAAAACAGTGAGATTTGCTTCTGAATAAGAGACACAGGATTGAAGTGGGCTCACTGGTTAGGTGTGCCCAGTGTTAGAAACTCAGATATATAAGCAAGGTGCCAAGCGGCTCCTTAATCCAGTGTTACAGTCGCCAAAACAGAATGTCTAGTTGCCATTTTGGGGCCAGGCAGCTCAAAAGTCATATTTTTTGATACAAATTTTTGGTTCCTGACGTTTGTTCTGATTGTGCAGATAATGGAATTTTAAAGGATGTGTTTTTAGTGTGTGAAAACAGGCAAGCTCCAGGGATTCCCCAGGTATGCACCTCCAGATGGGAGATACAACAGGTGCCATCCTAGTGCCCAGGAATCTTCACTTGGTCTCAACTGGTTGATAGCCAGGTGCAAAATGTGCCTGGTGAATTTTGAATGCATGTTGTGACAATTAAGTTTGATGGATGCACTTTAAGTATGGCTTTGCTGTATACAAACCATGTTGGTCAATGACAGAGGCTAGACTCCTATATACATGTAACTGAGATTAAGTTCCATTGAACTCAGTGTCACAAACCTCTGAAATGCACAAACTGTGAAATGCACTGTAACACTGAAGGACTGTGGTTTAGATTTTTTAAAAATTATTATTGAGCTGGAAGTCAATCTGATTTATTCATTTACTCTGAAATTTTCTGTTTTGGTTTAGCTTTTTAAATTATTATTATTACTGAGCTGGAAGTCAATCTGAACTTATTTATTCGTTTATTTTGAAATTTTCTAAACTGTTTTCATGGGAAACAGATTCCGGAGCAGTGTAGATACAAGTATCAATATAATATTAATGGGTTTAATAGTTTAAATATTATGATCTGAAAGTCTTAAGGAAAATGTGAATTGTAATATTTTAATCTAAAACAGAGAACACATAAACACCCCTCAATTCATTCCCATCAATGTTAAAGAGCTCCACAGGTCAGCCCAACAAAGTATTGTTTGCCTTTTAGATTACAAACTTAAAGGTTTTGCTGATTTATCCCTTTGTTCAGGAATATCATATAATTAACTTGACTAACTGTGTTTTAATAAAGATTTGTGCTTTTCTGAATTAAACTCAAAACATGTTTCATTCTGTAACCCGCTGCACAGAAAAAAGCTTAGGCAACAATAAATATTCTAATCGCTTTTTGTCAAAACAAAATTGCTAACAATGTCTGAATGTGAGAGTTAACTGGAAGTATTCATTAATGTAACCGTTTATGATTTTGATTTCCAGATGGAATGATTAGCATTTCTAAGCTTTTTATATGCAGGTCACAAATATAAGCCTTTTTCAAGGGTCACTAGAGGCGAATAATTTAAGTCTAATACTTTGCTCAGTTAAACATGATGCCTTTCTGTGTAATTCATTTAAATTGTTCTCTTTGATGCCTTTGTTTTAAATATTTTTTTTAAAAAAACTTTATTTCCACTGCAAACCAATTTAATCAATTGCCACTATCTGAAATAACTAGAAAGGTCCTTATTCTGCTAATCCCACACACCCTTCCAGATGCCTCTCCTATTGTTCATATAGAGTTTTGCATAGATTCAAAAGATGTGGTCACCTTAATTTCTTTTAATGAATATTGCTGCAAGAAAACCAAACTAGTACTTATAGAATTCTTCTTATTCTCCCTGGATTAGGAGGTTCCAAGTTACATGTTCTGGTTTTCTAAAAACACCACCAATGTGTTGTACTGGCATTTGTCCAGTGATCTTCAATGCCTTTTTTAATGCATGGAATGCGATCCTATGGATGCTTATTCAAGAAGTCAGTCCCACTATCACCAATGGAGCATATTTCCAGGAAAACATGCATAATAACTGCAACCTTTAGACTGCGCCCCATTGGCCAGATTGAACCCAACATTGAGGGACCTACCAATTGTGTGTTATGGCTAACCAATCCAACCCACCCACAACACAGGAGGTCAGTCTCCAGGTCTCACCGCAACACATGCCCTCTTTTAGGGAGGACACTATTTCCATGCGCTCTGGGTTTCTTCTTGTTGCACCAGAAGTTGTTTAGTCATGCTGGTCGCATGACATGGAAAGCTGTCTGTGGACAAACACCGGCTCCCTCAGCCTAAAAGCGAGATGAGCACTGCAACCCCATAGTTGCCTTTGACTGGACTTAACCATTCAGGAATCCTTTACCTTTTTTTTTCCTTTACCTTATTCCAGATCATCCCAGATCTTATTGCAGATATTAATACTGTGCAGTTTGAAGCAACTGGAAGCATGAGAACTGACTTCTTTTGGAAGAAAACATTGTCCAGACCCATATAAATATTATTCAAAGTTTTACTTGCATAACTTTCTTCATAACAGAATTAAAATTCCAAATGATACATCTAAAATATCCATGTCTTGTGCATATCCAGCACAGGCTCAGCATTTTAGAAAATATGAAATAATCCAAACAGACCTAGAAAAAGAAGTCTCTCTCTTCCCACAATTTGCATTCTTCTTCTTGTTGTTGTTTAGTCGTTTAGTCATGTCCGACTCTTCATGTCCCCATGGACCAAAGCACGCCAGGCACGCCTGTCTTCCACTGCCTCCCACAGTTTGGTCAAACTCATGTTGGTAGCTTCGAGAACACTGTCCTACCATCTCGTCCTCTGTCATCCCCTTCTCCTTGTGCCCTCCATCTTTCCCAACATCAGGGTCTTTCTCTTCTCATGAGGTGGCCAAAGTATTGGAGCCTCAACTTCAGGATCTGTCCTTCCAGTGAGAACTCAGTGCTGATTTCCTTAAGAATGGATAGGTTTGATCTTCTTGCAGTCCAATGGGACTCTCAAGAGTCTCCTCCAGCACCATAATTCAAAAGCATCAATTCTTCGGCGATCAGCCTTCTTTATGGTCCAGCTCTCACTTCCATACATCACTACTGGGAAAACCATAGCTTTAACTATATGGACCTTTGTTGGCAAGGTGATGTCTCTGCTTTTTAAGATGCTGTCTAGGTTTGTCATTGCTTTTCTCCCAAGAAGCAGGCGTCTTTTAATTTTGGGACTGCTGTCACCATCTGCAGTGATCATGGAACCCAAGAAAGTAAAATTTCTCACTGCCTCCATTTCTTCCCCTTCTATTTGCCAGGAGGTGATGGGACCAGTGGCCATGGTCTTAGTTTTTTTGATGTTGAGCTTCAGACCATATTTGCATTCTACCTTTGGCTATCACCTGGACAGCTGCATTTACATCCTCTTTCCATGGAGTTTGGGAGAAAACAAAGAACCAGCCACCACCCTTCCAAGATGGCGAATTTGCAATTCAATAGCTTTATCACATGATCAAAGGTTACTTTCAGTTTAGTGCTAGCAGAATACACAGTTAGTGAATTATCAAACCATTAAGGAGCTTAGAGTCCCACAGTATATAATGGAATTTCCCCATGTTCACCTTCAGCAATAGACACAGCCATCCCCATTTTGGTGTCAATTGAACCAGTTATACTTAACAGATCTCACTCTTTGCACAACTGATGGTAATAAGAGAAGCACTCTTCTCATAGGTGACCAACCAACTTTTGTAGGTGCAGTAATATGCATACTTTTGAGCAGTACATACCGTAATTATTCCAATACTACTGAAGGGTTCTGTGTAATTGAAGATCCCCATCAGTCCTAGCAAGCGTGGCCTATGGCTAGAGGGATAATGGGAGTTTGTAGTTTGGTAACATCTGGAAGGCCAAAGACTCTCCACACCTGTTGTACATGCTGCATCCACAGAAGCTGCTGCAATGCAACATCTCGCTTATGTTATGATTACAAACTAAAGTGAAAATGTTCTCATTTATTCACAAATAAATAATCAAAGGTTTGCCTGAAATGAGGCACATAAATATCTTAAATAAATAAAACATGTGTTAATCAGCTATTAAGACCCATAAACACAAACACTTCATTGCGCTGAACACTAAAACATGCTTTTGCAATACAGAAGACCTGCTGTTGTATATATTTAGAGATGTGTTACATAATTCCAGACGGATATCTTTTATTCACTAGCTAGGGTGGGAAAAAGTTTGTTCTACAAACAGGTCTAGGCAATTCAAGGGAAGGTTCTGTGGGATTGCAGAAGGAGAATAAAGAGTTAAACTCTCTGCTGTTTTAGGGTTTCTTCCACTCCCCCCCAGGCCAATTTTGGGGATAGGGGGAAAGCCCCATTGTGCAACTGGAAGTCTTTGTTCAGGGCTTCTCCTGATGGGGCTGATTTGGCAAATCCTGCCCAATTGTATTTACTTCTGAGGAGACATTATAGAATTATACTTTCAGCCCATCTAAAAAGTGTGGCGCTGAAACAAAACCAGCTGTTCCTCTAAGATCAGAACTACTATGAGGTGGGATCACTGCTCAGAATATCTGGGTTGTCCTGGGCTATGTGTGGCAGTGACTGGGTGAAAGTTTTATTTAAAATACAAGAGGAGCCAAGTTCTATTTTAAAGGACAGATTGAGCAGATAACAGGTAAGCAACTCCTTCTAAAAGTTCTCATTTTTGTTCTTGGAAGCCTGGGGCGAAGAGGCCCACTTTCCTCTCTAAATCTCATAATCCTGTGAAAAGAGAAGTTTCACTTAGATAGTACAAAAATAGGTTTTGCCGCTCTCCATTAAAACATCAGAAGAAAGGTGCTGTTGACATCAAAAGGAGTATTTCAAGGCAGAGGGTCAAAGTATATTTGTAACCATGATATCTGTCTGGAATAAGTTTCGTGTAAATTAAGCAAAACACTTCTGGACTGATTGTACTCAGCGGGTCTTATAACCCAATGAAGCAAACATTCCCACTTCTATTCCATATTTGGTTGGATGTCTTCAAAAGAAGAAGAAATAAATAGGTGTTGGGGTCAGTAGCTAAAGGCTCTGCCCTGGTTTTCTCCCTAGATGAGTTCTGATGCCCCTCTTTAGATTGCAACGTGCATTATTTCACTCGTATCAAGGGCCCATCTGCACTGTGAATTGAAAGCAGTATCATATCACATCAACTGTCATGGCCTACTACAGAAATTCCCAGAAACCGTTGCTTATTAATAGTGCTGAGACATGTTATAAGACTATTAGACAGTTACAATTTGTAGGAATGGTCGCTGGGTTGCGGAGCACACTCCTGCCCGCAGGCAGCCTCAGCTGTCTGCACGCATGACCTTGGGGTGCGGAGCACACTCCCCCTCACAGATAATGCCACAGCTGTCTGAACATCTTGCCCTCTGTGTAACCTTTTGCAGTCTCAGTAGCCTGCTGTGCCCTTTCTGTGCCCTTTGTCTCCTTCGTCATACATTGTGCAAGGGGGAAATGACGCGGTGGAAACAGGTGCCAAAATAACCTTGTACCACCCCACAATCTCGGGATTGGAAGCTGTGTAAAGGTCACAGTCCAAAATGTATCTGACTGGTTTTGCATATTGTGCCAATAAAAGGAGCCTCCACAGCGCTAGACGGCAGCTTGCTTGCAGCTCGCCTGTGCACAGCTCACCTGCATTACCAACTCCTGTCTCATGTCCTTTACTTCACAATTCCCAGAGTTCCCAGGGAAGAGGAATTCATAGAATCACAAGTAAAATTGGAAGGGACTCCAAGGCTCATCTGCTCCAACCTCTGGAATGCAGGAATCCCACCACAGCTGTCCCTGGGTGGGTTCAAACCACCAACCTTCTGGTTAACCATCAGACACACTGACCCATTGCACCACAGTTAAACTGCTCTGGGAATGGTTACTCTGTAGGGGAGAATAGGGGTCTCCTAAGAACTCTCTGCACCCTTAACTGCCCAGGACTCTTTGGGTGGGAAGGGGTGACTGTTTAAAGTGGTATAGTACTGCTTTGAATGTGCAGTGGTACCTCGGGTTACATACGCTTCAGGTTACATACGCTTCAGGTTACAGACTCCGCTAACCCAGAAATAGTACTTCAGGTTAAGAACTTTGCTTCAGGATGAGAACAGAAATCGTGCTCCGGTGGCGCGGTAGCAGCAGGAGGCCCCATTAGCTAAAGTGGTGCCTCAGGTTAAGAACAGTTTCAGGATAAGAACGGACCTCCGGAACGAATTAAGTACTTAACCTGAGGTACCACTGTATAGTGCAGATGGGGCCAAAATGCTAGCAAGCCCAGCCCTGCTCTATTTGGAAGCCTTTCTGCTCATTCTGCTGAGTGCTGCCTTCCATCCCTGCCCTAGAGTCCTGCCTTGATGGCATCAGTGGTTGTGCAAGGCCTTCTCTGATTTCCAGCATAGCTGTCTACTTCATGCACATTAATTTTAGGTTACCCCCTCTGCTGTACTGCCTACTTCTGCCCTCTGCATCATTCCCCCTCCCCTTCTTGGCCTGAGCTCCATCAGCAATTCACATTAGGATATGGGGGATTAGGGTTTGGTCCAAAGGGATGCTTTGGACAGCAGGCTAAAATATTTATAGAACAATCTTAACAGGCACTAAACAATTAATATTTCATATTTTGACACACTAATTTTATTGCCTAATTTTTGTGTGCTTTCCTCTCTTTGCTGGTTTTAATTTAGCTTTCCAATGGCTTTGCAAGCCTAGCAGACTTGGAATTTTTTTTTTTTTTAAAGTAATTCTGTTTACCCTGCAAATTATGGGAGCTCTTCTTTTTACTGCAGTGTTTATTTTGCTAAATTCTCTCATAACCGTTTTCGTTTGGTGCTAAATCATGGTAGCGGCTCACTATTAAGGCTGAATTGTCTATTTGCATCTAAATATTATGTGGGTAGTCACAGAAAACATTGCAATTGCATTTTGGAACATTAGAGTTTGTTGGGATAACTTTCAGCGCCTAGTTTGCTGTGCATCCAAAATCCACCACTAGAACAGTCAGTTTCAGGATTTGAGAATTTTCCATTTAATGTTCTTTATCCATGGGCATTTGATTCACTAAAGCTCTGTTCTGGCATTAAGTATTATCTACACTGGCAGAGGCTCTCTGGGATTTCAGGAAGGATTCTCTCCCAACCCTGTCTGGAGATGCCAGCGATTGAACCTGCGACCTGCCTGCAAGGAAGACACTCTGCCTCTGTAGGTAAAGGTAAAGGGACCCCTGACCATTAGGTCCAGTCGTGACCGACTCTGGGGTTGCGGCACTCATCTCGCTTTATTGGCCAAGGGAGCCGGCGTACAGCTTCCAGGTCATGTGGCCAGCATGACTAAGCCGCTTCTGGTGAACCAGAGCAGCGCACGGAAATGCCGTTTACCTTCCCGCCAGAGCGGTACCTATTTATCTACTTGACTTTGATGTGCTTTCAAACTGCTAGGTGGGCAGGAGCAGGGACCGAGCAATGGGAGCCCACCCCGTTGCAGGGATTCGAACCGCCGACCTTCTGATCAGCAAGTCCTAGGCTCTGTGGTTTAACCCACAGCACCACCCGCATCCCACACTGCCTCTGAGAAATGGCAAATAACTGCAGCAGAGAGCCTGTTGTATTTGGGTGGCTGCTTGCAGGATTCTAAATCTCTCACAGGGAGCACATTTGCCCTGGAACACAGGAACATAGAAATCTGCCTGCTACTGAATCAGACCATTGGTCCTCCTAGCTTAGTATTGTCCACACTAAGTGGCAGTGACTCTTCAGAGTTCCAGGCCTCTACCAGCCTTACCTGGAGATGCTGAGGACTGAACCCAGGACCTTCTGCATGCTAGGCAGATGCCTGAGCTACATCCCTTCCCATATGGTATGTTCCCCTGCAATGTGCGGCAGAGCCAGGTATGGTGACGTGATGGAGGGGGTGGAGCAAGCCTGCTTGTCCCTACTCTGCCACACACCATAGAAAGGACCCTGAGGATCAAGTCCAGTTCCCTGCAATGCAGTTATCTCTAAGCAGCTCTAAGCAGCTGAACTATTATTGAATGGGCATGTCTGTTATTTGGCGCACACTTTTGTGATCGGGTGGATGAATTTGAAATCAATGCAAAAGCCCCAAGCCAAAGCTTTCATGGGGTTCTACTGAGCACACGGTTATTATCTCTTTTTCTTCTATGCCAGGCATGTTCCATATTTACTCTCGGTGTAAATTTCAGCATTGCACAAACGGAGCGCTCCTTGACTCCTCACAAATAACAGGCAGCCCCGGATTAATTTTATTCATCCCAAGAAGGTCAAGGCAGCACCAAACCCCCGCTTTTCGTCTCACAACCAACATGTGAGGTACATTAGGTCTCAAGATAGTGACTGGCCCAAGGTCACCCAGTGACAATCAGGGCTAAGTGGAGATTTGAACTCAGGTCTCAGCAGTCCTAGACTCACACTCTAACCACTATGCCACACTGTCTCTAGAACATTTGGCTACAAGGCAGACATGCCATATAAAGAGCTTAATTTCTTCTTCCATGAGATGAAAGTGTTTGTATG
Organism: Podarcis pityusensis; assembly: GCF_964106645.2. Classification (NCBI taxonomy): domain Eukaryota; kingdom Metazoa; phylum Chordata; class Lepidosauria; order Squamata; family Lacertidae; genus Podarcis; species Podarcis pityusensis. The sequence goes on from NC_138032.1 coordinate 24,925,695, forward strand.
TTCATAAGCATTTCGTACGTGATATATGACCAGCCGTTCTCTTTTGTAGAAGAAAATAGGAAGTGTGCGTGCACAATGGAACTGTTTTTCAGGTGTTTCAAAGACATTTTTATTGTTTTATTGCTTGCTGTTTGCCTCCTTGAGCTCCTTTGCGAGGAAGGGCGGGATATAAATTCAGCACATAAATAAATGTTCCTAGGCGTCTCAATTTATGATATCTCCCTCACCTTCATTTACATCAAAGCAAACCTAATAGAATACACGAGCAGCACAAATTAAAACGTGAACATTTCTCAAAATAACAGGCAACCTCTGCCTATGTGTGTATTATTCATGAGTTTGACAGCCATGATTTATTTCAGCTCTAGCGAACATCATAACATATTCCATGACCATTAAAATAAATGGCTCACTAGACTAGATAGCACCACTACACCTTGTTCGGTCGCCCTGTGAACCTTAAAAATGAATCATAATTAAGAGCTGTGCTGTAACCCATTGACAGGTTTCACTCTAAGCACACCACTTGTCTTGTTGAACTCGGTGGACCTTCTCACAGTTAAACCACATCAGTGGGGCAATGAGGTCACATGCACACCAAACCTTGAAAGCTCATGGTTTTCTCCCAGAGAATCCCGGGAACCATAGATTACTGCTTTCGGTGCTACAGTTGCCGGCGCCCTTGACAAACTGCAGTTCCCAGGCTTGTCGCATGGGGTGGGTGGGAACCACGTACTATAAATGCGTACTTTCAATGTGGCCTAATCCTACAAACATCAGGGAAACGTGCTTCAGTGTTCAATGTATTGTTTTGTTTGGACATTTGCCTCTTACCTTAAAGCATTAGAAGAGACCTGATGAGTCAGACCAAGGGTTTCATCTGGACTAGCGGCATATTTCCTGCAGCAGCAATGGGGTGGTGGGCTCTGCCAGTCCGCCCAACAGTAAGGGAGTTACTATTTTTATTTATTTAGCAAAACATATCTACTGCTTACTGGAAAAAGACATCTAAATGGTTTGCAACAGCTTAAAATATTAATACAGTGGTACCTCGGGTTACATACGCTTCAGGTTACATACGCTTCAGGTTACAGACTCCGCTAATCCAGAAATAGTGCTTCAGGTTAAGAACTTTGCTTCAGGATAAGAACAGAAATCGTGTTCCGGTGGCGCGGCAGCAGGAGGAGGCCCCATTAGCTAAAGTGGTGCTTCAGGTTAAGAACAGTTTCAACATAAGAACAGATCTCCGGAACAAATTAAGTACTTAACCTGAGGTACAACTGTAAATCATATTAAGAATACTAATAAAAACGTATCACATTAAGCAAAAATCAAAATATGAAGTGCAGTTTAAAAAGGCTTACACCTATGCCCCCAAAATTACACATGCAGAGAGAGAGAGAGAGGGAGACGATATCAAAATGAACATTGCATCCACTAGCTGATTTGGGCTTACAAATGGCCCGCACATTTTTTTGTTTTTAAGAGATCACATATTCAAGCTTCCCTTTTTGCCTCTGGGATGCCCTTCCCAGGTTACAAAGAGTTGTGTGTACAGTTCGACAGAGTTGGAGAAACATTAGAATATTCTTTAATTTGTATTGGATAAAGAGCATCTATACTTTGAGCCTTGAAACTGTTACTTACTCCCCCCCCTTTATTTTTTTTACCTGCGATGAAAGACGGGAATGAAAAAGCATCTTGTTTAATGCTGGGCTGCATCATTTACAAGGCCTCTCTGAGATCTTCTGTCATACAACGTTAACCAGAAGTCATTGTTGCCGCTGGCAACACAGACAATGGGAAGAGTTAGGTTGCATTGGGCCTCATTATTCTACGTTTTGTTACCTCATGATATTACTGTAATAGGTCATTACTGTACTTGTTACAGAGAAATGGATTTGGGTAAGTGATGTTTTCAGCGGAGTGATGCTTGTACCTTGAAGCCATGATGCCTTGTCACTTCATTAGAGTACAATCCTATAAAGGGGGGAAATATCCTATTTATTGAGAGCAGCAGAAGCTGCATGTCATCTGCTGACAGCTCTGGTTTAAATTCTAATATGTTAATGGGATATTAAATAATACCAGGATTATAGGGCAAATTGTCACACATGCAAGAAATGCACCCTGGATTTGTCCTGTTGCTTTGTTGAAGAAGAGTTGAGGGGAACTCTATAATTCCCCCCTTCAACTTTTTACTTCCCTGTTTTCCCAGAATCAACAAATGACAACGAAATGGCTTCGAAGTGCTTACTTGGATTATTATTTTTGGTTTGCTTGCCTTCTCAATCTCTAAAGTGTACTTAAATGCAGTTTTTTTAATTCCTTTTTGTTTTAAAGCGGCCATTTAGAAATCTGGTATTAAAGTGTCTGAGTGACACCATTGACTATAAAAGTGCCTTAGAAAAGCGTGATTGTTAATGGAAAGACTGCCATAAGATTTATTGCAGTAGCGCAGAAATTGCGCTGTTATAATAAGGGTTAAGGCTCAATTGTTCACTCTCCAGAAGCAATAACTTTCTCTCATTGGAATGTGAAAATAAACCCCTGTGAATAAAATGATACAGAAGGGCTTAAGTTGTTTCCTTGCAACAGCTAGACTCCCCCCTCCTTATTTCTCCCCCCCTTCAGAAGCTATTCTGAGGTCTTGTACTATAGCTCTGCTGAAAAATTGCCCCGGCTTGCCAAATATCTTAATGACTTTTCTCTCAGCAGTTGGTAATGGTGAAATGTTATTCTAGTAACCATAATGTTTCTCATAAAACAATTGCATACAAGATGTACTGTACTTCTATTTTAGTGAGCTCTTCAGTCAGCCGGTTGCCCATTTACCATTTTACGGCAAACTGCTTACCAGTCCTTCAAGTGTAATATTGCAGAAACAGTGAAGAAATGCGTGATTAAGAACATTCTCAGAGAGTGGACCATTTAGTATACGCAAGGCTGCAAAATAAACCGGCCTACACATATGTAGGCGCTCATCACATAAATGACAGTTCTATGTGGTCATTTAATTTTACGATCTCAATTCTCGCATATATTGCTAACATAAATATAGTGTCCTCCTGCAGGGCGGTCTACTGGGTGTGATAAAATCAGTGAGACCTCAATGGGTTCAAATGGACATCTTTTATAATTATTGCTATAAAATTTCTTGACAATGCATTCTTGCTGTCCAATGGGTAAAGAAAACGATTTTCCGAAAGAACGGGTTTCAACAAAGAGGCCAACATACCTCAGGCATGTGTTCCTGTGATATGAGCATATTTAAATTGCCTCAGTTACTCTTACCTATTGGACAGAGAGATATTTGTTAGAAAATAACTTGGAGTGGAGGGAAGAGGCTGCTCTCTGTCACCAAACATTTTTATTTCTGGGGGGGGGGGGGGGTTGGCTCAGCAAAGCAACAAAAATTATCTAGGGGCTAATATTCGTTTGTCGCTTAATTCAATTAAAATCCATTTGCAGAATGATTATATTTTCATCTGTTCCTTCCTTTCTTCCTTCCACTCTCTCTCTCCTTCGAGGGTCTAATCTAGAAGGAAGTATTTTGTAGTGGCAGCTCTGGAGACAGCATTTTTGTGTGTGGCAAACCCTAAACTATGGATCTGGCCACCTCCACTGTCTAACTTTCATCTTTTGCTGAAGATGCACCTTCATGACCTTTTGAATCAAGAAGGTGGAATGAATCTTTCAAAACTGCATTGATTTTAACCACTAATTTCAAAACTGAGTATGATAGAAGTATATAAAATGATGCATGGCATGGGGAACGTGGAAAAAGAAAAGTTTTTCTGTTGCTCTACAGAAACACTCAAACTCCTGGACTCCAACAAAGAAGAATGTAGGACGATTCCGGATAGACAAAAGAAAGTAGTTCTCCACACAGTAGATAGTTGGGGGTTTTTTTTTTGTTTTAATGTATTTTTTATTAAAGACTTCTTGGTTTACAAAAGTATGTGCAATGTCTCTTTTTTCAAGTTACATTTTCTACAGGTCAGTTTCATTTGTTGAGACGTCAGTGTTCCATTAGGAAGAAAAGGGGGAAAGAGGTGGAGGGGGGCGTGGTGGGTTGGGTGGTGATGTTTCTATTTTACTTAATGTGGGGGGGGGGTTTGTGTCAGTGTCGCTTGTGCAGGTTCTCTTTGCTATTTGTTTGTGTTCCTTTGGTGGTGAGAGAAGTTGGGGTTGGCCTAGGACAAGGGTCAGCAAACTTTTTCAGCAGGGGCCGGTCCACTGTCCTCAGACCTTGTGGGGGGCCGGACTATATTTTGAAGGGAAAAAATGAACGAATTCCTATGCCCCACAAATAACCCAGAGATGCATTTTAAATAAAAGCACACATTCCACTCATGTAAAAACACGCTGATTCCTGGACCGTCCACGGGCCGGATTGAGAAGGCAATTGGGCCGCATCCGGCCCCCAGGCCTTAGGTTGCCTACCCCTGGCCTAGGGTGTGGTTGCTTGTTTGTGATTGGCTGTGGTGAACTTTGTTTTAATGTGTGAGTGGGGTGTGTGTGTGTTTGAATCAGGATAACCATATTGATTTGTGTGCTGTTGGTGGATTCTTGTCATTGTTTTGTTGGGCTGTGTATGTGATAAAGGGGAGTCATACCTGGGCGAAGGCATCTTCTTCTATTTGTTACCATGTCAGTTTCAGTTTATTGGTTAATTTTTCTAGTAAGGCTGTTTCCCATACTATTCGGTACCGCTGGTCCTTGCTTACGCCTGACAGGTCTCTCCAGTGTCTGGTTATGATGTTTCTGGCTGCTGAGAGTAGGACACACACATTAGATAGTTAAACTAGGTAATTCTCTCCCACAGGAGGCACTAACTTGGATGGCTTTTTTTAAAATATTAGACAGATTCATCAAGGATAAGGCTATCAATGGCTATTAACGACGATGGCTGTGTTCTTCCTTCACAGTCAGAGGCCGTATGCTTCTAGCTACCAGTTTTTATGAAAACTGCAGGAGTGACACCAAGATACTGGATTAGATGGGACTTTGGCCTGATATAGCAGGGCTAGTCTTATGTTCTTATTGTTGAAGGAAAGCAAATACTTTTCATTCTCTTGAGTTTGTAGTTAATGCATGTTCCGTTAAACCACATGAGGGCAAATGGGGATGCGGGAGGGGGTTATCTATTTGATTTTTGTTCTTGTTTTTCTCATATAGTTGTTTTTATATTGTAGTTTATGTTGTGAACAGCCCTGAGAGCTAAGGAAAAAGGGTGGTTAGATGATAGATGATAGATAGATAGATGATAGATAGATAGATAGATAGATAGATAGATAGATAGATAGATAGATGATAGAGATAGATAGATAGATAGATAGATAGATAGATAGATAGATAGATGATAGATAGATATAGATAGATAGATAGATAGATAGATAGATAGATAGATAGATGTGATCTAGCCACTGCTTGTATTTTAGATTCTCTGAATCGTTTCGTTGTTCACTCCCAACTTGTTCAGACAAGATGTCTGTTGTTTTTCTTTCTCGTCATTATTTATTCTGTAGAGTTTCTGCATGAATAAAGCCTTTGAACTCCAGAAACTATAAGTGATTAATCCACTCTGATTCACCCACACTGCAAGGCCTTCTACCAGTTATGAGTTTTTGTTGATCTGTTTCTTAGAATTTGCAAGCAACACAAGGTCGCTAGTAAGAATGATAAGAATGTTAATTATAAGAATCCTGAGTGCCAACTTGGGCCCGCAACTGTGGGTGCCCGGGGCAGTGGGTGCCATGAAGTGTGCATGGCCCTGGCACCAAAATTTGTGGGTACCTGGCCCCTTCGTTGGAAATTTTTGGTGCTTTGGCACCCAGGGCACCAGGGAGCTGGCACCTATATCCTAAGGCAAAATAATGGTTGTTATAAGCCTGGTGATACCTCATAACTGCCAAGATAAAAAAGAGCATCTTTATGTGACTTGCTATCTGACCAGGTTACAGCGTGGTGCTAATAATGCCAAGGTCACAGGTTCAATCCTTGCATATTCTTGCATTGCAGGGGGTGGACTGGATGGTCCTCAGCGTACCTTCCAGCTTTAAAATTTTATGATAAAAGTTAGCTATGCTGAGTAGTTAAGTTGTGCCCTTCATAATTAGATAAAGGCTCATAGCAAAGCCAACTAACTGTTGGTCTTTTCTTAATGACACACTGCTTATATTTGAAGATTTTGCTATATCCTTATGTGATCATTATATTAATTTGTTCTTCCTTGCCTGAAATTGGAACCAAACACCTTCAAAATGCATTTACCTTTGAAGTAATTAAAATGAAGTGTCCACTGACCATAGAAAATAGGCAACCATATTCTGAATCCAAATAAGGAATGATGGGGGGGGGGAACGTTCTGTAAGAGAACAGCATGGGGGCGGGGGAATTAAAGCAAAATTATTATTTTTTCTTGTTTTTCTTAACTGGAATTTCAGCAAACATAATCAATTATTTTTAGCAATCTTTCCCACACATTGCCAGCTGTTTAAACCTGAAAGTAGTTCTCCCAGAACTCTGGCTTTTGGGTAAAAATTGTCATCCCTTTGATTGAAATCAGATGTGGCTAAATAAAACCTGCTTTACAAGATTACTTTTTTATTGCTCTATGCCATATATATATATATATATATATATATATATATATATGAATAGAAATTTAATATTAGTATTCTGATTAAACTTTGCTCAGTTTTTTCCAATAGATTCCCACATAACTGTGGCCTGGTAATGCACCTCTTAAATCAATGGTGATTCCCCCATCAAAGAGGATTGCATAAACTTCCTCCAAAAACAAGTCTGAGAGGGTATAATCAAACCTTTCACATTTCATTTTCTATTGTATTGCTTCACTTCTAGTATATTCACAGCCCTTATGCTGTGCCTGTCATCTTGGAGCAAATGGCTGATCTACTCTGATTTCACAACTGGGCTTTCTAGTGTCTCTTAAATTGAAATGGGTTCTTGAGCAGGAGTACCTATCCTGTAGCCCTGCACTGCAACTTCCATCATCCCTTACCATTGGCTATTCTGCTCAGGGCCAGCCCAAGACATTTGGGCACCTGAGGCGAACCACAAAATGCCTCCTGCCGGCCAGGCAAGAAGGAGTGAGTAAAAATCTGCATCGGGAACAAAGAGTGGAATCAGATCAAGAAAAGGAGGATCTTACAAAGACAAAGATCTCCATGCTTCAGCAACAGAACTGAAGAGATATACCGTAATTATCCAAGTGAAATTTCTCCAGTTCTAAAATGACCTTTTCAGGTCAGCTGGTGTTCCTGAATTTTGAAGTGCATGACTGGCTGCCGTGCTCTGGACACTTGTTCTCTGAATGAATGAATGAATGAAATCTTTATTGCTAAAAGCTATAAGCTGTCACAACTGGTCACAATGCATAGAATACAAATAATTGATTTAAAACTGAACAACAAGAACAGCAAAGCAAACATAAAGGTAAAGGGATCCCTGACCGTTAGCTCCAGTCGTGACCGACTCTGGGGTTGCGGCGCTCATCTCGCTTTACTGGCCGAGGGAGCCGGCGTACAGTGGCCAGCATGACTAAGCTGCTTCTGGCGAACCAGAGCAGTGCACGGAAACGCCGTTTACCTTCCCGCCGGAGCGGTACCTATTTATCTACTTGCACTTTGACGTTCTTTCGAACTGCTAGGTTGGCAGGAGCAAGGACCGAGAAACGGGAGTTCACCACGTCACGGGGATTCGAACCGCTGACCTTCTGATTGGCAAGTCCTAGGCTCTGTGGTTTAACCCACAGTGCCACCCGTGCCCCTAAAGCAAACATACAAAACTGCAAAAATCACACCTGTATAAGTTAAGGACTCCGCATCTCACACTCCCCCTTATGTCTTCTTCTTCTTCTTCAGCGATCACTCATAGCTGAGTAAGATTGTCTTCAATAAACATGGTTTCAATGAGTCCGTAAGTGACTATGGAGGCCAATTCTGGATCCACACGTCCTTCCACGTGCCTAGCTCTCAACTTACTTGCAGCCAAGGCAAATTTTGCAACCAGTGCAGTAATAAATACTTTATTACCAGCCAGCAAAATAGAGATTTGCTCAAGGGGAGGTCAGTTGGAAAGAGAGCAAAGGATGTAATCGAGGAATTTTTGTCTAGGGGATGTATATAAAGGGGACGCTTACTAGAAGTATCAATTTATTTATCGAGCAAGATTTATATTTTGGTTAATTGGGTGAGAATTACTCATCTGTTTACATAAAATGGTATAAAATATTTATTAAAAATACCAGAGTTTAAAAACAGGAGACATTATAAAATTGTACATACTAAGTACGCACTCATTCGGGAGGAAGGGCGGGATATAAATTTAATAAATCAGGAAATATATAATATAATTGCAGGATTTTAGCCAAATCAGAACAAGTCAAGGGAGGCACTAGACTTCTTGCAATCGGCACAGGAAATAGAACAGGCTGTCAGAAGGACCTTATGAAAGCAATAACTTTTTTGGAACTTGAACCAAGTTGAAGACCTGGGGTGAACTGGCAGTATACAAAATGCAGACTGAATGCAAACTTGACCATAAGGTCACTGGTGCCACTGGCCATCGCCAGCTGCTCTGAGGTGGAGAGAAGCCTAACACCTGGAACATAATTCAGGCTCAATGGTGCCTTTAATTGAGCCTCACTTCAAACAAGACAGATGATGAATTAGCCTGAACTCATGAGGGACATTCTTGAATATTATGACCAGTGGAGAGATGTGCATGTTGAAGAAGCAACATAATGCGTAGGGTCCTACAAACAACCTCTAATTTCTTGGCCATATAGTATGTATATATTGGCTTCAGGTTATTGGCCTTTATAGCTCTTTGCCCTCTGCTGGGTGCAATGAGAAAACTCTACTCAAAACCTCTGAGAGATACTGGCTGGCTTCCTCAGGGGAGTAGTTCATCAGGCTGTTCTGTGTGACAAAATGGCTGTGGAGTGTTAGTCTGTAGGAAAAGATGCAACTGCTGGGATATCCCTTTGAGGATCCATTCCAGTTGTTAAAATGGCTGTGAAACCAAATACAGGCTCCCTGGTAATGAGTAAAGGTAAAGGGACCCCTGACCATTAGGTCCAGTCGCGGACGACTCTGGGGTTGCGGCGCTCATCTCGCTTTATTGGCCGACAAGAGGTATAAGACAAGATTTTTTCCTTTAAAAATTAAGTTTAAAATTGGGGGTTGTCTTATACACGGATAGTGCATGGCGGGGACGTGGGATTGGTTGCTGCCACGACCCAGAGATTGTCAGCGGCTACTGGGCGTGTTACTGTTGGCTGCGCCAGGGGCTGGTGTTGATTTGCTGCTGCTGTGGCAATTGGGTGGGTGATTGGTGGCTTCTGCCGGCGCTGGGATAGACGATTGGTGTCTTTTCCGACGCATGCGAGTGGTGGGTGAGTGATGCGCACATAGGTCTGGCGGGTGATCCCCCCTAAACAAAGCTCAACAACTATGGGCAATCTCCCCCTATTCTTCTTAATTTGGAGTCCCCCAAAATATACATGGGGACATCTTATACAGGGAAAAATACAGTAGCTATTTTTTTTTCTGGTTAAAGCAGATGTCTGAAACAATATATTTAGTAGTTTTTAGGTTTCCGTATTGTATGCTTTATGAATTTATAGACCACTTTGGGAAGTTTCTCAATATTAAGTAGCCTGTAAATATTCATAAATAAATAAATGCAACGTCATCTGGGTCATCAATTCCTGAGTGCAGACACTGCAGCAGGAAGGGGTGAAGCCATTGCTTCAAGGAGGAGACCTCAGAGCTGAAGTCTGACACCAAGTTATAATGACTATTGATAACCTTGTTTGCTGCTAGCTCTCTAAAATTGACTCTAAAGTGGAGGGTTGGAAGGCCTTAACATACTATAAAACTCAAATTGAAGCAAATTGATCCCAAAACATGCAATCCCTGATCTGCACCTTGTGCAAAGTAGAAATAAATTTGTTTGTGTAGAATAGAAATGAATGAGTCTCAGAGCTTCACTGCAGTCTTAAAATATATTTTAAAAAATAAAAAATTGTCCAGTAGCACCTTAGAGACCAACTAAATTTGTTCTTGGTATGAGCTTTCGTGTGCATTCAGACTTCTTCAGATACCAACTGATATCTGAAGAAGTGTGCATGCACACGAAAGCTCATACCAAGAACAAACTTAGTTGGTCTCTAAGGTGCTACTGGACAATTTTTTATTATATTTCTACTGTGTTAGACCAACACAGCTACCTACCTGAGTCTTAAAATAGCTACAAACAAATGTTACAAATGCAAAGTAACACATTGCTCTTTAATAGCAAGCAATGCAATCCAGTCTTGTTTTTAGTCCTTAATACAGTTCAATAAACATTCCTCTCTCTGGTCCCAGAGAGAGATCCTATATAAGTAACTTGCTTGTATTATCATCTCTGAGCTGAACATCTACTGCTGCTACTGGCTGCATCCGCTGACTTTGACATTGGGTCCTCAGGTTTCACTTTCCTGAAGAGAGACTGCAGCTTTGGTTTCCAGAGATGAGTAATCAGTTAGCCAACTCCAGCCTCTCCTTGCCACGTTTACCTAGAAACAAACCTCTCTGCATAGTGCTTTAAATACAATGCATTGAAACACAGCATTTTATGCATATTAAACACATATCTTTAGCACTCTGCATCATTTCAGGAAGGTGTATATTGTAGAAGGATCCCATAGTTATTTATGATGCAATTATTTTAGTTTTAACATATCCCCCAACTATAATCCTGAACGTATAAACACACACACAAAACCATGTTCACTTTTGCCTTACATATAATGCTAGCTTGTTCTGTATAGAGAAAATTGGGGGAAGAAACCATATAGCTCTAAAAGGGTTTCCGGTGATGTTAGCAACTCTCAAAGAGTCAGATGTGCCAGTACAAAAGAGTTATATAAGTCAGAGAGTTCTTCTATAATCATCCCAAACTATCTCTCCTATTTGTGGTCTGTGTAATAAGCACAGTAGGTGGTGCTTGGTTACCAAAATGCTTGCCCTAATGTAGTTAGGTAGGTCTCTCCACTACCATTTGGAGCACTCAGGCTTTCCCAAAATGGGCAGCATCCTCTTAGTTCCTGATTGGTTCTTATTTTTGCTCCTCCAGAAAAGACATTTTGGGGGAGGGGGGACAAATGGGAAGAAAATTGGGGGGGGGGGGTTGAGAAAGAGAAAGAGAAGGAAGTCTCCATCTTGCGAGTTCAGTATTTTTTAGATTTTCAGTAGCAAATCATAAAAGAAATTCCAAACTCTTGTTGTGATAATGATAGAACATAATGATGAGCCTCATTTATTATACTTTCATAGTGTGCGTGTGAGAGAGATTTCACATATACACACAAGTTAAGCAGTGATGAGAGAGTGCTGATGATGAGAGAGGCTGCCTCAGTATTTCACACACTCAAAAATGTGTGGCATCACAATTTGGCTACTGGCATTGAGTGTGACGTCACCAGCCATTTCCTAGTACCTCTTCATGTTGATCTCTTTTTTTTTTTAAATGATATTTATTAAAGTTTCACAAAGAAAGAATCACATCAACAAAAAAGAAAAATTCAAGAATAAAAAGAAAAATACACAATGCAAAATACAAAAAGAAAAAAGAAAAAACAGTTAAAAACAATTCCCTCTTTTCATCACTACTTTTACATTTACTTGTTTCCTGGACCTCCTCATACCTCCCTCTTTTGTATTCCAATTCAGTTTGTTAGTCCAGCAATTCCTTTCCCTCCTTTTTAATCCCAATCCTTAATCTTAATATAATATAACATTAAATTTTTACCTATTAAAAACCAATTTTTCCATTCTTTTAACCTTTTTAATCCTAATCCTTAATCTTGATATATTTATAACTTTAAAGCCTGTACAGCTAGAAGCCACTTAATTTCAATCCAACATCACTCTAACATTCATTAATTTTGCAATATTTCTGTAAATAATCTTTGAATTTCTTCCAATCTTCTTCCACCGACTCTTCTCCCTGGTCACGGATTCTGCCAGTCATTTCCGCCAATTCCATGTAGTCCATCATTTTCATCTGCCATTCCTCCAGTGTGGGTAGCTCTTGTGTCTTCCAATACTTTGCGATGAGTATTCTTGCTGCTGTTGTAGCATACATAAATAAAGTTCTATCCTTTTTAACACCGGTTGGCCGACTATGCCCAGGAGAAAGGCCTCTGGTTTCTTCAAGAAGGTATATTTAAATACCTTTTTAAATTCATTATATATCATCTCCCAGAAAGCCTTAATCTTTGGGCACGTCCACCAAAGGTGAAAAAATGTACCTTCAGTTTCTTTACATTTCCAACATTTATTATCAGGCAAATGGTAGATTTTTGCAAGCTTAACTGGGGTTATGTACCACCTGTATATCATTTTCATAATATTCTCTCTTAGGGCATTACATGCCGTAAACTTCATACCTGTGGTCCATAACTGTTCCCAGTCAGCGAACATGATGTTATGTCCAACATCTTGTGCCCATTTAATCATAGCAGATTTCACCGTTTCATCCTGAGTATTCCATTTCAGCAGCAAGTTATACATTCTTGACAAATTCTTAGTTTTGGGTTCTAACAGTTCTGTTTCTAATAATGATTTTTCCACCTGAAAGCCAATTTTCTTATCCAAATTGTATGCCTCCACTATCTGATAATAATAAAGCCAGTCTCTCACTTTGTTTTTTAGTTTTTCAAAACTCTGCAATTTCAATCTGTCTTCATGTTGATCTCTTGGACAACCCAAATATCAGCCATGGGCTCGGATTTGGTTCGAACCACTATAAATTGCTATTTATTAAATCTAATTCTGCTCTTCCTCTGAAAGGACCCCAGGGAAGCAAGCGGCAAAGCACTAAAAGTACTCAATGGACAGATGTGATTTTTTGCCTTTTTTATTTTTTTGTCCAAATCCATGTCCCACCCAGTTCACTGCCTGCTGGGCTACACTGACTTCATCCCAGATTCCAGTGTTGTATGGCATGTTCACAGACAGGCTTGTAGGATCCGTACTTCCAAAAGACCCATAAAGATAAGCAGGCCTTATGAGGAAAGGTTGAATAAGCTGGGTATGTTTAGCCTGGAAAAGAGAAGATTGAGAGGAGATAGAATAGCCATCTTCAAATATCTATCAAGCTGTCACATGGAAGAGGGAGCAAGCTTGTTTTCACCAGCTCTGGAGGGTAGGAACCAAACCAATGACTTCACGTTACAAGAAAGGAGATTCCAACTAAACTTCAGGAAGAACTTTCTGACTAACAGCTGTTTGACCAGTGGAACGGACTCCTTCGGAAGGTGATGAATTCTCATTCATGGGAGGTTTTCAAGCCAAGATTGGGTGGCCATCTGTCATGGATGCTTTAACTGAGATTCCTGCATTGCAGGGGGTTGGACTAGATGACCCTCAGGATCCCTTCCAGCTCTTAAGATTGACTGTCTGGCTATGGAACTGCCCACAAGACTAGTGATCAACAGATAAAAATAGAGCTCATTTAAAAGTCACCGAGTTTTTGCAGCGAGATGGACAATGCTATGTGAGCTGTCCGCTGATCAGACTAGAAAGCCACCTGGCTATGATGCATTTCAGCAATGAGAAATGAATTGTTTGGTTTCAACTCAAGGTATAAATAATTACAATATTTTTAAAAGCTGATCTCTTAAGGAAAGGCGATTGGTGTTCAGGTTATTCCTATTGCCACCTAGTGGTAAATGTGAACATAGCTAAGCTCTGTTTTGTTTTGTTTTTTTAAATTAATGCTTTAGGCTGCAATCCTACACCCACTTACCTGTGAGAAAACCCCACTGAGTTCCAGGGGCTTACTTTTGAGTAGATATTGTGTTGCTGAAACCTAACAAGTTATTTCATTCTCAACCGAGACTGATCCTCAGCTGTATAAAAACAGCACAACTGAAGACTGCTGAATTTAACTACTAGGAGAATTGTAGAAATAAAGAAAATAATTGTATCTACATAGTTTGGCTGTAATACAAAGCATTTCCTCTCCAGCCACCAGACGTTTTTACAGGGATTACTGGTAATAATGAATGCTGTCATTCATGATGAAATTTGTGAACTGTACTTTAACCCTTTCTGGACACGTGCCTTTCCCTCATGACTGAAACAAATTATTATGAAAGAAACATCCAATTAAAGAAAGTTAACGAGAATGTGTTCTTAGTGAATTGTGGAATCTGAAATAATTGGAAATTGAAATAAACCAACTGAATAATTGTTCCATAAAACTGACAAATCTGTAATGATGTGATAATGTTGATTTGAAAATGAAATCAGCCGTAATATTGGCAAGCTATTACTCTTCTCTCTCTCTCTCTCTCTCTCTCTCTCTCTCTCTCTCTCTCATTCTCTCTGAACTTAAATGATACCTTCAGTTGGAAGAAAACTTCCTAAACGCTTAATTTGATTTTTTATTTTTTTACAAAAGAGGGAGGAAATCGTTAGAAAACATATCACAAACAAATTGTGAAGCACAGGCATTCAGCAACATTTTAAACTTCATGAACATCCTTGCTTAAACATCAACACTTGCTGAGACAGGCAATATCATTTAAAGCTACAATCCTGCACTCTATTGTCTGGGTGTAAATGGGTGTAAATGCTGATAAAGCGTGTTCTCCAATAAATGAGAGCACGTGTTGCGGTGTGGGCCACCGGGCCAAGCCTCTTGTTGCCAGGCAGGTTAATAGTTGTTGCCTGGCATTGTGATTGGATAACCGGGTTGCTGGGGCAAATTGTATGTTGCAAATTGGGTGGGTGGGACCATAGTCTTTAAATATTGGTGCACTCTGGTTTCTTTTTCTCTTTGCAGAGTGCATCGGATCACCCGCCCGCCCGCCCTCTTTTCCGGTTGACCTTGCTTTGCCTGTCATGGGGTCGTCTGCCTTGGCGCAGGGGCCTAGTAGGAATTTTGCCATTTGGTGATTGGCTGTGCCATTTGGTTTTTGCCTACTACTCAGCAATTCGTCACAACTTGTAAGGTTGCGGTTAGGCATTGGTTATAATATGCTGGTGGTGGAGGGGTCAGGATAGGCCATGCCTGCCCCTCCCATTGCGCTGAAGGGAATTCCGTTAAAGGAATCCTGGGGCTTGCCATGGGATTTCGTCCAATCCCTGTCATGGGACCAGGGCTGCCCAATCCCTGTCATGGGAATCCTTGTCATAGGATCTGGGCTGGCAAGCTTTCGGGGAGCTGCTGGGGTGAGCGGCGTGGGTCCGACACTTAGCTCAAATGACCCCCAGTTTGACTTTCTCTTCTACTGGCTACCGATCGGACCTCGGGATGTCAGTTCTGTCCCAGGCGGGGGGACAGATAGTCATAACCAATGTCTAAACAACCACTCACTGATTTTGTATTTTAATAAAGTTGTGGCCAAAATAGTGCCCAAAAACCAAAACTAAATTACGTGTTATGTGTGAAGTTATTTGAGGGGTGGCCTGGGGACCTACACACGCAACACCAAGTTTGTAGGTTTGATCCCCATATGGGACAGCTGAATACTTCTGCAATGCAGGGGGGTTAGACTAGATGATTCTCCAGGTCCCTTCCAACTCTACAATTCTATGATTCAAGCTATCGTCAACTTTGTAAAGAAAACACCAGATTATTAGCTGTCTTTGGCCTTGTCATATTCATTCATTCATTCATTCATTCTGCCTTTCTTTGAAGGAGGTTAAAGCATCCTGCAAGATTGATCCCACTGTTTTAACTTCACAACAACCTTATGAGCTAGGCCAGCGTTGGGGTTGGGAGGCAATACATTGCAGTGATTGCCACAGGTGTCAATGGCAAACTACTGTTCAGTGCCATGGGAACTGACCTGTTTGCCTTCTGCAGCGCTTGATTTTCTTTAACTTTGATATGGAGCTGTTGAGAGGCATTATCAGGAGATGTGGAATGAGGCATCATCGGTTCTGAATGCAAGTCATTTCTAAAAGTCTGTTGGCTCTCGTGATAGGCTGAACGTACATTGCAAAAAAAGAAACCAGGGGCATGATGTATATATTAGAGATGATCTCCTTTCGTTTTGTTTTGGTAGAATTTGGGGTGTGGGAATCATTTCGACCCAAACTTTGAAATAAGGCCACTCTATTCACTTATGGAAGGGACGTGGGTGGCGCTGTGGGTTAAACCACAGAGCCTAGGACTTGCCGATCAGAAGGTCGGCGGTTTGAATCCCCGCGACAGGATGAGCTCCCGTTGCTCGGTCCCTGCTCCTGCCAACCTAGCAGTTCAAAAGCATGTCAAAGTGCAAGTAGATAAATAGGTACCGCTCCGGCGGGAAGGTAAACGGCGTTTCCGTGTGCTGCTCTGGTTCACCAGAAGCAGCTTAGTCATGCTGGCCACATGACCAAGAAGCTGTACGCCGGCTCCCTTGGCCAATAAAGCGAGATGAGCGCCCCAACCCCAGAGTCGGCCACCACTGGACCTAATGGTCAGGGGTCCCTTTACCCTTTACCTAGTCACTTATGACTAGCTACTGTGCCTTCTCTTCCTGTTTTGCTCTGGTAACATTGGCAGAATGAGAACGTGTGAGAGAAGCCCACAGCATACTTCCTGTTGTCCCTGAAGGAAGCTTACAAACCACAGAAGCCCTCAGTTAGCTGAGGTAACTTGATGCATGTGCTTTCAGTAAGGAACTAGTGTACTCAGCAAAGCTTTTCTTCTGCTACTCATATGCATATGCATATGCATTTGTATATGTACGTGTGTGTGTGTGTGTGTGTGTCATGTTTCTAAAATTAATTGTTACAGAGAATGATAAAAATCATTACTGTAGAGCCAAATTGCCTGCAAATGACTTAAGGAATATGTTAATGATCCTACTCAAACGAATAATTATAAAGCAGGTGCACTTGAGATGTGTTCATTTAAATGACAGCCAGCAGCTTCTAATGTCTCGGATATCCATGCTAATGGTGATGTCATAGCAGCTAGTTAATATCATCGCTCACATCTTCCATTTAATACACAAGAGAACTCGATAGGTGTAATCTCCATGTAGAGCCATTGCCCTGCCTATTTAAATAGCAGTTAATTTATATACAAATCAAGGAGACAGGCTGCATTGTTCTTGGCGCAATATATTTCTAATGAAGTGCATCATCCGAGATGGGGAAATAAACATTGACTGTAAAAGACATTAATGCATCATTGTGGCATTAACAGTGGAGGTGAACTTGATCTTTTCTTGCACGCACAAAAGTGGGGAGGGGGTGTGGAGAACCACTTTAATTGAAAAAAAAAGTATATTCTTTTGCCCACTTTATTTTATGTCTTGGTTTTTAATCATTTTCATTTTACATTTCAAAGGAGATTTGCCAATTTAGTTCCCTCTAATCTCCTATATGGCTAATTTGTCTGAGACTTAATATAGCGTACGTTCATGAACACAGCTGTCCAAAATATTCAGATGCTGAAAGTTGCCACCAGACTTTGTTTTCTTCTTTGGCCCAATCTGCACTGGCTTTTCCCAAGTTTCATACAGGAGTCTTGCACACCTGTACCCGGAGATGCCAGGGATTGAATGTGGGACATTTTACATACACTTAGCTATGGTCCTTCTTGCAAGTAAAACCAATATGTACAAGAGAGATGTGTTACCAGTCTGGTTTCCAAATCCACCCCCCGCCCCAATCGATATCAATTCTCAGGCATGGAGGTGAAATTTGGACCAGTCACTATCAAGCAGACCTATCATACAAGAGATCCCTGAAGCATCCCCCAGTATAGTTGTTCTAGGAAAAAAGGGCAGGACACACATTTGACAAATAGAAATGTATTATGGATATAAACGTAGTCACTTTCCTATATTTAAACGTAAAGAGATTGGTTTTTAACCTTCAGTGCAGTTATTATAGAAAACTTCAAAAAGGGTGCCTTTGCTTTATTTTGAAGGAGGGACCATTTCTGGAGCGATTGTTCTCACAGCAGTATGTGTGAGAGTACTCTTGGAAAGAAATCTGATCCGAGGCCTCATAAAACAGGTGCACCTTAATAGGTCTACTAGGAATGGTTTGGCTGTTAGCATTTTATAGACAATTCTGGCTGAGAAGTCCTATTTTCACAAGAAGGTTGGTTGCATATTAAACCTGTAATAGTTCTTCCTGGACTTATGATCATTTATAGAAAAGAAAGAAGAACAACAACAATAAAACCGGCTTTAAAGAAAGAGATCGTTGATGTATTTATAAAATGTTGTAATCCAGAGATCCTACTGATATTTGCGGTAAAAGTTCTGCCTTAGGGCACATAACCCAGCCTGTACATTGCCAGGACTGCAGTCTGTTTTATGACAAAACAGATTCATTTATCTCCCAAATAAATAAATTACTTTTTGCGAACATTTAAAAACATTTGCATAATTAGGCTGTAAGATCTTAGCAGTCTTTTTCATAATAATTAAACTAATCTAATCTTGGACAGGGTAAACAGACTTAGGAAGATGAGAGCAGCCTTCAGGCAAGGAGGTTGCCACATTCCACAGGAACTGTAAGGCTGATGATGTTTGTTAATTATGCAGAGCTTTTACTCCCCAGTAATAGCAACGTTTATATTGCCTGAAGCTTAGATAGTTACTTCCAGGCACATAAAATTACGCTTTGCTTTTTTGACATTCTTTGAAACATGCATGCACACGCACACACACACCAGATACTTCAAAATGATTATATGCTTTCAACAAGGAGCGCATTAACCTTACACTGATGGATTGCGTATCTGCACACAATTGGCTCGTCCTTCGGCACGTGATGTTGATTATCTTCAGATCAGGGAGCCTTTCATACCACAGCACCCCAAGGGTTGAGAAAGAAGCAGCAGATGGAATAACACCCCCCCACACCCCCGCTTCTGTGAACTGCGGAGAAACCCACCGTTTAAAGAGAAGGTATGGTGTAAGGTGGAGGTGGAGGGAATTGACTCAAGTCATGTCTTAGTCTCAGTCAAGTCCTTTGGAATGTTCATGGCATCTGGCATTCCTGAAAGGGGTCAGACCCCCTTTACCAAATAGCACGGACTTCCCCGCCGACTGACCCCTCACCCTCCCACTAAGCTGCAGTGATGCCAGACCCTCCAAGTGCCTCTATTTCCCAGGGACGTTCCTGATTTAGAGAAGCCGTCCCGGTTTCTGATTTGATCCTGCAATGTCCCACTTTTCCTTAGTATGTCCCCATTTTCATTGGAGAAATGTTGGAGGGTATGGAGTTATCTAACCCCCGAGCCATCTGAAGGCAATCCTGTACAGTCATACCTCAAGTTGCGTTTGCTTCATGTTACGTTCTTTCAGGTTATGTCCTGCGGCGACCCGGAAGTACCGGAAAGGGTTACTTCTAGGTTTCCCCGCTCGCGCATGCGCAGAAGCGCTAAATCACGCTTTGTGCATGCGCGCAAGCGACAAATCGCGCCGTGCGCCTGTGCAGATACAGCGCTTCAGGTTGCGGGCTTGTCATGTTGTGAACGGGCCTCCAGAACGGATCCCGTTCGCAACCAGAGGTACCACTGTATAGGGAAGGGTGTTTTTTAAAAAATGTTTCTTGTTTTATTATGTTTTTATATATGTTGAAAGCTGCCCAGAGTGGCTGGGGCAACCCAGTAAGATGTGTGGGGTATAAATAGTAAAATTATCATTATGGAATGGGATGTCCCTATTTTCATTGGAGAAATGTTGGAGGGTATGTCATGTTGGTGCCAGAGGGCCATGTGTGTGTCACCAGCCCACCCCAGCCCCTACTGGCTGCTCCTGGCCAGAGGGCTAGCCACACCTGAGCTACAGTAGGACATCCCAATCCATTTAGCTGACCACCAATCCCAATCCCTGACCACAGGTCATGCTGGCTAGGAATGATGGGAGTTGTAGTCCAACAACATCTCGGGACCCACAGGTTGAGAAACACTGATTTAGTGTTTGTATGATACTGAACATGCCAAACCATCCTACTCAGATGAAGCTCACCTGCTTGTGTAGATGTTGGAGCACAGCTGGAATCTGCTTACGATGGCTGGATTCCCCAGAGTGGGCAGTTACTTTTTGCTGCGGCAGCTGGAGTTTCCACAGGGGCATAATTGGCAGGTCAGTGGGTGTTAACCATTAAGCGGTTTGTGACCATATGCAAAATATATCACCGCTGAGTTCTTTTATAGTCAAGTGCCTGGGACCCACTGAAAGGTTGGTTTAGCTCACTAAAAATTGCCAATACAATACGGATTGCTAATTAATTTCTCCCCCCACCCCCAGAGTTTCAGAAGAAGGATCTGTGTCTCTAGGCCACAGTGCCACATGGGGTTGCTCCAAGGGTGGCACAGCTTATGCCTTTACCCTATCCAAAGATTGCCTAAAGGAAGATTAGAGTCCCCAAAGAGCAGAATTTGTGATGTATTATCTTTGCTTTTTGTATTGTTTATCCACTTACACGCTAATTCACAAAATTCAGCAGCTCCCAGTGGGGTTTCTAGTCATTACTACATTAACAAGGTTTCACTGTATCAATAAGCAACTGTTGGTATTGCTAGTGGCATGAGAAATTGTCTATATTTCTAAACTTCCCTGTGAGATGGTATAGTGCAAATTGATTGTATTAATAACATCTCAGAATAAAGTCATAGCTAAATGATGTTTCCCTAAACAGTTACTGTTTTTCACTCCATTTGCATACTTCCCCTCAAAAAATATTCAGCCTTGTGACTTGCCTGCAAATATATATATATATATATATATATATATATATATATATATATATAGCATGAGCAACTCATCTTCCATTATGCATGCCTGAGCTGCTACTTGGAAGGGCAAGCCCATGCCAGCAGAGCAGAATGACAGAGCTGGAAATTCCTCGTCCATCAACCCCCTGCACAAAAGGGCAAGAACTAAGCAGACAGGTGAGTTAAGCACCTGTTTGGGGAGAAGATAAGTGCTAGCACACAAGGTTTGGTCCCCAAGTACTTGAAAGAAGGTCTTTGACAACACCTATCAGCCAGGGCCTGGAAATCAGCAGAGGAGGCCTTACTCATCATCCGCTGATGGGCATAATGCACCGGGCAATGACACAAGGCAGGGCCTTCTTGGTGATGGCACCCGGAATATAGCTACAACATGTACATTATGGATTGCAACTATTGATAACTTTATCTTCCATGGATTTGTCTAAATCCCTTTTAAAGCCATCCAAAATTGGTGCCCATCATGATATCTCATACATAATTCTGAGCATGCCTAAACCTTCCCCTCCTCAAGCCAGGAAATGGATGGAAGAATTCAGAGTTTTCCTCTGTCTTCACTTCTGGCCCAGCAGCAGAACTGCTTTCAATTCCCTCATCGCCAGTAACAATATATACACATTTGCAGCAGGTTTCTGGTTGCAGTTTATTTCTGCCATTCCAGGCTTTACATTTGGAGCAGAGCTAAAAATAAAAATAAAAACCTAGGGGATCACTCTCCTGGGATTAAGTGCTTGGCAGATGCTCCTTTCTAAATGAGAACCATCCATCCATCAAAACCACCCAAACAGTCTCCACTGCCAAACCAAGAAGGTAGGCTGAAACCCTTTCAATCACACGTGACATATAAGCAATGTCAATTATATGTGACACATATGCAGCTGGGCCCTGATTACACAGTCAGCCAATTTACCTAGAAGACAACTGTTGCTTGACACTGGGGGAGGAAGTTTGTTAGTCAAAGACAGTGGTCCATGCTTAGGGGAAGCGACACATCTCATAGAACATGTGCTTTGCCTGCACAAGGTCCCAGATTCAATCTCCAGCATCTCCTGGTAGAGCTGGGAAAGTCTGAAATCCTAGACAGCCACCACCAGTCGATGAAAACAGAACTGAGCAACATGGACCAAAGGCAGCATCCTTCCTAACATGCACCGTAGGTACCTTGAGAAATCATTTTTATGGTTTCAAAAGGTAAGAAACAATATGAACTGCCACAACCATCTCTAGATATGAGAAGTTAGAAAATGAGGCAAACTTTTATTTACTCCTCTTCACTTGAACCCTCCATTTCCAAACCATTACAGGTACAGCGGTACCTCTGGTTATGTACTTAATTCATTCCGGAGGTCCATTCTTAACCTGAAACTGTTCTTAACCTGAGGTACCACTTTAGCTAATGGGGCTTCCTGCTGCCGCCTCATCGCCGCCGCACAATTTCTGTTCTCATCCTGACATAAAGTTCTTAACCCAAGGTTCTATTTCCGGGTTAATGGAGGTTGTAACTCGAAGTGTTTGTAACCTGAGGTGTTCATAACCTGAGGTACCACTGTACAGGTACTGCTGATATGTTTAGACAAGAGGCTGCTGGATCATGCTGTTCTGAGCTACTGTTACTTATGCCATTACAGTGGTACCTCGGGTTACATACGCTTCAAGTTACAGACTCTGCTAACCCAGAAATAGTGCTTCAGGTTAAGAACTTTGCTTCAGGATAAGAACAGAAATCATGCTCCGGCGGCGCGGCGGCAGCAGGAGGCTCCATTAGCTAAAGTGGTGCTTCAGGTTAAGAACAGTTTCAGGTTAAGAACAAATTAAGTACTTAACCCGAGGTACCACTGTACCTGTTTTCCTTCCGTCTCTTTTGAGGGAAGAGATTAAAAGGTGTACTCTTACATGGGAAATAAAATGTGTTCATTTACACACACACAGGGCCAAGGAATGTGTTGGTCCATTAGCAAGCCAACCAGTTGTCTGTCTTGTATCTGTATCTGTCATTAAGGGAAATATACCGCAGAGGGAGAGATGGTAAGAAGAAGAGGTCAGGAAAAGGCACCCGACTGAGCGGCCTAACCCGATAATCCTTTTGTGCGTGTGTGCGACAGCACACAGTGCCCCATTCAAAGTTTAGCGCTCATAATAAGATCAGAGGAGCCCTACAGGTAAAATGGCACACAATTCAAATGGAAGGTATATCTTGCATTGTGTGTTCCTGACCTAAAATTCCACGACTTCCCCTGCAGCAAGAAGGAGTGGGCCAAAGTTCAAGCATCTTCAACAATTTGAAAAACGTGCTTCTAAAAACAAAACTCCTAGATTGTGGCAGGCAGAACTTAAGCACAGAGGTGGGGATTTGGTTTTTAAAAAAAGAAAAGAAAGAAATTCTCCTGTTCAAGAACTGCATTCACGCTGCCGCACACCAGCAAATCTGCAAGTTTGTAGTCAAATCCCTGGAGAGCATCCTCTTGGGTTCCTCTTAAACACTTGCCTTCATCAAAGTCCTTACAAAATGTGTCCGTAGGTGAGTAGCCAAACATATGATAAAGTATTCGGGTCAGGAAAATGTCCGTTTCCTAATCAATTTCATACCCCCTGTGGCTGCTTTCAAAAGAGAGATGGGTGCTTGAATCATGGACCTCCTGTCTCTTGCCTAGTTTGTCTGTTCTTTGAGCAGTTCATAAACAAATTAAATAAATTACCTAATACTGGCTCTTTTTTGCCCTGCATTCTTTCCTTAACCCCACAGGTATTCTTACTTTCCTGGTAATATAGCCTCTGTGCCAGGGATGGAGAACCTGAAGCCAAGGGCCAGGTGTGACCAGGTATGGTCCCCAGAATTCTCCCTAGGCCACACACCCCATCGAGCCACATCCCTCACCAACTGTGGTTTGCATCCTCCTTAAGTGTTTTTGCCTAGCTGGGATGCATCCTTGAAAACTGACTGTGTTGGGTTTTTTGTTTTTTGTTTTGCTTGCTTCTGTGAATGAAGGATGGAGGGATGCGGGTGGCGCTGTGGGTTAAACCACAGAGCCTAGGACTTGCCGATCAGAAGGTCAGCGGTTCGAATCCCCGTGACGGGGTGAGCTCCCGTTACTTGGTCCCTGCTCCTGCCAACCTAGCAGTTCGAAAGCACGTCAACGTGCAAGTAGATAAATAGGTACCGCTCCAGCAGGAAGGTAAACGGTGTTTCTGTGTGCTCCCCTGGTTCGCCAGAAGCGGCTTAGTCATGGCATGCTGGCCACATGACCTGGAAGCTGTACACCGGCTCCCTCGGCCAATAAAGCGAGATGAACGCCGCAACCCCAGAGTCAGTCACGACTGGACCTAATGTTCAGGGGTCCCTTTACCTTTACCTTTATGAATGAAGGATAGAGAAGGATGTGTGAGTGTGACGAAACTAGCCAACTGAACAAAGGTCAAGATCAGGCATCCCCAACCTGCGGCCCTCCAGATGTTTTGGCCTACAACTCCCATGATCCCTAGCTAACAGGACCAGTGGTCAGGGATGATGAGAATTGTAGTCAAAAACATCTGGAGGGCCAAAGGTTGGGGATGCCTGGTCAAGATCATGTTTAATGTTTTGCCTATTTGTCTCTGGCCCTGCCTGCCACTGGAAGTTCCCTCGCCCTGAAAGGTTGTTCCAAAACAAATGTGATTCTTGCTCTAGACTCCCCCCCCCCCCAGTTTCTTCGTTTTCCTCTCCTTTCCCACTTAGTTACTTTGGTTGCAGAGGATCTCTTGCTGCACACACATTCTCTCCCTGGCAAACAATTACCCCTGCTCCCCTCGGTAGGGGGCCATTAAGAGATCATCATGGGTTCTGCTAAGTCATCTCACAATCACAGCTTTGTGCAATCACCTCTCATCTCAGACTGTCTTGGCACCTGCCACGCGGAGGAACTAGCAGTCGCAATTCCTCAGCACCTCCAGGCACATTGCTTGATATTTCAGTCGAGGAGTATGACGGATAATGGCTAATAGTCTCTCATCGTTTAATTGGTAGATTACTCTGGCATTTATTTTCAGGAGGGGTGATACGGTAAAAACCCAAATGGGTGATCAAGATGGAATTTAACTCAACAAATGTATTTCAGAAGTTTTCTCTACAGAGCCATCACATTTATAAATGAGATTTCAGAGGTGATTGTTAACTACATCTGCTCTTTATTACTTATTAAAATGTATGTCTGCAAATGTCCTGGTGGTTCTGTCATAAGCCATAGAGATGAAACTATTTTTTTCCTAAGAAAGTTTTTACCATTTGCTATTCGTTATCTGTATTTTTCCTTCTGTGATTTTTGTAGTAGCAACTATAATGCTGATTTCAATCAACCAAAGGAAGGCAACCTTTAAATTTTGATGTCATATTTCAATTCTAAACACTGGATGTCAAGGTTTGAGGTCAAAATCTCAATGCCAGAGCTGAGGGGACACATAACACCACCACCACCACCACCACTACCACCACCAATATTGGGTGGGGGAAGCACCAAATGTTGCGCTCGCTCAGGATGCCATGTTACCAAAGTCCACCCTTGTAGGTATGTATCCCATTCAGCCCCTGCTAAAGATGACTGATAGTGTCACTACTTACAGGGCCAAGTGTATGTCTGATAAATGCAGAGATCATCGTAACAAGTCACAACAAGGATCTGTTGGTCAAAGTTTGCTGGCCAGGAAATGATTTTAACTGGATCAGAGATTTTAGCACAGATTTTATTTGCAGTGCAATCTGTGCATGTTTACTTGGAAGCAAGCCATGCTACATTCTTTGGGACTTACAAAATAAACCTGCATGAGAAATTGTAGTCCTAACCTGATTCTTATATGGAACCACATTCTTTAGTGTGTTGCTGTCCCCGATGAGTCCTTAGAGCAGGCCAAAAATAAGCAATCAGCTGTGTTCATTGGGGAGGAATAAAGGCCAATGTAAGAAGTAGAGAGAAAGAATCTGAAAGGATTGGGCTACTTTGCACGTTTCCAAAAAACGAGCAATGTTAAAGTCAGCAGCAAAAAAACTGGGAGAAATCAACTGGGAGGGGGGAAAGTGCAATTTTTTCCCCAGCAGTGAACTCATGAGAGAACTCCTCCCTAATTTAGGCTGGAACTTGAAGGGGAGAAAGGTCAGAGGTATTCCCCCCTCCCTTGTCATTATTGGATCAAAACAATATCTAGGCAATAGACAGTATTTATTAGCTTGTAAAGCTGGAGATAATGATCCCATTCAATCAGAATTCATGAATTATTCAGCAGTCCCAACTTCACATAATTCCTTGCTTTACTTTTTAAACCAGTGAAATCAACTGTGTGTGTGTGTGTGTGTGTGTGTGTAATAGAAAGAGACAATAGTGGCCAAGAAACCAAAGCAAATTTTGCTGCTCTTTTTGTGTATCTCTTGCGGCAAAGAAAGCCATAGGGGTTTGAACTGAGAAGGATCCTCATGCTGGAAATATTCCCCAAATAAAGACTATACTCTTGAGTAGAGAAAGTATTCTAATTATTATTGCGGATGGGCACTCTCCATATTTCTACTGGATTTTGTAATTACTGTAAATGGTTTGATATTGCTGCTAATTCTGGTTGCTAGGGCAATTGCATTTTCTTTTCTTCTTCTTTTCTTCTTCTGGCAGTTTGTTTTAAAGGGAACCACGTAGCTGGACATCTCCAACAAATTTGCAGCTGACGCTTCACCAAAACCTAATTATTTTAATGTAACTGTGTTTTGTTGCAGTCCACATCACCACTTAATGTCAAGAGGCAAGCACCAAGAAGCACTGTACTCTATGGTCAGCTATGATAGATCTGGGAGCTAGGGTGCTATGGAATCTAAACTAGCCACAAAAAGGTGTTACACACAAGGTAGGCAAAAAACATGCCCCTCCATGGCCAATCAGGATGCGGTGAAAAATAAAAATAAAAATAGGAGGGCTCTTGTGCTCAGGTCCTACTTGTGGGTTTGTCCTGACTGGTTGGTCACGGTGAGAACAGGATGCTGTACTAGATGGGCTATTGGCCTGATCCAGGAAACTCTTCCTATGTTAAGCTAGTGACCAGCTGAAACTTGGGGTAACAAAGGGTGGGAGGGTTGTGTGTGCAGCTTGCTGGCCAAGACAGAACTTGGGAGGCATGGGGTGAGGTCTTTCCTGGTTTGCAGCAAGTGTTGTTGGAAATGTAGGAATGGGCCAAGAACTTAGCTGCCTTATTCAGCTTTGTGAGGGCTGGGACTTCCCAGCTGCCATTAAGCTAGTCTCTAGAGAGCCAACGCTGAGTGGTGCTGCCTCCCCCTGCTACTGCAACCCCTTTCCCCTTTGGTGATGCGACAGAATAAGGGACTCCTTCCTAGCACTCAGTTATGAAATTGTTTCAACTGGAGGTGCTGGGGAGCCATCTGGCTGCCTTCTTTATGCTACCATTTATGCTACTTTATGCCACTACTGCAATGAGCTCTACGTGGGGCTACCTTTAAAGGTGACTCAGAAAATGCAATTAATCCAGAACGATGCAGCTAGACTGGTGACTGGTAGTGGCCGCCGAGACCATATAACACCGGTCCTGAAAGATCTTCACTGGCTCCCAGTGCGTTTCCGAGCACTATTCAAAGTGTTGGTACTGACCTTTAAAGCCCTAACCGGCCTCGGTCCTGTATACCTGAAGGAGTGTCTCCATTCCCATCGTTCAGCCCGGACACTGAGGTCCATCGCCGAGGGTCTTCTGGTGGTTCCCTCACTGCGAGAAGTGAGGTTACAGGGAACCAGGCAGGGGGCCTTCTCAGTAGTGGTGCCTGCCCTGTGGAATGCACTCCCAGCAGATGTCAAGGCAATAAACAACTATTTTACTTTTAAAAGACAACTGAAGGCGGCCCTGTTTAGGGAAGTTTTTAATGTCTGACACTGTATTGTTTTTAATATTCGGTTGGAAGCTGCCCAAGGTGGCTGGGGAAGGTCAGCCAGATGGGTGGGGTAAAAATAATAAATTATTATTATTATTATTATTATTATTATTATTATTATTATACCATAGATAGAACACCTCTAAGATGATTTTCACGACCAACCCAAACATGCTCCCAGGCATTTATTAAGGGATACTTGGGTTTCTATGCCATCTTCATTTCTAAATTCGTGGAATGGTTCAAAGGGGCCAATTGAGCTTTACAAACCGAGTTTCTAAAGACTGGAAACCATGTGCAAAATTGACTTCCTAAATAAGAAATTGTTGATTTGCCCCATCAGGCCTTGGCAGGCAAAACATCCACTGACTGTTTATAGCATTAAAGCAGATGTCACCTTGCCATCTACTGTAGACTAATTAGTGTTGCATGTCTAGCAACAAGGTCCCCAGGAACTTCTTAGTGAGATACCTGGAGAAGCATGTTTCTATATTCTTTGCCACTGTTGCAAGTACATAGGAAGCTGACTTATACTGCCCCAGGCCCATCTAAATCCATCTACCCTGATGGACAGCAACTCCCCAAGGTTTGAGACAGGACCTCCTTCCTAGTCCTACCTGGAGATTCCAG
Organism: Podarcis pityusensis; assembly: GCF_964106645.2. Lineage (NCBI taxonomy): Eukaryota > Metazoa > Chordata > Lepidosauria > Squamata > Lacertidae > Podarcis > Podarcis pityusensis. The sequence continues at coordinate 24,953,992 of NC_138032.1, forward strand.
AGATTTAACCTGGGACCCTCTGCATGCAAAGCAGGAGCTCTACCACTAAATCTTATTTTCCATTAAAGAAGCTTATTTGGAGGCTAATGTAACAACAGGAGTGAATAATGCACTTGCTGGTACTTAGGTCATCAGATTCTGAAGTCTTGGTTAAGAACAGGGCTTTTTTCGGGCAGAACTCGCTGGAACTTGGTTCCAGCACCTCTCAGGTAGGTGCCATTGTCATTATAAGAGAACAAGGGAAGGGTTCGTGGTGAGTTCCAGCTCTTCTTTTTCTAGAAAAATAGCACTGGTTAAGAATATAATAGAAAAAGTTCCACCTACAAGGTTGGATGAGCACAAAATCCATTGTGGTTTTCAGCTGATTCTGTCTAATGCTTGGAAATCGTGTTGTTGTTAATTAAAGATAAGCAAAGCTTTCTAAGTTCTGAAGCCTAATGCGAATGCTGTTGAAGGTGACATTGTGTTGCTGATCTGTGCAATTCTTGATGTGTGTGATGACTGCAGTATGAATATTGATAGCAGCACATTGCTTCATTTTCAGGGATTTGCTCCTCTACTTTCTGTGACCATGAGTTGTGTTAAATTGCCGCATTGCAGGGCTGTCATACACCATGGTTCCCCTTTGTGATTCAGAAATTTGGGGTAGTCTTTGCAACAGGGATGGGGAACCTGAGGGAGGGGGACCAAATGCACACCTGTCGGCTTTGACTTGGGACATTTTTCCAATCTGCAAGATATTACGCCAGAAAACCAGTATCTATCTCTATATCCAATAATGATGGGTCTCAATGTTTACCAAGAGTCAATGGAGATATTTTACTATAATCCAATCGCCACCCCTTTGGTGCAATTGATGGAGGTGCCTCTGCAATGGGTTGTCATAAAACTTTGCTGCTTCTGATCTGTATTCCTCTGAACAGTTGCTGGGAGACAAGGGGCTGAGGGAGAGAGCATATACTGCAAAATATGAAAATACTATAGCTAGCATCCCTTATCCCACATTTGATTTTTTTCAGCTTCACTAGCAAGTATTTACATTTGATGCCTAGAAAGAATGGCTGGATTAAGCAAAGTATGTGCTGTGGCGTTGTGCAAATTCCCCTAATGATACAGTACGCTTTAAGAAATTAAGGTCTAGGTCCTACTCTGTCCTGTTGTAACTGTGAACATTCCTATTCACTTCAGTAGAGGAAAGCATCAGACCCTAAGTCACTAAATAACATTTTCCATGGTAATTAATAACAGTAGTTTTGAAGTGAGAAAAAAATAGGGGTTTGCTCTTTTTTTTCCTTCTTTTTTTTTTTTTTTGGTAACACAATTTTCCAGAACTGTTAGTGGATTTATGAGAAGTCAAATAATCATCTGGAACATATTCAGAGATGACAAGCTTTTTAAAAAATCAGAGCACATCCAAGGCTTTGGGCTGAGCAAGAAACTGAAGGATGGATTAAAAAATATATAAAAGGTAAGTATTATTGATTGGGGGAGGGCTAAGAAAATAATATGCAAATTGCCAAGATCAGAAGTCCTGGTGGATACATTTTTGAAAGAATGTGCACAGTGGGAGGGGGTTTCTGAAGTCAAATGTCTGAAACAAGACTGCAAAGGAAAAAAGGTAGTTTCTAAAATGCTCATTTTGTCTTGCCTTGTGGATAGATAATGAATGCAAATCTTCTTCCATGGGTTTAAAGCCCTGATTGCTGACACAGGGAAACCAGGATGTTTTGTGAAAAACAACAACATGTTGATCCTGTGAAGGTTTCAAAGTAACCACAGAACATATGTTGGGATTGTGTTGCCACCAGAAGACCTCAGTGACTGGACAAGTATAGAAAGGAGAAGATCCCAAGTTTCTTCCCACTTTATACACTAACTAACTGCAAAGCCTTAAACTAGCAATCAAGTCAGTTGCTTGAGCAGAGACATTCACAGGCTGGTGAGAGGTTGCTCCACTCGGCAACTTAGCTGCTACATTCTGCATTATTTGCAGCTTCCAGGCTAGGAATGAAAGAGAAAGTCAATTCAGTACACGTTTAAAACTGAGTCTATCAAATGAACACTTTTTGAAACTTTACGATGTAAACTGAAACACATCTACTCTTCAAAAGCCACACTACTCTGAATTTTGCAACATAGTTTTTCAACGAATGCATATTTGATGGGGAAGTGCGCATAAAAAGGAAAATAACATAGAAAATGCACTATATTAGAGAAATTTGCTTGCAGAAATGTGCACAGCAGTCAAAACCACATATAAAATGTAATTATCAGGAGAAATTTGGACTGGTGAATTTTCATGAGGATTTTTTAAAAAAGAATTCTCTGCAAAATGTAGAAAACTGAATTTAAGATTGGAAAAATGAGGAACTACATGAACAGCAATGGACAGGTTCTTCCAGCTCTACTCCAGACCAACCTTAAGGGCAGCCCAACATAGAGCATATTGCAGAAGTCCTGTAATGAGGTTACCAGTGCTTATATAACTGTAACCAAACTATCCTTGTCCATATACAGCCCTAGGTGGAAAACTAGCCAAAGCTTTTAAAAGGCTCTCCTAGACTATGCACCTGCTCCTTCAATCCCATCCAGAGCAGGTAACAGATCAATCTCCTGGATTCAAGGAAAAACTCACCCCAGCACCCCCACTTGCCTCAGCCTCAGCTTACTGGCTCACACCCAGCCCGCCACTACATCCAGGACATGTATGGTTACACCTGATTCAGATATTTTGCAGTGTTGTGTGTCACCGGTCTACTGGTGACGCTTCACTCCAAATCACCTATGATCTCCCAATGGATTCATCGATGCTAAAAGCCTTCATGAAGATATTAAATAGATCAATACCTATGGATAGCCTCTGGAGTTGTTTTCAAATGGGTGGATGTACATAACTGTGCTAAGCTGCATGAAACTGTCATGCTGGAAGGGCAAAATACACTTCTCTCACTTGTATGTATCGTAGCTGGAAAAAGGATATGAATTACTCTTCCTTTATGAGGCAGTCTAACACTGGGTTGAAAATTCACTCCAAGCTTTTGTCTATTATCTGTTCTGTTAAGCTGCAGTTTTCATTAGTACCATAATTCATCATGCCAGTTGACTTTTACATTATGAATTGCTACGCTAACATTTTGCACCTGATAGTTATTAATTTTAGTGTAGACTGATTTATCATAGCATTCAGCATTTAAAGAGAGACAAATAGAAGATAATTTTTGTGTGGGTTTTTTTTTTAAGACACAGCACATAAAACATTTCCCAGATAATAATTAGGTGTTGGATGCAACTGCATTTTTTTTGTCTGTGGTCAAAAATGGTCCATTGATTGAAAGTGATGTTTTAAATGATTTTGCTGTTCAAAGCCTGACTTACCTGAAATGTAACCATGTCCTGATGCAAGATGGCATACTCTAAGAACCTGTTTTTTCTCCCTAACAAGGATTGAAATTACTCTGTGGCGACGTTTTCTGGGTAATAATGGTGTTGGGTCCTGCTAGTGAGACACAATTGCAGCTAATATGGCCATTTTTAGCATTGTTGAATTTTCAATAGCAGATAATTTAGATTGTGCATTATACTGGAGTCCACTGAGCATAGATGGAGAGTGGAATTAAAATTAGTTTCTTGTTTTTATTTTTATTTTTAGATTTTTGTTTATGAAGTGGTCTTTGTTTGAATTTGGGTTTTGATTTGTAATGCATGCATTCCTAAGGAACAGAGCTGTTGACGTGTCTATAGTGGAGAGATTTTTGCAAGCCACTCACCTCGACTGAACTGATTATTAACCTTTTTTTTTCTTGATAGAAGTCAACATGAATAGATATACGTGTTTGTGACTTGCCTTGTAAATGGCACAAGATATATTGAGATTGTAGCTTGACATGCTTTGACTTCATCCCGTTTTCAAAGGTTGTGTATCCCATCTAGATCACTAGGATCAGATCAACATGTGGAAATGATCCACGAAAAGGATGAAGTGGTACCAAAGGTGAGACAGTGGAGATATGCTTCCAAAAATGGCTTCTCTAAAACATGGCAGTGGAACTGAACATGTTGCTATTTCATATTGTGTAAAACACCACTTGCTTTTACCTGGAATTCCTATCATCTAGAGGGCCACAGGTTGCCCATCCCTTACCTATCCTTGACAATCATGCCTCAATTATTCAGGCTTTAGGTAAGGGATGGGGAACCTGTGGCCCTCTAGATGATATTGGAGTACAAATCCCATCATCCCTGACCTTTTGCCATGCTGATGGGAATTGGTATCCAACAACATACGGAGGAGCACAGGTTCCTTACCCCTGCTTGAGATGTAGGCCTCTCTTTGCTTACTGATATTCTCCCTAATCTGTAGCAGGTACTTACCAACAGCAATGTGTAGCAAACCAGAAATAATAAGTGGGCTCCAGATTTTGTGACAAACTGGATGCCAATCCTGGCTCATATCCAAACTTTACAGGGCCTAACGCATATGCTATATACCAAGCCAGCACCTCCCATCAATGTCTCTTTGTAGACTATATACAAAAAAGATGCCAGTCCATACACAAAGTGAAAGATGGATACAAACCTGACATTGGAGGAATTCCCAGGACACAAACATGAACATTGTTCTAGATAGGCACTTGAAAAGGAGACTTTAATATACTAGTAAGTTTCATTCCTTTCTCTCTCTCTTGCTTCAGTCAAATCAATTATTCCCTCTGCTGTAGCATTTCATGCATCTAATTCTAGTGGGCTTTAGGCTGTGTACACACTCTGATTTACTCTGCATTCAGTATGTTCCCACCGCTGATTTGAGAAGCAGTGTACAAATGCCATTAGCCACAATCCATCTCTATCCTGTTGTTTCTTTTTAAATGCTGGATTTTGGTGATTTTTCGCCAAACATGCTTTGATCCGAATTGAGGAAGAGAACATCCTAGCTGCATTTTCTATACACACACAGCCTTATTCCAAGAAAATGTCTGTGACAATAAAAATGTTAGCCTTTAAGGTGACATAAGAGTCTGGAGAGTGGGGAAGAACACAAGAAGAGGTGAGGAACAAGAAGGCTGGCAAAACTCCAGTGTCTGACTGGAAGGGACACTGGAGAGCAAATGTTGGATTAGGGCATTTCTGCTCATGTGAAAGTTGAGTATGTTCATCTCTCAAAGAAAGGAAGGTTATACTTATCTGGGGCATAAATGTCAGTGCATGGCACCCATAGTCTTCAACACACATTTTTGACTCTGATATTAAATTTCGTTTCCTCACCTTCCCAAATTCTTTCATTCATCTATCAGGGTTTTGGTTTTTCCTGCAAATAGATTCTTCATACAAATATGATATCCCATGCCCTTTGATCAATTAGGCAACAGATCTGGAACCACTTAAGAACTTCTATCGTACTGAGGATTTACTGAATCTTATTTTAAACCTATATGTAGATTAGTATGTTATCTGAATATACAGATACCCTTTAGAAAATACGAAGTGGAATATAGAATGCAGTCCAATAAACACATCTTTTGCCTGCTATATCATATACTTTTGGGGGTGGAGAGGTATATTTGGCATGATCCCATAGCATGCATTGTTGAATTACTATTCTGACTTATATCCCACAGGTATGGATGTAGATTTGTATGATACAGAGCAGCAGCTTTGGGAAAATGTGAATTACCGCAGGCCTACAAGTGCTTGGTTCACACATGGTATTTATCCACATGAATGTGTAAATGAGGTTGATCAGGACTGCCCATGTGTACAAATTATAACATGAACTAGTCCCAGGTTCTCCTGCTTGAAAAGAGTTGACAGATAGTTGTTTGAAAACAATAATGTCCAATGCCCCTGGGGACACAGTAGGTGGAACCAGAGCCAATGACAAACATAGGCAGCTCATTCTAGTTTTGTCCCCAACTTCCTTCCTATCAAGTTCTACAAGGGCAACAGTGAGTCTAAGAAGGAGGAAGCTGAGAGGCAGTGCCAGCTCCTGAACTGGTTGGAAGTATTAAGGCAGGCAGGCTGGGACTGGTTGAGAGCTGAATGAAGTTTGGTGGAGCAGAGCCTCCATTGCTTTAAAGCTTATGTTTCTGGAGCCACTTGGCTTTCCTGACTAAAGGCTTTCCGAGAGCGACCCTGAATGAGACAGAGCACCAGACTAGTATCAGGATGCCAGAAAGACCAAACAATTTATACCTGTTTTGTGTACCATTTTTCACCTGCAGGAATCCCAATTAGATGGAATTACCACCCCAATTAAGCAGCAGTCCTTGCTATTAAGTATCATTAGGCTTAATTTGGTTCCCTGGGAAATGTCCTGTCTAAAACGAATTTCATAATTGAGCATTTGCAATAAATATGTTAGCTCATGTCGAAAGTTCTGTACGTTGCGTAGGTGCCAAGGCCGTTGTGTTTAAAAATGGCTGGAGCTTTCTGTTCCAGCCTTGTGCTCTAGCAGTTAAACATTTTCCATGGGCTGGGGGAGCTTTCTTGCATTTTGCTGGTGCAGTTTGATTCATGCTTGATTAATTCACATTTTCTCTTCCAAGCCTGACCGTCATTTTGTTAATGATTCAGAAAGCATCTGAAAACCTATCCATCATAGATCAGAACCAATGTGATCGTGCTAAGCGAGAAAGAAAGAAAGGAGAGTGATTGGTTCTGACTGTCTGGATGGCAGGATAACAAGAGGTAGAAAGTGTACAATTTTTTGTATGTGTATAAAAAAAGAAAGCACCCTACCCAACCATGTACATTGCAGCATTGTGTATGAATGGGAACCCCCCATGGAAGAGAGATAAAGGGATTGTGGGAATTGTTTTGAGACAGTCGAGAAACACTCTGCTTGGTGCTATATAACTACATAGCACCATCTGCAGCTGGCAGCCATGAAATGTGTAACATAAGGAAATGTACAGCATGCATAATTGTAATGTCCAAAGCCTTTCACAGGCTCAGATGAAGGTTGTGTACTCTCATGAGACCAGATGATAATCTGAATTCACAGTGAGTGTTACTTTCCCCGTCATTTAAGCCTATTGAAATCGTGCTCTGTGGCTTTGGCTTTAACAATGCATTCTGTCGAAGAGATTTACCTGTGTTATATAATTTCCCCCGAACTTTTCTGATACTTTTTGTGGATTCTCTTTGGGCCAGGTAGGATCTGTTGTGTCGCGCCTCCATCCTTGGGTGAGTGCTAGTAGGAGCTTTGCAAAAGATAGAGCTTGGAAAAAGTGGGAGATTCCTACAAAGGAGAAGTTCGAGTGGGTGAGTTGCACCCTGATATTGCTCATCAGGCTTCTTGGGAATCAGGGGACCATCACAGAATCTCAGGATCTGTAGGGTTTGGAAGTTTGTAAGACCTCAGTAATTAGCTAACATGGAACTCAGGCACTGCTAAGACAAAGATGCTGTTAAATACAGTATATATATATATATTTGGGCTGCCATCCAATTTTTAAATCTGAGTCAATTAATTATATGCATTTAAGTCAATTAGTTGATTAAATGTACATAAATCTGCATATAAAAACAGTAGCTGTGAAAAAGAAAAGAAAAACATGTTCTTTGAGTTGGATCCATATGAGTCACATTAATCATTACTAGTTTAAATCCCATTTATTTGAATGAGTAGCTTATACAGGATCCAACATAAAGGAATCATACATTAATATTGGCACTGTTTTTAGTGGTATTTTTTTTATTGTATACATAATCATGTAACCATCCTGATATTTTATGCATGGTAGGTATATATATACTTTTAAAAATAAATAAATAAAATTAATTGAACTTCGGTTCCTTGAAATCAATGGCACAAGTTCCTCGTCACTTAGCCTAAGCCCCATTAAGTTTAACGAGAAGTACAACTAAATCTGGATTCAACTCTTTGCTTTGAGATGATGTTATGACAGATGCATCTTAGAAGAGGCCTTCCCTGTTCTCTCACATATAGGATTAAATGCCTTTTCTAAGACTGGCCCTGTCATCTACTGGTTTTACATGCACACACACACAATTGCATTAAAATCTATGTTTGTTTTTTACATGTCTTATTATCCAAATCAAATTTAAATCAATTAATCTAATTGATCTGCTGTGCTATCCTATGCACGTTTACTCAGAAAAAAAAGTCCACTGAGTTCAGTTGGACTTAATTCCCAGGTAAATATTGCTACAAGCCACCTTAATCTCTGCCGAGCAATAGCAAGATTCCAGGGGTCTTGGCACTAAACCAGGGTTTGTGTTTCCTTGGGGAAAGTGAGACACAACAGAGGCTTGATGAAATATGGTTTATTTTACCCATATTTACAACCTGGGTTTTGATGGAGACAGCTCACAGCATTCATATCCCAAGAGAGTGCAGAACTGGATCTGGAGGCATCCTAAGCACCAGCCCTGAGTCTCTCTGTCATAGCCTGCTCCAGCCAGCCCTTCACTCCCCTCATGGACTTCTGCCTACTTCCTCCTCCTCCTTCCTAGCAGTTGCTAGGCTAGCCTTCTGAGGAAGCTAGCTAGAATTATCTCCAGCCTTTGCTATATTCATGGCGTTATTGGTTGGCTCAATTTCTAACCCTTTACTGAATGTAAGGGTTATGGGGCAGGGTCTTCCCCCCAATTCATAACAATATGTATAGGATCACAATCTTCATCAGCTAAGGCTGCAATCCTAAAGTGTGTATGTTCTACTGCCTGATCCAATGTCCTGCAAGGCATGAGTTGGCAAAGTAGAAATGAATGTATTCTGAATTCCTACATGCTTCGGGGGCTGTAAATGCAGTCCCTGGTTGGGGGAGGGGCATGTCAGGGACCTAGGATGAAACACCCTTCCAGGGATCACAGGATTTTACCCTAAACTTGCACCTCTAATGAATATATAAAAATACTGAAGAATATAGGGATAGGTAAAGGACCCCTGGACGGTTAAGTCCAGTCAAATGTGACTATGGGGTTGCGGCGCTGATCTTGCTTTTAGACCAAGGGAGGTGGCGTTTGTCCACAAACGGCTTTCCGGGTCATGTGGCCAGCATGACTAAATCACTTCTGTCACAACAGAACACCATGATGGAAGGCCATGACGGAAACACTGTTTACCTTCCTGCCACAGCGGTACCTATTTATCCATTTGCACCGGTGTGCTTTCGAACTGCTAGGTTGACAGGAGCTGGGACAGAGCAACGGGAGCTCACCCCGTCACAGGGATTCGAACCGCCGACCTCCCGATCAACAAACCCAAGAGGCTCCGTGGTTTAGACCATATAGCTTGCACTCTGCAACCACAGATACATTCATGGATGCCACTGTTAATTAGCTCCTCCAATTTGAGGATGCTCAAACACCCACCCATTTTACCTCAGCCAGCATGGCTCGTCCTCTTTTCAGATTTTCAGATTTGCAAATCCTCACTTCCGCAATCCAAGGCTCAATGAGTGTGTGAACAAGAAATTCCTATATTTCAAAATTCCAGCACATGTTTACATATTTATTGTGTATTGAGGCGCTGCTTTCTTCCATCGAAAGGTACATGTTACATCAAGGATTTCAGCTATGTCTTATTTTCAGACATGTGCCTTGGGCACATATGTATACCAAATATCAGTTTTCTGTCTCTGGTGGAAGTACCCTAACCATTTTTGATACTCCATGTGTGTATCAGTGATTGAATGAATCCCAAATCTTTGTACGTACTGTATGATGTTGACGGTTCATCATATATACAAGGAAATGTTAGGCTAGAATGAGACACTTGTCTGACATGCCATTTAGTGTCCTATAAGGGGAGAAAATCTTCTGTAGTGCAAACAGGCTTATTTAAAACCAGAGCTTTTGATGTTATAATGTGCAGTCTAAATTCAGTAATCCCCCCTCCCTTACTCAAAGAAGAGTCTCTTAAATTAGTAATAAACATAACAATGAAAGTAACTGCCGCGAAGAGCATGACTTATATCACACTTAATGTTTCAATGGATGTTGTAAATGCAAGTTAAGCTGAATGAATTTAATTTGTGTCTGCATGCAAGATGTTTAAATATGTTGCTATTTCTGGCACTAGGTCCAGTCCCTCTGATATAAGAACATCTAAGGACTTCAAAGGAGCTGGAAGTTCTATGCTGTTTAGAACCCCTCTGGGGATGCTTATCTGAACTGTTTTCTGGCACCTATACATGCAAACAATCATATTGTCTGTGCATGCAAACTATCATGCCACCACCCTGTAAGAAAGTTGCAATGTCTTGTGCAAATATTCTGAATTTCAGAGTTCACTGCAAGTGCGCGCTCTTTCTTTCTTTCTTTCTTTCTTTCTTTCTCTCTCTCTCTCTCTCTCTCTCTCTCTCTCTCTCTCTCTCTCACATGCACCTAGCTTGAGCCAACTCAGTTAACTGTAGATAACTTGGAGTTCTCCAATAAAGCATTTGAAACAGAAAAGAAAACTTCCTTCTGTTTGACGCAAACTAAGTTTCCAGATGTTAAGGTCAAAGGTTGGAGATAAAAGTATCAGGTTTTGGCCTACCCTAACTGGAATCCAGGACCAAATGTCTGAGTTCTTCCCTGGAGGGGGTTCCCTTTGTACTGGTTCAGTTTTCTTCTTTAGCCTCTCCCAGTAAGAGGTCCCATTCCATGCTGCTGAATTATGATACTTCACATCCATCATTTAAAACACTTTCAAACTTGAATTTGCTGTTTAACACTTGGCTGCCTTTTCCAGCCTCCTAAATAGCTCTTTAAAGCACAATTCCATCTTTGGAATGCCGTTCCTCTTTTTCTTCCTGGAACTGTGTTGGTATGGTGGGTAGGGAATCATCTATGCTGACACAGAAGATGCCTGTTCTGTCTGTGCCAACAAAGCCTGCAGTAAAAGCAAACAAAATTGATGGCCAGACTTCGAGAAAGCCAATAATGAAGACAAAGCATGCATGTTAGCTCCGCTCATCTCTCACAAGTTGAATCTGAAGCAATTGGAAGCGTTTCAATTCTCTGAGAAAACAAGCAGAACACACAGCTAAAAAGGATTTTATTTAGAAATTAAATGATTGGATATCCTGATAAGAGAACCCTTAAGTTCTCTTCTTTCAACCACTATGTTAACTCACATCAGTTTGCTCTCAGAAGTTGAAGTAAGGTAATAAAAATAAAAATAAAGGTGTGTTTGTATTATGATTATTATGATTATTATTAAAATTTGTATACTGCTCCATACCTGCAGGTCTCAGGGTGGTTCACAGGATAAAATCACAATATAAAAACACAAAATACATAAAATAAAAACAAACACAACTCAATAGTTCATTAGATGTTTTTAACGTGACCTGCATATCATCTCCTAATTGTTGGCATAAACAATAGCATGGGCATTACCTTGGACATGCAGTCCATGTTTCACTGAATTAAAACTGGAACTTGAAAATGACCAGATGGTAAGCAAGAATGTGGGGTGCACCTAGCTGTGAGTCACATATATTTAGACGTAAATAGATGATGGGAGAGAATATCTAATATATTTATTAATATCATATCTGATATATTTATTAATATCATATCTAATATATTTATTAGATATTATCCTTTCTTCCTTGCATTTGTGAGTGCTATCCCTTTACAGCTTAAAGGAAAGCTTAGATAGTTTTAGCCTCTGAGTTTAAATAATTCGGGATGTGTTAAAACAGACTCTTGGTCTCCTGGTGTTTCCCCCTTTTCTCCCACTCAAAAGAACAAGCACACCAACCGCCTTGTAAAAGGTAAAAATAACATTTACTCATTCCGAATACCTGTTAAAGAGTAACAGATAACAGCAGTTTTTTTCAGGGAGGCTTAAAATGGTAACTGAGTCACAAATACATACTTAAGTCTAGCTTAAAATGTTCTCTGAGCTTGTGGCTCAGACTAAGCAGCCTGGGCTCACATTGCATTTAACTCTCCAGTGTCTGAAGAAATTGATAGTGGAAGAACTGGCTGTGTGATGAATTGATTGGTTGGTTCTAGCCAGGAACTTTTCTGTACCTGCCTCATCTTCCGAACAGAAAACAGGATAGTGGACTCACTGATCTTTGGCCCAACTCACAGGGTTGTACACAACAAGGTCATTGAGTGAGTGGAATGGCTCCTGTTCATTCAAGAGGACTTCCCCTCACTCCCCCCCCCCCACCAAATGTGCTCTGGGTTTTACCCCAACCTGCCAGAGCAGATTTTAAGGGTTCAGGGACATACAGAAGTAGAACAGTGAGGGGAAGCTTCACTGTGTTCATGCAGGGATCTTGTTGAATACAACCCACAGCTCTCAACTTTGACTGAGGCAGGAAAAATGCTGGAGAACTGTATTCATTTGAGAAGAGGAAGCATCCCATAAAGTTTCCGTTCTCAACTTTGTGATTGTTGGAATTTAATTGTACAACCAGGCTTGTGCTCTTGGGAAAGGTGGGCAGGATGAAGCACTCACTGAAACGTCTGCTGTAATATTTCATTTTGTGTGTGTAGGTTTTACATAAAGTTATACATAATAAACATAACCATTCCAGAAAATAAAAAAGGGTTCTTTCGAACCTTCAGACCTCCTTCCATCCCTCCATGGATTCCATTTCTTACATTTTTTTTCTTTTTTCTGCATCTTTTACCATAATCCATCTATTATATAATCATAGTAACCAAAGTTCATTTTACTCTACAAGTGTCATTTTATTTCTGCCAATGATTTCAATTGTCTACAGTGGTCTTTCAGACAAATTAAATAATTATTCCAGTATGGCATACGAAAGATGAAGAAGTAAAATTAGCAATGATCCATTGGGCAAAATATATTGGTTATAAGATATTTTTAGAAGATTGGGAAAGATTGTGGAAAGATGGAATATTTTGTACTGCTTGCAATTTGCTTAAAGAAAATGTAATGAAAATGATGTAGAGATGGTAACTAACACCAGTGAAATTAGCGAAAATGTGTAGAACAAATAATTTATGTTGGAAATATAAAGAAAAAGAAGGTGTTTTTTATCATGTGGTAGGTTGGTAAGGAGGTGAAAGCTTTCTGGGAAATAATATATAATGAACTTTTTAAAATGTTGGAATATATGTTTATTTAAAAACCAGAAGCTTTCCTATTAGGCATAGTAGGCAGAGAAATACATAAGCAGGATAAAACATTGTTTTTATATGCAATAACTGCAGCAAGAATACTACTAGCCCAAAGATGGAAGCAGAAAGATTTACCGACGAAAGAAGAGTGGCAGATGAAATCATTGGACTTTGCTGAATTGCAAAACTGACGGGGGAAATCTGGAACCAGCAGGACCAGGCTTTTCAGAAAGGCTGGAAGAAATTTATGTTATATTTGAAAGAGAAATGTAAACAATGAACATTGCTAGTAAGGTTATAAGAAGTTTTGTAAGGATAAAATTATCATTTATTACTAATTGTAGTTAGTTAAGTAACTTTATAAGGATATAATTTAATAGGAATAAGAAATACAGGAAAATGCAATATATTGAGATTAGACTTGAAAACCATCAGTCAAGGAGGAGGGAAGTTACAGGCTCATCGAGCCAAATGTTTTATTTGTGCAAAGTATTATGTCATGTAAGAACATATTTGTAAAAACCAATACAAATTATTTAAAAATAAATAAATTATTCCAGTCTTTTAAAAATACTTGGTCTTTGTTAAGTTGTGGGTGAACATATCAGATGACACAGCGAGTCTTCAAACAGCTCTTGTTTATTCACAGGCCAGAACAGAACTGAACTGAAGGGTTCAGACAGCCTGCTTATATAGAGCTCCACTACAATGCAACAGCAACCACTTTCTGTAACTATCCAATCACTGAATGTCACTTTCAATCCATTATTTGCATATGTGGACCTGAGTGAAAACTATCTACAGTATCCCCCTGCTGGCCCAGGGTGAGAACTTCAGTACATAACAGTCCTCCTGGTTTCTGATCTTTCCCGTCAGTCTCGCCATTTCTGTGTATTCCATCAGCTTAGTTGGCCACTCTTCTCTAGTCGGTACTTCTCCTTCTTTGCAATAAACTTCCGTTTCCACCCTGAACCTAGCTCTGGGTGGTGGATGTAGGCTTTTTTACCACAGCATTCACCTTCGTACATGGGGCAGTGCATATGCAGAAACCTACTCTCTTGCAAGGATGGTGCTTGGCGGATAAGATCATAGATATTACATGTTTATGCTCTTGTGAGTTAATGAGTGAAGTTTCGAGAAATCAGCATCCACGCATTTGCTCTGTTTCCCTAATTTCCTCTGGATATTATTATACACTACATTTTCACAGCATCTGGCAGACACATTAAGAAACAGAAAGGAATGACAAATTGCTGCCCATTTGCAGACAACAAAGTGGTTTTTTTATAAATTGGGGTGCAAGAGATGTGTAGCAGGCTATGTTGTTGTTGTTTTTAAAGGGGAAAATAGTCCACTTTCCTCAGTATGACTATAAACGAAAGCGCACACACAGAGTTACTGAGAAGAACATTATAAGCCACAAATTCTGAAGTAAATTAATAATCCATTGACTGGAATCTTAAATTGCTTTTTAAACACTTTTAAAAAAGATCTCTGCAGGTTGTAGCCATATTTACAATTTACCACCAGCTAGTATACAATATACAGTAATAGAGAATAAATTTAAAGGGGGGGGGATGTCTTGCTAAGTCTGAGGCACATTCACTGAGTCTGGGAAGGCAGCAATATTCTAAATCCATTGTTTACTTGTGAAATACAATTTATGTTAATGGCAGCAAAACTGGACCAAATGCTTGGGAAGATGTACACACATTTTCTTTAATCTTGACAAAGGTCAATATGCACCTATGGCCAACATGCACATGAATGAAACTGTGTCCCCAGGTGGAAAGTAAGAGTCCAGCACAAATGTCAATAGCAATATCTTAGTTAATACTTTGAATAGGGAACTCTGTTGTGAAATAGTTCAGCACAAAGTGCAATAGGAAACCAATCAGCCTGTTATAGATTAGCTGGGATAGGAACTAACATGCAAAATTGAAAATAATAATAATCCATATGAAGTTACATTTCACTTGCAAAGTGTCTTTCAAAGGCAGTTGTACATGGCAATATTCCCCATGCGATTATTGAAGGGAATGTGACAGCCCTACTTGGTAATCTCTATCCGCCATGTATAGACAGAGCATTTTAATTATTACAACACAATGTGGATAAAAGCTGAATTATTTTTTTTATTGTATCACGTGTTCATCACTGCAGTAGATGCCTGAATTCACCATAAAAACAAATGAAGTATGGAACTATGCCTTCCTCAATGGTAGTGAATGTTACAATATCTGATGTCATTGTCAAAGGCCCTATCACAAACTCCTTGCTTTTAGGAATGTGTGTATATCCCTAGATTATGGTGGTGATTCTTTTTCTTCTTTTGCCTTGGTCACCTAGCTAGATGCTCATACAGTGGTGCCTCAGGTTAAGAACTTAATTCATTCTGGAGGTCCGTTCTTAACCTGAAACTGTTCTTAACCTGAGACACCACTTTAGCTAATGTGGCCTCCCGCTGCTGCCACGCTGCCACCACACGATTTCTGTTCTCATCCTGAAGCAAAGTTCTTAACCCAAGGTACTATTTCTGGGTTAGCGGAGTCTGTAACCTGAAGTGTCTGTAACCTGAAGCGTCTGTAACCCGAGGTACCACTGTATCCAGTAACTGCTCCTGTATAACAGTTCCAAAACTGGCCTGGGAATCCCATCAGCAGAGCCAAACACCTGGCAGACACAGGTAGGATACATAGCTATGCATAGTACCAAGTAATCCATGTTATCCTAAGGTATTTTCCTCTTCATCTTTCTTGTAATATGAACTGAAATTGACAATCCCATTCCTTCTGTTCCCATTATTACCCATGTATCTACATGTCATCTACATCGCCCTGTGTTTGACAATCTCTGGATTGCAGCTAAGAGATCTCCCTATCTCATATCCATCTCATATCTAGTCATCCAGTTGCTTCAAAAACTTTCAAACATTCTGGATTGCCTATTACAAAGCTTTTTTAAAACTTTTGGCAGCTGTAGATTAATTAATGTTTGGCCTGAGTGTTCTTTTTCCTTGGAGGGAAGATGAAAAACTAGCTTCTTTATATCAACAGCACCTAAAAGAGATTCAGGATTTCAAGCGGTTGCTGAAATTCGATGGATATAAGAAAAATTACTTAGTTTGCAGGATTGGTCGTCTCAGGTTAGACTATTATATTTGAAGTGAGAATTTGAAGAGCTGTATTATCATATTTTGATAATTCCTACATAGAAGAATGAATATATAAAAGTGCTTAAAAACAAATATATACTTAAAAATTTGGCAGCTAAGTCCTTCTTAGTTAACACTTCACAGAAATTACTTGTACGTACTTGACAACAGCATACATTTTTCATAACGCTGATTCTTGTGTTCTCTGGCAAAACATAAAGAAACAACAGCAAAAAGGATTCTGACAAAGATGACATGTTGGCAAGCTCACTGAACTTTTTTATTTATTAGTATAGGAAAACAGAAAATATTGTCTAGGCTTGAAGGCTTGGGTCACATTGAAGTACCCTCTTTCATTCTCATATAATTTCTTTTGTTGCTAGCTTCTCAGGATTTCCTCCTTTTTCTAAATAACTTACAAGCCCAAGCATGAACAACCTTATATAAAAATATGCAAAAATTGTCAAATCCTTTTTTTTCATGGGTTACATAAGGTTGATCTAAAAATTAAAGTCACCTGTCTAAGTTGTGTTAGTCCCTCTGAACAAAATTCACAAGGTCAGTCAGAGATCTAATCAAAATTAAGCACTTTTAAAGCACCGGCTATAATTGCCTAGGGAAGAATTTGAGAAAAGTGGGGAGCTCTGTGATGAAAAAGCTCTGGAAACCTGTCTCCAGCAAAGCAGAATTTTATATGAAGAGTGGTAAACTGGCAGAGATGTGTATTTTATACTAATTTCCAAACTGATATTGATATCACTTGCTTAAAGTACATATCAAATGCATCCCTGGCCAAAACATTGACCTTTCTTAATGGCTCATCTCCCTCTTTGAAGTGAAAGACTTGCTTTTCTTACCATAGCTGAAAAATCTCAGAGACAGACTTTGGCAATATGGCACCTGGAGCGAGGACAAAATTTGACGTCCCTCCTCACTTTTAGGTACACATATAAATATAGGGTTGTTTGTTTGTTTGTTTGTTGTAGTTAATTTGCTCCCCCACACCTTAGCACCCTGTGTGAGGGAATTGCCTGCACTTCCCTAAATCTGGCACTGGGCATACTAAATCAAGGCTAGTTCCAGAGTAATGCCCCTCAAGCCGTTTTTACTGTAGGGGCCTTGAGAGCATTGGCTGAGAGTAAAATCAGCAGCTTAAATAGGGCCTGTCCCTAAAAGTTGATTGGACCAACTCCCCAGAGGCTATCCCACCCTTTCTGACATGCTCGTTTGCCTATAGAAAAATGGCAGCCATAACCCATTGCCTTGGAAAACTGCTTTCCATCTTAGTACTGATGGGGATGCTTAATAAATTAGCAACAGGAACACTGCAACAGCTGTGATTGGGATACTGCTGGGACCCTGGGAAACACAGTTTTCCAGGGCACCTGAATCCTTAGTATTTGCATGTTATTCTGTTTTAACACAGGCCAAGGAGCTGATTGCTTTTCTTCGGATCTTGAGAACCTTACACACAATGGGACAAATAGTTACTTTGGGCCTGTCACAAACATGCACCAAAATCTCAAAAGTCAATTTGGAGAAAGGGTGAAACGATGCTTTAATGAGGAACTAAATGAACTTCTGCCTGGCTAGTGGATGGAGGGATGTCTCTTTAGAAACCTCTGCTTTTTGTCTGGCTGGAATATAGCCTATGGTGCAAAAGTAAGAGTTTCCCACATTGCTCTGCCCATTTTTATGTCTCAGGCCCCATCCACTACTGGCATGTGACCCTCAAAAAATTACCCATGTGCGAATGTGACCCTCAGGCCATAACAGCAGCAGCAGCAACAACAACAACAATTTTATTATTTATACCCTGCCCATCTGGCTGGGTTTCCCCTGCCACTCTGCACATAAAAAACATGCCACTAAAAACATAAAACATAGCTTCCCCACCTATTCAAGGAGCACAAGGAGGGCGCCAGTTGTGGATTTCAAGGTGTTAGTAGGGAGAGGTGATCTGGAAACCTAGAAGAAATGGAAGTTCAAGGAACTGGATGTTTTAAAGAGACAGGCTTGTGCCAGGCAGATCTTTGTGACACCATTCTTTTGGAAAACAGCTGTGTTGGCCAAGACCAACACAGAGCCAAAAGGCGTTGTCCTGCCAGCCATCTTTTCATCTTCATATTCCTATGTTAGTTTTCTGCCACCAGTTCCAGTACCAATATCCAAAATTTCTGCATGCTCCTTGCTTACCCCACCCCATGGGTAGCTTGGTCACTTTATGCTCATCCCTGAGGCCAGTTTTTTGGATTTGCATTCCTGTGCTCATGAATGACATCAATTTCAGAGGTGGATTTGGATGACCAGCAACTCTAAAAATTAGCCTCATCTTGTTTAGTGTCGTAAAGTGCTTGGGCACTTTGATCTTCAGCTCTTAATAAGCCACTTTCCTTGTGCATAAGATGAAGATAACCCCTCACGAGGGTGTTGTGAAACTTCATTAGCTAGTGGCTGTAAAGTGCTATGAGCATGTAAAGCACTGTGTAAGTATAAAACTTAATTGCTGTCTTAATTAAAGCCACCTTGATCTGCTGAAGTTGTTACTACATCCAACACACCTGCTGTGTGACCTCCTGATCTTCCTGCTGAAGATGGGCAGAAGGCCAGGGAGAATCTTCCCACTGACAACATTCAATGGAAGAAATAGGAATGGCTGAAGCTCCTTGCCTGTTGCTTTGCAGCTTCTGCAGAAGACATGAAAATGCTCCTTTTGCATATTGTGTGCTTTTAACCGATTTTCCCACAGCTAAAAGTCAGCTTCTTCCTAGGGAATGTCCATATGTTCTAATGTGTCACCAACCTTTCTGAGACAATGGTCACATTGGGAATTTTGAAAGAGTACCATGCTCACTATGTCCTCTGTTCTAGTTACTATTTCCTCTGGTTGCTTCTCTATCCACTTCTCTAGGTCAGGCCTTCCGCTAGTGGAGATGTCTTCTCCTGTTATGCATTATCTAGCTGGCTGCCCTGCCCCTGCAGCACCCACTCTAATTTCAATGGGCACAATTGCAAACTGAGCATGGCTTAGGTTTTCAATACAGATTGAAGCTACTTTGGGGATAAAATGCCAAACTGCAGTTAACCACAATGTGTGCATAGCCAGAGAGAAAGGGAGAAAGAGAGGCCTGGGGGGGGGGGATATGCAATTTCAAGAGGGTCAATTTTACTGGATCCAATTTGTGTGCATCCATTCTCTTTGTGCTGTAGAGGTTTGCAGAATATACATTGTTAGGAACTTGTTAGGCATCCATTCAACAAAAGGGAATTCCACATATGAAGGACTGTAACACCATAAAATGGGGTACACTCTCCCCCAAAAGCAAAAACACAAACCTTCAGAAAACTGAAAACAATTTGAAAATGCATCTTGAATTTGTTTTGCCTTTGCTTTTTTTAAAAAATAATGCTTATGTCAGTTTTCTCTTTGGGTGTGATCCAGGCACTGCTAAGCCTTTTAAAGTCGCATTGATTTTGGTCTCATTGATTTCCCATTGATAGCAAGTATATGAACTGTAAGATACCTTTAGAAATTACCAAAAGTTATCCCCTGATGAAGAGTTATTTTTCCTTTGATTTACACATATTAAAGTGTTGATGTGGCTTTTGTGGCTTTCCACTTCAGTGTTTGCTTGTAGTTCAAAGAAAAATACATGCGTAGATAAAGAGAGAGGGAGGGGGGGGAGAGAGAGAGGATACACTTCTGAAAGCTATTTGTGCCAGGATTTTGCTTATTTATTTATTAAACGCCGTTTACTCAATATATGCTTAATGCATATGTGCCTGAAGTGGTTTAGTCATGCTGGCCACATGACCCAGAAAGCTGTCTGTGGACAAACGGCGGCTCCCTCGGCCTGAAAGCGAGATGAGCACCGCACCCCATAGTCAAATTTGACTGGACTTAACAATCCAGGGGTCCTTTACCTTTAGCTTTTACCTTTATGCTGAGTATTCATAGACACTAAAGTGAACAAGAACATCTTTGAAAGCCACTGGTACAGGAAGTATAAATTTAGGAAAGTTGCTGTTTGTCCTTGTCCAAGAAAGTTCTGAAGAATCTTTATCATGCTCTAAATTGTAAGATATCTTCTCTTCAACTACTGGGAAATCTGAGTGTTTGATGATACACTGAAACCAAAAACACAGTATTTCAACTATTTAGAAAAAGAGACTGTACTTCAAAAGGTGATATGCTCCCTTTCCATAATTGGTTGACACACACACACACGTTGTCATACATAGATATGGCAGGCTTATTTGTTTTTCAGGCTTGCTTTCCAAAGCTTACAAAATATCCAGCTTCTATATACTGAGTCAGACCACTGGTCCATCCCGCTCAGCATTGTTTTCACTGACTAGGAGCACCTCTCTGGGTTTTAGAAGGACGTCTTTCACAGTCCTACCTGGAGATGCCAAAGATTGAAATGGGGACCTCTGTCACTAAGCCATGACCAGCTCCTATTGAAGTATAACAACACATTGATGGTGGGTGAATGTTCACTCACGGTGCAATCCAATATATTTAAACTCAGAAGTTAATCCTATTGACTTCAGTGGATATGGCCAATCTACTCAGAAGCAAGAGTTCAAGTTCCCATTCTCTTATAACCTTACCTGAGCATAAGTCAGGGAAGCAACACAGAAACTCTGTGTCTGCTCAACTTTCCACGTTGATGGACCACAGCTTGGCTGCTTCAAGAACTCCACTGGGTGGTGACATTGGGATTGGCCCCAGATACACTGACCTTTGATCTTTTGCATAGGCAGGAACCTGGCCTTACAGTTTACTTTGGAATTTGCTTGGACCTGGACCGGTTTTGACCTTTGGGACTGTCTGACTACTCTCTAGCATTGCCTGCAGGACTGTGTACACTAGCAGGACTCACCTCCAGGTAGACCGGGGTTCGGGACACTGACTTTCCCTTCTCCTGGGCTGGAGCCCACATCTTCTCCACCAATGAGGGGAGGGACTGACTAAAAATACCTCTCCTCACAAGGAAGGCTGACTCCGCAAGTCAGAACTTTGGCTCACTAAGGTTCCCAATCAAAGGGAAAAATTGGGGGGGGCTCCTCCAGAGTATTAACTGACAATTCATCCCAATTTGTTTGCATGGAAGTTGGATTATATCCAGTCTTTATTGCATATTTGTTCCTATGTGCTTGTGAGGAGGTTATAAAAAAATGAGCGTGCATCCTGGACGTGCCCTGATTTTTTTTCTGGAATGTTTATACGTCTTTCCATGAATCATTCATTCATTCCGTGATTTTCCCTGTCACTTTCCTAACTGTGTTTCTTTTGTAAAGTGGATCTGTTGGGCTGGGTCACTTTAATCCACTTGAATTGTGTGAACCTGAATTTCCTGGTATGTGCTTGAATCCCTGTTGTAACCTGTCCCCTGTGTGACCTCATGGTGAAGGGTGGATAAGAAATCTAAATAATAATGACAATTATAATAGTGATAATGATAGGCATTATCTGTGTAATGTAGAACTGATTTTTCAGGGTTCTAAACTGTGCACAGAGCCCAGATAAGCCTAAAAGGCTTCACCCTTCAGAAATTATCCCTCCATCACCTGGAGGCTGCTCCCAATTTTTTGGGTGGTGATGATGAAATCTCATTTTCTTTTAATTAATACGCTTAAGTTTTATAAGGTATTCACCAAGAAGCCACTCTTACTACTGGATCATTCCATTCTGCTTCCTAACTGATAAGCACTCAACCAGTTGAGTTTGGTGTTAGACACAACGATACTGTCTAAGAACGTGTTTGAAAAGTGTTCCCATTTTTTTTGCACTCCCCTGCTCAGAATCTGCAGCAGTGTGCAGAGAAGATAGGCAAAGGTTCCTCAGCAGACAACATTGATATGGAAAGTTTTCCCTGAAAGCAGATTCTCAAAACCACTGGTACCTAAGTCACATTTTCTCCCTGCCCCCACAAGAGTCGGAACACACTCTCTGTCAGGGGAAGAGCCATAGCTCGGTGCTCGAGTGTTTCTTTTGCAAACTTAGGATCTTGGGTTCCATCCCGAAGTAGGGATGGGAGAGAGCCCTGTCTGAAATCCCGGAGAGCTTGCAGGTCAGTGTTAACAATACTGAGTTAAATGGACCACTGTTCTGACTCTGTATGAGGCAGTGTTGAGGTAAGTGAATAATTTACAACTGAAACTGATGTGACTGGAAAATTAAAGACGAACGGACTTCCACTCAGAGCTAGTAGGTTAAGACACGGGGAGGTGGCTCTCTCTCTCTCTCTCTCTCTCTCTCTCTGTGTGTGTGTGTGTGTGTGTAAAAGGCTTTAGAGTGTTAGAGAGAAGGAAAACAACTTGCTTCGTGAACATGTGTTGGAAATATAATGTGGTTCCCTTAGTCCTTACCCAGCTCATCCGTTTTGCAAATTGCCTCTTTCATTTGGATACAGAGTTGACCTTGTAGGTGTTTTTTTTTAAGGCTACTGGTGAGCAGGGGTCAGGGGGTGCCCATGCCACCTCTCAACCTTCCCCCTATACATACCCTAGTTATATCTTTTTACTATCTCTGCTGGACACCACACCTTTCTGTAATTATAAATGCCTGCTTTCTGCCACTTCAAAGCCTTCCCAGCACTGGGAGCCTTTCTTCAAAGACTTTACATAGCTGAAGAACCTCTGTCATTGACAGGAGGTCCCTCTTTGAAGTTTTTTCATGCCACTTATTGATTTTACCTCTTTTTTTAAAAGGATGTTCAGATTAGAAAATATTTCACTATGTTTGAAAATGTGAATATCTTTATGTTCTGGAGGTGGCTACAGTACTGCAGCCTTTATCTCTCTGTGAAGAAAACTGGATATATCTAGTTCATGTATGTTATTCCTATAAACTTCAGCTTGCAAAACCTTCCAGAGTTTTCATTTCATTTATGCTTCTGGGCACCAATTGCACAATATACTTCTAGCGTGTTTGATGAACTTCAAACAAATGAGTACCACTGAACAGAGATTGTCCCCTTCAGACATATACACCAAACTATGTAGAATTTGGGGTGTTGTGCTGCTATCTTACGGAGCTGTGGAACAAATATGGATATTGTTATAGGGATGGTTGTATGGGTCTTTCTTATCCAATCAGCACCCTCTGTCCAAGTGGCGCAGCCCATATGGTTGAAGAATCCATGCACATATCACATCCCCATGGGGCAACAACAAGTGAGGCAGGGTAGTATAATGGTTAGAGTTCTGGTTCTCAGACCTAGAAGATCCAGGTTCAAATCCCAATTCAGCCATGTAGCTCACTGGGTGACCTATGACCCGTCACCGTTTCTTAGCCTAATCAGTCAGGGCTGTCATTAGGGATGGACAGACCTGTTGATTCTCTCAGTTTCTCATTTTTCCAATCTTAAATTTAGTTCTCCACATTTTTTTTGCGACAATAAGCAAATATCCTCCCCCCCCAAAAAACCATTGTGAAAATTCATCAGTATTTTAGTGTGACTTTCTCCTAATAAAGACATTATTCTCCTAATAAACATGGCGACGAGATCACACTGGCCTATCTATTCTGAATATATTCTGAATGTTCTTATGTGGTGCCAATAAAGATTACTTGAATAAACACATTTTGTCACAACCATCTTCTACTGCAGTACAAATGCAATAGATTGTAGCACACTTGCTTTGTCCCATTCTAAAACTTCATCTCTAATCAAAGCACCTTCCTTTAAAGGCTGTGTCTCTCTATTCACCAGACCAAACCAACCAACAATTTCAGGTGTATGTGTGAAGCATTTTTAGGAGATAGTTGTGGCATCATAATAGTGACCCCAACTGAAGTGAACTTTTTTCCACCCCATTGCAACAGAGGTCTCTTTCTTCCTTTCCACGCCTGTGCTGCAATTGCAAGAAACCCTTTTGTGAACAAAACTCTGGATTGTACCCAATTAATTTTTATTTCACTGTTTTCCTGTGGATGGAAACCTATGAACTTTTCAGTTGGCTTGAGGCTTAAAAAAGCAATATGAAGATTCCAAGGACTGCAGCATAATGCACTGACAAAAAAAAAAAAAAAGTTTCATGGTATTTGTGCTATAGCTAGATATAATGGTGGAAGGAAAAATTACAAAACAATTGACTACCCAAGAAAGTTAATCATCATGTTATGTTTTTCAGTAACCGGATTTCTTTGGCATCATCCAGGATTTGTGTGGAATCACTAGGCAACAAGAATTTTGGAAAAGTTGCAAGCACCTAATAGCTTTCCTTATCCCCAAAGAACTTGTGTTTTGAAGAGCTTCATAAATATAGATGTTGATGATGATGATCAAGAAGAAAAGTGAACGAAGCAATATTATAACAGTGATGTTTGGAAAAAACACTCATCCATGATGCCAGTCTGTAAACATATGGGGCAAACTTTCATTCTTTCTCTTTCCCCACTCCTTAATATTAAAGAAAGTTCTGCTGACAACCCAGTAAATATGAAGAAAAGTAAGTGAATCTTGTTTGCATATATTTCCTTATTTCAAAGGCCACTGCATCAAAGCACGCAGGATGACTAATGACAAAGGAAGCAACTTTACTTCTCTGTTTTATGGCTTCTTAAAGTTGCTGTGCAATATGTAAAGTTTCTGTGGATTCATGGTAATCTGAAGTCTTCTGCCATACAGCAATGCAGAGCTCTGAGGCGTCCCCTGACAAGGGGGCATCATAATCTCCTTATTCCACCTTGACCTTGAAAATGCCTCCTAAATAGTTGAAGTGACAGTGTAGGTTTCATTTGCTCCATTACAGCACTGAGTGGTATTAACTTGGTTTCCCTGACATCAAAATTGAGGGGAAACAAGACCAAACCCTAACTCGGCTGTAAAGATAACCAGGCAGCCTTGGTCAAGTCTCTCAACTTCCACAGAAGTTTTTCCTCAGAATAGGTTGAGGATCAAAATGGATGGAATGTTTTAGCACAACAGGGAAGGTGTCGCTGTCCCTCGGCCTCTCCCACTTTGGATACCATCTCTGCCATGGAGGAAGAATGGAAGGAAATCGCAAGGTGGAACCTGTGATGTTACTGACAAAGAAAGCAGACCCTTTTAAGACTTGGCCTAATGATAGCTTTGCAGCGGTCTGGACAGATGGGCTGAACTTGGCTTTAACTCAGTTTCACAACTTGGCTTGCATACATATATACCTAAAAAGATGAGATTTGATCAAAAACCAGTTTTACATATTTCAAGCTCTTAGAATTCGGGGCGGAGAGGGGAGAGAGAGAATGTATCAAGTGACACATGTATGTTTATCTATTTCATACCTCACTGTAGATTTTATTTTTTTTAAGTAAGAACATAGGATGCTGCCCTAAATTGGTCCATCTAGCTTAATGTTGTCTACAGTGGCATTGCAAGGAGGGGCGGGGGGCGGTGTGCCCTGAGTGCCATGTCTGGGGGGAGTGACAAGAAGGCATCCTGTGCGGTACTTGCCCTGCCGCCCCCGGGCGCAGCGGCGCTAGCAGCCATGTGAAGGATCCACCATCCGTACAGCATTTGAGAGGCGCTGGTGGCAAACCGCTATGTACAATGTATGCGCTGTGTCACACGCATGCCCTGTACTTAGCACTGCTGCACATGCACCCTACGTAGTGACGCCATACATGTATCGTACTTAGCAACGCCACGCATGCGATGTACGTAGTGGAGCAATGCGTGAGTAGTTGGCGGTTTGCCCTGGCCCAAGTGTTGGTTAGCCTTCATTCGCCCCTGGTTGTCTCTGCTGACTGACAGTAGTTCTGCAGGGATTCAGACAGGGGACAATCCCAACCCTATCTGGGGATTGAGCTGGAATGTCCTACATGCAATGCAGATGCTCTACTACTGAGCTACTACCCTTCCCCTGCAAACATCTTAAAATGGTTGCAGAGCTACTTCTGCGGGCTTCTTGTTATGCACCTCTGATGCCCCCTGTTAGCCCATCAACACTGTCCAAAGCTCACTTTTCCCCACTGAAATCAAAACATTTATAAAAGCTGCCAAATGTTTCCCTTTGCCCAAGGTTTTCACTGGAAAAGAAAGGAGTTTGTTTGCACCACATGTGGTGGGAGCATTTCCCAAACCACATCCACTGTTCTGCATAAGTTACATCTCTCTTTAGCCCAAGATAGCAATATATTGTTAACTTGCCTGGAACTTTTAACCTTGGGCAGAAAAGACACAATAAGTAAATAGGGGCAATTTCCTAATGGCTAGATGAGAAATATAGAAGTAAATAGCTTCCACTTAGAATTTCCTGTAGTATATTTACACAAAAGGTCTGAATACAGAAGAGTAGTTTTCCGCTTTTGAGTAACTATTTGAAGTAAAAGTTCAGAAGCAGGACTGGCATTTCTGTAGGCCAGATAAAACAGCAGGAGCTACTGCGGTAGGAACCTTCCAATAGCACTGGGGTACTACTTCTAACATAATTATTATTTCTTTGGGAACATTTTAGTCATTCAAAGTACTTATTTATGTAGTAAGGAGGATGACGTAAAATGGTGGAGTGCTTGGTTCTTAACAAGTAATCATAACAATCTACTTCAGTCCATGATAAAAGGCTACAGGAGTTGCATGAAAAACACAAAAAGAGCAGGATCTCATCAGAAAACACAAGAACATTTTGTAATTCTAACTTTAGCCATCTTACTATTTGTTTGTTTATTTATTCAGTCAGCTATATATCTGTCTTTAAGTTATTGCACATTCCAGTCTTAAAGACTAGACTGTACAATGATAAAGGGATATGGATATATATATATGTATGTATATATTATATTTCAATAAAATTTATTTTAAATCCAATTACAATCCAATTACAGGGCAAAAGTCAATGGCTTTGCCTCCCCCACCAGCTTGTTACTTATCTCCTCATAGCTCTCAAAGGCAGCGTACTCAAAGATTTCATCAATGCTTCTAAATTATGCTCAAGTAAATCTGTCTGAAGCCCAACAGTGCAATCCTATACATTTCTAGGAAGTAAGTCCCATTGTCTTTAAAGTGGCTTAGTCCTAGAAAAATGAGTATTGTATAGGATTGCAGCCTTAAATATTCATGTGTGGAGTTTATTTTCTCACATTTATATTTCACCTTTCCTCCATCATGGAACCCATGGCAGTGTACATGTCATTCTGGGGAACAGAGGGGTCACTTTTCTAGGCACTGACCAGATCCCACACCTGCTTAGCTTCAACAAGATGGTGGTTTTGTGTGTCTTCATACCATACTCTGCTATTATAAAAATGCCTCTTTATAGGTAATTCACATTTCAGGATTAACAACCATCTTGACTGTCCCTGGGTAGTGGGACAGCCTGGGGGAAGTGTACTGAATCTACTGGTCTCCAAAGACACTGTTTTGTGAATTCCACATGACTCCACAAAATTCTACAATTATCCCAGAAATCCCTGTAGAGCGGCATCCTTAAAGGTTGGTTCACCAAATACACTGCTGAACTTAACCCCTGTAACTGGGGGTGATCGAGAAGGACACAAACAGCGTAGGCCTCATACAAATGGCCTTGAGAATAGGAGCATGGGAATAGAAGTACTGGTATTTGACTTATACTGAGTTTATCTAACCCAATACTGTCTACAATACTGGCAGTGGCTTTCTAGGATTTTCGGCAGGAAACATTCCCAGCCCTACTTGTAGATTCTGGGGACTGAACATTCTGCACTCCAAGCAAATGCTCCACATGGCCTGTCTGCGGGTGCCAGCAGGTCACAGAGTGAAACTTGCAGCTGAAACCCTTTTCCAACTACATTAATTCACTGTACATACAATGGTAACCTGGAGGATGACATTGCTGAGAGGCCCTCCTCATCTTAAAGTCTAAGATGAGATATTGAAATAGACTAGAATGAATATATATGGAGAAGCTTTAATCAGGAAGTAAAAGCTCTGCTAAGATGCATCTCCTTTGCAGTGAATTGTTATTCTATAAATCTTGCCCAAGGAGGCACAGTTGAACATTCATCTGAGGCTTTTTACTTTTTTGCAAGCTGCCCGAATAATGTCAGTAGGCCACTGCAGGGTTGGGTATAGTTTTGGAAACAAGCACACAAATTGGTTCTGTTTCTGGAACGATGTTTTCAAATGGTCTCCCTTCAGATGCACACATGTTTACATCAGTTATATTTTTAACCTGCAGGCACGGTAAACTTCCGTCATGCTACACTTACTTGAAGTGTATGGGTTTTTTTATACTGTGTGCTCACCAGTTCAGCAAATTTTTTCCTCTCGGTTGTCTCCTGTTTCATATAAGTACTCAGCTGTCCAGATGTCTACCTTGCAGAGTACTCAGCTGTCCAAAGATCTCTTCTCCATTTCCATGCCAAAATCCCCTCATCCCCAATAACTATAGTTGCATTAGGGCAGCACCACAGGATTGGTAGGCTAAGCATTGGTTCATATGTGCAGCTCAAGTATATGAAATGCTTGATTTATACTTTGAAAATCAAGACCATGGTGTGTGCGTATCTACAACTACATTTTCAGTGTTCCCCCCTCATGTTATTTTTCAGAAAGTACCTGCCAGTGCATAAATTATTATTCTCGTTCCACAGACCTAATTTTAATACCATTTCATCACAATCCTGTGCAAGGCTACTTAGAAGTGAGTTGCATTGCATTGAATACAACTTGATCTAGGCATAGGATTGCAGTGGCAATTTGTTTGGCTAAGGTGCATAGCGGAGAGGCAGAAGTCTTGGAAATGCCGTCTGATTGACACTATCCATGGCGGAGGTGGGGCATCAACACTTGCAATTTCATTACTTCAACCTGAGAAATAAGAACAACGCCTGCCTTGGAAATTGCATTTTATTTTTTAAAACTATATCACCTTTAATTTCATGAAATGATAGTCTGCTACGGCCTTTTCTTGCTTGCTATTCTTTTTCTTCTTACTATTATCTTTATGGGATTAATGATTCTGTAGGGTCAGTGTCTGAGCATACAATGTTGCAGTTTAATGTTACTGCATCACAAAAAAATGCTTGTTCAGTAATGTTTCTAAATGCGCAGATTGAATAAAGTATCTCCATCAATAAGCTAATTATACACATCCAATTTTAACATTTCACTCTTTCATGAGAGCCTGGATTAAGCCTTATTTACCCTGTCAGCTTTTATACAACACAGTCATTAAATTCAGCAATAAGCCTAGATGCAAATGTGGCTGAAATAATTTTGAAAAAGAACATAACTACACAAGAAGAGCTCTGGTAGATCAGAGCAAAAGCCTATTTAATCCGGCTTCCTTCAGTGGTCAGCCAGTGATGTCAACCAGTGGTTAACCAGAAGCCCACAAACAAGGCTTGGAAAACAACAATCCTCTCCCATAGTGCATTGGTTTTTGGAGGGGGGTGGGTATTGGGCAGCAGCATGGGCAAGTGAAATAATAAGATCTTATTTCCCTCCAGCTGCGGACATTTTCCTCAGCGTGCATGGAGAGGTAGTGTTGGGCTTGTGCTGCATGCAGCTGAGAGTATGAGGATCAGAGGTAGAGCTGGGTGGAATACCAGAGCAGAGCCACAAGATTTCCTGGGCCCAGTGCATTGTAGATGGATTGGGCCCCTGCATCCTGCCCTCCTCTCCACAGTCTATTGGCAAGAACAACTGTCAATGTACGTATCTTAACTTAGCCCAGCCTACCTCACAGGGCTGTTACAAAGAGTAAAAGGGGGAGGAGGGAATAATGTCTGCAGCCTTGAGCTCCTAGGAGGAAAGGCAGAATACAAATATATAATGTATTTCACAGTTCATGTAAAGAAAAACAAGCAGGCACAAATCAAGAAAAAGCAGCCCTTTTTTGCTTTTACTGCAGCATTTCATAATTCGGATATTTACCATAAAACACCCAAACAAAACAAAAGTTTGCCAGCTCTGAAAGTTTGAAAAGACTCTTAAGTCTGTGCAGTTTCACAACTTTGGTGCCTGAACTACCAACTCTTGGTGTAGCCTACATCACAAGGCTGTTGTGAAAATAAGGAAGGTGATGAGAAGACGCTTTGCACAATTTTGAGCTCCTGGGAGGAAAAACAAGATACAAATAAACAACAAGAAGAAAGAAATCCTCCAAGCACATGCATCTCTCAGCAAAACAAACATGCAATGCATTTGCCCCTCACGCTCCCCCCTTACATTATTAAAGTACGCTCTGTAGGAATTGTAGACAATGCAGAACCAGATGAGCCAGTGGTGCGACTTGGTATAAGGCAGCTTCCTTGGCTGCTTCAAGCTGTTCATATCTCAGTGGTATGGCATGGAAGCATTGCAGGGGACAAAGGGTTAAAGCCTCCTATCTCCCACGATAGGATCCAGTCCGGATTGCCCTTACAATTGGCCATGCCGCCGGCATAATGAGAAGTCAAAGACTTTGTGGCGGAAGGAGGGGTCCCCAACAGAACAGGAGTGTGGCTTGCTACATTTTGACTTAACTGATGGTTATGTATTGGGTTTAACACTTTTTATGTTACAAGGTGCGTTCTAACCAATCGTATAAGCGCTGGTAGATGAACGTTCTAATGGCAAGTAAGCGCATGCACTTTCAACTGTCAATGGTCAATTCATGTTGGGGCTTTTATTGTGTAGTCCTGTGAGTTTGGGTTTTGTTTTCCTCTGAGTGAGCCATTGTCACTGACAATGTTGAATAAATGTAGTTGAGGAACTTATACTGCCTTGGGCTTCTGACTTTTTCCGAACATTTAACACTGATTGTCAGGCTTATTCTAACGAAGAGAGAGAGAGACCCCTTTTGGTGGTATTCAGCTAAGTTTTACCCAGCGTGGATGCATTGAAATTAATGGACCTAACATGCCCACGTGCATTGATTTCAATGGATTCACTCTGGGTAAAACTTAGTTGACTGCCTCCCACTAAGTCCAGAATCTCAAATTGCCGCTGGCAATTTAGTTAAGTAAACCTTGCACTTAGGGCACAGGGAGCTAATGCATCATGTTTTTGGCCCTAATTCAGTCAGCTTTACCAAGGGCCCATCCCCACTTACTTTTTGCCCCACACTTTCTAAGCAGAGGTCTGTGCTTTCCTGGTCCATCTCCAAGCAGTCCCCCAACCCCACCCCACCCCGGAAAACCAGCTCTTTTATCGCTGAATCAGAAGAAATTTCAGAGCTTTAAGGCATGCTTAGAAACATGGCACAAAAGCGAGTCTGGGTGAGCCCCAAGTCTTGTAGCAGCAAATTCCACAAGTTCATCGTGTGTTGGGAGAAAAGGACTTAGCCCTGTCCATCTTCAACCTGTTGCTAATCAGTTTCATTATTTTGAAACTTGGAACAAATACTAAATGTATCTTATCAATGGGAACTACTTCCAACTAAGCATGCTTAGAAGCGCAATCTTAAAGGGTTTCTCTTCTGTTTGCCCTCTTGTTGTATGTTTTCAAGATCTGTTGACTTTCTACCATGATTACAACAATCAGAAGAAATTAGGAACACCTTTCTTTTTTACCAGTGAGGTTCATCCAGTAATTTGTATTATGGCCACTGAAATGCCTACAAAAGCCTCAATTATCTTATTTGTGCCATGGCAGTAAAACTTAATTTCTATGCCATTATCTGATTATGCACGTTCTACTGGATGCTGGTTTCTGCCGCGATTGCTAACAATAAATTCAGTACGTCCTCCTGAGAGGGTCTACCTCTCCTGTTCCCTTTGTGAGACAACCAGGCTCCGCCCCTTTATGTAGCATGGTTTCTCCCAGCAAATTATATGTGCCTGGGGGAAAAAATTGTTCAAAATTAGTTACTGTTTCAGAATCTCAAGACACAGGCTCCATCCGCACTATGCAATTAAAGCAGCATCATTCTAATTTAAGCTATCATGGCTTCCCCCAAAGAATCTTGGGAAGTGTAGTTTGTTAAGGGTGCTGAGAGTTGTTAGAAGGCTCCTGTTTTCTTCACAGAACTAAAATACCGAGAGTTCCCTGGGGGAAGGGGTTGATAGCTGAAGCACTCTGAGAACTGCAACTCTGTGAGCTTAACTGGATCCTCTTCAAGGAGGGTACGTATTGCGCTCAGGCCTCCAGGCATCTCCCACCTGCTGGTGTGGGCAGGGCTCCATTCCGGTTGGTTGTTTCATGGTCACTTGGACCCTAAAGCCAATAGTGTGGCTTGGGGGTGGCTCCAAAACATTATTTAAGCTGTGCGCAATGTTTGCTGGACCTCCTCCACCTGCAGCTGCTGGGTGACCCTGGGCCAGTCACACTTCTCTGAAGTCTCTCAGCCTCACTCACCTCACAGAGTGTTTGTTGTGGGGGAGGAAGGGAAAGGAGAATGTTAGCTGCTTTGAGACTCCTTCAGGTAGTGATAAGGTGGGCTATCAAATTCAAACTCCTCCTCCTCCTCCTCTTCTTCTTCACACAGCGGATCACCTGCCCACCCTCCCTTTACCTGGTGCATTTGGCCTTGCTATGGACTTTGTTGGTCACCTGTTTTGCAACAGAGACCTGGTAGGAATTTTTCTATTTGGCAGATTAGCAGGGCCATTTGGTTTTTGCCTACTGCATAGCAATCGTCACAACTTTGTAAGGTTTGGCGGTTAGGCATTGGATCAGCGATGTGTGGGGAGGGGAGGTGCGGACATTACCTCCCAAGGTCAAGGGTATTCCGTTAAAGGAATCCAGGGGATGGCCTGTGTGGCATGTGCCCATTCTTTTTAAAATGTCTGTACAGGGTGAGAGAAAGAGTTAATAGAAAAGCCAGAGGTGGAGCCTACCTATTTATAAAAGGGCTTAGCCCAAGGTTTGCGTTGGTTTTAGTTAGTTGGTTGGTTGGGAAAGGGCAGTTGGGAAAACAGTTGGCAGACAGATGGAATTAGAGAAACAGTTAGTGCAGTTGGTTCTTGTGTGAGGTGAAGTAGAAGAGTTAGAGACAGGATAAAAATAAGACTAAGAAGGTAAAGAGTAACAACGTTTTGAATGCAGTTAAAGTTTATTTGTGTCTGCAATAAACTACACTCTTCTTAACTTAAGAACCTGACTGAGACTAAGTGATTTACCAGGGAGGACCTGGTTGGTGGCAGCGGATTAGTGGTGTACGGGTCAATAGTCCATGAGACAACCTGGGGCTCCGTATGAACGCCATAGGCTGGTTCTGGTCCAAAACCCTGTGGTAGGGGCTAGGACCATATCAGGACCCCATGGGGACACCGGGGAGACTCCCTCTGGCGGTGTTTCACCCGTTATCAGATTCCCCACGAAAGTGGGTGGGAGTCAGATATAGTCTGGGGATTCCAATGGCTAAGCCAATACCACTCACATTCTGTATTCAATAAAGCTGTGGCCTAAATTTTGCCCAGTAACTTAAACTAAAATCCCATGTCACTGTGTCTTCATTTTTGGGGGGTGGTTAGGGGTCTCGAAGCGCAAATAATGGTCTCAGTTCTTTTAGACTCGCTGACCAAGTTTTGGCATGGATTTTATTTGGATTAGCAGTGTGAGCCTCCTTGCAGCTTGCTCCAAAAAGTAATTGGCACCATAGCAATGAAAAGGGAGGTGAGCATTTACGATCTGTGCATATATGCTCTCATATGCTTCTAAACTGTGTTGCAACTGAGCCTTTAGTACATTTTAGCTTACAACAAGGTGACTATTTCACTTGGTGGCAGTAAGATTTAAAGGAATATAAACATTTGGGTTCAAAGGCACCAATCAAAACCTGGTGATCTTAATGTTCACATGGATAGACTTCCACATATGATGACTACTCTGCCTTTTGCGATG
Source organism: Podarcis pityusensis (assembly GCF_964106645.2). Taxonomy (NCBI): domain Eukaryota; kingdom Metazoa; phylum Chordata; class Lepidosauria; order Squamata; family Lacertidae; genus Podarcis; species Podarcis pityusensis. The sequence continues at coordinate 24,987,943 of NC_138032.1, forward strand.
AAAACAGTATTCCTTTGCCAGGAATTGTGCAGGAAAACTCATGTTTCAGGATCGCCAAAGCAGAGTTTTATATTCTAAATTCAAGTTGGACTCCTCAATCTCAGGTTCTGTGAGATCTGTCAACACTTAAAGTCTACTTTGATGCTCACAAATGCGGGCACTTATTACCATGGCTTCTAGCATGTAAAAAAATAACAAGTCTGTTTTCTTTCTCCTGGAATGAGTTCTTTATTTTGTGTGATTCAGTAAAACCTTATGATATTCGGAATAAACTGGGACACTTTGGGGAAACTTTTGGAATATTTCCTCTGACTAATTTTAAGAAGTGATGCCTGGCATTCTGGCTTTTATTTAGTTTGGTGAAACCACATAAGGATTTGGATTTGCTTCTTTGTATATTTCTGTGTTCCTCTCCTTTGTAGCAAACTTTTCTTTCTGTATCAAATGTGTAGCTTGGAAACTAGGTCCTTTTAATGTAGCTTTTGAGTCTCACAAAATATGATTAATCTGATTAGTGTGCCGGCTCTTTTTATGCTAACATTAACTAACACAAAGAGCCCCCCTACAGGTTAAAGTTTAATAGTGGATTACCAGATAAAGCTAGTCTTGACGAGGTTTCTATGGTGGATGGAAAAACTGAATTTGCCTTTCACCTCATTTCAGCCGTTGTCTTTCTAGTTTCTGCCCTTCTCCCTTGTTCACCATAATGTAATTAATGTTGCAGCAAAATCTTCAAACAATTATCAGATGGCACTGGGGAAGCAACATGCAAACATTGTGAGGAAAAGAATCAGCCATAAAAAAATTTCCTTTGTTTTTTAGCATCACAATGATGATAAGAAAATAACTTTAGATATCTTTGAAGCCAAATCTGAATAAATATCTTTATACTGTGAAGACTTTGTTCTGAAAAGAAACTACCAAAATATAATTGCATGTATTACTTGCACTTTTCGATTTACAGTAGAGGAGAATGGGACAAGGCTCTGAATGTCTTTTTGATGAACAACCACAAAAGGCTCTCCTTCTACATACAAACACATCTATCTTTAGATAGCATTCCTCTGTGGGAGGTTTGCCTCCAATTTAATAGATAATGAACTTCTTCAGCTGAATCAGAAAATTGATAGTGAAATGAAGTTTAGAATTTTGCAAGGCAGTGACTAAACATTTGCAGTTATTTATAGGAGCAAAATGTGGTTTACTGAAATTGCTTCCTTATTTGAAGGCTCAACAGTCTGTTGGCTCCTTTTCCCCCAGCTAGTTTTTAAATTCCTAATCCTGTTCAGTTTAAAGGTGCTATATGTCGTAGTCATGACTTTTAAAGACAACAGCAAACAAACCTGGCATATCAAATTGCAGAGAATGAGCACCTAATTAAAATCAAGGTTTCTCCTCCTTTCCCTGGGTCATATGCTAACATATCTCCATCGGAACAGAGACTGAACAATGTGCATAGAAGGATTTTTGCATGGTCGTAGGTTGTGGGTAATGAAAAACCAGCATTGCACAATGGCCATTATGAACTATAGTCTCTCTTCATTGCACATACATAATTCCTATTACTGCTAATGGCCCTCGCACATGCCCAGACTCAAGAGTTAATAGTTCCCTTATATATGCTTTACATACCAGAATATCTGACAATGGCAGATGTCAAGATGAAGAGCCATTTAGGGTTAACCTTTTATCTTTTGTGAGCTATTCTTAAATTTTATTTATTATATGTCAGAATAATAAAGAAAGTCACCAGCAAAAGGAGATCCACTTTGGGAAGGTACTGGGATGCATTCTGCAAATGCAAATGGATCGATGATAGGGTTGTATCCGGTACAGGGCTGTGTCATAATTACCATTGCTAAGTTTATTGCTAATTACCAGTACAGGACAAAGCAGGGGCATGCCTCCCACCTCCTCCTGGCAAAACTGATAGTGGAGTGCATTTGATCAGAGGGGCAGAGGAGTTAAAAATCTGTGCTTCTGTATGTATGGATCAAGGCCAGAGTGGCACAGAGGTGGAGTGTTAGGCTAGGGCCTCAGGAAACTGGTTTCAAATCTGTGCACAGTTCTTTCGCTGCATTTGTGGCTGCTGAGGGTGAACAGCTGAAGGAAGATTGTTGGACAGCAGATTTCGTGGGCTATATCTCTAAAGAAATATCCATTTCACATTTATACAAAGGCACTGAAAAAAATATTTATTTTTTTTATACTGTTAAACCAAAAAGGGAAAAGGAAAATGACTTAAAGGAAAGAAAGTACGTTCGGCTGTTGTCTGATTAAAGAAATCTTTGCCAGCTAATTTTATGAAGATTAATTGATTAGTTAATTGATTGAAGGTGCATGCATTTGCAAAAGAGTTTTCAAGTTGGGAAATGCTCTGATTTAAGATTATGTGAGTCACACTAGGCACTCATGGTGTAAAGAAAGTGGATCAGATGAACCTTGTAATATTAGAACCTGAGACCATCCAACAAAGCTGAATATTGGAAGATTCGGAACAGGCAAAAGCACCTACTTCTTTACACAGTAAAGAAGATGTAACTACAATGGTACCTCTGGTTAAGAACTTAATTCGTTCCGGAGATCCATCCTTAACCTGAAACTGTTCTTAACCTGAGGTACCACTTTAGCTAATGGGGCCTCCTCCTCCTGCTGCTGCGCAATTTCTGTTTTCATCCTGAGGTAAAATTCTTAACCCGAGGTACTACTTCTGGGTTAGTGGAGTTTGTAACCTGAAGCATTTGTAACCCGAGGTACCACTGTAGTTAAATTATGGAATTTGATACCTCAGGGTGTAGTGTGGCTAATAACTTAATTGGGCTGATCCACAAGGGCTCTCATACTTGTGGGGGCAGAGGTTCCAGCTTCTCAAGATGATTGAGGGGGCCTGATGCACCTTCTTGACATTACACATGCAACGTCAGAAGGAGCCAGGGGGCAGAACCGAACACCCTCTGAACACTGAGGGGGCCCAGTCCCCTCAAAAAGGAACATTGGGGGGGTGAAGAAGAAGAAGAGGAGGAGGAGGAGGAGTTTGGACTTGATATCCCGCCTTTCACTCCCCTTAAGGAGTCTCAAAGTGGCTAACATTCTCCTTTCCCTTCCTCCCCCACAACAAACACTCTGTGAGGTGAGTGGGGCTGAGAGACTTCAGAGAAGTGTGACTAGCCCAGGGTCACCCAGCAGCTGCATGTGGAGGAGCGGGGACGCGAACCCGGTTCCCCAGATTACGAGTCCACCATTCTTAACCACTACACCACGCTGGCTCTCTTTGGCCCCCAAGTGCTTTGGCCCCCAAGGGCTGGTGCCTATGTGTGGGGGAAATAGCTAGAGGGGTGCAGAGTGCTTGTTTGGGACACATGTGCCTGGGCTCCCTGAAACCCGCTTTTCTAGAAATTGAATTTAAGCAAAATTCATGGGTTAATTATAGACAACTATGGGCAGGTAGAAGGGAACTGAACACCAAGGTGGTAGCCTGCCAAAGCAGAGTGTGCAGTGACAGGGGGTTGAAGCCATGGTGCACAAAGAAAAAGGTCATTAAATAGTTTCCTCAATGAAATGGAGAGAGATGCTTGACTCTCATTGGGCACATTGCAGTGCTTTATACATTATGTGGCAACAAAAGACAGGGCCTCCTCAGTACTAGCACCCCATTTATGGAAATCTCTTCTCAGATACTGCTGGCACCGAATCTTACGAACTTTCAGTGTCAGCTGAAAACCTCCTGATTTTTGCCCAGGCTTTTTGTGTGAGGATTGCTCATTTTGTTAATTGTCTGTAAAAAAATTTCTCCATGCTGTTTCGTTTTAACATGTTATCATGCCTTTGATTTCAAACTGATTGCTATAGCAATGAAGAATGAATTTGGATTTTTAAAAAGAAATTAATAAATAATAAAATAAAGAATGCAACTTGGAAAGGCACAAAATCAGTAACAAACAGATAAGCAATTAGAGCCCTTTGCAGGTGACTGCCTAATTATGCAAGGTTCTAAATAATGCAAGCAGAGGAGTCTTCCTGCTTCAGGAGACTCCTCACACTAGCTGACGAACAACAGTATAAAAGGGGAAGGGGGCCAGTTGTTTACTAGCATGCCCTTACTCTCCCTTGTGCGATTATCTTCACATCTGAGATGGACCTAGTCCTATCCTCATGCACTGCTGGGATGGGCCAGATGGACTGGGTTTGTCCATTCCGAATACCCACTAAGATTAATGCTCAAGAGCAAACAGAAGGAGTATATTATTCACACACTTATATCTGCCAGGTGAAAATAGTTACATGGAATGAAAGGGAAACTCCTAATGCATCTTAGACTTAGCAGCTAAGCAGATACCACTGTTTCTAAACAGTACTACTCAAGTTTATATGGCATATCTCTCTCTCTCTCTCTCTCTCTCTCTCTCTCTCTCTCCCCTGCACACAGAAAACTAGAATATAAATGAAAAGGATCCTAGCCTAGCTTTCTTCCCAACATGCCAAGTTTTCTATGTGTAGGAGGGAAATTCATTCAACCATGTGAGAGCCCTATCACCATCACCACTGGTAATGTGATGTCCAATAGTCTAGAAGCAGGTTTACCAACCATTAGCTTTTTGTGAGAACTTAGAGTGAGGAAGCATCATGAGTAGCAAGATATTTTCACAGGGTATTGGTAACTGGAATTCTTTTCTAAAAGATATGTTCCAACCACCTAGGAAACCCATATTTATGTATGCAGAGTAAAATTCTATGCATGTTTATTTGGAAAGAACTGTAGTCATTGTCAGTGTGTACAGGTCAGTGTGCATAGGACTGCACTTAGATAACAGTGTGCAAGTTTTTGGTTATAGATGGTATATGACCCCAGTCAAACTTGCCAAAATTTACCACCTGTCTGATAATAAGTGTTGGAAATGCAAAGAGTGCGAGGGAACGTTCTTCCACCTCTGGTGGACTTGCCCTAAAGTGAAGGCGTTCTGGGAAATGATTTATAATGAACTGAAAAAGGTATTTAAATATACCTTCACTAAGAAACCAGAGGCTTTCCTTTTGGGTATTGTCGGTCAAGGGGTGGCAAAGAAGGACCAGACATTTTTTATGTATGCAACAACAGCAGCAAGGATACTTCTCGCAAAACATTGGAAAACTCAAGATCTACCCACACTGGAAGAATGGCAGATACAACTGATAGACTACATGGAACTGGCTGAAATGACCGGCAGAATCCGTGACCTGGGAGAAGAGAAGATTGAGGAGGATTGGAAGAAATTTAAGAACTATTTACAAAAGTATTGTAATTTGAGTGAATGCTAAATAAGATGCTAGATCAAAATAACTGAGCACCACTAAATTAAGAAGTTTTTAAGAAAATAAGTAAGACTGTGAAATTTAGCTCCTTCTGAGAATTATAAGATTATGAAATATAGAAGGGATATAAGAATTTAAATAAGATGATAAATTGCTGACCAAATGTTATAACGATGAAAGTGGGAGCGGGAGATGTGAGGAAGTCCAAAGAAAATGTGAAAATATGTTAAGATCAATGTTATATTGCTTATTATGTTTATTTTTATTGTAAAACCTAATAAATTGCTTTAAAAAAAAAAAAAAAAACCGTGTGCAAGTTTTTGAGTGTCATTCAGAGCTTTGAAACATAACTAAGTTCAATGCCATAGTGAAGTAAGGAGATCTCGTTTTCTTCAAGCCTAAGTGGTATAGCATGCTTCATTATTCATCAAAACTGAGTGCATTCCAGCTATTTGTATATGTAAGGGAAAACAGGTGTTATATAGGTGGAGCTGGAGGGTATGATGCTGCCCTCTGCTGTGCAGTGGAAAGACAAATAACATGGGATTGAAATACGACTTCAAAGCTAGTGGTGTGGACTGGGATTGTCAAAGACTGACTTGCCTCTTTCACTCACAGTTCAACAAGAACACTCCAGAGAATGAATGAAAGTATACTTGAAAGCCACAGTTTGAAGGGGAAGTAATTAAAAGGAAAGTAGTAGCTTGTTTCTTTCCTTCTGAAGAAATTCCTCAAAAAGCTCAATGTTGGGAAGAATGGGGGCGCAGTTGGTGACCAATGGAATTGGTGGCTGAAAGGTATCTGCTGAGGGTGGTGACCATTCAAAAGAAGAAACCATCACAAAGAGGACAATATACATTCCCAGAAGGATGGTTGCGATCAGGTGGTGTGAGAAGGATGTCCAACCCATTTTTTTGGCAGGCTATGGCACCATACCTCCTGAGTCAACCACAAGCCCATCTGTCCGATATGTACATTTCAAGGGTGCCGCAGCAGTACTAGACCTGTCACCTAGCTGATCCCAAGGGCCAAACTGTCATCATCAGATCTTTTGAAGCCCTGTCATCAGAACTTGCTCCTGAACATTTTAGCATGATTAACATTCCATGGCTTTCTAAATGCGTTTGTGGGAGGGAGGGTTATCAATTTGTTTTTGTTTTAGTATGTATTTTGTATTCTCATTTTGTATTTTGCTGTTGTGAACTGCCCTGGGATCTTCGGGTGATGGGCAGTATGTCAATTTAAACATCATCATCATCATCCTCAAGAAATTAGACAGAGAGAAGTTTTTCTCCCTCCTGCATGAAAATAGAGCCCAGGGTCATCCAATCAAACTAAATAATGGGAGAGTTGGGTGAACAAAAGGAAGTACTTCTTAAAAACATAAGAAAAACCATGCTGGATCAGGCCGAAGGCCATCTAGTTCAGCATCCTGATGTTGTACTTTTTATTAGCTGATTATTTTCTGTTTTATTCTTTTCTGCTGTCTTTTCTTTTGAAGTCGCTGCTGCTGCTGTTTTCTGGTATGCTATGTATAGTAGATTTACCCACTCCACAGCCCTCGTTAGCTGTCTTGGAAGCCTATGCTAAACAGGTGGAGCAAAAATGCTTTAAATAAAATTAATAAATGAATAGAGCTTGACTAACACTTAACAGATTTACACAGACAGAAAGCATGTGGGAGTCCAGCTCCAACATTCAGAAAGATGGCAACCAAAAGTGATGAGATGTATGGCTAACTCTGGGGGAACCACTGGCATCCTTGCTAAAATGAAGACTAGTCAGACATAATGGAAAAATAGAAACACCTGCTGAAATTCTAGTAATGAGCACCCTATTATACACATTTGGCCTGTTTCAGGGCATGTCAGCAGTCAAGACTGATATACAGATAGAATGGTTGGTCAGCTTGCATTTCAGAGAAACCGTTGCTCAAGCATAAAACCTATTTTATGGCCTGATGAAGTGGATTCTAGTCCATGAAAGCTCGTTGTTGCTTTTTCTGGAGACTAATATGGCTGCCCATCTATTAGGCAGGGATGGGTGAATATGTCAGTTATGGTTTCTCTCAGTTTCTCATTTCTTCAGTCTTAATTTCTCTTCTCCACAGTTCCACATTAATATGCGGATTCTGTTTGTTTGTGTGTGTGTGTGTGTGTGTGTGTGTGTGTAGTACTCATGGAAATTCACAATTTTTGTGCAAATTTCTTTTAATATTTTTGTCTGCTGTCTTGCCCAATACAGTGGTACCTCAGGTTAAGTACTTAATTCGTTCCGGAGGTCCGTACTTAACCTGAAACTGTTCTTAACCTGAAGCACCACTTTAGCTAATGGGGCCTCCTGCTGCTGCCGCACCGCGGGAGCACGATTTCTGTTCTCATCCTGAAGCAAAGTTCTTAACCTGAAGCACTATTTCTGGGTTAGCAGAGTCTGTAACCTGAAGCGGATGTAACCCGAGGTACCACTGTACATAGAATCATAGAATCATAGAATCATAGAGTTGGAAGAGACCACAAGGGCCATCGAGTCCAACCCCCTGCCAAGCAGGAACACCATCAGAGCACTCCTGACATATGGTTGTCAAGCCTCTGCTTAAAGACCTCCAAAGAAGGAGACTCCACCACACTCCTTGGCAGCAAATTCCACTGTCGAACAGCTCTTACTGTCAGGAAGTTCTTCCTAATGTTTAGGTGGAATCTTCTTTCTTGTAGTTTGGATCCATTGCTCCGTGTCCGCTTCTCTGGAGCAGCAGAAAACAACCTTTCTCCCTCCTCTATGTGACATCCTTTTATATATTTGAACATGGCTATCATATCACCCCTTAACCTCCTCTTCTCCAGGCTAAACATGCCCAGCTCTCTTAGCCGTTCCTCGTAAGGCATCGTTTCCAGACCTTTGACCATTTTGGTTGCCCTCCTCTGGACACCTTCCAGTTTGTCAATGTCCTTCTTGAACTGTGGTGCCCAGAACTGGACACAGTACTCCAGGTGAGGTCTGACCAGAGCAGAATACAGTGGCACTATTACTTCCCTTGATCTAGATGCTATACTCCTATTGATGCAGCCCAGAATTGCATTGGCTTTTTTAGCTGCCGCGTCACACTGTTGGCTCATGTCAAGTTTGTGGTCAACCAAGACTCCTAGATCCTTTTCACATGTACTGCTCTCAAGCCAGGTGTCCCCCATCTTGTATTTGTGCCTCTCATTTTTTTTGCCCAAGTGCAATACTTTACATTTCTCCCTGTTAAAATTCATCTTGTTTGTTTTGGCCCAGTTCTCTAATCTGTCAAGGTCGTTTTGAAGTGTGATCCTGTCCTCTGGGGTGTTAGCCACCCCTCCCAATTTGGTGTCATCTGCAAATTTGATCAGGATGCCCTTGAGTCCATCATCCAAGTCGTTGATAAAGATGTTGAATAAGACCGGGCCCAAGACAGAACCCTGTGGCACCCCACTAGTCACTCTTCTCCAGGATGAAGAGGAACCATTGATGAGCACCCTTTGGGTTCGGTCAGTCAGCCAGTTACAAATCCACTGAGTGGTAGCATAGTCAAGACCACATTTTACCAGCTTCTTTACAAGAATATCATGAGGCACCTTGTCAAATGCCTTGCTGAAATCAAGGTAGGCTACATCCACTGCGTTCCCTTCATCTACCAGGCTTGTAATTCTGTCAAAAAACGAGATCAGGTTAGTCTGACATGACTTATTTTTTAGAAATCCATGCTGACTGTTGGTGATCACAGCATTCCTTTCTAGGTGCTCACAGACTGTTTGCTTAATGATCTGCTCCAGAATCTTCCCTGGTATTGATGTCAGACTGACTGGGCGGTAATTATTTGGGTCCTCTCTTTTCCCCTTTTTGAAAAAAAGGGACAACATTTGCCCTCCTCCAGTCTGCCGGGACTTCGCCTGTTCTCCAGGAATTCTCAAAGATGACTGCCAGTGGTTCTGAGATCACATCTGCCAGTTCTTTTAATACTCTTGGATGCAGTTCATCTGGCCCTTGAGACTTGAATACATCTAAACTAGCCAAGTATTCTTGTACTATCTCCTTAGTTATTCTGGGCTGTGTTTCCTTTGCTGAATCATTTGCTCCAAATTCTTCAGGTCGGGCATTGTTTTCTTTATCGGAGAAGACTGAGGCAAAGAAGGCACTGAGGAGTTCAGCCCTTTCTGTGTCCCCTGTTTGCATTTCACCATCTTCTCCTCTGAGTGACCCCACTGTTTCTTTGTTCTTCCTTTTGCTACGGACATACCCATAAAAGCCTTTTTTGTTGCTTTTAACCTCTCTAGCAAGCCTGAGTTCATTCTGTGCTTTAAATGTACATACATTTTTGCAATGCAAATTTCCCTGATATTTATATTTTACTTAATATAATGCATTTTTTTGTGCTATTTTTTACTAATATATGCAATCTGCCCCTACACAATGCCCCTACACACAGACAAGGTTGCTCTGAGGAAAATATGGAATAATTCCACATGATCTTCAATCTATTTTTTTCCATGATATGCAGGATACAAATGTGAGAGAGGGAAGAAAGAAGAAGAAGGATCCACCAGTGTTCCAGGAAGCACAATCCATTCGTCCCACTGCATTCATCACTATTCTGGAACAAAAGTATAGTATGGCACTGTAGTTGATGTAATTTGTATTTACAAGATTCAGTGTTATATCAGACTAAGTTATACTCAGAGTAGACCCATTAGAATTAATGGACCTAAGTTACTCATCGGCATTAATTCCAATATATCTGCTCTAAGTAGGACTAATACTGGAAGCAATCAGTTGTGTCCAACCTATCATTGTATCGATATTTATTTATTTTTCTTAATTTCAGAATTTATAAACTGCTCTATTTCTGTATCCAAGTGGTGTATAAAATGTAATGCGGATAATAAAACAGCATTCCAACTTTTTTAAAACCAGCAAATTAAAAAGTGCAGAAATAAAAGAAGACCTTGTATTATAAATAAATAAAACAAAATGAATTTTGCCTTCAATAGAAATGCTTATGTTGGTAGAATACTTTCTGAAATATGTGGCTGCTAGACTACGACTACTACTAATATTTCTTACCTGCCCTTCATCATAAGGTCCCAGGGTAGGTTAAAGGTAAAGGGATCCCTGACCATTAGGTCCAGTCGTGGCCGACGCTGGGGTTGCGGCACTCATCTCGCTTTATTGGCCGAGGGAGCCGGCGTACAGCTTCCGGGTCATGTGACCAGCAGGACTAAGCCGCTTCTGGTGAACCAGAGCAGCGCACGGTACCTATTTATCTACTTGCACTTTGATGTGCTTTTGAACTGCTAGGTTGGCAGGAGCAGGGACCGAGCAACGGGAGCTCACCCCGTCGCGGGGGTTCGAACCGTCAACCTTCTGATCAGCAAGTCCTAGGCACTACCCGGTTACAGCAATTTAAAAATACAATATTAAAAATAGCTGAAAACATTATTTTCCCTACTTCTCATTCATGCATTAAACTCTATATATGCTGCACAGAATGTGTGTAAGAGACATACCATGGCCTTCCACTTAACCCTGTGGATCTATTTGCTGAGAACAGGGAACAGTCTTCACTTCTTCACTTGCTTGGGGGGTTACCAAACTTGACATGTATTTCTGGGTTAAAAGGATGGTGAGATAAGGGCTGCAGGCTGATCCAGAAAGGTAGTACTTCAACAAAATGGAGTTGGAAAAGTTTGAGAATGTCATAATGCTGGAGAGCAACAACAGAAGAGGGCAATCACTGTCATTTCCTGCTTGGGCTTCCCCAAGGCATCTCGTTGGCCACTGTGGGAAATAAGATAGCCTCCAACATTTCTCCAATGAAAACAGGGACGTCCTATTCAACAACAACAACAACAACAACAACAACAACAACAACAACAACAACAATTCTATCCCACCCATCTGACTGGGTTGCCCCAGCCACTCTGGGCAGCTTCCAACATATATAATAACATAATAAACATTTAAAAACTTCCCTATACAGGGCTGCCTTCAGATGACTTGGGGGGTCGGATAACTCCATACCCTCCAATATTTCTCTGGTGAAAACAGGGACGTCCTGGACAGCTTCTGTAAATCTGGGACTGCCCCTGGAAAATAGGGACACTTGGAGGGACTGAGATAGACCTTTGGCTTGATCCATCAAGACATTTCCTATGCTCCTAAAACATCAAATATCCATCCTTTTATTTCCTAAATAGCTAGCTTTCAAATAGCTTTGCCTATCTCATTAAGTCATACATTAGATTAACACCAATGTTACTTGTGATATTTTTTTAGAACTCAGCGCGCATGAAGTTATAATCACAATTATCTACAGCAGTAGTTGCTCTTACATTGCAACAGGCAAGGTGGTTTTGATTTCTATTGGCAGTGTTGTGGTTTTTTAGGGGTTTTTAAGGTTTTTTGGGGGGGGTTGGTTGTGTTTTCTTTTTGCAGTTACAGTTCTTGAGAGGGTTTCTGCTTAAACCCCATCCCCCAGTCCATCTCACTCTTTTATCTCAGAGGTATACAATTACCCAAGTGTGGGAAAATTTGGCCCAGGTTGACATCTTACTCATAACAGCTTCACTTATTTCCCTCCTTTTCTTTTCTGTTTTAATCTGCTGTGCCCCCTCTGAATTGTTTATTTGTGGATGCCATATTATATTATTGAATTACTTACTGGTGTGACAATGATATATTGAATGCATAAATTACAATCTACAAGCAGAATGAAGTCGCCCCCCCCCCCCCAAAAAAAAATTGTTTTAGGTGATTAGGGGATGAAAAGCGCCATGTTTATTTGCTCTTATAGTGCATTTAATAAAGCATGCAAGGATATGACCACTATCCCACTAAAACACAAGGGAAAATGAATGATGTTACTGTAAATCTTTACATCAATCATGCCTGGTACTTTAGAAAACAGTATTGTTTTGTTTGCATTTCAGAAGTGACAAACAACTCCTCTGACTGGCTTAACATAGTCACTTTCTATTAGTCAAGACCAGAAGCAAGTCAGAATTAAAACGTGGCCCTTGGTTGCTAGGCAGCTGAGTTGTCTTGCCATGGTGGTTAGTTTCCTTTTCATTGAATGACAACAGCAAAATGAAAGAAGTTTTGAAAAACTTGATAATGGTTTTCAAAGGAGGAGGATAATTGGGCTCGCTTGCGCAACGCTGTGTGGAAACTTTTGCTTGGCGGTAAGGGAAGACTGTCACTAAAAATTTCAACTCTTGTACACAAACTTGACCTAGAATCTTCTCCAGATTTTCCTCAGTTCGTTTGTACAACACTTCTCTCAGACCAAGGGGTGCTGGGATGAAAGAGATAAGACAGATGGGTAATGCCCCAAAGGAATAAAGGAATCAATAGTTGCGATTTTAATCCATCAATGAAAAGGAGGAATTAAGTGAAATCTTTAAAGTGAGGATTGTGTAAAAAGGTATTTTGAGACTAGCCACCAAATACATGATATATATTTTATGACTGTGCTTTTAAACTACTGCATTTCGCTTCTTGTCTTTACAAACCGGAGAATATTGCGACGAGTTGCACCAAAAATTAAGCAATACTCTTGCTGTCATTTTTTTTTTTAATCCTCTGCACAACAGATAATTGATTCCACCACCACCCCCTCAAAAATATATCCCCTAGGTATCAAAAACATGTAGAACATAACGAGATGATTGGGAGGTAAGCTTTTCTAAGAAACATTTATCCTGGAAATTAATGAGATAATAATAATTAAGTTTGCTACATGGCTGCATTAGCATTTAAGCTGATATAAAAGTCCAATTATGTATAACTGTCCATATCATTAATTTCCTTGGGTTAAAAAACAACAAACAAAAAAACAAACAAAAAACACTGAGCAAAATGTACCTATAATGAAAGAAGGGACCAATTAGCATTGGATTAACATTCATGGTTATTTACAGTTGTTTTTGTGCTTGTTCTTGTGCTCTGACTTCCTAAAATTTCACAACCCAAAGATTTAGAAAAAAAGGGTTGTTTAGACGCAAGGTGCAATGAAGTGGCTGAAGCCATTGTGTTGACACCACCTCTCTCATTATACCCTCTCAATCAACACTCGGCACACAGGAAGCAGCAATAAAGCCCATCTGCCATGGTTAATCTGCAGGCAAACCCACACCCAGGGCCTGCGCCCGTTACTCTCCAGCCGTATTATTCTCAGATCCAAAGCTTCATAAGGGATCAGCCAAAGTCCATTAAAGTAAATAATAGCTAGAAATGACAGGCTTAGCAAGGATTGGGAGGAAGTTGAAGACCAATCTGAGCGGTGAGCTCTGATTAATAGAGAAAAGCATTAGGAGAAAAGGGGAGAAAAATGACCTCAGCCTGCTCCAAAGAATTCCTGAACCTTGGTTGTTAGGGCAAGTGCTACCATCTGAGACGTTAGTGATCCTTGAATTTCCTTCACTTTGATGCGGCTCAAATGGGAAAATTTTGAAGGTTCACCCAGGCCCCAGGCCCCAGCTGGAAAGGCGTCTGGAGTCAACCCTGTCAAAAATTCTGTTGTGTAAAAAGAGAAAGAGCGAGGGAGGGAGGAAGAGAGAGGGAAAGGAAGAAAGAAAAGGGGGGAAAGAGAAGCTTTTTATTAGCTAGATTGCAACAACAACAAAACCCTCTCAACTTTCATAAGGGAAAAAATGTGTGCTACCATTGGTTGCTAGACTGTAATTGTTCATAAATTATCCAAATATAGTCTGTAAGCAAATGATGGAACACTAGTCAAAACAAGAAGTCTTCCTCCGTTTCTTTCATTTTTTTAAAAAACACATATGTATTAATTTCAATGGCAAACGAAAGAGTGCTGTCTGGAAGATAAGAAAGATTGCTTTCAAGGATGTTCCCATGCAGTGTTTATTCTCTGTTTTCTCAGCTGTATGTTGTGCATGAACAGACTGTAAAGAAAGAGCAGGAATATCGACCCTTGACCAGGACTTCTTTTTGCCTTGTTGACTGGCTTCCTGGTAGCAATAAATGAATGAAGATGAACAGTTCAAAAAGCATATGCGCTGCCACTTCCTGCATACTCAGGAAATGTTTGCCTGAATAATAGATGCATATGATTTCTGACCAATAGGAAGGAGCCCTACACCTTTCAGATTTATACCTCTTTAGAAATGGCTGGACAACATCCAAGTTGTATGAATATATCACCTTATTTCTAATGCAAATGTCAGTGAGCTAAGCAGATATTGAATTACTTTAAAAAAAAACAAAAAACAAAAAGTTGGATCAACTTTAAAGTTGACCCAGTCTCAGATAAAACTACTCCAGAATATGGAATAAAACTGTACAGGTGCTGGCTATAAAAAGCAAGGGGGAAGAGAATGATTCGTCTGTGGAAGAACTTTATATAAAGGGTGCTCATTTTGTGTTGCGGTCTAACTAAAAAAAAAAGAAAGTTTCTAATACGGTATGCAGGTTTCATAAGTAACATGGGAGTGAACAGGAATAATGATGGCTGAGGCACAAAATTGCTGATAACCTGGCTAATGCACTGCTTGTGTCCACATGATGCAATTTTCATATTTTAATCTTAAGTAGAACGAGAAATGACAATTACGAAAAGACAAAATAGATACCACCAACAGCTGTAATGGCTATCTATGCTGCTCAAGGATAGGCAAAAAGGTACAGTAAATCAATATTAAATTCTCCACATATGCAGGTATAGCAACCACGATATCATATAACATCATTATAAGCAAACCCTAACACATTTTGGACAGTTCTCCTTGAGAATGCAGGATGTGCAGCTAACTAGACTTCTCTACTTTCAGCTGTTCTGTTTTAAGGGGAAAATAATATCTGTCTAAATGCATGTTGGGCCTTCTGTACACATGCGTGCATTTGAAAGGGTTAAAAGTTCATTATCCTTATTCATGCTTATTAATATTTTTATCAAGTTTTTTAAAAAAAAACATTTGTGTTGAAGTCCAACATGTAGGCAGCTTGCCTCATAGTGAACATTTGTTCTGGAGTGCTCCAACTTAATTCCTATTCTGAAAACAATTCTTTATTTAAAAATATTTATTAGGACATCAAATAAAACGTGCTAAAGGAACAACAACCCTGAAAACCATGAGGATTTGATATGGAATTTGTGCCAATTAACTACCATCTTAAATGTATCTACTCAGAAGTAAGTAACCATGGAACTTGCTCCCTGTTAGGAGTGAGGGTAGGATTGCAGCCTAAATTTCACTTAACAAGTCAACTGAAAAGTTAATAGGAAGATGACAAAACATTGTATCAAGCAAAGGACCAGTGGCATCAGTGGCAGCAAGGAAATAATACACGAGTATAGAATTTTATGCTATAACATTTTGAAATATGAACTGTTCTGAAAATATTATCTACAGTAGAGTTTACATAGTCATCTACTTTGACCTTTCACCTTTTAAGCAGATGTTATGTGGCTAACAGGAAACACATTATCCCCAGGTTATTGCAATTTTCCATATGTCTTATAAACAACAGTTCCACTGCCATCATTATGCACTGTTCCTGTTACATTGAACTAAATTCCATTAATTAGATGACTCATGCTGCTGCTGAAAAATCTTTTTGAAATAAAATTTTCTTTTTTACAAAAAAAAAAGGCAGGAGAAAAATGTTCTCTTTTATTCGACATTTCATATTCCTATATGTCTAGGCGGTTGCTTTCAATAAGAAATGCACTTTGCGGGATTTGAAACATGTTGACTCCAAACCTGGACTCCCATCTAACAAAAAGAGGAGAGATGGAGCATGTTTTATAGAACTGTTGCCACTGGCGCCAATTAAATGATATATTTAAATACCATTTGGGATTTATTTATTTGGACATAAGCAGAAATAATAATCATTTGGGATCATTCAAAAGAATGGCTTTTCTAGCATCTAAGCCCAATCAGTGAACTCAAAGTCACTGAGTGAACTATTGGAAAGAATTAAAAAAATAATAATACAAGAATAACAGATTGTGTTTCCAGATCTACATTGCTTGGATTCTTAAACAGGAACACCAGCATGCAATCTCTCTTATAATATTGCTTAGTCGCTGTTGGATATTTTCTTTATGGTTATGCTTTTAGCTGTGGCCACTGTATGGACCACAGCCTCCTATAGGTTTTGCTTAGATTACTGAAAGCCTCTTATTACTCAATAGTAAAAAAATAAAAAATCCAGGGGTGAAAAAAGCCAAGAGCCCTAGCTTTTGGTTTTGCTTTAAAAGAACACATTTGCTTTTTGTGTGTGTGAAGCCAGCCAAGATTTCCCAGGTACTACACTCAGGCACTAGTTTGCCACAACACAGACCAACGCTCACAGTACATTTCAGCTGCACTTATTTCCACGGCATTTCCACGACACATGTACCTGTGCAGTAGACGGTGGTCAGTGTTTAGTCTGTAAATCACATATATTTAAATATATGCAAAACACGGAGGGCTAATATTTTAATATACTCTGATGGATTGCACAAAGAGGAGAAGATTGAATCCACAGATGTTCTTCTGCTGACAGAGAGGTGCCTTCCATGAATGGAACATTCCTCTCATAAGTGGAAGGGCACTTTTGAATCTAACCCTTGCCTTTGGATCTAACCCAATATATATTTCAAATTATTTCCCAGAGGCCACTCAGGTTGAACTAGCCTCTGTGGAGAAAAATCATTGCTATGATTCTTCAGTGGGCTTTATTATTATTATTTATTAGTGGCAATTATACTGTTTTAATGGATTTCCATTAAGGAAGTCCATGTAAAACTGCACATTAGTTGCTTGTAATCCATGTATTTCAACAATGCTGGAATAGTAACATATGAATAATGTTAGTAACTGGGGTACACCCTTATCTAGAGGAACGCCATACTTGTTAAAACCTATTTTATCTTAAAGGCAAGGATTCTTATGTATATTGTCCAAATGATAGGTTTAGCTCACAGCTGGAAACCCATAGCGAAGATTTCTAATGCATGCTTCCTTCGCTACATCACATTACTAAGCTATCATATATTCTACAGGTGAACACTCAGTTCGCCAAGTGTGGATCGTTGTGAAACCAAAATGGCACCATCTGTGCCCAACAAGGAGATATCCACAGGCTGGGGGGAAGACACAGGTTTGCTTCTATTTTTTGTATAGAACATATATATATAGAAGGGACCCCTGCAAGGAATCAGCTCCATAAACACACACAAAACAACAGACAAATGAGTACCGAACATGCTAACATTCAAGGCTGGTTGAGTGTTGTTGGCGAGGAAGAAAATGGGGGTGGGGGGGATGCTGGCTGGACCTATTAGCCAGGGAAAGTGCTGATTGGACATGGCTGACTGGCTGAGGTCATGAATAGGTGCACTCAATGCTGCAACATTTTGTTGTAGGTCCCACTGGGTATTTTTAATCATCCATAGATTTGTTTGTTAAAGCCCACACATTTTTGCCAGTATTATGTGGAATAAAGTACATTGACACTAACATGACATTCCTCTGCTCAGGGAAAATCCCATATTCCTGAGCAGGGAGATTCAGCTAAGGACAAGAATTCCAGAGACACTCATAGCCTTTCAGCATTGTTCTCTAAGAACTTCCAGACATTTCAGTAAAATATGTGAAAGCCGTGTGATAGAAGAGCATTGTATCTCTTGGGAGTTTGGTGGGAATAACTGCTGGTTTTCTCAACCTCCTACTTAATACAATATGCAAACATATTGTTTATCATTTCTGCACCAGAGGTGTCTAAGTCCACAGGATAGGGCAGGTGGTAAATCTACATACATAAATCAATAAATACAGTCCCTTCCAGAAATGAAATAGCAAAAGAATTCCGCATGCAATCTCTTTTAGACAGGCAATGCATAAGCCCACTCAAATGCTGCATTTATCATTGGGATGGTCAGTTAGATGGGTGGCAACTGGAAAGAGGGTCTTTTCAGCTTGAGGATGGACTGTAGCTTGGGAAATGGCAGAACTCAGTGGCTGAGCTCATACTTTGCATGTAAAAGATCCGAAGTTAAATCCCTAGCATCTCCAGGTGAGGCTGAGAGTCCTACCTGAAACTACAGAAAGTTGCTGTGCTTCAATGCAGACAATAAGAAACTCGCTCGACCAACTAGCTCATGGGTAGGCAAACTAAGGCCCAATCCAGCCCAATCGCCTTCTAACTCTGGAGCGCGGACGGTCCAGGAATCAGCGT
The DNA here is from genome assembly GCF_964106645.2 of Podarcis pityusensis. Lineage (NCBI taxonomy): Eukaryota > Metazoa > Chordata > Lepidosauria > Squamata > Lacertidae > Podarcis > Podarcis pityusensis. Next base: position 25,006,438 of record NC_138032.1, read on the forward strand.
ATTTTTTACATAAGTAGAATGTGTGCTTTTATTTAAAATGCATCTCTGGGTTATTTGTGGGGCATAGGAATTCGTTCATTTCCCCTCTCAGAATATAATCCGGCCCCCCCACAAGGTCTGAGGGACAGTGGACCGGCCCCCTGCTGAAAAAGTTTGCTGACCCCTGAACTAGCTGGTCTTGGTCTAAGGCAGTTTCTTAGGTTCATTGAGACACCCTGGTTACACAATACCCACTGAGCACAAACTACAATGTTATTCCAACACCCAGCAAAGGCATTTCTATTCACCCTGGCTTTAAACATGTAATATTGATTATGTGGCAATTTTATTTGCTTGGCTGGTTCATGTTTTTGTTTTATGTTGTCTTTCTGCTCTGTTTTCTGTCTAAATCAGGCATGGGGAACTTGTGGCCTTCTGCATGTTGTTGGACTCCAACTCCCATAATTTCTGGCTCAGGATGATGGGAGTTTGAGTCCAGCAACATCTAGATGGCCACAGGTTGCATATTTTTGGTCATAACTTATATTAATGTTTTACTGTGCTGGCTATACACCCAGATAGCTTTTCTAAAGGGTGGCCTAAATGTTGTTTAAGCAAGCAAGCAAGCAAACAAACAAACAAACAGGGGTGTTTAAATTGGGGTGCAGTTAGTAAGACAATGTGAGCTATTCTGGAAACACCCCTTTGCAAGGCTTACAGTATTATCTGTTGCCATAGTACATCTCAAAACAGCTGTAGACATCTGTTCCCTTCCCCTTTTAAAAATGGGAACGGGGGCAATTCTTACTTTAAAAAAACTTGCAAAAGAGAAAAAGGTCATTTTTAAGTACATTGTTTGGCATCACAATTAGAATGCCCAAAACAATGTAAACATGGTTCAAGGTCTCACACACATCTGATTAATATAATAGCAAATAAAGTAACCGAGACCTCTGGTTTGTGGATTACATATGCACCATATTCTACCATGACTATATTAAAGCCTGCGTTTACCAACAGACTGCTTCATTTCATGACATGAATTATAATAAATCCTGTGGGAGGAAGGCCCAGTTATAAATTTAATGGTAGTAATAATAAATGGCCATTTTCAATGTTAAGTTTTCATATACATTTATGCAGGCACACTTGTGCTATTTGTAGTGTGGGAATAACTGCCCAAGCCAAAATGTGACAAGAACTAGGGTTATGTGCATGTTTCAGTATTTAAAAATGAACTGGTACAGACATTCTTATCTTATGCTGCATTTATGCCCTCAGCCTATTGCACACTAAAATGAAAGGTGAAATGTCACCTTTAAAATGTCCCGTGATGACATAAAACTTGGTAGACCACATCACCGTTGGCGGCCAAGGGCAAAAGAATCCGTGTTTGTGTCATGAATTGCTATTTATTTAAATCTGTCTTTTTCTTGATAATAACCATTTGGGTAAGTGAGGTTTTTCTCCTGGCGTCTTGTCAGGTGCCCTGCCTTGAGTTCGACTCTTGACCACCAATAATGCTTTGATTGGGTTCTGTGGGCTTTTGATGGGCCACTTACGCATCCCCTCAAATGAGGAAATTCATTGCCAAAAAGAGAAAGGGGGGGGGGGAGAACACAGATTTTTTCTAAAATTAATACATGCTAAAAAAAATAGACAGAAATTTAGAAATAGTGATTATAATTTAAACAGAAATATAGAATGTCTCACCATAGCCTGAGAGACTGGGACCAGGTGGTCTGTGTGCCTGGTCAATCTGCTAAGCAGCTGCTAACTGTTGATGGGACACATCAAGGATCCTTGTTCTCCTTTTTATGATTCTTTGGTTTTAAACTAGGCATGGACACAGGGCCGGTCCTCAAACAGAGGAACTCCTTAAACAGAGAACTAACCATCTATAATGGTCCTCTATAAAGTAGGGCACACAGCAACCATCGCCTTAGCTTTTGATACCACCTCTCTCTGGCCTCGTTCTAACTGAGGTGGCAAACCTGAATCTGGGGCAATACCACTCAAGACTGCAGGTGACCAAAAGCTCTTCCACAGAAGTGGGGCTGGGATTCAGAAAGTTACACGTCAGGGTGGAATGCGCTAGGCTAAAAGCCCTTCTCTATGCCATCTAGTTTTCTAACTAGAAAAATAATAATAATAATAATTGCACAGCAAAGCATTCAGTTGTGTAAACTCCGTTTTAAAATCCAGAGTAGTACAGCCCAGCCAATGATTTAGCTTATCAGCAGCTAGAGTTCTGTCAGCTCCTGGCCCTGACGCTGTGCCAGTTACACTCCAGAAATGGGAACGTTGGTATATGAAATCAAGAGTGTTGTTTCAAAAAAGACAACAGAAATATGATCTTTTTCATTGAAATTGGTAGAACTGGTCTTGAAACTGTACTCATTGGTAAATCAATACCCACTGCCTCTCTCTAGTTACATTTTTTGTGTTGTTTACAATTAATCATCTGAGATACAATGAATCTAGATTCTTAGTGAGAATGATATATAATCTAGATAGATGATAGATAGATAGATAGATAGATAGATGATAGATAGATAGATTACATTAAAATGAGTACACCTTCGTTTTCCCAGTTAACCAAATTCATTTCCTGTCCCCGCCACCGTATTTTCCCTGCCCTTGTAAATGAAAACTATAAATAGTCAGTGATCCCCACCAAAACATATTGGCAGGACTGTCTAACCACATTTTAGAAAGGGCATAACAAGCAGTATTTCAAGTATGGCTATTGCCAGTGGGGAAAAATATTAATTAGGAAATGCAGAGCTCAACATCCTACAATTCATACATTAAACTTTTAAGCAGCATTGATCAATACTGTCATTTCCAGAACTCTGGGTTTTTTTCTGCTTCTCTCTACCTCTTTCTGCTCTTCTGTCTAATTTATCTATGGCACAACCTGCTGTATAACCCAGTTCAACAGCACGAGCTGTAAGGAGTCTTTCAGTATTTATCCTTTTGACTAAACTGTAGCTCTTCAGTTGCTAAATTCATCTTGCAAATTTAGTAAGTTTAGTGGCCAAAGAATAATTTTTTAAAATTTGTTCATTATCCCCTTCCCCCCCCTGGTTTTTAAAATTTCATCATTTTTTAAAAGCAAGGAAACATATACATATATGATAAAGTGTGTGTGTGCACATATGTGTGTGTGTGTGTTGTACTTCCATCCAGCTATGAATCCATCCACACTTAGACTTTATCACGGCTTTCATATTTTGGCCGACGTGTTTTACATCATTTCCAGCAACATTTCTTGAAATATAGTTTAGATGCCTTCAAACCCCTCAGATAAACTTTCTCTTGGTGGAAATGTAACTCCCAGTTATTTAAATATATTTTTATAATTAATAATAATAATAAACAACACATTACATAGCTGCTATCACTACACAAATTTGGACAACATCACCACAGCTACAGTACATGTCTCTAAATAATTCTTTGGTCAGTTCCTCCTGGGATATTGCACACAGTTTCCAGTCTGACAGATACTGGACATGTCTGAGATCACTTGTTAGATATCTGTGACATAAATAATTTTGTGTTTTCAGTACTATGCAAAGCCATCCCCTAGGTATTTAAATGGAAATTTGATCATAGTTGTACACTGCGCAATAATGTAAAATGTTGTTTTACATCGAATCTTATGAAATTAGAAATTAATATACACGTATTCATGACATAACCCCCATAACGTTCATCTGCATTCCAAAATGAAACCTCCTTTCTTTTTCAAAGAATATTGTTTCTGTTACAAAAAAAACCTTCAGTTGTATCTCTGCCAAGGAAATTGTTACACCGTTCCATATATTCTGTGATTTGTATATATTTTAAGCAGAGTCTTTAAATTGCTTCACTTTTAAAGAATACTTTGCTCTCCAGATTAAGGCTACAGACATTTACGCTTCATTGATGTTCTTTGGAGTAAACATGCAAAGGAGTGCACTTCATAGCAATTTCAGTGGCTATGACAAAGATGCAGAAACACAGGAGAGATGGACATCAGTCTTCAGCAAATGGTGAAGACCTATACCAGGTGACCATCCTTAGTCCCAGGAGCTTTTCTATTTTATTTAATAGTTCTTAATATTTGCTCCCTCTAACTGTTCTGCTTCCTCCATACTCAGTCTCTTTATCAAAATGCACTACTTTTGGCAACCTGATCCTTCCTTGTTTGGCCCATTCTCAACATGAGCGAAAAGGACAAGATTTGTGAATTTCTAAAATCTTCACACAATATTTAATCATCTATTGACAGATTATATATATGTCGATTCTCTCTCTCTCTATGTCATATATATATAGAATTGGCTTCTGTCTACTTTGGCCTGAAATTATTCATGAGCAAATTAGTGAATTTATCCATTAGTTCTTTTAACTGGTAGCATGGTTATAAGAAGAAATTGGCACACATTCTTGGACCAAAAAATGCAGGTATTTTGCAAAGCAGTGGTTGCCTGCGTTATTTTGGTAAAGAGACAGTGCCATTTCATCTCCTCATGCTGCCATAATTCGAAATACTTTTCATTGATTTGGTTAACTACATCAATTCCCAGAAAGAAATTTAACTAAAAACATTGCTACATCATTTCCACTGTTGGAACCAAAGGACTGAAAGGAGCAGAAATATCTACTCTCTGTCTCTGTGTTCATGTTGAACTGATAACATTTCAGTGGGTTCCAAACCACCTAAAAATGCAAACTATTTGTGCATATCATATCCTATATAAGTGTATACATAACTGATCTATTTTTCCTGACATTTTCGGCCATTTTTTCATTTGGTGACAGGCAACATCAAGTTGTATGTCAACAAGTATGGTTTCCATACATATGATTAACGGCTTCACTTTGGGGGGGGGGGGGAATTATATATTTAAAGCTGTTTTGCAATTTTCTCTCTTCGCTTGGCACAAACACAGTGAGAGGCAAAACTCCCTTTCCAAATGGAAGGCTATGCCTAGCATGTGTATTATTTAGCTTCAGGGAAAAACTTATTTTGAAGTCCCTTTGCTTGTTTTGCAACTTAAAAAGAAAATAGGTGTAGCAGGCTTCCGCTGTTTTTGAAAACATAATTTCCTACTTCCTGCTTTCCCCAGAAGGTGTCACTGTTGCGACTGCCAGGTGGCAATTTTATTAAAACATATTAAGGATATTCTAGCAGTCTAATATTAAGCTAAGTCATTCCTATATGTTCAATCTCCACCCACATCTCTGTGGACCTTGAAAGAGGTGACAATCATTAAGGTAATCAAGGATAAAATGGGATGACAATTTATATAAACAAAGATGCAAAGCCAGTACATCAACTATGACTATGACACAGCCAGAAATAATTAAAGTAGAAGACTTCTCATCTTATAAAATAATTTGTAAAAGAGAGGATGTGTAGTTGGGGGTGGTGGTGACAGAATTGGTAAATTTAGTCCTGTACAAAAAATAGTAATTTTCTGAAAACTTAAAAAAAAAAAAAACTTTGGGGGGTATAACTTCAACTTTTTCAGTAGCTCTTTAGTTTTAGTCTCAATTTGAACTTTGCAAATATATATATATATATATATATATATATATATATATATAATGTTGTTTATTTTTATTTTTTTTAAAAAATGAAAATCATATGCTGCAAAACAGCATGTCTAATGTCTGGGTTGCACAATGTCAAGAAAGAAAATGAAAGGGATAAAAGCTTGCGAGGGAGCAGATAGGTTGGTTTCTAAATTCTTACACCATTTCTAAATACTGACAACTTTTTGGTGGCCCATATTTACATTCAGTTCATCGGTATTTGTACACAGGATCATTTTGGAACAGAACTGAAGAATATCAAGCGAGTGAAATTTCAGTTTAGATCAAAATTATGCTGCAGGGGGGAAAAGCTTAATAGGAAGCTAAGGGCAAATGGCTACAGTATTTCAGTTACACAGGGCACACAGTTACCTATGTTATTTGTTGTGTCAAAGGCTACTTATTTTGAAGTCGCTTAGTTTTTCTTTGTTCTGCTGCAGATAAAACAAACTGGAAGCAGGGTTCCACTAGATATGTGTGTGTGCATTCTGGATTTCATATTACAAGCTTTGGTATTGTTTTAATTAAAAAAATCTAGCAGTGGGAAATAACTATATTATCATATAGCAAAAAAATAAAAATAAATCAGCCTTGTGCACCTTATTTTTGCCGCAACAGACTAACACAGCAAAGCTTATGAAAACTGCTGCTTACAGGAAAAGTTTTCCTGAGTAGTGTCTTAAGTCCAGAGTTAGAAGGAAGCTCTACACATACACACACAAACAAACACAAACTCACAGCATTTGCTGCTAATGTAAGCCACAAAACAGTAAAATAATGCTAAATGTTATATGTACATATCCTAATCTACTACTTTTCTACCCTTTGTATTTTATAGATATATAAAAAAGGAAAATGCTAACATCCATGGTAGCTTTTTTAAAAGAGAGAGAGAGAAAGAGAAAGAAGGCAAAAAATATTTATATGCTTTGCACCATATTTTTTATCAGTCATCCATTCTGTGTTCAAGTTTACAACAAAAACTTGCAAGCGTTTCTCTCTCTTTGCATTTCCAGCCCAAATCAATTAAGAAGAGAACTTTGCTGTAGCTAGCAAGCCTGGCCGGTAGAGGCCTCTTCAGATGTGCCTTATGATTAAGGACCTTTCGAATGTGCCTGAAATCATATGCTGTTTGCTTAACTACTTGAAAGATTCTGTTGCATAAGGGAAAGAGAGAGAGAGAGAGAGAGAAGAGAAAAGAAAAGATCGCTCTTTAATGCCCTTTAAGTTGCAAGATGTTGATTAATGTTGCCCTTTACATTAATGATGTTTCAAGTAAAAGAAAACAAATTTTAAATGGATAAATTCTATTGAGGATGCATTAATTAAGCAGAGATTTTACCATATGCTGTGGCTGGAGTTCAGGCCGGCCTTTCTGTTGTTGTTACCTGTGTAAAATCCACCCATCCTCTACATGAATGCCCAAGCTCAATAGCCATTTGAATGAAGGCTTTAGTTTGATTCGCCATACAAGGGGGACTGTGTCAGTGTGTTTTCTTTCTAGGAGTCACTAAGTGATTTCTATATCTGTTGTCATGGTGATATTGCAAAGCAGGGGGAAATGGGGGAAAGAGGGGGCAACTTCAGGCTTTCTCTCCACACCCTCTGCACTGAGAAACGAAGATGTTGTTTAGCAGGCCCTATAAAACATTGGTCCTTCTATGGGGGCCTTCTTTTTGTTCCCTGATTGTCAATAAAACTCATTTTAAGGGGGACAAGGACATCTAAATGTCATCTGTCACCGTGTTAGAGAGATTAAGTTTGTTTAGGAACTTGTGCAGGGACAAAAGGCGCGCTATTTGCTGGGCAGATACAAAACCGGGCAGTGACTATCAGGGTGGGGGTGGGACTCTTGATTGAGAAGGAGCCGTAGCAAAAGGCCTGGGAGGAAAGATCAGCTCACTTGCAGGTGATGGCACAAGGATGCTTGACATGACAAGCATCACAAACACACAAACCGAAATAAAGATGGTGTTCAGTTCAAGCCCTGTTTGCTTCCTGGAACCGCAAATTTCTTAGCACGTATCTATAATAGACCCAAGCCTTTTGATAGCAGCCAGCCTGTTTAAAAAATATGACACACACACCTGATAGCCCTTGAATGAATTATAAAAGAAGAGGGGGGGACAGGGAGGGGGGGAGATTCTCTCCCCCCCCACCCGTTCCCTCCCCCAGGGAAAATCCAACAATAATAGGTGCTGCATTAACTCAGCATTTTCTCCATAATGAGGCTAAATGGTAGTACAGATTAATGAAGACATTGGTGTTATTAAAATCAAATCCTGCAGTTCATATGCTTTTCTTAATAATGAACATTGTGGCTATTGGAGACGAAGAAAAGGACTCCCCCCGCCAATTAATTTGGCACAAATCCCAGATCTCATTCAACCAGAACCTATCCAGTGCAAAACGCAGCCCATGGCCTTTCTGTTCCAGAGCTTTTTTGTTTTACATTTATGTTCATCTGGGGGAAAGGCTGGGCTTTTCTTTTATCGGAAATTTCTTTTTTTCTTTTTAAGCGAAGAGTGATCTCTCAGCTTAGATATCCATTAAACTAGGTGGCCCAGCCATATTGATTTTGACACAAAGGTTGGCTGCAAATTAAGTAATGAGTGTTCTTATGATTACTTGAGCTGCCATAGAGCATTTGCATACCTTTCGGAAAATAACACATATTGATGATCATGTGGTATGTTTGGAAAGAAAGGAAGATATTTTCGAGTGCAAGGTACTCTCTACCCCAGACAGGGGTAACTGGACAATTTGCAGTGTTTTGGTTGCTGGTGGTAGTGGTGGTATTGCACACCCTCCAACATTTCTCTGATGAAAATAGGGACACCCTATTCCATTATTATTATTATTATTATTATTATTATTATTATTCCCTGCACATCTGATTGCCCCAGCCACTCTGGGAGACTTGCAACACATATAAAATCATAATTAACCATTAAACATTTTTTAAAAACCTTTCTTATATAGGGCTGCCTTCAGATGTCTTCTAAAGGTTGTATAGTTACTTACCTCCTTGGTTCAGGGGTCACATAACTCCAGACCCTCTAACATTTCTCCGATGAAAATAGGGATGCTGTAAGGGAAAGTGGGACATTCCGGGATCAAATCAGAAACTAGGCAGTTTCTGTAAATCAGGGACTGTCCCTGGAAAATAGGGACACTTGGAGGGTCTGGTATTGTTTTGGCTGCCTCTGCTACTACCATTAGTGCTACAATAACAGCAACCATTTCCTGTATTGCTGCCAAATGCTTACTGAGGAGCACGATGGTGTTTTAGCATAGCCTCCTTTACGAAATGCTCAACACACACCACATATGTTATCTCAGTCATTCCTATAGCATCCTTCTAAGTTAAGCAAAGTATTATTATGCCCACATTACAGATAGCAGCGTGGATGGGTTGGGACTGAGAAAATAGTTACTTTGCAAGTGCTACCTAGAAGGGCTCATGCAGTGATGCTCACTGAACAAGGACTGTCTTGGCTGATGCTTCATTCAGTTAGGAAGGGGCAATGTGGGGCAGTGGATAGCATTAATCTCTAGATCAAGGAGGTCAGCGCTGAAATCCCCATGCGGGCATAAAATTCAGTGATCTTGGCCCAGTTTTGTATATCTCAACCTACGCCACCCTAAAAACCTGGAGGGATAAAAAATGTAATTATTAATACAATGGAACCTCAGTTTTCGAACATAATCCATTCCAGAAGTCCGTTCGACTTCTGAAACATTTAAAAACTGAGGATCAAAGGGCTGTTAGCCATTTTCATTTAGAAAATGTGGCGTAGTCAAAAACGGAAGCATTCACTTCCAGGGTTTTGGCATTCAGCTTCCGAAACATTTGGCAGCTGAGACATTGGAAAACTTAGGTTTGACTGTAATGTTTGTTCACTAGACTTAGTCCATCTTTATTACATGGTAACAGCAGAGTGGTTTCCAACTTAATATTGAATAAACTACCTAAATGATAAAAGGGACACGGGTGGCGCTGTGGGTTAAACCACAGAGCCTAGGACTTGCTGATCTGAAGGTTGGCGGTTCGAATCCCCTTGATGGGGTGAGCTCCCGTTGCTCGGTCCCTGCTCCTGCCAACCTAGCAGTTTGAAAGCACGTCAAAGTGCAAGTAGATAAATAGGTACCGCTCCGGCGGGAAGGTAAACAGTGTTTCCGTGCGCTGCTCTGGTTCACCAGAAGCGGCTTAGTCATGCTGGCCACATGACCCGGAAGCTGTACGCCAGCTCCCTAGGCCAATAAAGCGAGATGAGCGCCGCAACCCCAGATTCGGCCGTGACTGGACCTAATGGTCAGGGGTCCCTTTACCTTTGCCTTACCTAAATGATGCTGGGGGAAGAACCCATAGCTCAGTGGTAGTGCACATGCTTCTGATAATAAGAGCTGTGTTGAGTCAGGCCAAAGGCTGATCTAGTCTAGCATCCTGTTGTCAAAGTGGCCAACCAGGTGCCTATGGGAAACTCACAAGCAGGACCTAAGCTCAACAGCACTCTCAAATACTGATACTCAAAGACATAGTATGCCTAGTCATCATGACTAGTAGCCATTCCTGTCTTTGTCTTCCACGATTCTGTCTAAGCCCCCTTTAAGGTAAAGGTAAAGGTACCCCTGCCCGTATGGGCCAGTCTTGACAGACTCTAGGGTTGTGCGCTCATCTCACTCTAGAGGCCGGGAGCCAGCGCTGTCTGCAGACACTTCCGGGTCATGTGGCCAGCGTGACAAGCTGCTCTGGCGAGCCAGCACCAGCGCAGCACACGGAAACGCCGTTTACCTTCCCGCTATAAAGTGGTACCTATTTATCTACTTGCACTTAAGGGTGCTTTCGAACTGCTAGGTGGGCAGGAGCTGGGACCGAACGACGGGAGCTCACCCTGCCGCGGGGATTCAAACCGCCGACCATGCGATCGGCAAGTCCTAGGCGCTGAGGTTTTACCCACAGCGCCACCCGCGTCCCCCTTAAAGACATTCAAATTGGTGGCCCTTAATGCATCTTATGGCATTGAATTTCATAGTTCAACTATGCACTGTGTGACACAGAACCTCTTCATCTGTAACGAGTTGCAATACAGATGATTGGAACCGCAACAAAACAAGGGGTTCCCCCTCTTCCGAGATTGACAATCTAATGTCTTGATGCTCCATTTAGTGTTTAAATCAGTTGCCGGATAAACACTTGGGATGGTTATCAAAATTAATTTAACAAATTCTTAGAATATAACATGCTGCTTGCTATTCAGTCTATAATTCCAGGAATCCAAAAAATGCTTAGAAAGTCAAATGGGAAATAGAGTTGTGGAACAGAGTACCAGTCACCTGTGCCAAGTGTGATTTACTGTAATCTATAAATTGGTCAAACTACCTTGCAGTTCTCCACATCTGTAAAAACCCTTAAACTTGAAAATAAATATTCAAAACATTCGTATTTTCTCTTTTGTTTTTATGCTTGTTTTAATGTTTCTTTTTCTGTAAGTTGCTTTGAGGTCACTTTGTGAAAACGGGATACAACAACAACAACAACTGAAATGAGTGCTGTGTAATCTGGAACTCTTGGGGTTTTAATCTAACCTCCACATAACAACAACAACAACAAATGCTCCAAAAAAGCAAGGAAATTCAATAAGAAAGCCCTTACTCCCACTCCACAGAACGTTTACAATAATACAACTGCAAATCTTAATAAAATTGAAACTGCTATATTATATTATGACGCTGACTTCGAAAAAGTAAAGAAGTTTTTTTGGTTTTTTTAAGGCAACAATAGTTCTTCTGGATCTAATCCTTTTAATAAATTTGAACAATTTTCACAGTTTTCAAGTACAGGATTTATTTCAGAAAGTGCAACCACGACTTCTGCCTTGCTGTCGGCTATATTATTATTATATGCCACAGTGTGCATGGAAGCAAAGCTTAATAAGATCATTCTAACACATTTAGAGCACTTCTATGGGCATAACTGGACTTTAGATCTGGCAAGTTAATAAATATATAAGCCTGATCATAACCTTAGGGGCAACTTTCTATGTTGGCAAAAAGCTACAAGCAATACGCAGCCTAAGAAATCCATGCTAAGTTTGTACCTTTTCCATCTTTAGCAGATAGTCTGAAAAATTGTTTTTTGTCTGTGGGAGGCTTTGCGGCATGCAAGCATTATGGAGAGAGATGGCACATCTGGAAGCCCATCTGCATCCACATTACGAACTGGTTGGTTGCATTTTTAAAATAAGTTTAAAAAAATACAGATGAGAACATCCATCCACATGCAGGTGCACTTGCTCTTGTGTCTGTGGCTAACTTTTTTGAAGTCCAGACCTCATGGACTTCAGCCTTGCTCAGGGTGAACTCATTAGTTAAGTCTAAAAAGTTGCCACAATCCCGCAACATCCATCAGATGACCATCAGCCCTAGCAGATCTGAAATAAAAGGTGTGGGTGATTGTAGTGCTTAGAAGATCATTAAGAAGGCCCCTTAGTTGATGTGGGTTGGCCAAGTTAAGGGTCAGTTAGGGGGCAATCCCTGTTAATGCTGATGCAGCCCCATGTGGTTCCGCCCAGGGGGGCGCCACAGTGTGCCATTTTGGCACCCCCTCAGGGATGGCACCCAGGGGGATCCACCCCCACCGCCCCCACCTTTCCCCGTCCTGATTGGACAAGGAGAGATCCTTGTGCTGATGGAATGAGATCTTTAGCACTATCTTTTATCCCACCTATATTTGGTCTGCCAGGCCTTCCCAGCTGGATGGATAGGTGTCTGCCATAGGTGTCCGTTTTTTGTTTTTTTTTTAACATTCATATTCTGTATATTTTGTTTGCTGCACTGGTCTACATATATGGAAGGCAAATTAATGAAGAGGAAGAAGAAAAAGAAGAAGAAGAAGCATCCCCCACCCACTCCAATTGATGCATTACCTGGAATGGGAGGTCAGCAGTTTTTCTATTTCTCTCATTCATCTCTTCTTCTCTTCCTCAGCATTAAAGGTAAAGGGACCCTTGACCATTAGGTCCAGTCATGGCCAACTCTGGTGTTGCGGCGCTCATCTCGCTTTATTGGCCGAGGGAGCCAGTGTACAGCTTCCAGGTCATGTGGCCAGCATGACTAAGCCGCTTCTGGCGAACCAGAGCTGCGCACAGAAATGCCGTTTACCTTCCCGCTGGAGCGATACCTATTTATCTGCTTGCACTTGGACGTGCTTTCGGACTGCTAGGTTGGCAGGAGCAGGGACCAAGCAACGGGAGCTCACCCCGTCGCAGGGATTCAAACTGCCGACCTTCTGATCGGCAAGTCCTAGGCTCTGTGGTTTAACCCACAGTGCCACCCACATCCCTTCCTCAACATTAAGTGGACATAAATTTATTCAAGTTCCCAAATTCAATTCTGTTTTGGAATTTGGTTTAGCTCTAAAATTGTATGCAAAAACGAACAAACAAAAATGTTTGAGAAGAAAAGTTTTCCCTGTGCTTTGTACATCTATCTGCAGAATTTTGGGAGAGCCCATTGTCACCTCCAAGGTAATAGACAGCAGCACAGGAAGCGTCTTCATAATGAGCCAAGAGCTAGCTCAGAATTACCAATGCTAGCTGTGGTTCTCCAGGTGTTTTGGTTCTGCTACCTGGAGAAGCCAGGAATTAAAGCTGGGGGTTTTATACATACAAAGCACGTGAGCTGTCACTGAACTGAAGCCCTTCTTGGATGTTTTGCAGAATTCTTATACAATGTCAACCATTACATAAAATGTTCAACAACCGAGGTGCAAAGGGCAGTCTCCAAAGTCAATGGAGAAAATTGGGGGGAAACGCAGTGGAAGCCGTTCAACTTCCGAGGCGTGTTTGAAAACGGAAGCATTTACTTCTGGGTTTCCAGCATTCGAAAACCAAAATGCTTGGCTTCCAAGATGCTCGAAAACCGAGGTGCCACTGTATAATCATACACACCCAAAAATGACAAACAAAACAATACTTTAAATCATTTTTTTTTAAAAGTCTGTGAGGCTACAAGAGGACAATATGCCACCAGATGCTCTTGCTAGAAAGATGGGGAAAGTGCGGATTCCCCCCTGTACTTGGATTGATTTTTGCTTTGAATTTTGAGTTTCCTTTCAGACTCCAAACTCAAAGGGAAACTCGAGGGATGCAAACTCATGTAGATCAAAACTATTTCTATAGACCTCTGAATATCATACAACTCTCGACTCAATGGAGAATATGAAATAAGAAAGCTTGAGATGCAGAACATAATAATAACACATCCTACAGAAAAAAGTAAGGTAACCAAAACTGCTTTGTCGATTATGGTTCATCATGCTTATTAGTGGGTACTGTTATGACATTTTTTCATGAAAAATCTGCCTTTAAAACCCACTGGAGGTACCATATATTCAGAATCACTCTTAGGACTTTTCTCTTTAGTGCTAAGCTGAACCGGGGATGCACATTTCCCAGACATTATCCTTTTATGGAACACCCCTACTTTCACCAATTTTCCATACCCCACCCCCCTTGTGAAAGGAAGCGACAAGGGGCAGTTCTTGAGATGAATGGTGCTGTGATTGCCAAGGCAACCAGGCTGATACTTCCTCACCTTAATTCAGTTGTTGCACCCCTCACTCGCTTGCTTATTTATTTATTGCAGTATTTAGGCTGCCTTATAAGCAAAATTCCGAGGGTAGTTAGAAAGAGGGGGAAAAACACAGTTTAAAATTAAGTATAAACTCATCATAAAAGAGTCACAGAGCTTAAAGACAGCTTTAAGTCAAAACAGATTAAAAGGCCTGAGGATTTTTTTTTTTTTTTTAAGGCCTTTGCCTGGTGTAAGAAATGACAGTGAGCTAAGTGGCAGGCATCTAAGGTGCCACCACTGAAAAGACCCTCTTTCCCTTTGCTACCTGGGATACCTCAGTTGGTCAGGGAACCTGTAGATAGGGAAAGAGGAGGAATTCATTTCTTTTGCGTTTTAATTAAAGCCTTCCCAATTGGCACTTCCTGAACCAATATGTGAGGTGACTGACTCAGGCGGCAGAACTCACAGGGACAGCAGATCCTCCAAGAAATACTATTGCCACGGTGGCAACGACAGCCATATTGGAGGCCACCTTTTCAGCAGCTCCCCCAAAATGCCGTCTCTATAGCAGCCTCTGGGCAAATAAGAGGTGCCTCTGGTCTCTCTACCCACCCCTTGTTCCTGATACAGTGGTACCTCTGGTCACGAACAGAGGTGTAGGAAATCAGGTGGTACCCAGTGTGGAAAATTTCTTGTCACCCTCTCCCCCCACATTTTTTTTTTTTTTTTTTTTTTGCCTGCAAAAATAGTTTTACGTTATTACATATTTGCTTACAAAGGAATGTGGATTCTGGGCCTCTGCTAACAAGTAGGCGACTATGGACAGATACCTAAATCTACAGGAAGGATTGTGTTTTGGCTTGTGTTATTTATATTTATTTATTTATATTTATTGTTTATTTATTTAATAAAATTTATTTTAAAAAACCTGCAAAGTGGTTTACCAAAACAAAAAACAAAAAAGCACCACAGCAGAAAAATCAAGAAAACTTGAACAATCCTGCTTTAAAACACACAAAAGCTAAAATATTAAGATTAAAATTACTTCAACTTCCTAAGCATCTAGGAATGCTTGCCTAAAGAAGAATGCTTTTAGCAGGTGCCCGAAAAGAGTCCAGCAAAGGCACGTGCTTTGTTGCAATAGGCGGTGAGTTCCAAAGTGCAGGTGCTGTCACAGTAAACAATGCAGTACAGATATTATGTGTATATCTTGACCCTGCTCCACTGAATCGAAATTTCAGGCTTCACGATATAGGAAAACAGCCAGGTAAACAGCTATTTTCATGGAGGAGGGTCAAGGTATTAACTGATATGCATGGAATTTCATATATAGCTATATAATCCCTAGTGTAGTAAGATAAGACCTTTGGAGCAGGCATTTTCAAAAAAAGTTTTTTTATGAACCGCCCTAGTAGGGCAGTAATTGTTCCTTGATAATTTGTCACCCCCCTCCATGATGGCACCTGGGGCAGCCCCCCGCCCCCCTTCCTACACCCCTGGTTACTAACTTAATTCGTTCCAAAGGTCCGTTCTTAACCTGGAACCGTTCTTAACCTGAGGTGGCACTTGAGCAAATGGGGCCTCCCACTGCCGCCATGCGATTTCTGTTCTCATCCTGAGGTAAAGTTCTTAACCCGAGGTACTACTTCCGGGTTAGTGGAGTCTGTAACCTGAAGTGTTTGTAACCTGAGGTGTTTGTAACCTGAGGTACCACTGTATAGCTCTTCACACACCCCTTCTAATAATAATAATAATAATAATAATAATAATAATAATAATAATTGTACCCTGCCTATCTGGTTCATGTATTGCTGTACACACACACGAATAGAACCCCCATGCAAAATGGTCACCTCCTGCATTTAAGACATTCAGGAAAATTACATTCCGCAATGAACTAAAAGTGGATTAAAACAGGCATCGCCATTCGATATATCTGGGTAGGCTTGCCTAAACAAAAATGTTTTTATATTCACTGGTGTTTTATATAGTGGGCTGAAAACCTGCATGTCACCCCTGAATGCCCATCAATGGGAGATGATCTGCTCTTACCAGAGAGTGCTGGCCTACGAAGGGACAGGGCTGTGCGCCTTATGGCCCGGTGCCAAGCCTAGAGAATACCAAGCAGTGCTGATAGGCACTGACAGCATCATTGGCCTGAACCCGAGTATATCACGGTACAATAACTGCACCAGAGTTGGTGAAGGGCAGATCCACACTATATATTTAAAGCATATTCAGTACGCTTTCAAATAATGTTCCCCACGGAAAAAAAGAATCCTGAGATTGTAGTTTCCATCTCCCAGAGCTATAATTCCTAGCACCCTTAAACTATAGCAGCCATAGGCTATTGGCTATGAAATATATCTGCTTCGGGTATCTTGTACAAGTTACCATAGCCTAATTGATATGATGTATTTCCATGTGTAGGCAGACATGTTTGTTGGCTTTTATGGGCATGGCAATCATTTTATAAAGCTATCCTTTCAAGTTGTGTATTTTATGTATGGAACAGATTATAACTACCTTCACAGCCGGTTATGCCTCCATTGTATTCATTTGGATTTTTCACTTCATTTCATTTCACTTCTAATTTGTAAACCGCCTTTCTATATTACTATACACGAGGCAGTTTGCAAGCTGAAGAAACAGCAAAATAGACAGCAATGATCACACACCTAATAACAACAGACAAAAATGAATTATTTTAGGATAAGTTGCTTAGGAAGAAAATGTGTACACCAAAACTGCATGCAGAAATATGTTTATTGGGAGAAAATAGTAGTAAAGTACTGAAGGCCTTTCTGAGGTTTTTTTTCTTTTTTTATTGCTGATTGAGCAGAAATTCGGAGAACTGAATTTATGATTGGAAAAATGAGAAACAGGAAACAAAAAATGACAGGTCCTTCCATCTCTCCTCTCCACCACATCCGGACAGGCCCAGGTACTTTAAATCCAATCAGTTTGAGCATCATCAGACTCTTACTGAGCCTCAGGCCACAGAAGGAGTCCCACTGCCAGTCCATGAGCCTCTTGAGAGCCAAGGAGTGGTGGGATGTGCTTCCTCACACTGATTATTTGGATATAAAAGGTATGGACCAGTGGCGTAGGAAGAGGGGTGTGGTGGGTGCAGCGCTGTGGGTTAAACCAGAGAGCCTAAGGCTTGCCGATCAGAAGGTTGGTGGTTCGAATCCCCACGACGGGGTGAGCTCCCATTGCTCGGTCCCTGCTCCTGCCCACCTAGCAGTTCGAAAGCACATCAAAGTGCAAGTAGATAAATAGGTACCACTCTGGCGGGAAGGTAAATAGCGTTTCCGTGCGCTGCTCTGGTTCGCCAGAAGCGGCTTAGTCATGCTGGCCACATGACCCGGAAGCTGTCTGCGGATAAACGCTGGCTCCCTCGGCCAGTAAAGCGAGATGAGTGTCGCAACCCCAGAGTCGGCCACGACTGGACCTAATGGTCAGGGGTCCCTTTACCTTTATGTGGTGGTTCCTCCCCCCCCCAAAATGGGCTCACAACAATTTTTTTTTGAAAAAATAACTCCTGCACCCACTGCACCTCCCTTCCTATGCCACTGTTAGCTAGGTGAGGCAGGGGGCACTGGGCGCCACGCCACGCCACGGGGCCTGCAGCATGCCTGAACCACGCGTCTCTCCTGAGGGGGAGGTGGCGGGCGGACTGCCTGCAAGCTCCATGCTGCTTTTTTGAGCAGTGTGGGGCTTGCGTCTTTCCACCACCTCAGCTGCCCTATAGCTGAGGGGGAGGCTGTGAAGAGGCTCCATGCAGTGCACCCTGCCTTGGCTCTCCCCGCCCCCTTGGGCAGTTCGCCCTACCCCTGGCAGCAGGACATGCGTGCCACGCTGGACTGCTTCCAATGTCAGTCCTACACATTGAAAAGAATGGACATGAGTAACTTAGGTCCATTAATTTCAACAGATCTACACTGAACGTAACTTTGAGGGATACTATCCTAGATATCTCTCTCCCTGCTTTATAACAAAATGAATCAGTGCAGATTCGATTGTCTCATTTGATCCCTTCACCCCTGAATGTTCTACTTTAAGTGAATTCTGCACAGACAGAGAAAAACTTTGGGACATCAAACTGGAAGATCAAACAACTTCGCCTTTGGAAATACAAACTTATAATCCCAGCAATTCTGTGTTAGAAAAGTACAGAGATTTTCTAACATTAGTCTCAAACTAACCTGGTAACTTAAGGCAATAGCCATGTAGAAAAAGGCACAGTTGCTTCCTGGTTGCCAGAATAATGGAAATCATCATCATCATCATCATCATCATCATCATCCTCTGTTTTAGTGTGTCCTGTTGTTTCATCAAGACAAAATATCAGTGTGTTTCATAGTTTGATAATAAGTGAATAGCTTAAAACAACATTGGGGAGCTGTGCCTCAGTGTGTATTATCATTAAAAACAGCCGTGCCTCGGAGCAGTTCAGCAGTCTTGCTTTGTACAAACTGCTTTGAGTTGGAAAATGTGTCTCTTTAAGCTCATCGAGTTCTCTGCGCGAGGGCTTGGTCCAGTTTTTTTGCACTAGGTCAGCTAATAGTATTATAATCAGGTATTGGATATTTGCTTTCTTTGGAATGGAGTGTTACGAGGAGATAGATTTCAAACACACACTAAAACGGTTCACGTCCGAACTTACAAAGAGTAGTGAAGTAACCAAGAGTCCCCTGTTTCCCCTCCACCTCCCGTTTTTAGAAACGTGCTCTTGTTTGGAAAAGGTTGATATAATTTCATTTTGACAGTGTTCCCTTGCCAGGAACATCTGAGGCACAGCTGAGGCAAATTAACAATGCAACTCCAAAGCTTTATTTTCAAAGATCAATTAGAGATGTATTTTCACTTCTAATAGGGTCCTTCTAATACCATCTTCCATGTGAGCCTCTCCTTTCATTTCAGTAAAAGGATAACACAAGATACCAGCTGATGAAAGAGCCTTTCAGATCCTCTTGAGGGTGTTCTGATGGAATGGCACATATTTGGTTACAATTAGTAAGGCAAACATTTTTTCCTTGTTATCTCTCCTGCACTTGCCCAAATGATGTAAAGAGCTTGTTGGAGGGGTGGCAGTGATGGTGATGAACCAGTACTTGATTTCTTTTTCAGCAAAGCAAATGCTGAAATGTCGTTCTTTGAGCCTCAGCTGACCAGTTACGGGAATCCTCTTTTGAATATGGTAAAATAGAACAACGGCAATGCAAGTCTTATGCGTGTACCAGAACATGGGAATAATAGCTATAAGGGGCAGCTAATCCTCCTCTCTTACTGGATCTCTTTTTTTTTTTAAATAATATTTATTAAGATTTTCAAAAAAAAAGAAAATACAGAAAGCAATAATTAAAATACGTTCATAGCCTTATTTTCATAAATCCACTTTCTGGGACTCCCCCCTTCCCCCACCCCTACCATATTCCTTTTTCATATTGTTGGCTCCACAAGCTCTCAGTTCTGAATAAAAACTTAATTTGTTTAAACCATTATTCGAATTTAAAATTTCTACACTCCACATCAATACCCTTAATAAAACACAGAAAACTTCTTTCCCAGGGCCCACCCCATTTTCATTCCACAATTTCCCTTTTTTTTAATAATAGAAACACCCCACATAATAAAAATATCAGAAATAAGAAATAAAGAGTATAAAAGATGAGACAAAGCCAGTTCAAAAAAAAAGAAGTTGACAAGCCTTTGGATTTTAGTTCTCCCCCCCCTGTCCCCGGTTTAATTTCCCCCTGACCACCAAACCATATTATCCGCCTGGAATTCTTACAATCCATGAATCACCTATTTCCCCCAACTCCTTGCTGGTTTTTTTTCCTTTTTTTCCCTTTCATAATTATTTTTAGAACACTTAACTTCAAATCTTTAATAAAGCTCCCCCCATTGTTCTTTCCAAATTATAGTCCAGTTTCCTCTTGTTCCGCTGCTGAAACGTTCTAATTCAGAAGCTTAGTAAGTCTGCAGGGATTATTGTTATTCAGGAACTAAAACTTGCGTTCAGTCCCTTCCTTTCTTCAATAGAAAATTCTATTGTCTCCTTTAGCTGAACACCCTGTAGACAAAATATTATTTCCGTTTTGCAGCTTTCCCAGAAGATAACCAGTCCTGTAAAATTCCAATGGTGTTTTTTTCACTTACGACCATCTTTGTAATGTCCCGAAACTCCTCTAGGGGGATTGTTATAACTTTGTCTTCTCTAGTCCAAAAGTCCGATTGTTATCCATATTTTCGCCATTTTGTATCCAAGTTTTAACGAGTTGTAGCAAATTGTAACAAATTTAGCCAGCAAAGTTCTCATAATAAAATCCTCTCTGCTTTCCGACTTTGACAGCTACTTTGACAGCTGTCAAAATCTCCGACTCTTTTCACCAGGCTCTCTCTTCAATCACCCCGGTTCCCAGGGGGGGGGGGGTTACGTTTCTTCTCCCTCAATTCATCCTCCAGCACAGTTCTTATGATTCCCCATCGTGGAATTCTTAGTGATTATCAGCAATACAAATCTTTTTGGACCTTGGTTTCCCCGTCCTTGTCTTGAAAGGTTTACAATAGGGGGGGGGACTGACTTCCTTTTTGGATCCCCCCCCGCTCGTATCCAATTCAAAAAGAAATTCTTTTTTTCCTCCTTTTAAACCCAGTTTCCAAAATACTCACGGGTTGTTATCTAAAAGTCCGAATTTTCAATAGAAGAAGTCAGCGCTCTCCGCCGGATGGCATGCGGCTGCGCTCGGCAGGGATAGCAGAGGACTCAAAGCACCACGCTTCTCCCCGGCACCCGATCCGTAGCCTTTAAAAAGGCTCCTTCACGAGTCGGGAGGGCGCTAGCGGTGCCAGCCGAGTCTCCATGTCCACGACCCTCGTGGCCGTGGTTTTTAAGGGTCCCCGCATCGCCGGTGCGGTAGGACCCAGCCCCTGCCGAGCAGGCTCCCTCCGGAGCTCGGAGGGAGTCCGCCATTCGGCGATGGCGCCAACCCGGAAGCTCTCTTACTGGATCTCAACCTCGCAAGGCATGGATAAATGGCAATTCACATTAACTGGGACAACTGGGACCTGAAACTAAAAGTTGCTGTGTGAAGTGTTCCTAATTCAGGATTCTCCATTCCATTCCATCCTCACACCTGGCTTTCCATTTAATTCCACATTATAGGCATGCCTGATACGAGATATCTGCAGGCTTGAAACCATTCTGTGCTTTGCAGAACAACATATTTTGGGTGGTGAAATCCTAAGAGGATAAATCTCTAAATGAGGACTGAGAGTGTTCAGTGGCCACAGAATGTCAGGGTCAAACCAAGAAGAGAGGAGCCCAGGAAGGGAGTATATATATATATTTGTTTTGTTTTTAAATGTATTTTTATTAAAGATTTTCTTGATTTACAAAAGTGTGTGCAATGTCTCTCTCTCATATTTTTTTCCCCATGTAACATTTTTACAAATCAGTTTCATTTGTTGAAACATTAGGAAGAAAAGGGGGAAAGAGGTGGGGGGGTGAGAGGAAGGGAGTATATTGAAAAAAAGGAGATGGAACTCTGAACAGGAAGATTCCATGCTGCAACATTTCATTCCAGGCCCCATTAGTAGGACTGAGACTCCTTCCCTCACTAGCTGGGAGGAAGTAGCACCACACCCATTTCCTATTATTATTATTATTATTATTATTATTATTATTCTGCCCTATTATTATTATTATTATTATTATTATTAGTGTTTGTTTGTTTGTTTGTTTGTTTGTTAGTTTGTTCAGTTCATGAAACACTTGGTTGTCAAAACAAAACAAAATCCTCAAAGTGGTTCAAAAGATGAACCACGTTGATGTAAATTTAATTATTATTTTTTTACAAAAGTGAGCTAAAGGCACTTTGAGGCCACTATGAAGCATGTTACTATGTTATTTTAAAAAAGGAGAACATGGAAAAGAACATATTAACAACGGTCTTTCTGTCTGAGTGGTAGTTTTTTTTAAAACAACAACAATAATAAACAACAATCTAAGGTGATTCTGTGAGTGTGATTTTGTGGGGAGATGGTTGGCTAGGACTGTGTTGGCCCAGGATCACATCCCCTCTCTGCCCTGATGTCATCGAGTGTCTCTGGGCCTGGCATTTCCTCCCAGTACAATTACCTCACAGGATTATTTTGTGGAAATTATAGGAGGAAGAACTGTGTATGCTACCCTAAGATCCTCGGAGGAAGGGCAGGGTGAACATGTAATAAATAACGTTACTTTGCACTTCTTTCCGAAGGAACTCATGTTAAAGACTAGGGATTAATTAAGCAGCAGATGGTAGATCAACAAAAGTGATTTAATTAGCTGGCAGTCCTACTAAAGTGAAGTTTGTAAAATTGAGTTCATTCCTTTTCCTAAATTCTCCAGCACTTCCACTTCTGCCACCACGTGTTTTTGTCTTAAAGGAAGTATTGACCAAGTGGGAGGAACCCACTTTTATTAAGTTGTAGGGTTCCTGACTTTTCCTTTAAAGATGGGTCTCTATGTGCCCCACATCTGGAATCAAATGTCACATCAAGTTTGAGGCACTGGACTGCAGCTCCCATCAACCTGAGGCCTAGCTTGCTCTAGAGATTTTGGATAATTGCTCTTATCAGGGCTAGTCAGCACTGTTAACATCAACCCTTTTTGTTTTTCCAGGATGTCAAACAGAACTGCCCTGGTTTGTTTAGACCATTTATATAGTCCAAGGAAGATTAACCAGGAATTCCATTTACAAAATTTTCAGGTAATATGTGGGCATTGACCGTACTAGCTACGTGGATTGGGACACCACAAACCCTCCAACATTTCTCTAATGAAAATAGGGACATCCTATTCAATAATAATAATAATAATAATAATAATAATAATAATACTCCACCCATCTGAGTTGCCCTAGTCACTCTGGGTGGCTTCCGACATATATAAAAACATAAAAAACATTAAACATTAAAAAGTCCCCATGTCTTCTAAAGGTTGTACAGTTACTTATCTCCTTGGCTTGGGGGTCACATAACTCCATAATCCCCAGTATTTTTGCAGTGAAAATGGGGACATCCTACCATACCCGCAAACATTTCTCTGATGATAAAAGGAACACCCTAAGGGAAAAGCAGGACATTCCGGCATCAAATTATAAACGGGGACACCTTCTGTAAATTCGGGACTGTCCCTGGAAGATAGGGTCTAACACCATAGGATAAGGTGGTTTGTGTTGACTGTCTGGGGTGGGGGAAAATAAGAGTGTAACACACTGCTAGTTATAAAAGTAAGTGCTTTTCCATTGAAGTGCAGTCCTCCACCTTGCTGAAATAATAGCTCCTCATGGGAAAACACTCACTAACATGAAATGTGGGTGAATTCTCCCTCTTCCACCCAGAAAACGTAAAAATCTGTGATTAGCTTAATTTTAAAAACTACCTTCTGCCTCACTTAGCAGAATATATTTTGTTTTTCTCTTTTCCATTTAGATTTTAGCTATAATGCTTCATTTTTTTATTTTTATTTTACCCCATGCTGCAAATTATTGCTCATTATTTAGTTGGGAGATTGAAGTGGGCTAGGTGGTTTAAAGGTTCTTGAAACAGAAGAAAAGGAGTCCTTCAAAACTGTCACTGATTTAATTAACATTCAAGTCGGGAAACTTTTCAGCAACACAAGGGTGACTTTTTATGGTTATCAATATAAAATTACCTCTCTCAAGCTCCAGCTCCCCTGAAGAGGAGTGCAGTTATCGCTGGCACTATGGTAAATAAGTATTGGCAGAGTAATGTCTCAACACCTCTCCCTACAGATACTTGCGAGTGCCTGTGGGAAGCAGGACATCTCAAAATCCATTAAAATTGGCTGACCCAGTGAGCCCCTGGGCTGCTGATCTAAGGAAAGAGGTACAGATTCTCTGAAGGATGCCAAACATAGCAACGTCCTGGACTGTTGTCCTAAGAAAAGAGGTGCTGACCTTCTGAAGAAGACCAAGTTACGCCGCAGCTAGTGTACTGGGTTTTCCTGCAGAGAAAGCCATACTCAGTGCCTGAACTGATATTACTTCCCAAGATGAAGGGATATAGAAAAGCACCTCATCACATAAACTGAAGCGGTAAGGAGGTTCATGTTAGGTGCATCTGGTTCAAGGCAATCATCAGCACTCGAGACTTGAAAGCCTTTGTAGCTATGCCAGAATAAGTGCAACATTCTATGTGACTATGGCTACAGTCCTAGCCCCACTTAGCTGGGAGCAAGTGCCACTGAATTCAATGGGACTTACTTCTGGGTAGACACGGTTAGGATTGTGTTGCATGTCTAGCAGCCTGGTTCTTGTGGATAATAATAATAATAATAATAATAATAATAATAATAATTTATTATTTATACCCCGCCCATCTGGCTGGGCTTCCCCGGCCACTCTGGGCGGCTTCCAAAAGAATATTAAAATACTATAATACATCAAACATTAAAAGCTTCCCGAAACATGGGAATGCCCAAATCAGCACAAAAACTTCTGAACATTTACATACAAGATTCAATAATGCAATTCTCTAAAAGCAGAGAGCAGATAAAGTCATTATAGAGCTCCCAATGCAATTCTACTGCGTTATATGCTTGGAAAGAATGTAGACATCTTTATTGCATTCCAGTTAATCCCTGATTATTGTTGAGTTTTTGTTCGAAACTGATCTTTTAAATGTTGAGCTTCCTTTCCCCACTCAGCTTTTATCTATACAGCACGTTGTTAGTAGCATTGCAGAAATAGAAGACATCTGACAATTTTCCAGCTTTCAGACGTAGAAGATGCTGGGTTCAACTGAAAGGGCTTCCAGTTCCCTCCCAGTTCAAAGAGATTTATTTGTTTTACATCGGAAATGTGTTTCTTGTTCTTAAGAAATTTGCAGCTGCTCTGTTTTTGATGCCATCATAAATATTCATGATAATACTTTCAGTCCTCTGCAAATATAAGGTGACCTTAGACAACAATTCAGGCATGGGTAGCAGCATGGACCAGCTGTTGCTTTCTCCCTCCTCTCTGGAAGCATTACAGAGGCATCTAATGATTCTGAGGTCAATCCACCAAGCACTGCCCTATGGGGAATCTCATGCAAGCTTCACCAAAAATAATATCTGTGTATGCTTGGAATTAGGACCATGATGTAGCATCACCCTGGGGCATTGTGGGAAGTTGACAAAGGTGGGTGGCTCACAGCCGCCCATGGTTAAGTTAAGGTGGAGCCAAAGGGCACACACTGCAAGCAAGGCATGCTTAATTCTGTTTAGACCTTCACATGTTTGGCGCAAATGTCTGAGTAGTTTGTTTCATCTCAGCTGAATGGGCTTAGAAATTCCCCTTGCCTTTGGGAGCTATGTCTTATCAGGGTTCCTGTTCAACAGAACATTCTTAGCAATCTCCTTCAGAACTTTGTACCAAGCATGGGAAGGTCTAAACACAAGCCTGTGTACCTCTAATCTTTGTGGGCATCCCCCACATCCACAATTTTGAGTTTTTGTGTATTCAGGCAATACGGCTATTGTGACTCCAAAATGTGGGGCATTATTTACCCCTTTGGCAGGAGAAATATACAATTTTTCAGTTTTTGGATATTTATCACAGCTGAGCTGCTTGAGCACCACTTAGTAACTATGGTATTAGGTGGTATCTAAATGAGCAAAATAAATAAATGTACATACATGCCAAAGCTTGATGTCCAGAAGGCTACCTTACCCATGTTGATAATTCCATTAATCACCGAGTCTTATTTATTGGAGGGCATGTGTTGTGGTGAGATCACCTAAACTGCCTCCCTGTTGCAGGGTGGGATAGCCACAACACCCCATTGGTTGCCCCTTTGTTGCTGGGGCAGAAATTTGATAAGTTGGGTTGTCTATTGGCTGCTGAGGGGCTACTTAAGCTGCTGCACCTTGCTGGGAGCTTTCGCTTTCCTGGGAAGTGCATTGGATCACCCGCCCTCCCACCCTCTATTTAGGGCTGTTCCTTGGCCTTGCTATGCTTGTCTAGGGGTCATCGCTTTTGGAGCAGGGGCCCGGTAGGAATTTTGCCATTTGGCTGATTGGCTGGTGCCAGTTGGATTTTGCCTACCATGTAACAAATTGTCACAACTTTGTAAGGTTGGCGGTTAGGCATTGGTTCAATGTTTTGGGGAGGGGACGTGGTTGTCTGTGCCTGCCCCTCCATTGCTGCTGCTAGATAATTCCATTAAAGGAATCCTTGCTTTTATCTGAATGCTGTCAAGGGGCTAGGGCCACGCCAGAGTCCCTGGGAGCATCTGGGGTGAGCTGTGAGATCAAAGGAGTTCTCGCTCCCCCAGGATGCTTTCCCTTACTGACATATGGTGGTGCCCAGTGTCAGTCCTGTTCCTGCCACCATGCGGGTTCAGGTAGTCTGGAACCAATGCCTAAGCAACCACTCACATGCTGTAATCAATAAAGTTGTGGCCAAAATTAATGCCAAAAACCTTAAACTAAATTCTGTGTCTAATGTGTCTTTATTTTGGGGGTGGATTTGGGGGTCTTCACACGCAAATACCTGCTGCATTCCCAAACACACTTACTGGGCAGTAAATTCATCTAAACACAGTAGGACTTCCTTCCAAGAAGAAAAAGAAGACGAAGAAGAGTTTGGATTTGATATCCCGCCTTTCACTCCCTTTAAGGAGTCTCAAAGCGGCTAACATTCTCCTTTCCCTTCCTCCCCCACAACAAACACTCTGTGAGGTGAGTGGGGCTGAGGGACTTCAAAGAAGTGTGACTGGCCCAAGGTCACCCAGCAGCTGCATGTGGAGGAGTGGAGACTTGAACCCGGTTCCCCAGATTACGAGACTACCACTCTTAACCACTACACCACACTGGCTCTCGAAACCAGGCATAGAATCTGGGCCTGAGCAAGTGTGTGTTTATTGGAGCTGTGTCAGCTTCTCCAATCCAATTTGGGCCTGACCCAACCTGGGGCTGCCATACATCTGTTTCAAAGGCAGAATTGACATCCGGGGGGGGGGGGGAGAGGTGGTGCTTTGTCCTGGATCTTGTACAAGTAAATGGAGAGAAAAAAATGCTCAACAATTTTGGTGTCTTCCTAAAGAAAGCTCAACAACTTTCAGGGTGTCCTGTTTTTTTTTTTTTAAAAAATAATAATAATGATATGGCAACCCTAATCCAACCTAACCTGCATCTGGGGCGTGAAATGTATTGGGGGCCTCACACAGTATTTAATTGAGGTTTAAAACCCTAATGAAACATGCAGATAGGAAAGGGGAGGAGACACACACACACTTTGTGTGACACCCCTGCCCATGTTTCATTAAGGTTTGAAACCCTGATTCAGCATGCAGTGGAGGGAGGGGGGCAGAAGGACATGCGTGCAGGTTCTCCCCTCTGCTTCCTTGCCACCCAACAGCTCTTCTTCTGGCAGCCCAGGATCACTGCAGATGGATCCAACCTAACTTGGGGCAATCCAAAGCTATCACAATCTGCTTCAGCCAAATCCCTGGTCAATCTAACCTGGTCCAGTTTGTTTCAGGATTTCGGTTTTAGCTGGAGCCTCTGCACAGTTCTAGTGTTTATGTATGCAGAATTACAAGCCTGGTAGATGAAAGGAACGCAGTGGATGTAGCCTACTTTGATTTCAGCAAGGCATTTGACAAGGTGCCTCATGATATTCTTGTAAAGAAGCTGGTAAAATGTGGTCTTGACTATGCTACCACTCAGTGGATTTGGAACTGGCTGACTGACCGAACCCAAAGGGTGCTCATCAATGGTTCCTCTTCATCCTGGAGAAGAGTGACTAGTGGGGTGCCACAGGGTTCTGTCTTGGGCCCGGTCTTATTCAACATCTTTATCAACGTCTTGGATGATGGACTCAAGGGCATCCTGATCAAATTTGCAGATGACACCAAACTGGGAGGGGTGGCTAACACCCCAGAGGACAGGATCACACTTCAAAATGACCTTGACAGATTAGAGAACTGGGCCAAAACAAACAAGATGAATTTTAACAGGGAGAAATGTAAAGTATTGCACTTGGGCAAAAAAAATGAGAGGCACAAATACAAGATGGGGGACACCTGGCTTGAGAGCAGTACATGTGAAAAGGATCTAGGAGTCTTGGTTGACCACAAACTTGACATGAGCCAACAGTGTGACGCGGCAGCTTAAAAAGCCAATGCAATTCTGGGCTGCATCAATAGGAGTATAGCATCTAGATCAAGGGAAGTAATAGTGCCACTGTATTCTGCTCTGGTCAGACCTCACCTGGAGTACTGTGTCCAGTTCTGGGCACCACAGTTCAAGAAGGACACTGACAAACTGGAACGTGTCCAGAGGAGGGCAACCAAAATGGTCAAAGGCCTGGAAACGATGCCTTATGAGGAACGGCTAAGGGAGCTGGGCATGTTTAGCCTGGAGAAGAGGAGGTTAAGGGGTGATATGATAGCCATGTTCAAATATATAAAAGGATGTCACATAGAGGAGGGAGAAAGGTTGTTTTCTGCTGCTCCAGAGAAGCGGACACGGAGCAATGGATCCAAACTACAAGAAAGAAGATTCCACCTAAACATTAGGAAGAACTTCCTGACAGTAAGAGCTGTTCGACAGTGGAATTTGCTGCCAAGGAGTGTGGTGGAGTCTCCTTCTTTGGAGGTCTTTAAGCAGAGGCTTGACAACCATATGTCAGGAATGCTCTGATGGTGTTTCCTGCTTGGCAGGGGGTTGGACTCGATGGCCCTTGTGGTCTCTTCCAACTCTATGATTCTATGATCTATCTATCATCTATCTATCTATCATCTATCTATTATCACATCATGTATACAGCTATGGTAAAGGTTTGTCCACAGACAAGTTTCAGGGTCATGTGACCAGCAGGACTAAACTGCTTCTGGCACACGGAGGACCGTGACAAGCGCCAGGGTGCACGGAAACACTGTTTAGGTAAAGGTAAAGGGACCCCTGACCATTAGGTCCAGTCGTGGCCGACTCTGGGGTTGCAGCGCTCATCTCGCTTTACTGACCGAGGGAGCCGGCGTATAGCTTCCGGGACATGTGGCCAGCATGACTAAGCCACTTCTGGCAAACCAGAGCAGCACACAGAAATGCCATTTCCCTTCCCGCCGGAGCGGTACCTATTTATCTACTTGCACTTTGATGTGTTTTCAAACTGCTAGGTTGGCAGGAGCAGGGACCAAGCAACGGGAGCTCACCCCGTCGCGGGGATTCAGACCGCTGACCTTCTGATCGGCAAGTCCTAGGCTCTGTGGTTAACCCACAGCGCCACACTGTTTATAGCTATATAAATAGCTCACTTGGTTAGAGCGTGGTCTTTAGAATGCTAAGGTTGCAGGTTCAATCCCCATATGAGACAGTTTCATATTCCTGCATTGCAAGGGGTTGGACTAGATGATACTCAGGTTCCCTTCCTACGATTCTATAGTAGCGGTATGTGCAGGTCCTCCTCTGTCCTTTGCGTATGTGACAAAGGCGTGCTTATAACGATGTAGAGAAACGATGTAAAACGAAGCACTTGTCTTTTCTGCGTCTATGGGCTTCGAGAGTCTGATTAGGTTTACAAAGATCTAAACCTGAGTAATAGCTCCATTAGAGCTCTTTACCAAGAGTCAATTCCTGTGGTCTTACTGGGTCCAGCTGCTGCTGAGTCACAGAGGAAATGGCAGAGATTAGGGTGAGCGAGCGAGAGAGAGAGAAACCAACCCAGAACAACGGAGAAATAAAGCAAATCAACCAAGCATTACCTTTTTGTGCAAAGCAGAACAATGACTTAACTAGTAAGGTTTCAAATGATCCATCTTATTCCCCCTCATTTGTGCTGTTCCTGTTGCAAAGACCACCAGGAAACATGTGAACCGCTGCAGAATACACACTGTAATCCATGGCACATCTCAATTAATATTCCCTCCTGACTACCGCTAGAACAATACATAGCATCAAGCAGTTTAATCTCCGGCAATAATGCCTTTTATATGGTTGAGAGGGTTTTCCCTTCAATTAGGATTTTAAGCAAGGATTTTCAAAATTAGTTAGGTATTCTATATTGTGTGAAGTGAGGGGCTCCAGGTTTCATAAGCACCAGCATATGGCTAGGTAAAATGCATAGAGACATGCTGGTTGTCATTAACAAACTTGCTATCAGGAAATTCTTCCTTGTAAATGTTAGCATTGGGCTCCCTTTAGAATTAAGTTAATCCTTCCACATGCTTGCTTAGGAGATAACAAGCCCCAAAGTGTACAGTATTTAAACCTCTGCTTTCAGTCTGATTTAATGCTGCCGTGTAAATTATGGATTGGACAATAAATTAATGAAATTGAAACAGGTGGCCTACAACAGGAAGGCTTACGAGGACAATGTTTGGCACTCTGTTGAGCTATTTGCATACAGTAATGGTTTTGGAGTGGCTGAAATCCAATTCATCTCTTCGGAGGTTCTAGTATGATGAAAGTGTAAAATGCACCAGATTAAGTTTTTGAGCAAGCCCCATTGAAATGAAGTATGGTTGCAGAAGGACAGAATTGCTCTTGAAGTAATGTGTTCTTGCAGAACACTGTGGCTATTCTACACTTTCAACTTCCAACACGAGGGCCTGTAGCGACAATTTGGCTCTCTTTATGTTCTTGGACTACAATTCCCATTACATCTGACTACTGGGGTGATGGGAGATGGAGTCCAAAAACATTTGGACAGCTACAGATTACCCATCACTAGCCTACAGTGGCAGGAACACAAATAACACAACTGGAAACTAGGAGGAAGTTATGTCTGTTCATATTGTGTAGTTAACTGTACACCATAAAATCGCGGTTGTTTTGCAGCCATTCTGTCTCTCTCCGCCCCTGCATGAACAAAGAAGAAAAGAGGGAAAGTATATTAAAAATCATGTTATTTAATAAACTAGACATATATACTAAATCAAAATATCAATGCATAGTAAACAACTTTGATCAATTGGCCGATATAACAGAATGGTGCATATATATCCTCAAAAAATGCAACCTCACTGGCAGGTTATTATAGACCCCAAACTAAAATAGGAAATGCCTGGTAGCATTTGGAGTAAGTAGCTGGGAAATATACAAAAATTATATATTCTTGCTCAAATCATTAACCATAATCGTACAGCAACTCATGTTAAAGGAAATATACCACCTATATCATGTTACCAGCTGTTAAGGAGGAACAAAACGTTACATATCATTAATTACAAAGTCCTGGGCTGCCCAGATGATGATGCCTCTCTCAGCCTCGCTGATGTGGTCCAAAGGAAAGCAGAGCACTACATTTGGCACCAGTTTGACTGCATGAGTTACTGGAAGAAGGCGTACAAGACACCATCCAACCGTCTTAGGGACTCCACTTCGGATTTGTGTGGCCTTTTCTTCTCCTGAAGATATCCCACAAGGCAGCGGAGGTCTGGTAGCAGAGTTTTCTTTCTCCTAGATGGGCTACAGGTTGATGAGCCCCGTCTGCCCCCATACACACTAGGAAAGTAATAACTATATAATTTTTGTTTTTAACAAGCTTTTAAGTCCATTAAGAGAGAGAGAGTTAAAAACATGAAAGCACATGAGGGAAACTCCTAAGTAAAGCACAAGGACCAGTTGTTGCATGTGAAGACCCCCAAAACCACCCCAAATGAAGACACAATAGACACAGATTTTAGTTTAAGGTTTTTGGCATTGAATTTTGGCCACAACTTTATTTATTACAGCATGTGAGTGGTTGCTTAGGCATTGGTTCCAGACTACCTGAACCTCCAAAGTGGCAGGAACAGGACTGACACTGGGCACCACCATATGTCAGTAAGGGAAAGCATCCTGGGGGAGCGAGAAGTCCTTTGATCTCACAGCTCACCCCAGATGCTCCCAGGGGCTCTGGCGTGGCCCTAGCCCCTTGACAGGGTTCAGACAAAATCAAGGCAAGTCCCTGGATTCCTTTAATGGAATTCCCTAGCAGCAGCAATAGAGGGGCAGGCACAGCCAACCACGTCCCCTCCCCAAAATATTGAACCAAATGCCTAACCGCCAACCTTACAAAGTTGTGATGATTTGCTACATGGTAGGCAAAAACCAAAATGGCACCAGCCAATCAGCCAAATGGCAAAATTCCTACCGGACCCCTGCTCCAAAACAGATGACTCCTAGACAGGCATAGCAACGCTGTAAGAACAACCCTAAATATAGGTAGAGGAGAGCAGGTGATCCGCTGCACGTCGCAAGAAAGTGAAACTCTCCAGTGACATGCAGCAGCTTAAGTAGCCCCTCAGCAGCCAATAGCCAACCCAACTGACCAAATTTCTGCCCCAGCAACAGAGGGGCAACCAATGGGGCATTGTGGCCATCCACATGGCCCCGTCCCACAACAGGGAGGCAGTTTCTGGTGATCTCACTGCAACACGTTCCCTCCATGATGGAGGCCCCAACATACTACAAGCCCATTTTTCCTGTTCTATATACAACATTTTAAGTCCCGATAGGAAATAATGCACAATGTTCTTACGCAGTTTCCATTCATTTTGAGGGACCCGCCCCAGGAAAACTTTCCAGTCATTTGTACCCAATGGCTGGTAACATTGTCTTAAACTCTTTGATCAAAAGCACATGTGTTTTTGTATACATGTTGTTTTTATAGGTACAGTGGTACCTCAGGTTACATACGCTTCAGGTTACAGACTCTGCTAACCCAGAAATAGTGCTTCAGGTTAAGAACTTTGCTTCAGGATGAGAACAGAAATTGTGCTCTGGTGGCACGGCGGCAGCAGGAGGCCCCATTAGCTAAAGTGGTGCTTCAGGTTAAGAACAGTTTCAATTTAAGAACGGACCTCCGGAAAGAATTAAGTACTTAACCCGAGGTACCACTGTACAGTAAGAATCCATAAACAGCAGCATACAAAATAAGACATTCATAGTCCCATTCTACGCATCTTCACTCAGACATTTAAGTCTCTTTGAGTTCTGTGGGATTTGCTCCCAGTTAAGTGCATGCAGGTTGACAGCCTTAGGGTGCTTTCGTGTGGAAACCTTCTACCGATTTCTTTTTCTTCTCATTGTAGTTTTATCAGAATACAGCAGGGGTCCTCAGAGTTTCTTTCCCTAGGGCCCACTTGAGGTGTTTGGAAATTACTGAGGCCTGCCAGACACAAAATGATGGCAGGTAGAGGCAGAGGTTGGATATATCAGCTGGCAGTCACAGGCATCACTTTCTACTAATGTCTATTCCATTATTAGAGATGGCTAAATCATTTCCTACTGTGTTTTCCTTGTGGCAAGGAGTTCCAAAGCTCAGCTTTTCTCAGAGTAAATCCATACATTTGCTCTGGAAGCATTGTGTCTCAACCACCCTATTTGAGGCAGATTTTACTGATCCAGGACCCCTAAATGGAGGAGTTTTTGTCTTTTATAATTTTTCCCTTCCCACCCTGACATACTTTTCAAAATATCATTACTCGTTTTCTGTCATTTCTTCTCCCATTCTCCTTTCACACCTTACTCTGCTCTCTCAAACAACAACAAAACCTGCAAGTTTATTTCATCCCTCCTTCTTGGTTCCTCTTGCTTTCGTTTCTTCCTCAGATCTTTGATCTTACTTTCTACCCTTCTTCAACATCTCCTCTGGCCCTATACCTGCAGAAAAGGGAAGCCTCCCTCCCTTCCTTCCTTTCTTCTACTCCCACTCCCCCCAATTTATCTATCTTCAACTTCACACAGTATGCAAGGAGTTGCCGGAGTTGGTCAAATTTTAATGATGAGATGATGACGACGACGACAATGATAATAATAATAATTGCAAACTGATGTGGAAATGAAGAAAAATGAAAAACAAAATAAGCCAAATTGACATCCATCCATCCCTATGACTGAACATGGCTCTTGATTTTAGCCGGCATAGGAGGAGACTCCAAACCAGAATAGTTCACCCAAAGTTATTCCTTCCACTTGAGAAATGCTAGGAGGTGGTGAGCTGAATGTTGCTATCCTTGAAGACAAACACATGAAAGGCTTGCAGTAGGCACTCTTGGGTGAAAGGAATGCTGGGAATGAGCTCTGCTTCCCTGGAGAATTGCATAACTTTGTCCTTTCCCTTAATATATTCTTGCAGTTTAGTTACTACGTGCTCTGAGGATGTCACCTTCAAACATACAACACATGAGGATAAAAGCACAGCTAAGGAACCTCTAAAGCAAAATGGATGGGAAAAAAGGAGTCCTTAGTGGGAGAATTTAAAAACCACACTGTACTCAAGTGCTGCAATATTTTCTTGTTTTTGTTACCTCGTTCAGATTTAAATATGTTATCACAATAGACAGTAATTCATGATCCAAATGCTACTAAAACTGTAAAGTATGGCCCATTAACTCATTTGAAAAGTATCTAAAATTTATGTAGTATTTAAACAATAATATAAATTATATTAAGTATGTGCAGCAACGGGGGCTAATGTTCGCTGAACAGAAAGAATTTCCCCTTGGAGAGCTATGATTAGTTCATTTTTACTAATGAAGCTTTCATTATACCCAGAAGTTTCCCCCCCTCTTAGTTATGAAGCAGTTTATGATTATTTTAGAAACTTGTGAGCTAATGGCCATTAAGTTTGGAATCTGTCTTTTGAATTGAACAGAACTGTCGCCTGGAAAACTCTGGGCAGGCATGAGTAAGCAAAAAGGCCTGCTCCTTTCACTGAAATCAATGGCACGTTTGTCTGCTTTTGACAACTGCAATGGAAACCCCTATTAGGAGGAGTAATTGGCTGACCAGAACAACTTGTGAAAGACCCAGGTGGGACTGGAGAGTGGTCAGTGGCGTCTTTTGCTCCTCATGCATGACTAGCGGGAAAGAATATAAAACCTCTGAGTTCATTAGAAGAAAGAGGACAATGACGTGAGATGAGGGAAGATGATATTGGGAGATCCTGTGTGATTTAGGATATGTTGGCTGAATGGGTCTGTGCTTGACTGGTCACCTGTTTTCATGGCAGTGTGGCCATTTCTCCCCCACCTCACCCTGACAACCCTACATAAGGCCATTTGTTTAATTAGCACATTCGTATCCACAGTGAGCTTAGGGCAGAGCGCTTGGGGCTATCATGTGGTAGCTCCTAAAGCTGATTAGGTTGAGAGAGATGAGGTGTTTTCTTGCCCCTTCCACATGGTGGTGTCGTCGTTATTGTTTATATGCCACTTAATGCCAAAATAGACTTCAAAGCAGTTTGCAAGAATGAATGCTAATGACACAAACATTAGGATATGAACATCCATAATTAAAATATTGTCAGGGACTGAGCAGAGGAGGAATGGTGGAGACTGCCTCCCCAGCCTGACCCTTCCAGAGAAGAAGAAGACAGTTCAGAATTACAACAGGGGTTTGAGGGAGGTCACAGCTCAGAGGAAGATGAGGGGGAAAGTTGGGAAATAATGGAAGAGGAGGAGGAGGCAGAACCGGAGCAGCTGGCTGACACGTTAGCACTAGAAAGCATCCCAGACCCACCATCTCCCAGAACCCGGCGAACCTTAAAAATAGGAGAGCAAAGGGCTCAGAAGCAAAGGGCCCTCAGCACCAACCATAGAAGCGATGATGAATGAGGAAGTGGGAGAGAAGGGGAGGGGAGATTTACTTGGAGCAACACCATTATTCTGAGAGACCACATTCTCAAGCCTCTCTATGTGAATATTGAATAAAAGCAGATGGTAAAGACTTTCCCTTGTCTTGGCCATTCCTGGCAACCTGCCATGGGGCTTGGTTCCTTTGCTACCTGACAAATATTCAGTAAAACAATCCCATTAATATAATGCAGGCAGCTGAAGCAGGTGGTTCTCCCTTTTCTGCAGGGAGGTCCAACAGTGGCAGGGTAGGGATATCCCCAGAGAGACCAGTCAGTCCCCTGGATCCAGTTCACTCATTGTCTCCCAGTTCCCCTTCCCCTCCTACCAGTCTTGTCAACAGGTCTCCCTGGTGCTTATGACAGCATCAAGATTTTTCCATAAACCAGGATCCACCAACCTTTATGTGGGCCATGTTTCTGTTTCCGGGTGAGTGTGGTGAGCTTTAAGCAATTCACTTCTGTTTTACATTCTTCATCCAGTTACATTGATTCATTCATCACTG
Organism: Podarcis pityusensis; assembly: GCF_964106645.2. Lineage (NCBI taxonomy): Eukaryota > Metazoa > Chordata > Lepidosauria > Squamata > Lacertidae > Podarcis > Podarcis pityusensis. The sequence goes on from NC_138032.1 coordinate 25,042,706, forward strand.
CTTAGGCTTCAGGCTGGTTCTTCAAGGACTGCAAATTGGCCAAATTGAACACTGGTTTGGATTAATGCTTTGGTTTCTTCCCATGCCAGCTTTGCTCCTCCTAGGGGCCAATGATGCTGTTAGTATGGGAAGAAGGAACATCATTTGCCTGACCCAGAGGACTCTTCTTTTCTTTTGGTTGCTGGTCTGATATGGAGCAGCACTGCTACCATGTTGTTGTTGTTTAGTCGTTTAGTCGTGTCCGACTCTTCGTAACCCCATGGACCAGAGCACGCCAGGCACTTCTGTCTTCCACTGCCTCCAGCAGTTTGGCCAGACTCATGCTGGTAGCTTCGAGAACACTATCCAACCATCTCGTCCTCTGTCGTCCCCTTCTCCTTGTGCCCTCCATCTTTCCCAACATCAGGGTCTTTTCCAGGGAGTCTTCTCTTCTCATGAGGTGGCCAAAGTATTGGAGCCTCAGCTTCACGATTTGTCCTTCCAGTGAGCACTCAGGGCTGATTTCCTTAAGAATGGATAGGTTTGTTCTTCTTGCAGTCCATGGGACTCTCACTGCTACCATGCTACACATGAATCAAGCCTTAGTGCACTGACAATATGTGACACACACACAAAAAACCTGCCGGCAGTTGTACTGTTTTCAGTGTCCCTGGGGAAATGTGCTCATAGTTCCCTTCAGGATTTGCAGACTCATGAAGTTCATCTTATCTTGGCATATTGCATTGTCTGTCAGACCTACACTGCTGCATGGGATTTGTAGTCCATCAAATAAAGATAACCTAGCTGTGGCATGTACAGGTATGTATGTCACAGTATGCTACAATGTATGCACAATGCTGTGCGCTTGGGACCAGCAGTAGTGCACAATGTTGTATCGTGGAATGTAAAGACATTTCCTGCAATCTTGTCAAACACAGGTATGTTAATATATTATAATAGAAGAATATAGGTATCACAGAATGGTCATTGGATTTGATGAAAGGCTGCCAAAATATCTTGATAAAATTCAGAATCGCCAGAATCTGATCCACATTCCACTGCTCTCAAAATTTGCATCTCCATGACCATTTGGCTTCTCTTGCATGGCAGAATTGGCTGAACTTTCTGCCATTATGGCAAAAAAATGAGCACTAAGTGGAGAACAACCAGACCTATACTGGAAGAGAGTTCTCTAAATGGGATGCTGTCACCAGTGGTAATGTTGATAGTAGTAACAGTAATATATATGTGTGTGTGTGTTCCTCTAAGCAAATATGCATATGATCAGGCTGTAGATTAGGAAAGTAAATACTTAAGAACATAAGAAAAGCCTTGCTAGATTAGGCCAAGGACTCATCTCCTCTGGCATCTTTTTGGTAACAATGGCCAGCTAGATACCTACAAGAGCCTCATCACTGTATGTCCATTTTAAAACATGTTGTTGGACACCACTGGCCTTTGAATTTGGGTGTCTTAGCAGAAGAATACAGGCAGCAGGAGGCAGCTTTTGCCTCTTCCTGGGAATGCTATAAGGGAATAACAAATAAAACTAGAGCATCTGCAAGGCAACCCAATTTCTGATCTACATGATTGCCTCCTTTTCTTCATCTCACATGGGAACTTGAGAGGAACGTGATAGCTACCGATAATGATGGGAAGCCCATGATTCAACACCAAATCATCAAGTCTTATTCTGGGCTTCATTGTGCCCAGTTGTCTGCAGCTGGATGTAAAACCCTAGCCTGGAGCTATTTACACCATGATCAGGCTAGTAATTAGCAAAATGTTTAATATAATATAGAAGCAATTAGGAGGTGATAACATGCAATTAAGATGTGTTTTCAGATTAAAGATTTTATAGTGCTCTCTTTCTTGAAAAGATAAAGTGCCTATCTCAAAATGTCAAACTGCAGTGATTTAATCTGAATTATTTTCAATTAATATGCATGCATTCTTGCGATGTGTTCACCGTTGTTATTGACATTGATAAATTAAGCTTATCCCAGCAGAATTTATCCTTGAGATGCTCTATATTTCCTGAATGTCAGCTCTTTATTTCTATTTTTTTTCTAAATGCCTACAAGCTGTGCGCGATCTAACTTGCAAGTCCCAAGATTCATCCCCTGGATTACAGCGATGTGACAGTCTGGGTGGAACAATAATCTAAAAGGGCATTGTTATAAATAGTGTGTTAGAATATAATTGTTTGTCATGTCGTTTGTCCCCTTTAAATCCCTTTGAGTCCTGTTTAAGTAATTTAGACAGCTAGGTTGACAAGAGTCTTGAGACTTCCCTTATAGAGTTGTTGGACCAATCTTCAGCCTGCTTTGTCTTTAGGGACCACCTCAATTGCGGAGCAGGAAGTACAAACAGCAAATATACTGTGAGTTTATTATGAGATTTCAGCTCAGGCTTCAGCTGTCGCTACTGCTTCCTTGCTCTGTTTTACTGAACTATGTAAATGCTGCTGATGTTAATTTGCTCAACTCCTCAATAGAATTGCTGAAACAATAGGCACCCGGATGAGGCTTCTTAATCGTCATTAAGGAGCAGTTATCCCAAAGCACATTAACATGGTTACAGCAGTTTGATGAAGAATTATAAATGGCTGGAACTGAAGCTTTGCCTGTCAAAATCTTTTGGACAAATCTGGCAACTAAAAGAGTAAAGTTTAGAAAACCTTTTTAAAAAGTGTTCGGATGATTACTAATAATAGTATCATTGCACTGTTCAGTTTGTCAAAATTTGTGGTACTGAAGTTTTAAGAGAACCTAATAGATCACCAAAGTTAATGGTTTTTTCACTCTCTCTCTCGACTTCATTTTGGCATTTTTCCTTTGCCTAAAATGCCTTGTTAATCACAACCATCCCCACACATTTACTTAATAGCTTTTATCAATAAGCAATTAGAAGTAAGTAAAATGTACAGGCTTATGTATGCTGTGCTCCAATTTTTTTGTTACACCCCTTCCCCCCCAAAACAAAACAAAACAAACAAACAACAACAACCTTTAAATAAACCAGACTTTCAATTTTAACAATTTAACAGCACAATCCCAACCATGTATTATCATATGTAAATCCTAATGAATTCAATCATACATAGCCAGGATTTATTGGGGGGTGGCGGGCAGAATCGAGCTATCTGTGACTGGTCAGCTAGTTAAGCATTTTTATTTATTTACTTGATGGGGGGGCAGCTGCACCCCCTGCACCACCTGACTATGCCCGTGGGGCAAGGGCAAATATGCCTCCAAACCAGGGGTCGGCAACATTTTTCAGCAGGGGGCTGGTCCACTGTCCCTCAGACCTTGTGGGGGTGTTGGGCGGCGGTGGCAGCGGAGGGATGATGAGCGGCGCACGAAAGGGCTCCGGAGAGGGGCTGCTTTAAATGACGGCTGCTGGAGCGATCACGCTGCTGCTGCTGGTCCCAATCAAAGCCTAGCCCCCTTCCCCTGCAGGGTGGGGAGAAGCCAGGGGGAGGGAGGGAGGAGGCACCACCACGGTGTGTGTGAGGGAGAGGGGGGGAAATGGCGCAGCGCGAACAATCAGAATCAGATCCACACCCATCCACATGGCGATTCCCGGACCATCCGCAGGCCGGATCCAGAAGGCAATTGGGCTGGAGCTGGCCCCCGGGCCTTAGTTTGCCAACCCATGCTCCAAACCAAAGAGAGATTTAGACCAGCTCAGGAGTTGGTCTACAGTTATGTAAGCACCACACATTGAAAGCACATGACTTCCTCTGTAGTTGGTTAAGGGTGCTGGGAATTATAGGTCTATGGGGTAAACTCAGTGTATTATGGCAGGGCAAATGAGGCAGTGCCCCACCTTAGCCAGCTCCCAACCATCTTCGTCCTTAGCTTCAGGGCTGCTTTTTGTAGAACTCAACAGGGTGGGGACAAACCTAATCTTTGTTATAGTTACCGGTAGGTAGCCATGTTGGTCTGCCATAGTTGAAACAAAATAAACAAATTCCAGTGGCACCTTAGAGACCAACTAAGTTTGTTATTGGTATGAGTTTTCGTATATCTGAAGAAGTGTGCATGCACACGAAAGCTCATAGCAAGGTGCAACCGGAAGGAATTTGTTTATTTTGTTTCGACTAATCTTTGTTAGCTCCACAAGTCACTGGCTCTGGCTCTGTTGTGTGAACTCACTGCTTTCCACCCCCCAATCCCAATGGGCACCAGCCACCACTGGATGAGCCAGTGTGGTGTAGTGGTTAAGAGCGGTAGATTCATAATCTGGGGAACTGGGTTCACATCTCCGCTCCTCCACATGCAGCTGCTGGGTGACCTTGGGCTAGTAACACTTTTCTGAAGTCTCTCAGCCCCACTCACCTCACAGAGTGCTTGTTGTGGGGAAGGAAGTGTTTGTTGTGGGGAAGGAAGGGAAAGGAGAATGTTAGCCACTTTGAGACTCCTTCGGGTAGTGATAAAGCAGGATATCAAATCCAAAACCTTCTTCTTCTTCCGGATAAAGTACAGTACCCAGGATTCCTTGGGGTGAAAGTCAGGTGCTTTCAATGTATGGCGGGTATGCAGCCTCTGATTTACGTACCTCCCTTTGTTCCAATGAAAGGGCGTCCTTCCTTTTAGCTTCTTTAAATAAATCTTTCCCCTCTGGTTTCTTTAAAAGAAAGAAGGCTTCTTATGAACTGCTTTCAGGCACATAATTGGCAGCCTTCCCACACCTTCTGATGCTTATAGGAAAGCCCATCTGAAGACATCACAGGGTTTTTAGGAAGTGTGGGCACCCAGGAAAGCAGCAGAGTGCTGATGATTTGCAGAATGAAAAAAAGGACACTCACAAAAACCCCTTGGCTACTTGGAAAGTAAGGTAACCTGCTCCCCACCCTTGAGAATTTCACTGAGGGTTTTTTATTCCCTTTTATAAATTTTGGACACAATTTATTTTCTCATTAATTGCTAAAGAATGTTTAAGGGGGGGGGAACTCTGGAAAAAAAATATAGCACAGTACTAGTTAATAATCTTTGGTAACTGAGTCACAGTTCATGGATGTTAAAAGTATCACGTGGAAAAGAAGCAGAAATAGGATTTAAAAGATTTGAGCATGGTTTGATAGAATATGATACATTCTAATGAATAAATCACTATTGGCAACTCGGTAGTGTTAATTCCACTGGCATATCAAGTAGGAAATGCTTTTTTAATGCAAGATTTGCTTTATTTGAAAGGAGATACGGGCCCATTTGTCCAATGTTTTTATTTGTCATGTTTTCCGTTACAGAGAGTTCTATCAAATTCCCGTACAGAGCTTAGTGAAAAATGCCAATTGCATATTTAATAAAGAATAATCCTTCCAGGAACCATTATGGCTTTAAGTGTGATTATAGAACAGCTCTCCAGTAGTTTCTTTAACTTGTATAAACATCCATTTTGTAAAGCTGGAGGCTTAATTGTACTTTTGCATAGATCCATGCCATTTTCAGATAGGCCTCTAATGAATTCCCAACCCTGGAAATTAAAAAGTGATGTATGTTACAAAGCTCTGCTCTAATAAAATTTATACTCCTGTAACTGTTGGATTATTCTACAACTTATAAAATAATTGGTCTTCAATATTATGGTGAACTCTTATGGACTACATTATGGTCTCATGTGCTGACTTATTCTGGGTTTGTTCTAACATGTTTGAAACAGTAATGCCCTATTTTTATATTGTTTTGACTCATTTGTCTTTAAACCATGTGCCTTTTTCTCTCTCCAGCATGTCAAAAAGATGAGCCCTGCTGGATCAGACCAAAGGCCTATCTGTATAGCATTCTGTTTCCATAATGGCCAATCTGCTGTCCGTGGAAACCCACAAGCAAGATTCCCCTCTCTTGTTGTCATTCCTTAGCAGTTGGTATTGAAATGCATGCTGGTGTTGATCTTGAAAGGATCCTATAATCATTGTGATTAGTACCCTTATCCTCTCATGTAAGGTAAAGGTAAAGGGACCCCTGACCATTAGGTCCAGTCATGGCCGACTCTGGGGTTGCGGCGCTCATCTCGCTTTATTGGCTGAGGGAGCTTCCGGGTCATGTGGCCAACATGACTAAGCCGCTTCTGGTGAACCAGAGGAGCGCACGGAAATGCCATTTACCTTCCCGCCGGAGCGGTACCTATTTATCTACTTGCACTTTGACGTGCTTTTGAACTGCTAGGTTGGCAGGAGCAGGGACCGAGCAACGGGAGCTCACCCCGTCGCAGGGATTCAAACCGCCTAACTGATTGGCAAGTACTAGGCTCTGTGGTTTAACTTTAACCCACAATGCCACCCGCGTCCCTTATCCTCTCATGTACCTAATCTTATTTCAACCTAAGAGCGTAAGAAGAGCATTCTGGATCAGGTCAATGTCCCATCTAGTCCAGCATCCTGCTCTCACAGTGCCCAACTAAGTTGATGGCCACAATTTCTTGTGGGAGTGAGTTCCACAGTTTTACTAATTTCTGTGTGAAGTACTTGTCTATCGCCAACTCTTCAGCATCTCTGAGACAGCACTTTCACTTCATTATGGATTATCCACTTTCACCTCATGATGAATTATTTAATAATACATCTCTATCATGCCCTCTTTTACTCCCCCTTTTTCCTGAACTACAAACCCCCCAGTGTTGCTCCAACTGCCCTACCCCACCTCAGTAATTTTGGTTGCTCTTTTCTGCATCTTTTCCATCTCCACATCACCTTTTTAAAGATATGAGTCAAGTACTCCCACCTACAAAATAAAGTTTCCCTTAGCAGAAAAATGAACTAGACCAGCATCTAAACAGATTTGGCCAAAGGGTTGCCTTCACCTTTGACTGACCCTCAAGGGGTTAAATGCTAGTGGTGAGTGTGGCCAGACCATAATCTCAGCACAAACACAGAGCCCCACACCTTGTCTCAGATGACCTGTGCAGCTATGGCTGCTAGTTTATTGGGCATGAGTTTAAGCGCTTCCTCTTGGCCCAGCCTTTTTCAGGTCTGCCACAGCTCAAGTACACAGAATAGTGTCATTCTCTTGCACCTTCTGTTGGTTTCTGTTTGTGCTACTGTGCAGCTGCTTAGATTCACAAGACTCTGTTTACATTCCAGAGACATTCCAGGCTGTTGGAAGTCTCACGGGAGACGGGAGACGGATGTGACATTACTGGTTTCCTGTTCCTTTGTTTGTTTCAGTTGCTCTCTGCTCTCACAGAGAGAGGATGTTTCTTTTCTGTCTGCGTAGCGAGAAATAAAACTCTTTAGCCATGTAGCTCATACTATCTTGTACTTCCGCATGCTGCTTTGATACTCTGCTGAATGGGGAATGTGCCTGGAGCCTTATCAAAGGCTCAGATCATTAATCATCGTTGGAGGCAATTCCGGAGGAGCTCGGAGGAGCTCGGTCGACCACAGGTTCTGACACCTTCTAGGGTTGCCATATTTTGAAGAGCAAAGAAGAGAACACATTTGCCGACTTCTGCTTTTAACTATGGATTGCTATGGCGACTCTACCCATGAAAAAGAGGACATGTCCTCGAACAAGAGGACATGTGGAAACCCTAAATTTACTACACTGGGCTAGAAGCCAGTAGTGGGGGCTCTGTGCCAGGGTCTCAGCTGGCTAGGGCTGAAAAGAATGGGAATAAACAACATCTGGAGGGCCACAGGTTCCCCATCCCTGGGACATGGCAGTTCTCAGGAAGACCTTCATCATGTACACACAATACCTTTAAAGCACAGGGAAAGCATATTTCCCATCCCCTCAAAGAATTCTGCCCCCTGTAGTTTACCCTTTGCAGAGTTACAATTCCTAGGAACCCTTAAGAAACTCTGGTGCCCAGAATTCTTTGAGGGGCAAAATGTGCCTTCAATGAATAATGGGCGCACAGTCCTTCCTGTCTCAGGAGCATCTGATAACTGGTTTGGTTTTTTAAAACTCAGTTTTATTAAAGGTTTTCAACATTTAATGCAATAAATACCAAACAAAACTGCTATCTGAAGAGAACAAAATAATAACAAAGAAAAGAAAATGGGGAGGAAAGCAAGGAAGAAAAAAGAAACACACAAACACAAAGTTTTATATTCTGGTCTGGATGAGGTCAGTTCAAGGTCTGAGGATATGCTATAGGTCTGCAGGGCCTTGTGACATGGCTGTTGGTGCCTCTGGTGGTTGTTTATTATTTTATCATTTATTGGATTTATATACTGGTCCTCATCAAAAGATCTTGAGGCGGTTCACATGATAAAGTCTCATTGTCATGGACTGGGCCCCCATGAAGAAGAGGACAAAATTGACTACCTTCCGGTTCTATGAATCTATGACTGCCAAGTGATTTGTTCTGAAACGGCTGGGTAACGCTAATTTCTTGTGGTTCTTCCTTTTGTTTGAACAGGTATTCGAAGGATATTTGAGCAGCAAAGGAAGCACAGATTTCGCACAGCCACCTTTGAACCGCCGTGCTGCTTTAAAAGATGAGTTGCGTCACTAACAAGCCACAGGTGTACACTACAGGAGCGGGTGAAATTGTAATTGAGGAGTATGATGGCAGTTAATTGTCTTTAATGTATTTATCCCAAGATGCACTTATGCATCTGCTATATGTCTAGGTGTTTGTTACCAGGAGCTTTCCCCGATACTTACGCAGTGGAGGATCTATATCTAAGAGACAATAAAGATGGTGAAAATGCTATCAAGGGACTCTGAAGTGGCAGGACAAAGAAACTTAGCCTCCCTCTACGTCTTGGAAATAAATGGGCCTATTTATTTTGATGGGATTTTTTTATGCATTTCCCCATATTATGGTGTAAATACTAAACACTTGACAGCCATTTTCAGGCAGTAATCGTTCAGCTGAACTGCCATACGCCGAAGTATTTTAGTGGGCAGATAGTTTGATATTTGCCTTTCTGTTAAGAGGTACTTCTCTCCGCCGTGGGCTTATTGCTCTAATAAAATAGCTTCATACTGTAGATTAAAATAATGTCTAGCCTGCCACTGACAATGGAGGATTTATGTGTGGGAGTAACCCACAATACTGCCTCCATGCATGCATGGAGAATAGATGTGATAATTAGTCATACACTGTCATTCATTTATGCAAGCAATACAGAAATGTAAGATGAGAACAACAGTGAGGCATTGCTGTGCAATAGTGCCCTGAATTCTAAATGTACTAAAACAGTGGGAGCGCAGAACTGATTATTAACCACGCTGTGGCCAAATTTTGCTCCTGTTTTTGTTCATGGTAGCTTTATCAATTTATCTGTTTTAAACGTGTAATCTGTCCTCCCTGTATTCCAGATTGGGGTGTGTGTGTATGTGTGTGTTTAGATAATTACAAACTTCTTAGTCCTGGCAAATGAAAGCATGTGGTCTATGGTCTAAGGTCCTGTACTATGTATAAATACTGAACATAAGAAGACAGAAAATATATGTACAACATGTTTTAAATCAGGGATAGGGAACCTTTTTCAACCCAAGGGGCACATTCCTTTCTGGGTAGTCTTTTGGGAGGGGCACATGGCAAGGGCAAATGTGAACAGAGCAATGAATGCAAATTTTACACTCACTGTAGGCTAGTTAGTGCACAAAGTCTTTATGTTCCTCTCTATGCTCCATCCAGGGAGGAAAGAGGCATTATCCGTGTTTAAGGGCACATTCCAGACAGGCAAAGAGAAGACACTCAAGAAAAAGCAGGGTTAGTATGAGGTGCAGCTAGGGAGTGTGGCCTTTGGAGAGTTCCCAGGGCCAGAGAGACAGGGGCATTAGGATGCTTGAGATGGCTAGCAGTGCCGTACCAAGACATTGTACTGCCTAAGGTACATCCAAATGCACACACAAACTCACAGAGACCTAGGATGAACACTTTAAAAATACTTGCTGCACCTTTCAGGCACTTCAGGGTACCACTTGAAGCAGGGCCCACTTGAGCAGCTAATAAAATGGTAGAAAGAGTTCAAAGTAGGGAAAACAGAAAGGTCTGACCTTTCCATCTGCTACTGACACTTGGTGCTGTAGAGAAGCTGTGGCAAGGGATGAGAAGTGGTCTCTCCCTCTGTGTGCTTCCTAGAAGAGGGCATGGGAAGCCAATAAGATTCCAGCAGTCTCCCTCTTGCAGCAGGCCCACCATATCTTGCTGCCTAACGCCAAAGATGGCAGGCTATTGTATGTACAGACGCCAACTGGGCCGACGGTTGAATCGTATTTCAACACTGGCAATGGGACATCCACTGTCACACTTCAGAGAAACAGAAATAGTGGAGGGTGTTTGTTTTGTTTTTTTTGCAGGGAAACAGACCAAGTGGGACCCAGAGCTCTCTCTTCTACCAGAGGGAAACAGCTGAGGGACAGTCACAGCTGCCTCTGAACATCTGCTTCCTGAGGAAAAGGGTTCAATTTGGCTAATGACAGGGCTAGTCTTGGACATGGGACAACCTATCAGGAGTGGCTGCCTCTTGTCTTTCTTCCACTGTGGCTGAGCCGATGAGGAATCAACCCTGAGAGCAGAAATACATTAACATAAGAAGAGCCTTGCTGGGTCCGACCAAAGCCCCATCAAGTCCACCTCCCTGATCTTTCAGTGGCCAACCAGATGTCTGTGGGAAGCTCACAAGGACGACATGAGCACAACAGGACTCTCCAAATTATCGAGCCCCAACAACTGGTATTCAAAGGCATATTTCTTCCGATCCTGGAGGTAATATGTAGACCACGGGTAGGCAAACTAAGGCCTTGGGGCCAGATCCGGCCCAATCGCCTTCTAAATCCAGCCCGCGGATGGTCCAGAAATCAGCGTATTTTTACATGAGTAGAATGTGTCCCTTTATTTAAAATCCATCTCTGGGTTATTTGTGGGGCCTGCCTGATGTTTTTACATAAGCAGAATGTGTGCTTTTATTTAAAATGCATCTCTGGGTTATTTGTGGGGCATAGGAATTCGTTCATCCCCCCCCAAAAAAATATATAGTCCAGCCCCACACAAGGTCTGAGGGACAGTGAACCGGCCCCCTGCTGAAAAAGTTTGCTGACCCCTCATGTAGACATTGTAACTAATAGCCATTGATCTCATTCTCCGCCTCCATGAATCTGTCCAGTCTGCTTTTAAAGCAAACAAAGTTGGTCGCCATCCCATTGGCCCTATTGGCCGTATACATTTGAAGCAGTATCATCCTGCTTTAAACAGCTATGGCTTCTCACAAAGCATTCTGGGCACTGTGATTTGTTTGCTGAGAGTAGTACTCCCCTCACAAGCTACAATTCCCATACCTCACTGGGAAGAAGGGTTGACTGTTGAACCACTCTGAGAATTATAGCTGTGAGGGGAATAGGGCTCTCCTTAACAACTCTAAGCACCCTTAACAAACTACAGTTCTCAGGATCCTTTGGGGGAAGACCTGATTGCTCAAAATGGTAGGATATTGATTTAAATGTATAGTGCAAATGAGGCCTATATCTTTTAATGGAAAATTCCATTATGCTCTGTGTGAAGAAGTATTTTGTTGGGAGAGAACCTATCCTGAAATCCCAGAGAACTACTCAGCTAATTAGGTACAAGGCACTTTTCTAAGCTTCTGTAGTAGATGTCTCCTATCCATATTCTCACTGACACTCTCAACTCTACAAGGTTAGTTAGACCTCTTAAGGAGAAGGTGCTGTTGAGTTCGATTCAATTAGAGAAGAAGGGCTGTGGGCCGAAAACTGCACAAAAAACTTATTTGGGAGTTTTTAATAGCGTCTTTTCCAGAGGTCTAGAATTCTCCCCATGCTAACTTTTCATCAGAGAGTTAACTTCCTACATAATCAAGGCTACTTTGAAATTTTTATTCATTTGTACTGGATAACCTTCCACCAATTCCATAAGGCCTATGACAATTGCCCCAATCCTGCAACTTGCGTAAGTATGATAAGTGCAGCTCAGCAGTGCTACAAGAAAATGTAGAACCTTATATACTGTTGGGGACATTGTTGTTGTTGTTGTTTTAAAAAATGGGGAATGAATGTGTACTATTGATTTTCATATTTTAATTGTGTTATCAAAAACACAATTAATGGTTTCCCCCCCAAGAAAACAACAAGTACAACGCTATCGCTCTCTATATATTGGAAGCATAGAAATAGGAAGAAGAGGTGTTGTAAGAGCACTGCTATGTCTCTGAAATGTATTGCCTGTATCAGCTCTTTCTTGCAGGAATCGCCATGCAGAATTATGGCTGTCCGTCCAACGTGGATCCAAATTTATATCAGGCTGCTGTTTCCTCCATCTGATATAGAGCAAATATTAGCATTGTCTAGAAGCGCCTTCTGTCCCTTCTAGTAATCCGCTTCTCCCTCAGAGGAGCCTAATAAAAATGCGGTTGCTGTGGTAATTGTTATATTATGTTCAGAAAAGTGCCAAGAATATAATTACTTGCAAAATGACTTCACAGTTCAACTTTAATATACATGGTAGAACTGTTGGGTAGTAAAAGACAAGGAAAACCGGGTAAACAAGTCTATTTAGTGGTAGTATCTTTATTAAATTAAACTTTTAATAGTATCACTGTGTTTACAGTACATTAACTAGTCACAATTTTCAATGTTTGCCGTTTATATATATATATATATACCCAAGCCACCAGAAGATGGATTCCTTAAGAATGTTCTCCCAGGTATGTGTAGAATATTAATTAGGACTGTCTATTTCGGTCGGATAATAACAATGTCCAACAACTGAATGGAATCTGTGACCTGTGAAAGAACCATTCATATGCTTTAGACTGCCTTGGAGCATTATTTAACAAGTGAACATGGAACTTTTTCACAGTGATCCCAAACGTTTCAACTGTGTATTTCATGGTTTGGTTGTTGTTGTGCCTCAAAAAACACACACAGAGATTCGCTCTCCACCCCTACCCCCACGCTCTTGGGAAGGATTCCATGCTTGCTCTCACTTAAATAAATGCTTTTTAATGCTTTTTTATACGATCGTTTCTGCTATGATACCTATGGGCTTTCGATTGTAGTACTGGTAGCCAGCGGATGTGTTCCAGCAATTGAATGTCTTCATCTTAAATCTTTAGGGCTGCACAACACCACCTTTAACAATCAGCCGTAATTAAAAAGCCGCTGTTCAAATTGTGTAAGGGATAAGTAAATTTCATTTTAAATGCTGTAGTCAGGATTAAGGGGTTTTCTCACTGGGATGCCTGTGGGCTCCTCCCCCCCCCCCCGCTTCCTTCTTCTTCTTGACTTCAGGCTGTATCATTTTTCAATGGAGAGCTAAGAATAATGGCCATTTACTGTAGCAATTTCTAGAAGTATTTCAGTTTATCAAAGATGTTTCTCACGACTGACAGAAGCATATGGTTCACTTGCAGTTCCTGTAAGCATCCCATGGGGCATGTTTCTCCATCCACAAAAGCACCATCAGAGGTCTAACTAGCTGATATTTGTCCTAACTAGCAGACAAGTCAAGTCCCCATAGGGAGTAGGGATTCAATGGACAGGGAGAATCAGCTGTCTCCAGCTATGCCACATGGGCTCTCAAGGGCAGCTTTGTGAGATACAACAGGCACCAAAAGTGACCCCCTGTCCTTGCCTTCTCAAATATGTTGTTCCATCTTTTACAATGTTACACTGAAATGAAATTCTGGGCACGGTGTGTGTGTTAATTTGCATTGGGAAGTACAGCAATTACTGTTCTTCTGGGCTTAATGGTCTTTCAGATCCCTCATCTTTAGATGGTAATATGCATAACTTTACAGTAGTACCTTGGGTTACAGACGCTTCAGGTTACAGATGCTTCAGGTTACAGACTCCACTAACCCAGAAATAGTACCTCGGGTTAAGAACTTTGCTTCAGGATGAGAACAGAAATCGCGGCGCGGTGGCAGCGGGAGGCCCCATTAGTTAAAGTGGTACCTCAGGTTAAGAACAGTTTCAGGTTAAGAACGGACCTCCAGAACAAATTAAATTCTTAACCCAGGTACCACTGTACTTTCTTCAAAAGGGGAACCAGCCCTGCTGCCTTTGGAGAGGCCTACTCATTCTCTTGACCTCTGCCCATGGATGGGAAAAGTTTCCAGAGAACCAGGCTCTCAAAAGGTATATTTTGCTTCATTGTGAAAGACACGTCAAGCCCCTTTCAGATCTTCTTCTCAGCGTGTTCACTCTATGCACGGGGAACAGGACGTGGTGGCGCTGTGGTCTAAACCACTGAGCCTCTTGGGCTTGCCGATCAGAAGGTCGGCGGTTCGAATCCCCATGATGGAATGAGCTGCCATTGCTCTGTCCCAGCTCTTGCCAACCTAGCAGTTCGAAAGCATGCTAGTGCAAGTAGATAAATAGGTACGGCTGCGGCGGGAAAGTAAACGGTGTTTCTGTGCGCTCTGGCTTCTGTCACAGTGTTCTGTTGTGCTAGAAGAGGTTTAGTCATGCTGGCCACATGACCTGGAAAGCTGTCTGTAGACTGGACTGGTCTGTAGCTGCCTTTGACTGGACTTAACTGTCCAGGGGTCCTTTACCTGATTGTGCCACCAATCCATAATGGCTGTGAGTCACTGTTAGAGCCTTCTTCAACTGTCACCCCCCTCATGGGATCATGAGGCACAAGCTAGCCCAGCACCCTCCATCGTACCCTCATTACCTGCCCCCACTGCTCCCCACATATTGGGGACTGCATGTTTGTTGTGAAGATCCTCAAGAACATAAGAGGAGCCTGCTGGATCAGGCCAATGGCCCATCTAGTCCAGCATCCTGTTCTCGCAGTGGCCAACCAGATGCCTGTGGGAAACCTGCAACTTTATTGGAATTCTAGTGCTCCAGCTAGGCTAGCTCAGTCAGTAGCACATGAGACTCTTAATCTCAGGGTTGTGGGTTCAAGCCCCACGTTGGGCAAAAGATTCCTGCATTGCACGGGGTTGGACTATAGATGACCCTTGTGGTCCCTTCCAACTCTACAGTTCTATGATTCTATGAGAGAGGGGGGGAAACCTTTATCTACTCTATGCCAGGCAACATTATATAATTTCTTTCATATCACCACTTGCTTTCCTTTTCTCTAAACTAAAAAGTCCTACATATTGCAACCTTTCCTCATAGGGGAGTTGCTCCATCCCCTTGGTTTTTTTGATTGCTCTTTTCTGAAAACTTCTCAATATTCGTTTTGAGGCGAGGCGACCATACCTTCTCTGCTCATGTATTCTTCCTGTGCAATTTAGAATCCTGATTATAATAGTAATATAATAATAATTTATTATTTATACCCCGCCCATCTGGCTGGGTTTCCCCAGCCACTCTGGGTGGCTTCCAACAGAATATTAAAATACAATACAGTGGTACCTCGGGATGCGAACGGGATCCGTTCTGGAGCCCCGTTTGCATCCTGAACAGAATGTAAGATGCGATGGCACGTCTGCACGTGCACGGGTCGTGTTTTGCCCCTTCAGCGCATGCGCGTGACATAATTTTGAGCGTCTGTGCATGTGCAAGCGGCGAAACCTGGAAGTAAGGCGCTCCGTTACTTCTGGGTTGCCACAGAGCGCAACCCAAAAGCGCTCAACCTGAAGCAAATTCAACCCGAGGTATGACTATAGTCTATTAAACATTAAAAGCTTCCCTAAAGGGCTGTCTTCAGATGTCTTCTAAAAGTCTGGTAGTTGTTTTTCTCTTTGACATCTGGTGGGAGGGCATTCCACAGGGCGGGTGCCACTACCGAGAAGGCCCTCTGCCTGGTTCCCTGTAACTTGGCTTCTTGCAGCGGGGGAACCGCCAGAAGGCCCTCGGCACTGGACCTCAGTGTCCAGGCAGAACAATGGGGGGGTGATTGTATGACAGGCTCCTGGCAGGAGACATTCACTCTACAATGTGTGGAGTGGGAACAGGAGACACGGATGTGATGGAAGGGACAGGGTCAATGGCCTTGTCTCTTCTTGCCCCCCAACATGATTCTAATCATGTGGCTTGTGAGCAACCAGTGTCTTGAAGACATGGAGTGGTTAACATACATTTGTGAGTTTGCCCATGGATCTTCTCTTCTGGGATGATAACTGACATTTGCTGGATCACTTTCAGCCTCTTTCCTAGTTCACATTTCCCCACTGTCACAAAGCGATAACAGCCACTCGATAGGCCGTTTCAACCCCCCTTTCCTTATTCTCGCTCCCGCTTTAAAAACAAAAAACAAAAACAGCAACCATCGCCACTCTCTGTTCATTAAAGAAAATGTTGCAAACCCTGTGATTCTGCAGAAGAGGAACATATGAAAATATTTGTTATAGCGATCAAATTTATTTTGGATTGCCTTGAGAACAGAAGGTCAGAGACATAAGGGTCTGTCTGATAATATTAGTTTGGAAAGTATTACAAAATTGCTGTGTGTGTGTGAGAGAGAGAGAGAGAGAGAGAGAGAGAGAGAGAGACGGGAAGAGAGAGTGAGAGAAAGTCAATGCTGTTAACTCCGTGTTCTCCATGACATGTTAAAAAGGAAACTGTTGTATTGAAATGAAATAACTGACTCCAGGCAGGTCAACGCGGTCAATTTTGTCTCTCCACCATGCTCTCCAGGGATGCATCATGCAGAGAATGTTTCATATTAACCGAGCTTTCAATGGAGGCAGCTGCTACTTCTCAGGAATGATTCCTGTTATCACGGTGGCTGCAAATTGTGTTGCTGTGATTACAGAAATTGCCGCTAAAAAAGTGCAAGTGTTATCAGTCGAGATTCCAGTCTGTATGGGAGATTTGCTGTGTGTGAATGCATCCCCAGGGAGCCTCAGGGAGCCTTTGCGTGGAGACAAAACTGACTGTGTGAACAAGCAACCCCTCAGTCTGTCTGACCCAATATCTTTGGTGTATATGCATAGGATTGACTGTGCACATAGAATTAGACTTTAGAAGCAACTGTTTTTCAGGAGATCTCTCTTTGCTAATTTGTTGTTTTTCACTAGGGAATGAAAAGTCTTTCCGGTCCACAAAGAATGATAATCAGTTGTTAATTCCCTAAGATTGATCCATGTATTCCAGATGAGAGTCTGTCACAAGCAAGGAGGAAGTTGTGATGTGGTGCTGCTTGGTGGCAGAGTACAAGGAATCCCTCAGAGATGTACCTTGTTCTCCAGCTGCAGCAGCAACAGAAGATTCAGTTATGCTCTAAGATTTGGGGCTTTATTGCTGGAGCTGTCACTGAACTAGAAAGCAAGGAGCATGAGATTGTTTCCTGGCTGGTAAAGGTAAAGGTACCCCTGCCCGTACGGGCCAGTCGTGTCCGACTCTAGGGTTGCGTGCTCATCTCGCTCTAGAGGCCGTGAGCCGGCGCCGTCCGAAGACACTTCCAGGTCACGTGGCCAGCGTGACGAAGCTGCTCTGGCGAGCCAGCACCAGCGCAGCACACAGAAACGCCGTTTACCTTCCCACTATAAAGCGGTCCCTATTTATCTACTTGCACTTAAGAGTGCTTTCAAACTGCTAGGTGGGCAGGAGCTGGGACCGAATGACGGGAGCTCACCCCGCCGCGGGGATTCGAACTGCCGACCATACGATCGGCATGTCCTAGGCACTGAGGTTTTACCCACAGCGCCACCCGCGTCCCCTTCCTGGCTGGTAGTTTTCTACATTTCTTCTCTAGCATCTGCAACTGACCATAAATGGAGATAGGATGGATCATGGGCTTGATCCAGTTAAAATGGATGGATCATGGGCTTGATCCAATTAAAATGTTCTCATCATACAACCTAAGAAGAGCTGAACCCTTACGCTACTGCTTGCAAGATATATATATTATTCTTTTCTGAACTCTTTCAAGTTTCACCCCACTTCTTTTCCTCACAAAGTTTAAAGGGCTAGGCTTATCCCTGATGCAACTGCTATTTTTATGTTGAAGCTGACCAGTACCTTGGCAAAGATAAATGCAGCCCTGTTGTATCTTTGTGTACTATTTCTTTGTCTCCATATAGATTCTCCGGATTTCTAATGGGAATATCTAACAGGAAATGCGTTTTGTTGACTGTGGCTCATAAAACATGTCCTTTCCTACCCCAGTTATTTTTGTCACTTGTGAAAGCTCATCGTGCAATAGATAAACTGTCAAAAATAATTAAGAAAAATGCTGATATACGCCCATGGCAAAGAATTATACTTTTTGATGGTGGCTGTTTTCATCGTCCAGAGTCAGTCCCTTGACAGATATAAATACAGGTGTTATCACCTCATTGCAGATGATGATGATGTTCTGAATCAATGCCGACAAAGGCTGCTGTTTGGGAAACATTCAGTATGGAGGAAAGTGATATATATTAGGAAGGTGGGGAGACGAATGCAGAACAGCATTGAAACAGGTCCATAAAACTTATGTATACTGTAGGGATTGCTGGTGTTTTTTTAAATGTAGACAATATTAAATTATCCAGTTTGCATAATATGCCTGTTGACAGTAAAACTGCACTGATGATGAAACCCTATAAAACGCCAAACTCTGTAAGTATGTGAACATACTTTATATTTTAGGCGATTTACAGTTTGAGGTTTAGTTTCTGAGCTAATAGGTGTATAGGCAGTAAACTGCCACATGCAGACCTTAGTTGCTATTTAGATCATTGGGTTTCTACATTTTTGAAGTAAGCCCTTCCACCCATGAGGGGTTTTTTTTGCTTGTTTTTTAAACCCTACACAAATCTATACCATAAATTCTGAAAGGAAATGGGTTTTTGATTGGATTTATGGCATCAGATTACAGTAAATGGCTAAACAGTTATAGGATTATAGCCTTTTGCATTTGATAGGAAATACTGGAAGAGAACCCATAATTCTGAAGGGAAGCCTTGAGTCTTAGGGGTTTTAATCTCTTACCGAAGGATGTTAGAAAATTAAAAAGCAAATGCATTTACAGCTGGAATCCAAGAGCCACTGAACTGAGGCAGCAGTTTAGAGAAACCAGTGAAAAGAAGGGTGCATTTGGATGTGGGAAATACTGCGCTAGTGGCCCTGGCAATAACGCCAACACTTCTGCCCTGTTACCCAATGTCCACTTGACACAGCTGAGTGACAATGAAGAAGAAGAAGAAGAAGAAGAAGAAGAAGAAGAAGAAGAAGAGTTTGGATTTGATATCCCGCCTTTCACTCCCTTTAAGGAGTCTCAAAGCGGCTAACATTCTCCCTTCCCTTCCTCCCCCACAACAAACACTCTGTGAGGTGAGTGGGGCTGAGAGACTTCAAAGAAGTGTGACTGGCCCAAGGTCACCCAGCAGCTGCATGTGGAGGAGCAGAGAAAGAACCCGGTTCCCCAGATTAGGAGACTACCGCTCTTAACCACTACACCACACTGGCACCACACAATGACTAGCAGTGGCTCTCCGGGCGTTCAGGCAGGGGACACTCCCAGCCCAACTGGGTGCTCCCAAGGTTTGGATTACTGAGCTACAGCCCTTATTTGCTGTACCTTCTTGATAAGGGCTTTGTTGTTCTTTTACCCACCCTTCCACTGCAAGGAGCGTGTGGTATTGTACATGGTTCTGCCTCCAACCCTTCACAACAGCTCCATGAGTTAGGTTAGGCAGACAGATAGTGACTAGGGGTTGGGGTGGTGGTACCCAGGTTGAACCAGCGTGGGTCAACTTGATGTCACCTGTATTGTAGCCACGGGACATATAATGTTGTGTGTGTGTGTGTGTGTGTGTGTGTTCAGAGACTTTCTTATATTTTTACCCATTTTTATGATGCATTGAACAATTTAAAATACAGAACGATTGAATGTATAAAAAATAAATAAGGAGTGATTATTATATTATATAATAATAATAATAATAATAATAATAATAATGTGTAATATTATATATATATTCTGATATATATGTGTATATATGTGTGTGTACACACACAGGAATATATAGATATATATGCACACACACATACATATACATATACATATACACACACATATAAATATGGTACATATACAGTACATATACATAAACATATACTTCACTTATTAGTACTCAGAACATTTGGGATGTACAGTTTTTCTCACTTCTTCTCCTTTCATTTTCGTATCATGTGCTTGTTTGTTTTTGAAATGCACCCTTTGGTTGGAAAATGTGCAGACAATGAATGAAAGCATCTTGAGTTCAAAGTATTCTTGTTTTCATTTAAATCCTTCCTATCACCTGCTGTTTGTTGCTCTTTGCTTACGGCATGAATCCCCCTGGATTTCAGGAAACCTAACTGGTCCTCTATAAACTGCCTTGACTATTCGTTTCCCATGTATTCTTCTGTCCCCATAGCTTCTGATGTGAAACAGATTTTACTTTTCTAGAGAGTAGAGGTCAACATGAAAGCTTCTTCTTTAAAAAAAGAAAAAAAGAAAAAAGAAATCACTCTGGCATTCAACATTTCAGTTTGTTATGTTCTGCTTTCTACTATACTTTAGAATTATGTCACAAATATAAAGCAAAAATTCTGCATTAAGTTCTAAATTTCATTTTTGGTTGGGAATGTTACAATTACCATGCCATTCAGGTGGTAAGTTTACACCGGTATCTCATGAGATTTTGAGAAAATGTCATCTTTGATGTTCATCATAGCATTTTATAGAAACTAATTGGGAAATACAATCTCTTTGTAGACTTTCATTCATTCCTCTTCCACATTCCAAGGGAGCACAGGGAGCACTGATTGTGTGACCACTTTTGTCCTGCCTCTGAGGAAGTAAGTAATTTCACTTCTATTATCTGGTGGTGTGACTGTTTGTATAAATACCTGCTCATCTGGAGAAATAAGGATCTCACACTTTCTATTTGTAGAACTTTGTCACTGGACTATTTCTCTCTTTCTCCTTCTCCCCACCCCCCCGTCTCTCTCACACACAAAACAGGGAGTGATCTACAGTGGTACCTCGGGTTAAGTACTTAATTTGTTCCGGAGGTCCATACTTAACCTGAAACTGTTCTTAACCTGAAGCACCACTTTAGCTAATGGGGCCTCCTGCTGCTGCGCCACCGGAGCACGATTTCTGTTCTCATCCTGAAGCAAAGTTCTTAACCTGAAGCACTATTTCTGGGTTAGCGGAGTCTGTAACCTGAAGTGTATGTAACCTGAAGAGTATGTAACCCGAGGTACCACTGTAAAACATTTATGTTGTACAATGTCAGTAGATAAGTTGTATTTGTCCCAAATTATCCATGAAAAATTAATGCAATTTTCCAGGGCATGGGGAATACCAGGCCCAGAGATGAAATGTGGCCCTCCAGTCTTCTCTACCTGGCCCTTGGGATTCTCCCCAAACCACATCTCTTCTCATCCACACCCCCTCTTCCCAGGCCAGACTCTAAACCAGACCTACTTCATAGAATCCTAGAATTGTAGAGTTTGAAGGAGTCCAGAGAGTCATCTAGTCCATTTGCATGTGTTGCTGCACCCATCCTTGGTCTAAGAAAATGTTCCCCATCCCCGAAGCATACTATGTTTTCATTATTTTCTTACATTAGTTCATTCTTTATTTTTTCAGGACTCTTACTGAAGGCCTGTAAAAATATTTTGCATGCAGGTATAAGTGGTTGATAGCTAGAGGCGGACAAATATGTCAATTTTGATTGTTCTCCAGTCAAAATTTTGTTATTTGTTCCAAACTGAAGTTTGGTTCTACACCTTTCCACATCATTTTTGTGAAAATAAAAACCTCACTAGCAGTTTACTGTGAATAATATACACATTTTGGCAAAGCAATTCCCGCCAATATAATGCATTCTTCTGTGTTATTTTTACTTATAGATGCGACATACACAGTTTCCTCTACTGCATTTTTGCACACATTACACTGCAAAAATTGGAGACATGCAAATTTCAATGTTTCAGTTTGCTAATTGTTTTGGAAAGTGAGAATTAGGTAAGAATACATTTAAATGCTAACTGATTTCTCTCTCGTCCCTTCTGAGAATATTAGCAAGTGATATTAACAAGCCACAGGGTTGTTTCTGGGGACTTCAAACACTTGAGACATAGGCCCATAATGCACATTTCCATAGGAAAATTTATACATAGAGATGCTTCTGGTAAATGATGGTGGTGGCTAACTAGGGTCTTGCCAGGCTGCAAACTGAAGTGTGTCCAGCCACCCTAGAAGCAAAGAGGGGGGAAATAAGTTTCAAAAAGGGGGGAAGGGTCAAGTGATCTGTGGCCCACTGCAGATGACCCAGGGCTAGCTCTCTATTGTGTGTTTAAGATTGCAGCCCTAATCTCTTCCAGAAAACAAAACAAAACAAAAACACCACTTCTTGCCCTTCCACTGCTGCCTTTGTTGCACAAGTGACAAGGGAAGGTATTCAGCTAACTCATCCTCTTTCAAGGTTTCTAGTTAGCATGCAAAAGAAGGAAGTTGCACATCTTGTTCATGGGAAGATTATATGTTCCGGAAATGAGTACAGCACATAAAGGGCAGCAAGCGTTTACATTAACCAGAAAGATGGTGAAGGCACAGGTCACTTTGGCCAGTGCTTCTGCTGCAATACATGAAACTCCCTGAGCAAATGTTTAGCGTGGAGCTCTGTTTCACAAATGACCTTAATGAAATGAATCATATTTTCACGCCCATAAATACATATACATACAATCTGAAATGAGCAATTAAGTGTTTTCTTGTGTCTCATCATTTTCCAAGGGAAACCATAATTTTCAAACCACATGTGAACCAGCATGTGTGTGTGTGTGTACACACATACACTTACACACACACACACACACACACACACACACACACACATATATACACACACACACACACACACACACACACACACACACACACACAGTGGTACCTCAGGTTACATATGCTTCAGGTTACATATGCTTCAGGTTACAGACTCCGCTAACCCAGAAATAGTGCTTCAGGTTAAGAACTTTGCTTCAGGATGAGAAAAGAAATCATGCTCTGGTGGCACAGCGGCAGCAGGAGGCCCCATTAGCTAAAGTGGTACTTCAGATTAAGAACAGTTTCAGGTTAAGAACGGACCTCCGGAACAAATTAAGTACTTAACCGAAGGTACCACTGTATGTGTGTGTGTAAATATTTTTTGTATATCTATATATATCCCACAGTCGCCTTTGACTGGACTTAACCATCCAGGGGTCCTTCACCTTTACCGTGTGGGTGGGTGTGGGTGTGGGTGTAAACGAACAGGACAAAACAAATCTTGCCTCTTTCTTTTGCTCTCTCTCACTCTCCCGCTTAACAAAAACACCACCATCAACACCAAAAACCTTGAGTCTAATTAAAATCCACCACATTAAGGCCCTTTGGTTATGAAGCAGACATGGCTGTCTGAAATTTGGGAGTCTTGATATGCTTTTCCAATGATGTGTCAAGCCCATTATAGTGGAATGAGCTACTAATGTGACATTACTGACATAATGTGATGCATCTAACCACCTGAATGATGCATCAGGCAGAAGGAATTTCCGAAGGAGGCTGCTCACTCTTGCAAAATGAAAAGGGGGGAAACAATCTGGAAGAAGTGGGACATAAATCCTTTTATATAGTTTAACACAAATTTAATTATCAAGTGTTTGTAAATGTTCAACCAATTAGGCAGCTTGATTGGCTGAAGACTCCTGGATTTATAGCTTTGAAGATAGATTATCTTGTGCGAGTGAAAGGTCTACATTACACAGAGTGGTTTGCATGAGAAACAGTTGGTTAAAATGCTTGTATTAAGAGGATGAGCACTGCTCCTTTGCCTAATGAAAGGGTTTTGTGTTGTTGTTTTAAAGTCTAGTTCCCGCAAGTAGAAAATAAACAGAAGTACTACCGTCGTGTAGAAAATACATAATAACACATAATATATATATAATATAACTTAATAGGAAAGACAGATACAGATAGAGAGATACCTAGAGAGATCCCTTTTTCCATTTGAAATGGATTGTTATGGGAGCCGTCCAGCCCAAGTGAAGCTGAAGATCCCATTCAACAGAAACCAGTGGCTATTGGTTCAAATGGCTACATACTACCTCAATGTGATGGCCTTTCTCAATCTAAAGTATGGAGGATGCCTACCAAAGGAGATGGCTTTTTTGGCAGTTACCCCCAATTGTGGAACACACACCCTAGAGAGGCTTGCTGGGCACCCACCTTTCAGCATAATGGAAAACCAAGATCCACTAGGATGAGATAATTTGGACTTGGGCCAATCTTGGGCTTTAAGTCCCCTCCCAAATGGGTTTTCATGGGATTGGTGAGGGTGAAGGTCAAGGAGAGACCTACACCTATTCCAAACACCATTCAGTTGAGTAATGTGACCTAGGGCCCAGTCCTCAAAACTCCAGCCAATGCTCACCTGTCAGCGCAGCCTGAAATAGCCCTTCCCAGAGGCTGCTGGAAGGAGTTTGGAATAGGGTAAATTATCCCAGCTTCCTATAGTTAGGATTGTTCTACCGTGACCTTTTCAGAACAAGGTAAAAGTGTGTTTCCCACCCAGCTCCCCGGGTCTTCTAATATCATTTTAAAATAAATTAATATCGTTTTGATATTAGTCTCTTCTAATTGATGTTGCTTGGTTTTAGCTCCCATGAGATTTTAGCTCCTTTGAGATGCGGTTTTTAGTTTTCTTATGTGTTAAAATGTTTTGTTGCTACATCTGGCGTTTTAGTCTTTTATGCTGGATGTGTTCGTTGTATTTTTGTTGCATTTTAACCTTGTTTTAGTTTTTATGCATTTCATATCACCTACATTTATTTATTTATTTAAAGAGATAACAAATAATAAAGATGCTGTGGGCTTCCCAGAGAATGGCCCATCACCTGGGAAACAGGATACTGATGGACCTTTAGTCTGGTACCAAATTTTCTCCTTGCTGAGGGTGCCATATTCGCTCACCCCACCATTTCTGCCGCCACCAGAGAAAGGTAAGGGAGGCTGCAGCAGTGGCAGAAGGACATAGTATTCTGCTGCACAGCATTGCTTGCTGGTCTCCCCCAGCTTCAGGGGTAAAGAGAGACCAGCAGCAAAGCCTCGCAGAATGGTCTCCTCTCACTGCAAGAGGGAGGGTGGACAGAGACCAATAGCAAAGCTAGCTTTGAGGAATGCCTCCCTCTCACAGAGACTCTTTCTTGCCTTAAGGAAAAGCCCTTCTGGATCCTTGCTACCCACCAGAAAAAGCAGGAGAAGCCTTTGCAGGGTTTGTACCCCACCCTGCCCTCAGAGACGAGGCTTTGGAAGGACTTTTCATTGCAGGGAAGTTCTTGCAGACTTTCACACCCACCCTCATCACAGGGGGGGTGGGTGGGACATTTTGTCTCAGACACCAAAACAACTTGGGCTGCCCCTGCATAATAGAGATATAATTAAGGTGCTAAATAATTAATTTTATAATGAATGATTTTAG
Organism: Podarcis pityusensis; assembly: GCF_964106645.2. Classification (NCBI taxonomy): domain Eukaryota; kingdom Metazoa; phylum Chordata; class Lepidosauria; order Squamata; family Lacertidae; genus Podarcis; species Podarcis pityusensis. The sequence continues at coordinate 25,068,009 of NC_138032.1, forward strand.
AGTGTTGTTTGTGCTGTACTTTTGTACTGTTTTATTGTTGTTAGCCGCCCTGAGCCCGGCTTCGGCTGGGGAGGGCGGGATATAAATAAAATTTATTATTATTATTATTATTATTATTATTATTATTATTAATGTATTTCTCAGGGTTATTTTTAAGCTGAGGTGTGGCAGCCCCTTTAACTCGTACTTCCAACTTGCACCTATTCTGCGGTCTGAAAAGAAGTGCATGTGCTGGTACCCACCAAAAGCCATCTGGAACTCTACACAATTGAGGTTACCAGCCGTGCGGATACCAATACAGTGGTACCTCAGGTTAAGTACTTAATTCGTTTTGGAGGTCCGTTCTTAACCTGAAGCTGTTTTTAACCTGAAGCACCACTTTTGCTAATGGGGCGTCCCGCTGCCACAGCACCGCCAGAGCATGATTTCTGTTCTCATCCTGAAGCAAAGTTCTTAACCTGAAACACTATTTCTGGGTTAGCGGAGTCTGTAACCTGAAGCGTATGTAACCTGAGGTACCACTGTATATGCATGCAGGTACACATTTTCAGATGTCCTGCTAAACAGCACACCAAAACAGTAAGTCTGGGTCCCAAAACCAGTCAAGAACAATTAGTTGGGTATGGATAAAAATGTAAACTTACTGCTGTGAAAATATTGTTTTCTTGTTGAGAGCTGAGTCACTGGGGCATAGTGATACCTGTTGATGCTGGAAAAGATGTCCCCCGCCCCCTCTACATAGAGTAAGCAAGTGAAAGAAACACACAGATGAAGGATGTTTAGTGCTGTAAAAATGATGTGTGGTTGCACCCTACGGTCTCTCAACAAATAAGTGTGCTCCAAGAAATTGAGAGAGTAGCATACCATCAAAATGTGATCCAGCCAATCCTTGGGGCAGCAATCTGACTCACACCTTCCTGGGTGTAAACCTCAATGACATGGTGTGACGTCCTTCTGGCCAAATGTGTATAACAGTCTTCCCCCAATCTGGTGCTACAAGTCCCAAAGCTGTGCTGGCTGGGACTGATGGAAATTACAATTGGAGGACACCAAACTGGAGGAAGCTAATGTATAGGCTTGTTCTGCAAGTTACTACGTATTTGCAAAAAAATTTATTCTATCCAATTCTGAATTTCTGGCTCATCACACTTGGGGTGGGGGGAGGAATTCTGTACAAGAGTGAGTTTTGTGCACAGCCCACAATAGAAGAACATGCAACACTAGCCAGTAAACACAATGGTCTTCATTGAAAAACACAAAGAATAATTTTGCTGGCAGATGAATATTTTCTCTTGTACATGCATGTTGTATTTTCTTAATCCTATCATTTAATCTCTCTGCTTCCTTCCTTGTACTATATGGCAAATGGGAGGAAATGAACAAAAATCACTGGAGGTGAGGGGGGAAGAGAATTTGCATATCAAAGGGTATTATTTTCAAGTGAAAAACATAAAAAAGTTTTTTTGGGGGGGTTGCGGTTGTGTGGGTAACTCCAATTGACTTCTGAGTGTACTTTAGATCAAGCCTAGTTTCTTTTGTGAAACTTCCCAGGGAGGATAGTAGAAAACCTGCCAGTCATCATCTCTGCATGAAAAAGATGCTTCTGAAATGCCTGAGTCACAATCTGAAGCCAGTCATGGATTGACGGCAGTGTTCACCTGAAATATGGCAATCTTTTTCTAAACCAAATCTAACACCTTTTGCTTGACAGTCATTAAGCAATTGCAAAGGACCTAGCAATGTTATGGCTGGGCAACCATGAGTGACTTGGATCTGTTTGGAATATTACTTTTGAATCCTTGCAATTCCATCAGACCCCAGACTAGCACTGTGCTTCATGACATGAGGTTTTGCAGCAATAGTTCTGTTTGCTGGTGGCTGGGATGCAGAATGGTGGCTGGGATGCAGACACATGGCACAACATGCAGAGTTTTAATACATTAGGAAGAGATGCCCCATCCTTTAGACCCAGTTAAGACTACACAATGCTAGGAAATAACAATTGCAGGTCCAGTATATTAAGTGGGAAAATAAGGAAATCACCCCCACCCCTAGAATACATAGTCTTAATGAAATTGCCCCTGTTGGAGAATACAACACGTATTTTCTATTTATTTATTTCTCTCTCTCTTGAGGAGATTAAAAAAAAAAAATAGCCATGTTAGTAACTGTCACCTGGGGAACAGAATCCTTTCCAGCTTTGCAGATCAGAACATTCTCTCCAACATTTTGCACCTGGCATAAAAACAAAGAAAATAAAACATTACAACACATTCAGTTGCACCCCAAACTTTTCATTCATTCATTCCATCAGCACTAGTCTCTCTATCTTGTGCCCAAGCCTGCTCTTTGTATTCCAGCCCCTTTGTCTTAGAAAGAATATATTCCATGTTCATTTCAATGGCTCTCTCTCAGCATTACCTTAGAGCCTGCCTTCTTGACATTCTAGCTATCCCTCCACCTTTCCCTGAAACATCTGATATAAATATTAAGATTACCTTGGCTTTCTGTCAGCCCTGCCACTGCTCCTTGTGTCTTTTTATGTACAGGGAGGGGGATGCTGCAGAAAGCAGAGCTCTCGCCAAGGATGTCAGCTGTCTCTCAGATGCACTGCATGGGGAAAAAAACCTCGCTGTTGCAAGCTGCCTGCAGGAGCAGCAGAGAGTGCGAGACAAGGAGGCTTCAGTTGTGCCACTGCGATCGAAGTATCCCTTTATGGAGCAAATCTGTTCCTGTATCCCTCAACAAATGAACCACTGGAAATGATGTGCCTTTCTTTAGGCTAGCAGGCCTTCCTGCTCATAACTACAGCAAAATTGGTGAACTTTCCATTGATAATGGCAACAATTGGATTAAATACAGGGCAAGGTTTTATTGGAGAAAAGGCAGTCCAATACAGTGGATGCTCGGGTTGCGAACGTGATCCGTGCGGGAGGCACGTTCACAACCCGCAGCGCCGGGTCTGCGCACGCATGGGTTGCGCTTTGGCGCATGCGTAAAGCACCAAAACCCAAAAGTAACCTGTTCCAGTACTTCCGGGTTCACCGCGGTGCGCAACCCGAAAACACGCAACCTGAAGCGTCTGTAACCTGAGGTATGACTGTATCCATTTTCCTAGCACCAAGAGGGCAGAGAAGACCCTATGCCTTCCCTCCAAAAAGCAGAGCCAGTTAATAAGGCAGTATGTGTCTCCTTCACAACACAACTGCCAAACAACTCATGCTTCCAAGACATCAATTTAACCCAGGGGTCAGCAATTTTTTTAGCAGGGGGACAGTCCACTGTTCCTCAGACCTTGTGGAGGGCCAGACTATATTGGGGGGGGGGGAATGAACGAATTCCTATGCCCCACAAATAACCCAGAGATGCATTTTATATAAAAGCACACATTCTACTCATGTAAAAACACCAGGCAGGCCCCACAAATAACCCAGAGATGCATATTAAATAAAAGCACACATTCTACTCATGTAAAAAGACGCTGATTCCCGGACTGGCTGTGGGCCGGACTGAGAAGCGATTGGGCCGCATCTGGCCCGCGGGCCTTAGTTTGCCTACCCATGATTTAACCCATATCTGTTCTATCAAGACTGTGCTCATAGAGGACGGTTCTCCTGTGTTCCTCATGTGTGAACAGATTATGAGTCACCTACAGACGAACCGTCACAAAACTTGCCTTCCTTTCTTTTGCCTTTCCAGGGCCCTCTTCAGAAATTACCAATAAAGGTTAAATTTCCACATGAGCTGTGCTGGCATGCCAGAGACAAACTTATTTATTTTATTGTTATTTATTAATTTTTTGTACTGTTTTATTGTTGTTAGCCGCCCTGAGCCCGGTTTCGGCTGGGGAGGGCAGGATATAAATAAATTTTATTATTATTATTATTATTGTACTGCCCTTCATCCGAGGATCACAGGGCGCTTTACAGCAGAAAAACACAAAAATGCATAGCAGAATAACAAATGAAACAATACCCTGCCCTACACAGTTTAATTAGCCAAAGGCCTGGGAGAAGAGGAATGCTTTCGCCTGGTGCCTAAAGATATGTAATGAAGATGCCCGGTGAACCTCCTCTGTTAGCTGCACCATCCTCTTCATCACCATTGTTGTTGCCCTCCAGTATGGAGAAATTTGATCTTCTAAAGCAAGGAACTTTCTGTATCAGTGGATACAGTCATTTTAGAATCCTGGTTTTCTGTCTCTGCACCCAAATAGAATGTAGAATAGGAACAATTTACGCCAGTTTTATTTAAGCTGGCATAGGTTATGTTGGCTTTCTATATTTAGGATTGCTGTTCAGAGGGTGAAGATGATGACCAGCTGGTGTATGCATCTACCTTCTTGGTCTTCTTTTGAGGTACGGACTTTGGATAAGCAACTTCCAGGCCTCGTTCGTGTTTCTTATGATTTTCATCTTTAAACTGAACTTTATTTGTTAGATTACTGCCACACCTTTTCCCTTCAAGGAGCAAAAGGTGACAGTGTGCATGGTTTTCTCTCCTCACAACAAGGAGGATGTGAGGTAGAATAGGCTAAGAGACAGTGATGGGCTCAAGGTCCAAGGTCACCTAGTGAGCTTCATGGCTGCGTTGGGGACTGAACCTTTTTGTCTCCAAGATCCAAGTCCAGCTGCCTAACCACTAAGCCACATTGGCTCTCAACTTGGACCAGACAACCCTTCAAATTTCAGTGCTGCCCTGTGCAGTGTCAAAAGTCTATGCCTCCCCTCTCCCTGCCTCACCTTCCATTCTAAGTCATTGCTGTGGCGCTCCCTGTGGGGACTTCTTGTGCCAGTGTGGGCAAACCACTCGCACTCCCGTAAATCTGCTTCTGATGGCATAGAGGAAGATGAGCCAGATTTCCCCATCTGGTTGTCAGCCATCCTAAACTGTATCCTTGGGAGATCTAGCAGAAGATACATGAGGCCTTGCTTAGGGAAAACGGAGAGAGCAACTGAGCAATGTCCTTTGTCATGCCCTTTTCCAAGGGGTTCTCCAATCTACATAGGGTTGCCATCTTTGTTCTGGCAAAATACTGGACAGGGTGGAGCAGGGTAGTTGGGAGAGGATTCCACCCCCCACCCCCAGGGTCTGGTGCTGACTCCAAAGCAATCCATTGCAGCTGAATAGGATGGCCTGTCTGGAATTTGTCATGCATGCGCACACACGTGTGCACGCACGTGCACATATATGAATCTGTAAATCTGTCTGTGCTTGGCTACCCAGAGTTTAAATACATGAGCTTTCACACAACCTTTCAAACACTTGCATTTGGAGATGATCCCTAACTTGGCAGAGAGAGAGAGAGAGATGATATGATAGATGGATGGATGGATGGATGGATGGATGGATGGATGGATAGCTAGCTAGCTAGATAAACAGATAAGACCTGAAATACTGGACAAAACTGTATCAATACAGAATGTAGCATTTTGCATTGAAATACGGGACAATCCTGTATTATACAGGACAGGTGGCAACCCTAAATCCTGACCCTTGCAATGGCTCTGCTCTGCTTCCACTGTCAGAGGCAGTAATGCTCCAGGATACAAGTTGCTGAAAGTCACAGGACAAGAGAGTACTCTTGTGCTTGGGTCCTGTTTCAGGTCATAGGAGCCAACTCCTAGGGGCCAAGGTCCCTATAACCCTCCCATAAAATATTTGAGGGGTCAGGGGGTCCCCAATGTTGATGGGCATTTCCATTCAAATAGTGTATGCACCACATCTTGTGACTGATCATGTGGGGTGGGGCTTACCTGCCCCCCACTATATTTTATCCACAATATTTTCCCACAGGCATCTGGGTGGTCAATGTGAAAGCAGGATGCTGGTCTAGATAGGCCACTGGCTTTTATGTTCTCATATTGCTTGGATTGCAGTGAATTTAATTCACTCTTATTTATTTATTCGCTACCAAATAAATATGTATTAAAGATTATATTAATGAAACAGTGATGTAGAAAAGCAGGCCTGTTATTCTTCTGTCCATTTTGCTTCTCTTTATCTTCCTGTGAGGTGGGCAGCGGGAGCTCAGCAGCTCTTTGTCCAGAAGTCTTTACAGAACGGGATTTAAGATACAGTAAGTTCATAACTCACCCATTACATAAATACTCCCTCTGCTAGAGAAATATACACATACACAATGTATGTTAATGCTAGAAAAATACACAGACAGGAGGCACTTCATGTGACTGCAAAGGTTTTGTGGTCAGCAGACCGATAAAATTCTATCAACCATTCTAGGGATGAGATCACTGATAAAAAAAAGATGTTTTCACAGTTGCAAAAGTAAAATAAAAATAAGCTTGTCAGCCCTGCCTCTCAGAGCTGCTACCCTTTGCCTACATTTACAATTCCTAATGCAGACAAACACAGCACAAACACAGCTCAGGGAAGCACAGGGAGCTTCTATCATGCGTTAGGTGACTTTGGAAAATTCTGTTACAATTCTGGAGTTCTTTAAACAACAGCTCTTAGCTAAGTAATAAGGACCCACAGAGCAACCCTAACCAGGTCTACTCAGAAGTGAGCCCTAGTAAATTTGATGAGGCTTACTATGAGGCAAGATTGCACCCCGGTCACTATTATCCCCTTTGATCTGCCAAGTTTGGGGGTAGATCACTGAAATGCAGGATGTCCCTGAAAACGGTTTGGAAGCTGAAGATAGCACTGAATTCCCTTGACCGTACCTTGACCAGGTGGGACTCCAGAACCTCTCACATTGGTCATTAGGCAACTACACTGCCTACCATGATGCTTCTTCCTAGGTTTGATTCCAAGTTTCTTAGGATGTGTTCCCATTATTGTCTTAGAGTGCAGCAGCGAAGTTGTTTTTTCAATGCATTTCGCAGATCTTTCCTACCTCTCAGCTGTTCACATGAGCACAGCTTCAGTTCATTTCTGTTTGCATACACACCAGGAGGTGTGGATGGGGGTGTGTGTGTCATGTATTTACCCTGTGCAAATGTGTTCACAAACAAATTAGGAACAGCAACTCCCATCAGTGGGAAGCTGGTTTGAAAAACAACATATCAACCACCGGTGCGGGAGACATATGTGTTTGGGATAATGCCACGTGAACACATTAGAAATCCAACACTGGAAATGCTGTGAGTTCACAGTAAAAGGGAGGGTGAACACAGCCTTAGTTGAACATTTAGAGAAACCTACTGGTGGTAATAGTGGTTTGACAATGGAACCAAACACCTTGAGTAGGGCTAGGGAACCTTTGGCCCTCAAGAAATTGTTGGGCTCTGGGGACTGCCAGGGAGGCGCCTCCGGTAATGGCAGAATTCCTCTGACCGGGAGGAATCTGCTCCGTGGGAATCTGGGTCTGGCCGCCACGGCGAAGGCGGAGACCCGTTAAAATCACAGGCAGGAGAAGCCTGTGAGCGTGGGATTCGGCAGGCACCTTTTGCGCCTCCCCCACTCACGGGGAACCCCGGTTTTTGGGGCTCCGGAGCGACGTGGGGTGAGCGGCGCGGTGCATCGAATCGTCTGCTTCTTCCACGGAGCGAAGCCGAATAGCTGTTGCCGGAGAGCGCTGACCTTTTCCTGTGGACAATTTGACTTTAAAGTAATTACCCGTGAGTAAGCCGAAGCGGAAGAATTGGAATTCTAAAAGTTTAATTTGGTATCGCAACGGGGAGGTTCAAAACAGGAAATCCACCTTCCCCTTTTGTTAATAGACTGAGGCAATGAAGTTGCAAGCTGAAGTCTTGGAAAACCTTTTGTAAAAGATTAAATTTCCATCGGTAAAGAACATTAAACCCCCTCTTGGGGGCAGGAGAAGAGAGGGGGAAGTTGTGGATTGAGTATGCCTGTGGGAGAGAGCGAAGAGATTTAAAACACCGCCGCTCTGACCCTGGGAACGGGCTGCTAGCAGAACTGACGTCTTTTGGAATGTCCATTGACAGCGTTTAGAACGTTCATTGACAGCCAGTTAAATAAGAGAAATTCATTGTTTCTACTGTCTCTGGCTGCTTTAAAAAGGAGTAAAAGTAACTGAAAATTGAAACTAATTTGAAACTAATTTTGGATTGTTTAAAAGAGGATACTATTGACTATTACAAATAGAAACTGTTTCCCCCTAGTGGAAGCCTTTGAAATTGGTTGCTTTACAAGAGCTGGGCTAGGGGAATTTCCAGCTGCAAGTTAAAAACCGTGAGACTCTGGGACTGACCTTGAATCTTTTGTGTTATGGTAAATGGAAGTGGAAAAATAGACCAGTCAACTGTTGACAAAACAATAAGGTCTGGGAGGACTTGGCAACAATCCAGGAGAGGTCCAGCATCAGGCCCCCCTGCTCCTTCTGTTGCTGCCTTTGTACCAGTATATTGAAAACCAAGAGGAATGTCGACAGAAGAGGCTTTAGTGGCTGCATTATATAAGATAAATGACTCATTGGATCAGCTTCACAGGAAAATGGACACGATAAATGCAAAAGTGGATGTTTCAATTACTAAAATTAACTTAAATATAGAAAGTATAAATAATACCAATACAGAAACCATCCAGAAATCGATACAGGAACCTACTTTGACACGGCAAATTGCGGAGGAAGCCAGGGAAAAAGCTGCTATTGCTGAATGTAAAGAAACACAACTGGAGAGAAAGAGAAAGACAGCCCCAACCCTACAGAGGCAACTTGATGAACATAAGTTGACGCTTGCTATGACTGAACTCAAAGAAAAACAGACGAACTTGAGGATTAGAGTTCACCTTTGGTGGACATGCCCAAGGATTAAGACACTTTGGGAGATGATTCATAACGAAATGAAAAAGGTATTTAAATATACCCTTTTGAAGAAACCAGAGGCCTTTCTCCTGGGCATGGTCGGCCAATTGGTGTTAAAGAAGGATAGAACCTGTTCCATGTATGCAACAATAGCAGCAAGAATACTCATTGTGAAGTACTGGAAGACACAAGACTTATCTATTCGGGAAGAATGGCAGATGAAGTTGATGGACTATATGGAATTGGCGGAAACGACTGGCAGAAATCCGAGACCAGGGAGAAGAGTCGGTGGAAGAAGACTGGAAAAAGTTTAAGACTATTTATAGAAATACTGTAAAAATAATAAATGTTAGAAAAATGTTGGAATGAAGTTATATAGCTTCAGTAGAAATGTTATAAGGAATCAAGTATAAATAGACTAATAGAGTTTAAAGGGAAATAAGGTTAGAATATGTTAAGATAATTATAGGATAGAAAACAGAGGAAGATGGAAAGGAATTGCTGAAACAATCAACAGAAGTGGAATACAAAAAGGGAGGTGTGAGGAGCTTGTGGAAATAAGGGAACGAAAGTTAAGATATTGAAATTGTTTTTGTGTTTTAAATGGTTTGTGTCTTGGAAAAAAAAAAAAAAAGAAATTGTTGGGCTCCAACTTCCACCACCCTCAGCTGACATGGCCAGGTATCAGGGATGATGGGAGCTGTAGCTCAACAACATCTGGAAGGCCAAAGGCCCTGGCCTACAGGAATGGAGGGCTCTCCCTTGCTGGAGGTCTTCAAGAAGCGTCTGAATGACCATTGCTTGGGACATTCTAGCTCTGGATTTCCAACACTGAGCAGGGGGTTTGATTAAACAGCCTACAAGACTGTCTCCAGCTCTATGATTCTTAGACATAATGGCACCAGGATTTGTGTCAATGTACTCTCCCATAAAAACACCCATAGATTATGGTTACACCCACACCAAACATTTAAAGTGCACTAAAGCACCCTGGAAACTGCAGTATGTCCTTTACAGAAGCGCAGTTCCCTGCACCTTCAACAAATAACAGTTCCCAGGATTCTTCAGCAGAAGCTATGCGCTTTAAATGCATGGTGTGGATGTGACCACTGAGATACTCATGGATGAATCTGTCAGGGAAATTAGGTCTTCAGGATAAGACTTTTCCAGCTGTGGCACTGTAGATAAAAAAATGAACAAACCTCTCTAGATGGTCCTGGCAAGGCACTTCAGTGTATATTTCTAGCAAGGAAGTAAAAGCAACTCTGTCTTTCCTAGGTATCTTAATGGTGGTGTTTGGATGACTTTTTGTTTGTTTGACCACATTATTATCCCACCTTCTTCCTGCTCAAGGAGTCATGCATTTTCTTCTCCCCTGCCATCTCCATTTTATCTTCACAATAAACCTCTTAGGTAGCTTTGATAGTGAATAGCCCAAGATCACCCAGTGAGCTCAGCTTCATTAATGTGTGACCCCGAAATTCTGGATCCCACTCCCAGCTGATGCCAAAGTTTAGTGCTAGTTTAATGCCGTTTTGTGCCACGAACCCCAAGTTTCATGATGTCCCTCCAAACCGAGTAACTGACACAGCAAATTGCGGTTAATACCAAAAAAATCCAACCTTGTCTGATTCACTCCAGACAGGTGCCAAAGTTTTGTGCTAGTTTTGTGCCATTTTCAGGGTCACATATTACTGAAGCTCCATAGGTGAATGAGGCTTTGAACGCAGATCTTCCCAGTCCAACACTTTAACCACTATACCACACTACACAACTCCACCACACAACTTTTGCTGGTATTTATATGCTGCTTTGCAGTGTTTTTGTCTGTCTGTCTGTCTGTCTCTCTGCGTGTGTGTGTGTGTGTTTAAACAGAGCTGTTGTTTTAAAATTTGCCAAACAAAGGTAAACCAGATTGGAGCAAAACCCAAATTATTCCCCATGTGCCTTTCTGAGCTTATAGACAATTGAGTGTAGTAGTTATTTTAATACATGGCTTGCTTAGAAGAATTGTTGTTGGCCTTTGGTGGGTGGGTGACTACATTATACTATGGGTATGAATTAATACTAATTGTAAGCATAAATCAGAAAATGTACACACTAAATGAAACAGGCAGAGGTAGATCTGTGAGACTGGCATTCAAGCACCACTTTCCCCCTGGATGTACATTGTGTGACCTCTGACAAGTGTCTCTGATGTAAAAAATGGAGTTTGGCTTCAGCTGCCCAACTCCCATGGGACTCTGAGTCCCCTAAGTCCATAATCGGTCAGAGAAGAATGGATGGAGGCAGGATACTTTATTTTTCTGTTGCAACAGGGAGAGATCCAAATCAAAAGTGTGCAGGAACCATTAAAGACTTTTGACATCACATCTGTAAATGAAAACAACAAAGATTTATCTCAAGGGGATGCTATGAGCACAAACACAACAGGGAATACAAAGCACTTGCAAATTAACAGGACATCCCTACACAGTTTCACTTGAAAGAAAATCCCACTAAGTTCAATGAGTCTTACTCCCAAATCAGCATGCATAAAACTGCAGCCTAACAAGGCCATTCTATGTGTGTCTCTTCAGGAGACACTGCAAGTCCCATTGCATTCATTGGGAATTACTCCCAGGTACGTGTGCATAAGAATGCAGAACTTCTCTGCATCTGAGTTCCAGCTGAAAAAAAGCCCTGTAAAAAGTACTTTGTAACTATAGTAATAGTACCAATTAATTGATACGAAAAGGATAAGATCTCCTTTTTAAAAATGGGGTGATGGAATACGGGGGTGATAATTCTGTGTACTGGAAATGGATTTGGACTTCCCTGTTCAAAGTATGACTAGCCCATTGAGGACAAAATTGTGCTGAAGTCATCACTGGAGTGAGCACTAAGGGAGATAACTTACCAACAAAAAAATTAAAATGAAAAGTGTCACCAATATTTTCTACAGCAATACCCTGTGGCTATGCCACTTTGTCTCCCATTCACACATAACAAATATGGTTTTGAGTCAATTGTCCATGTGGCATAACCAATATAACCTCAAGTACAGCAAGCCTGACGCTTTATTTTTTTCTTTTTGTGTTATTATAATACAAAGGGTACAGTTGGCTGACTTTCATGTAAAGGGAGAAGGGGAGCAAATAACCAGAGTAATTCAAGCATACAGTTTTTGATATTATTATTACTATTATTCAACTGAGCCCTTTACTTCAGATTAGGATCATGCCTTCACTACACGATGCACATTACTTTGAGTTCTTAGTTCAGTACTGAAAAACTAACACTTCTCGACATCCCCGACAAGTTAAAATAAAAAGCCATTAGACTCTCCTGAGCATAGATCTCACTAGGAAGCAAAGTTTTATGTAAATGCCTATCGTTGGTGTATACTTAATTCCTACAGGAAATCAACAACACAAGAGCTAGAAAAGCTAGCATGACAAAAGTAGCATTCAAAAGTAGGCATTTTTGGTAGAATAAAAAGTAAACGTATAATAGAGGGACATGATACTGGGAAAAGAGAAGTAGTCACATGAATACAGTAAGGGAATGGAAGTAGCCCCGACAATGCAGAAGATGGGTGTAAATTAAGAGATTACTACTGCTGGAGACAATAAAGGCTCCAGGTAAGAAGCTACACAGTTTTGGCTGTATTCTTTTCATTATCTTGTGTATTTTTATAACAAATATCTTGCCCTTTGTCTGTAAACATCAGGGTCGGTTCTAGCAATAAATGCAAAATGATCAAATATTTGGTTGTTTTAAATGACAGTAAGCGCTCATGATATCAGAACATTAGACAAACATATACTTGCACAAACATACAGTGGTACCTCGGGTTAAGAACTTAATTCGTTCTGGAGGTTTGTTCTTAACCTGAAACTGTTCTTAACCTGAGGTACCACTTTAACTAACCACTTTAGCTTATGGGGTCTCCTGCTGCCGCCGCCACACGATTTCTGTTCTCATCCTGAAGCAAAGTTCTTAACCCGAGGTACTATTTCTGGGTTAGCGGAGTCTGTATTTGTATTTGTAACCAGAAGCGTCTGTAACCCGAGGTACCACTGTATGTGGTTTTATTTATTTTTTAAAGATTGTGTTTCGTTAGCGTCTCTCTTCTTTTTTTACAAGTACTTAGAAAGAAATTCTTGGAAGCAAGCTTGAGTTATAGAGCAGCTTCTAGGGCAGTGAATATGTTGACTGGGGGAAAGAAGGGAAGAACAAAAGATGGCAATTAATAACCCCACAAGTGTTTGCTGTTATTTCCCCACCTCTGCCACTTTTGGCGGAGCGGTCGTCATTAATAAAGACAAATGTAACTTTTACCGGGCCTTAAGGGGCTGCGGAGGGAAATAAACAAGCCTAGGACCCATTGCATCTAAGTAAACAGAAAGGTTGTAAACCCTTCAACCTCAACTGTCAAGAGTGCTGCAAATTAACACCACGCACAATAGGCCCTTTGGAAGCCAACTTAATCCACCCCCATGTATCTACATGAGGGCCATGCATAACAATGGAGGACTTTGGGCTTCCATTTAGAGTTGCCACTACAGGCTGTCAGTCGTTTGAAGAAATAACCATTTCCTAGGCATGACAGCTCCCCCCCCCCCGAATGTTCCCACTGATGTGTAATAGAAGTGACTTTACTTTTCTTTTCTTTTTACATATTCCCCCTCCCCCTCTTCCACTCCTGCCCTCCTTTTCTTCTCCCTCCCCACACTCCCTTCATCTGAGATACGGCTTTGGGGAGAACGGAGGGGATGTACTTAGGCCACTGACCCCCTGCCAGGTTACTTTGTGTGGATTATCTGTGCAGGTGTTAATATAATTGAAGGTGTGGTAGCAGATACAACCCCCTAATCGCTTTTCCTATATGGAGATTACCTAGGTAGAGAATGCTGAGCTGTACCTGAAGAATAGGCATGTGAGTGCCTTATTAACATATCACCATTCAGAGGCAGCTGCATATCTGGGAAGGGGGGGGCTTTAAAGAGCCTATTCATCTATGTTAATGGGCCCATTGCACAGTACATTGTGTGGGAAATTAAGTCTCTGGCTGTGAACTTCCTGTGCTATGCAAGCTGCTTTGACTCCTCCCCCCCCCTTTCTACATTTTATTATTGCTTCAGTCTTATTATCTCCTCCTGGAAATAAAAACAATCATGTTCTTACATTGGAGAAGCCAAAACGTTCTCAGATAACAAACTACTGATGCTGGTTGAAAAGTTCCTTTGATTTCCGCTATGAAGTAGGTAAACAAACAAGGGGGGGGGGAATATGTTTGCAAATTAAAGCAAACCTGAAATTAACATCGCGGCCCATCAAATTAGCTGAGCTGTCATGTACATGACAGTGTAGAATCCTGACCCACCCATTCCTCACTTTCTTGTAAAATATGCACATTTTAAATTGGTTTTCCTATTTATCGCTCTTGCCTTGGAATTAATTCTCCCCCCACAAAATTATTCCGCTGAGATACGATTATTGTTGTTGTTTACAATGTTGTTGTTGATTATGATGATGGTGATAAGGCATGGGGATAGAACTGTTTTTCTGTGGAAAGCTGTTGAGTGAAAAAGAATAATTGGTTGATGCAGTAGAAAAGATATACCTGTATGTAATGTATATCCCTCCACCACTCCCTTCTTTTAATATACTGTATATACTACAGTGGGTGTCTGGAATTAAGTGACTATCATCATCCCTGAGTGGGAATCGCAGATGAATCTATGAAATTCATTCCCAACCTCTGATGTACCCCAGGCAACATGGGCAGCTACCTAAATGCAAGCAAATCTGGCGAGGAGAGAGAAGGCGTACCTTTGGTACATACGAATTAGAACTCAAATCATACATACAGAAATGTCAGCCTTCACCAGTTCTAGGTGTTCATTATTCTATAGTAAACATCCGTGAAAATAAATAACTTGTTATTCACATGTGTGCGCGCGAAAGTAATTTTCACACATATAAGCATCGACAAATGCATATTTCAATATAGATTCAGACACACGCAAATGAGGATGAGGCCGGAAAGCTCCTTACTCCCTTTTCTATATTGCTCAGGCCATATTCTGAAACAAGTAATTATCATCAAATATATTGTAACAAACCTTCATCTTTCCTTTATGACCCAAATGCTGAGCATCGAGTCATCACCATCATCGCTACTACGGTCATTATCGTCATTACCATCATCAGGCTCATAAAAGAGAGCCTTTAATGATCAATACTAACTGATTACAACTCAATTAAGAGAGACCCTTCCAGAGTATTTTTTTTTTAATCTGGCCTTCCCCCGCCCCCCAGCCCTCCGCTATTTTCAAGTTACTATAATATGTCCCATTATTTAACATATTAAATGAATGTGTGAGAATGTACCACTGCCACTGTTCCATTTCCCACTAGTCTTCTGCATCTTTCTCCCTCCAGAGCTCTGTGCATGACCGAAAATGTACTTGATAGTGCTGGAAAAAAATTACGTGAAGTAGCAAATTGTCAAGCAGCGTGCAGTCCAGTGGTTACAACTGATTTCTCCCCCTGCTATTTTGCTAACTATTTTTGACCATTAAGCATCCGATCCCTGTGCAAAACCCTGTTTCCATGTAAAACACACTCTCAGATAGATCAGGGAGATATTCCACAGTGGGGGAAGGAATTAATGTAATGGTGGCGGGGGGGCGGGGGGGGCGGAGTCTATGCAGTTTTTCAGAGTGAATAATGTGAGTGCCTCCAGAATGTCAGTATTTTTCTGGAGGGGTTAAAGTGGGACATAAGAAGCTGCTCTATACAGAATCAGACCACTGGTCCAGCTAGCTCAGTATTGTTGACACTGGTGGCAGTGGCTCTCCATAGTTTCAGAAAGCATTTATTTTGGAGGAATTGAAACTGGGCCCTTCTGCATGCAAGGCAAATGCTCTGAACCTGAGGTACAGCCCGTCTCCTGGGATAGGGGATACCAGAACTTTAAAGGTAAAGGGACCCCTGACCATTAGGTCCAGTCGTGGCCGACTCTGGGGTTGTGGCGCTCATCTCGCTTTACTGGCCAAGGAAGCCGGCGTACAGCTTCCGGGTCATGTGGCCAGCATGACTAAGCCGCTTCTGGCGAACCAGAGCAGCGCACGGAAACGCCGTTTACCTTCCCGCTGGAGCGGTACCTATTTATCTACTTGCACTTTGACGTGCTTTCGAACTGCTAGGTTGGCAGGAGCAGGGACCGAGCAACAGGAGCTCATCCCGTTGCGGGGATTCGAACCGCCAACCTTCTGATTGACAAGTCCTAGGCTCTGTGGTTTAACCCACCTGCGTCCCACCAGAACTTTAGATTTGCACATTTAGAATGGATTAAAGGGCTCTTTTGCACCAGCACAACAAATGCACTTAAGAAAGAAAGAAAGAAAGAAAGAAAGAAAGAAAGAAAGAAAGAAAGAATGAATTTGTATTTTTGTGGTTTGGGAAGCAATGGGGAAATGCACTGAAAAGTTGGGGGTGTATGATGATTAATGGGAAAATGTATAAACACCCTGCAAACTGGGAAAGGCTGTGGCAGAGACAACTCTGGTTTATATACGTGCCCCTCATACAGGGGTGGGTGATCTGTGGTCCCAATTTTCAGGCAAGTTGGGTTAGTCCAGCAGGAGACGGGGGGGGGGGGAGGGCAGAAAACCCAAAGGGATGGAGCTATGGAAGGAAGAGAGGGGAGAAGGGACCTCTGCAAGCAATCCGTTCAGACTGCTAGTAAGAGCAACCTTCCTTTCCCTGGCAAACCACTGGGCAGGAAGGAAGGGGTTGTGGGGAAGAAAGGAGTTGCAGAAACAGCAAATACAGGTAGAATGAAGGCCCAGTTTGGGATTCAACCTCCTCCATTGCAGGGTTCAGCGGCACCTACCTCTGGCTGCAGCCCCAGGTGCCACCAGTTCTGACTCTCAACAAATTGCTTCCTCCCCAGTAAATGCAATCCCAGCTGGGGAGAAAAGGTCACCCATCCCTAACCCATTGAGTTTATAGCTGAAGCAGCTTTTGAGCCATTCTTAGTTAATGCCCAAAGCTAGGATTATACCACAAAGCACACTCAAAGACTTCCTCAAAGTAAATTGCCAAAGAGGGAAGATGCATTTTCACTGAGAGTTTGTGACATCCCACCTTGCAATTGAGGGGGAGAGGGGGATTGGGAGAGAAGAATACCGAAGGGAATGTGTATATACATTGCAACAGTAGTTTGTATTTATGCACATTGATACTTCAATCACAATGTTAGCAAATTCTGACTCTCTCTACTGTAAAAAATGGGTCTTGAATAAGAACAGAGACCTCTCTTGTTTCCAACCTTAGCTCATCCATAGGCAGATGAACTTGCAAAAAAAGCTAAGTTTTCTTTTTCTCCCTCTTTCTCTCATCGACATTTCGTGCATTTATCAGCATTTATTTCTCACTAGCCACACTGTGATGTTTTTTGAAGTTGAAACGAGCCTTTGCAACTTCTTTCTGTCTCATACAGTTAACAATGAAAGCAACAAAAGGACCTCCAGAGAGCTTCATATTTCTCGACAAAAGATAGTTGATCTACATAGAGAAAAGGGCTGCTGGGGGTGGGGGAAGAAAGCCATTCATATTTAAATGAAGCTTGCTTTAGCATTAAATTTCCATCTTTCATGTTACCTTGTCTGTTCTGTTTTTGTTGGTGTTTGTTTTCTGTGATCTGGCTGCAACCAAATCTGCATACTGAATATTCTTGGTGGTTTCTGACTTCCCAAAAAGAACGTGTAGGCACCTGAACAAAATCTGATATCCAAGATGGAAAGAGTTATCTCCTAAATGGTCGGTTGCCTCTGATAACACCAAAGTCTTTTTTCACAGGAGAAATATGTGGCCTTATGTGGCATCTTTTACTCTGATAGAAGCTCCAAGTGTGAGCAAAGTTTCACAGATGCCATTCTTTCTTCCGTGGAAGGTGCGGGGTGGGGAGACTGTATCCACTGTGTGATTTGAAAGTATAAAAATCATGCAGATATTACAGCATACGTATTCATGTTTGTAAACTATTGCTCCCCATAAACACACATGTAATTTTCACACATCATGTTCACATCCCACCCCTGAAAAAAAATTACACCCATGTTTGAAAAACACCATGTGTGAAGCAATCATAATTTCTTCCCTAAGTAAAGTTTGTAAGATGGAGCCCATCTGCCTCTTTCAAATGATGAGAGTTATAAGAGGAAACGTGAAGTCTTTACAGCTGCAGTGTATGGAATATTCTATTACTTCGGTGGCAAAACCATTAGAAAAAATATGTATTTTTAAACGCTGTGACAGTTTACTATTTTAACATTTCAGTGAGGAAGGCTATGATTATGTCTGTCTTTAAAACGTTTATCTGGCACTGAGATAAGAGTCCCGGCCCAGGGTGTAAGTAAGCATAAAAGCTGCACCTTAGGTTTAAAAAAAATGTAATTTTGTGTTATTATTTTAAAGAAACCTTAACTAAGAGTCATGAAATCGGATCTAGACTGTTGTAAGCAAGGACAAGAGTTTAAAAATGCTTTCGTCCCAGCGTGTGGTCCCAATGAAAATCACACACACACCCATTGCTATTTGCACCAGGAGGGAAGCGGCCAGTGGCATCTGTGTAAATGGTAACTGGGGAGCCATTTTTTATTAGCACCAGTCCACTGGAGAAAGGGGGATCACAACCCTCCACCCAGGTCCTGATTTCTGGTTGCTATTTGAAGCCAACAAACGATGCAACACCAAGCTCCACATTGAATGTAGCATGTAGGTTGGCCCCACATCTGTGACTGAGGCACCTCTGGAGTCCTCATTTCAAACAGCTTGAGCCTAACATCAATGGGCCTGTTCCTTGTATTCATTGAATTACAGAGCTGTAAGGGTGCCTGGGTACTCATCCTCTGCTCAATGCATGTTCTGCATTTCAGAAGTCAAGCACAGTGTCTCTGTCAGGAGACTCTCCTGCCTCTGCTTCAATACCTCCAGCTCTCCTAATGTTTAACCAACATCTACTCTTCCCTGCAATTTGCAATTTGATTCCAATCCTGCCCCCCACCTCCCAACCCGAGCCTCAAAAGGATTAGTTTCCTCCATCTTCAGACCCCTGTTCTACTTACCATTGGATGGCTGCTGCAACACCATGTGATGACTTGCATGTCTGAATGGGCCATTGAACATAACAACAACACCGTGGTCCACTTTGGTCCAAACACGATGCTTTCCAGTGGAATCAGTTCATAGATTCAGCTGAATTGAGAAGAAATGCTGACTCATACCATCATTCATTATTTAGACGCAGTTCTACATATTACTTGATAGTATGCATATAATAATAATAATAATAATAATAATAATAATTTATTATTTATTTTCCCTGCCACTCTGGGCGGCTTCCAACAAAATATTAAAATACAATAGTCCGTCAAACATTAAAAGCCTCCCTAAACAGGGCTTCCTTCAGATGTCTTCTAAAATTCTGGTAGTTGTTGTTCTCTTTGACATCTGGTGGGAGGGCATTCCACAGGGCGGGTGCCACTACCGAGAAGGACCTCTGCCTGGTTCCCTGTAACTTGGCTTCTTGCAGCAAGGGAACTGCCAGAAGGCCCTCGGCGCTGGACCTCAGTTTCCGGGCAGAACGATGGAGGTGGAGACGCTCCTTCAGGTATACTGAGCCGAGGCCGTTTAGGGCTTTAAAGGTCAGCACCAACACTTTGAATTGTGCTCAGAAACGTACTGGGAGCCAATTTAGGTCTTTCAAATATTACTTAATTGCATTTCTAGTCAAGGATACGTGGCTCTCTTCTTCTTCTTTCTAAACTCACAAAAAAAACCCTGTGAGGTAGGCTTGGGTGGTGATTGGCCCACAGTCTCCCATAGCTGAACTAGGCTTTGAACCAAGACCTCCCCAGTCCCAATTTGATGCTCTAATCAGTGCAGCGACTACACCATACTTGAGCTCAATATATTGGGATGTTCCTCTGTGCAAGCTCCACTGGCAGAAATGGAAGCTGCCCGAGAGCAAATAGAGAATGTTCAAGGCATGTTGTTTCCCCCTTCTATAATTAGAGCTGCCAGACCGAGGTTATTTCCAGGCAGTTGCTATTTTAGGGTGAGTTTCCAGCAGATTCATACTAGCAAATTCTGCTTGTGCAATTAACATTGATTTGGCACTTTTTTCCAACAAATACGCTTCCCTTCTTCCCTAAAATAGGACTATTTGTGACAAAGAAAATGGCGAGGAAATGCATTGGAAAGTGTGGGGTACCAGTTGCTTGATATAATGTTGCATAACCTCCTATGAACAAATCAGGATAAATGCTCAATAAATATCCGATGGCATCAAACCTCTCCACAAACAAATCGGGATGGATGCACAATAAACAGAACAACTGGAAGCAACCAGGCAGCAGCAGTAGTGGTAGCAGAAATACTATTACTATTGCTACTACTACTATTAATCTTCATTATATATTTTTAGGGGCCAGGCGAAAGCGTTCCTCTTCAACCAGGCCTTTGGTGGATCAATATCTTACAGTCTTTTAAATGTATCTGTGGGAAGGGGGAGGGTATTGCTTTGTTGTTTTGGTTTAAATATTTACTGTGTCTTATCTTGTATTTTATTCTGTGAACTTCCCTGAGATCTTTTGATGAAGGGTGATATGTATATAATTTTTAATGATGATGAACTTAAAAACAACAACTGGAGGCTCTCTAAAGAATTCAACCGAAAGCATCTGTCTGGTTATCTACTGGATCACAATTTAATTATCAATTTATAATGACAATGGTATTTCACCCCTGCTAATCCATCTTGCTTGTAAGAAAGTGGATCTAAGCAGACAGGTAGGACAACTGGCATAACCACAACTCTCTCCAACCAGATGTTGTTGGGAGTGGTGACTGGGAGCGGCCACTGAGATAATATAACACTGGTCTTGAAAGACCTACATTGGCTTCCAGTACGTTTCCGAGCACAATTCAAAGTGTTGGTGCTGACCTTTAAAGCCCTAAAAGGCCTCGGTCCAGTATACCTGAAGGAGCGTCTCCACCCCCATCGTTCTACCCGGACACTGAGGTCCAGCACCGAGGGCCTTCTGGCGGTTCCCTCACTGCGAGAAGCCAAGTTACAGGGAACCAGGCAGAGGTCCTTCTCGGTAGTGGCGCCCTCCCTGTGGAACGCCCTCCCACCAGATGTCAAAGAGAACTACAACTACCAGACTTTTAGAAGACATCTGAAGGAAGCCCTGTTTAGGGAAGCTTTTAATGTTTGATGTATTACAGTATTTTAATATTTTTTGGAAGCCGCCCAGAGTGGCTGGGGAAGCTCAGCCAGATGGGCGGGGTATAAATAATAAATTATTATTATTATTATTATTATTATTATTATTATTATTACAACTCTTATCAGCCCCAGCCAACACGTCAAAACCTGGGCTTCACCACTCCTAGGCACCAAGCATTTGGCACAGGTTCTTCCATTATGTGCCCTTGAGCATTTCCCTCTGTTGAAGCCCAACGAAAGCAATGCCTCCCCTTGTTTCCTTGGCTGGCCTGCTTCATCCCCCTCTCTCATTACCCCGGGCGACTGCGACTAGCGTTCTCACCATGCGTGTGGGTGCAACGACTTGTTGTGTCACTAAGGACAGCACTAACAGCAGCTTCATTAGTTCTTTTTACAACAAAAGCTAGAGGGTTGGGTCCCCCCCCCCCTTTCTCTGCCTTCTCTTTCTTCCCCTTAGTTGGCATGCGGGTTGAATTTTCCTTGGACCCCCTGCTTGACTTTTTTTTACAGCTCCTTTTGAACAGTGAGGCAGCGTGAACAACTAAGAATTGTAACTGATAGACTGTTTGCATGAGAACCCATGAAAGTCCCCTTTGTTCCTTTCACGTCAGCCAGGTTTAAGCAGTCCCTCCCCCCCCCCAACCCCTCGGCTAAAGAGGAGGAAAAAGGAAATCCACTTTTAATTATACATTGATGGAAATCACTGCATAGTGAAGTTACATCAAGTGGAGAATGGCCAGTTTATACTCTTTTATCTCAGCAGCCCAAAGAGGCGCTGTCTTCAAAATAGATATGTCAGCACAGAATGCCAGTTCCCAATATGTGGACAGCCTTGCCTAATTTAAATCAGATTACCAGCTTCATTTATAATCATGAAAACATTTTCAGAAGCGCAGCCATATTACTAATGGACTGGTTGACACCTTGAGCCGGCAAGCACTTACTTATGTACATGAGCAAGCTTGACTCAGATGGGGCGCAATGAATAGGACTGCAACGTAAACTGGGAAGTCAAATGATGGGCAAAAATATGCTCCACTGTTTGTCATTAAGAAAACAAAAAGGTGGGAAGTAGGGGCCTTTGCTGATGGCAGTCAATGACTCATTTTTGTATGCTGCAAGATATAGATAAGATAATTTACAAATCAGCAGTCTTGCTTGAGTAAAATGTTGGCAATCCCCGATAAAGTGGAGCAAGGCTTTTGCAGTGGGTTGATCCAGTGAGGCCAGTCACTAATGGGGGTTCTTGCCTTCTATATTATCAGAACTGCACACAGAATTGTTATCTGATATTTTTAAAGGTTTGATATTGCCATGGTTTTAAGATCCTGATTTGTTGTGCACATTTTATGTGCATCGAAGGAAATCAATCAGTAAATATGTCCATATGTTTATGTCAATTTTAAATAAATGATAAACACTGTACTTGTTGGATGTACATTTCTGTGTTGTCTGAGTTCTTGGATCAAATATGAAATCTGTGGGTGAGTGGGTGCATATGTGTCTGATGATTTTTAGTAAAAAAAAAAAGTTTCTGGTAGGTTGTTATGAGGAATGCTGATGTTCAAGCATTTTGCTTTTTCTCCCTGATTTCCAAAGTTGTCCAGGGCTGTGTGAGTTCCATGATCTCATGTCAAAAGCTATAGGATCTGGTTGCAAAATCCAGGAATCTCAGGAAGTATGCATGATGAGGCAATAAACTTTTATTCAGAAGTAAGAAGAAGAAGAAGAGTTTGCATTTGATATCCTGCTTTATCACTACCCTAAGGAGTCTCAAAGTGGCTCACAATCTCCTTTCCCTTCCTCCCCCACAACAAACACTCTGTGAGATGAGTGAGGTTGAGAGACTTCAGAGAAGTGTGACTAGCCCAAGGTCACCCAGCAGCTGCATGTGGAGGAGCGGGGATGCGAACCTGGTTCACCAGATTACGAGTCTACTCAATATGATTTTCAGGTCTAACTCAAAAATTACAGAGCAATCCTAACCAGTGGCCAGGGATGATCAGAATGGCAGAGACACCACCATATCTGAAGCCTTGCCAGCTTGTGCCAATCAGGGCAGAAGTTTCAAGGGTTTTCTGGGGTGTTTTTTTAGTGTTTTTTTAAAAAAACTTTGCTAGCTCCAGGCTGATGCAGTCAAGGGGCTGAGTAGTTAGTCCCTCGGGGATCCAAAGGGGTTTGGATCTCTGCCACTACCAGCAGGAGAACCACCAGTAGCAGCTTTCTACCCATCATGGCAGAGCCCCTTCCCATCACCTGCAGAGGCCAGCATAGAGAGATGCCAACATGCTAGACTGAAGTGCTGGATCAGAGGTTGGACGAAGTGATAGGCTGGATGTGAGCCAATTAACTGAAGCTGAATCTTGGAACAGGTACTCCTGGATCCAACACTGTCACTGGAGGATCAGGTCGCCTTGGTGGCTAGGAGTGCCTTTTTCCATCTCTGACCCTCTTGGGAAAAATATGGCTTGGCCACTGTGCCCCACACTCTCCTAACCTCCAGATTGGAGTATAGCAAATGCACTCTACATGGAGCTGTCTCTGAAGACGATTTGGAAACTTAATCTGATCCAAAATGTAGGGGCCTAATTACTGGACAAGGTTCCATTCAGACCTCATACAACCCCTATTTTAAAATAACTGTATTGACTGGTTGTCAGTCTGTTTCCAATTCAAGTTTCTCATGTT
Source organism: Podarcis pityusensis (assembly GCF_964106645.2). Lineage (NCBI taxonomy): Eukaryota > Metazoa > Chordata > Lepidosauria > Squamata > Lacertidae > Podarcis > Podarcis pityusensis. The sequence goes on from NC_138032.1 coordinate 25,091,720, forward strand.
AGTGTTTAAAGCCCTATATGACTTAGGCACCAAATATCTGATACACTGCCTCCATCCCCACCAACCTGTTAAGATATGCAGAGGTGGCTCTCTTGATAAGTCTCGCCACCCTCAGAAGTGCTGAGTATTGGAGTCATTCATTTACGTGAACTATGTGAATGGTGTGTGTGTTTTACAAAAGGGCCATAGTTATGTTTGGGGGGGGGGGGAGAGAACTTGACTCTATACAGAGATGCTCACGAAACGATTACTTGTGCATGAGCAAGGAGCAGTGGGATTCAGTTTTAACTTTGCTACTTGCCTGTAAGATGGTGAGACATCTGTTGGAACTTGGGCTGAGCTGGTAGTAATAATAGGAATAAATATTCCTTTGCGTCAGGATGTGCTGAATCACTCAGAGGAGCCTTAAGTGACAGACTAGTCTGGAACAATTGACACACAGCAGGGGCAACTGGAAGTGGTCCCGCCCACCCCGTTGAGAAGAAATCTTTCAAGGGGAAGAAAATGAGAATTAAACTGACTTGAGTAATGGGTGGAACAGACCGAGAGAACTAGGACAAGGGGAAACAATATGCACATATACAAATCTTTTAATTTTGTTTGCTTTTTTAAAGTATTTATGGCAGCTGTGCATAACACACCCTTATTTATTTTCACAGACCTGTGTGCATCAGAATGTTTGCATAAGAAAAATCTTGAGTAAAAACAAGATTACCATCTGAGAAAAATCAGAAGATGTAAGCAACTAATGTGATAACGGCATGGTTATTTATTTGTTATGTGGTATTTGGTTATTGTGGACAAAAATTAAGGTTAGTAACTGAAAGGCCCTGGAACAAATCTGACCCACTGACTCTCGAGTTACCAACATAGATGAAGAAGGAATTTGGATAAAGTTGCATATGTGGCAATAAGAGCTGTTCAACAGTGGAGTGGGCTTCCTCAGGAGGTTGTGGACTCTCCTTCTTTGGAGGTCTTTAAGCAGAGGTTGGATGGCCATCAGTCATGGATGCTTTTAGCTGAGATTCCTGCATTGCAGGAAGTTGAACTAGATGACCCTTGGGGTCCCTTCAATCTCTACCATTCTATGATTCTGATTCCTCTGAGGTAGAAAACAGCCTGGGACCATAATATCTCTAGGACCACCTCTCTCTGTGTGTGAACCTGCCTGGACCCTGAGATCATCATCTGAGTCCCTTCTTTGTGTGTCTCCTCCACAGGAGGTCCAGAGGGTGGCAACATGAAATCAAGCCTTTTCTGCAGTGGCTCCCATTTGTGCAATGCTCTCTCCAGGGAGATTCCTCTGAAACCTTCATTATACATCTAGAGGCACCAGGAGAAAATGTTCCTCTTCAACCAGGCTTTGGGCTGATTAACATCCTACAACAGCCTTCTAAATGATTAACATCCTATAACATCCTTCTAAATGTGTTGAGAGGGAAGGTGTTGGTTTGGTTTGTCCTTGTCTTTATTACGTACTCTGTGTTTTTTATCTTGTATTTTTATGTTGTGAACATAAAAATGAATGAAGGGCGAATGAAGGGCAGTGTACACATTTAATAAATAATAGTAACAATAGTAGTAATAATAACTCCTTTTTACTTTTCATTATTGCTAGCTTTGCTGTTTGGAGAGAGACCATAGTTCAGTGGTAGAGCATAAGGGACCATACAGACTTGCTCTCTTTATAAAGATCTGCGTCATGATGTCATTACTCTTCTTCCATCATCCATACCAGGTCGTTCATCCACTGCCACAGTGTCCTTCCTTCTTGCAGACCAAGATTACCAGGTGACAGCAAACACGGCTAATTTTTTGGCTGGGGCAATTAGAATTAGATCTGCCATCTGACTAACTTGTTGAATGCCTAGGAAAGAAAGCCCACTCATTCATATGTTTTATTTGTGGTCAAGGACAGTTATTAACTCTTTTATTTGTATAGTTGTAAATTTTCAGAACGCATTTTGTATAGCCAACCATCTAGCTATATCTGTATTTTATTGTATTTCATTCCTTTGCTATGGGTTGTGGCTGACACAAATAAAGATTTTATCAATCATCTACCTATCATCTATCTATCCATCCATCTACCATACAGATGATCTTGTGTTGAGAATCAGTGGCATCTCCATAGGATCTCTGCCCAGAAACCCATCACCAATCAGAGCAGACAACCCACATGTGACCTGAGCACCAAGTTGTCTTCAGCCTAATTTCTTTTGGAGTTGGAGAATCTTGGGGAAAGGAGGTAGCAGAGAAAGGCAGTGCTCAGCCTACCACCGGCTTCAGCCCTGCCCATCATGTCAAGTGGCCTCCAACAGATTATCATTGCGTGAATGTGGCCCTTGACAGAAAAAGGGTTCCCCACCCCTTGGGTATTTTAACAAATAGCCTGACCAGGTACAAGGCTGCTGCCTGTGCTTCTCCCTCTTCATGACTTTCCTTTCTCGCTCTCTCTCATATATATATATATATATATATATATATATATATATATATATATAACAGGGACAGATTCTAAAGATTTTAGAGGTATTTGTTCCGTTAATTCCCTGCTGGTTCGTTCTTCGCCCACTTCATGCTGGTTCCCTGATCTATTATAGTCAACTTACCTTTAAAATAGCCTTTTCTTTTAAAAAATAGTTTTAAAATATTTGGTAGAAGTCTCTCTGTGTCTGTCTCTGTAGCACTTCATGAAATACAAATGAATCTCTAGCAGCAAAAGAGATTCCTGTGAACATTTATCAATTGAGATCACTGGGCTAATCAAATATGAAGGCGAATACTCCACCCCAGAATGCAGACAGAGGCTCGTTCTCAGTAGGGGTAGGCATGTCACAAGCAGCTTGTCCCAATTAAAAGGATTCTGCTACCACAAAATTCCAGGATTTGGGAAAAAAAAGATTAAGGATGAGCAGATTTCCTCACACCATTTCCTAATTGTTTTGTGGTTGCTCATTGGACAGTGCTCCCTTCCTTCTGTAAAAGTACTCCCCTCCCCTGAAGGCTTTCTGATAGCAATTTAACAAACAAACAGATTTTTGAACTGATGCACATGTAATTTGCTGCAGTTCTCAGTTCTTTGGGGAGGGGTCGCTAGTGATGAAGAAAAATGACCTCCCCAATTCATGGCTTTGCTGGCTGAGGCTGAAGAGTGCAAAAGCACCTGAAGGGCACCAGATTGGCAAAGTTTGTGCTAGGTGGCAGTGAATGGGAGAGGGTGTTTAGGTGCTCAGGAAGGTCTCGTTTTTAAGTTTGCAGAATCTTACCATTTGACGGAGCAGCAGTATGGCAGTCTCCACCCATCCCTTTTAAAAACAAAACAATGATTGGTAGTCACTTCCTTCCTTCCCTGCTGGGCCCAAATACATGAATTCTTGTAAATTGCAGGGGGCAGGGGATGATGGCCATTTTCTTGTTTTGACTATCATTTCCCACAGAATGATGTGATGCCTGGACCTTCTGGGGGGAAACTAGTGACTACTGCTTGATGGCCTCTAAAAGAAAACTGCCAGAGACAAAAGTGATGGAGCAAAAGTAGTTTTCATAAAGGGATTTTCATATTGTTGCTTCCACAGGTGCCCTGTATTATTCAATAGAATCTCCATTCCAATTCCCCCTTCCCTGAGAACATTTTATTATTATTATTGTGAAGGAGAGTTTGTGCACATTCATTAAAACAAGGTGGAGGGGCGAGAATCTCGATACAAATTGCAGAATTTCATAAAGAATTTTCTTCTGTGCTGTGGTTTAATCAAATATGAAGGGGAGTAAGCAAAATGGATTAAGATGCAGTGAGATGACTGCTTTGGTGGTAGGCTGGTGGTTGGTTTGCATGGCACATATATGTTTCTGTACATCAGTAACCAGCAGAGGGGGTGAAGATACCTGAACTAAACACCACAGCAAACAGTCATGCTCATTGGACAGTGCTCCCTTCCTTCTGTAAAAGTACTCCCCTCCCCTTTGTCTTAGAAGACAAAGTCCAGCAACTGGAGGAACGTGTAGCTACGCTCCAAAGAATTAGAGAGCTGGAGCTCTTCTTGGAAGCAACAGAGCACACCGTCTCCACCAAGGAGGAGACAGGGGACTCCCCTGAGAAGGAGGCTAGTTCACCAACACAGGAGCCAGATATATGGAGAAACGTGACTCAAAGAAGTAGGAGGCCCAGGGTTCGCTCTGATTGTTTAGAAATACACAATCGCTTTAAGGTCCTCTCCCCTAGCATGGAAGACGAAGAGCAGACTCCATTTGAGGATCTCTCCCTCATTACAGTCGATCAAGTATATGAAGACGAGCAGCAAAGTCAGTCCTCAGGGAATGTGCAGTCCTCAGGGAATGTGCAGTCCTCAGGGAACGAACCAGCAGGGAATGTGCAGTCCTCAGGGAATGTGCAGGTGACCTTGGAATGGACAGCTCACGGAAGAACCCCGACCAAACCTAAGAGGAGGCGTGTAGTGGTGATAGGGGATTCCCTACTGAGGGGAACAGAAGCAGTGATCTGTGGGCCTGACAAGATGTCTCGGGAAGTGTGCTGTCTCCCCGGGGCTAAGATCCAAGATGTAACTGAACGACTGCAAGGAATCATAAAACCCACTGATAAATACCCCTTCCTCTTGGTTCATGTGGGAACCAGTGACACTGCAAGCAATAGCCTCCAGAAGATCAAAAGAGACTACGAGGCTCTGGGCAGGAAATTGAAGCAATTAAATGCACAAATTGTCATCTCATCTGTGCTCCCAGTTGACGACGTGGCCCAGGGAGAGAGGGGAAAATAGTGGAAGTGAACAGCTGGCTTCGCAAATGGTGTAAACAGGAACGGTTTGGATTCTTAGATCACGGACTGCAGTTTCTTGAAGATGGACTTCTGGCAAGCGATGGGCTGCACCTCACAACGGTTGGGAGGAATGTTTTTGCCAAAAATCTCAGAAACCTCATCAGGAGGGCTTTAAACTGACTAATGTGGGGGAGGGAGACAATGCTCCTGAAGGTAGGAGTCTATCAATTGATGAAGATGATCATCCAAATGTCATAGACCAAATGGAGCAAACAGCACGCAGATCTAGTGGTGGGAGGAAAAAATCCTTAAATAAGAGACACGGGGGAATGATTAATGGACTTCAATGTCTGTACACTAATGCGCAAAGCATGGGAAATAAACAAGATGAGCTTGAGCTCTTGGTACAGCAAACTAAATATGACATAATAGGCATCACTGAAACCTGGTGGGATAAGTCCCACGACTGGAATGTAATAATGGAGGGATACAATCTGTTTCAGAGAAACAGACCAGACAAGAAAGGAGGAGGAGTGGCGTTATATGTCAGGGATGTGTATACCTGTGAAGAGATCCAAGATTTAGAACCTCAAAGCCAAAGTGAGAGCATTTGGGTCAAAATTAAGGGAGAGAAGAATAACAGTGACCTCATTGTGGGAGTTTACTATAGATCCCCAAGCCAAACGGAGGACATAGATGATGCCTTCCTGGAACAGATGGCCAAGCATGCAAAAGGAAGGGAGATAGTAGTAATGGGGGACTTCAATTACCTGGATATTTGTTGGATGTCAAACTCAGCCAAGAGCATAAGGTCAAACAGATTCCTCACTGGCCTTGCAGACAACTTCATTGTCCAGAAAGTGGGAGAAGCAACAAGAGGAACAGCCATTTTAGATCTGGTCCTAACCAATGTTGATGACCTGGTTAGTGGGGTAGAAGTGGAATGATCATTAGGCGCGAGTGATCATGCTCTTCTGAAGTTTACTATACAGCGGAAAGGAGCAGCCAAGCATACTAGGACTCAATTTCTTGACTTTAAGAAAGCCGACTTCATAAAACTTAGGGAAGTGCTGGGTGAGATCCCATGGACAGTAATACTAAAAGGAAAGGCAGTTCATGATGGCTGGGAGTTTGTTAAGAGGGAGATAGTAAAAGCACAACTTCAGGCAATACCAATGAGACGGAAACATGGAAGCTGCCTAAAGAAGCCAGGGTGGCTATCTAAAGAACTTTTAACTGAGTTAAGATTAAAAAAGGATGTGTACAAAAAATGGAAAAGGGGGGAAACCACCAAAGAGGAATTCAAACAAATAGCCAGCACGTGTAGACACAAAGTCAGAAAAGCTAAAGCACAGAATGAACTCAGGCTTGCTAGAGAGGTTAAAAGCAACAAAAAAGGCTTTTATGGGTATGTTCATAGCAAAAGGAAGAACAAAGAAACAGTGGGGTCACTCAGAGGAGAAGATGGTGAAATGCAAACAGGGGACACAGAAAGGGCTGAACTCCTCAATGCCTTCTTTGCCTCAGTCTTCTCCGATAAAGAAAACAATGCCCGACCTGAAGAATTTGGAGCAAATGATTCAGCAGAGGAAACACAGCCCAGAATAACTAAGGAGATAGTACAAGAATATTTGGCTAGTTTAGATGTATTCAAGTCTCCAGGGCCAGATGAACTGAATCCAAGAGTATTAAAAGAACTGGCAGATGTGATCTCAGAACCACTGGCAGTCATCTTTGAGAATTCCTGGAGAACAGGCGAAGTCCCGGCAGACTGGAGGAGGGCAAATTTTGTCCCTATTTTCAAAAAGGGGAAAAGAGAGGACCCAAATAATTACCGCCCAGTCAGTCTGACATCAATACCAGGGAAGATTCTGGAGCAGATCATTAAGCAAACAGTCTGTGAGCACCTAGAAAGGAATGCTGTGATCACCAATAGTCAGCATGGATTTCTGAAAAATAAGTCATGTCAGACTAACCTGATCTCGTTTTTTGACAGAATTACAAGCCTGGTAGATGAAGGGAACGCAGTGGATGTAGCCTACCTTGATTTCAGCAAGGCATTTGACAAGGTGCCCCATGATATTCTTGAAAAGAAGCTGGTAAAATGCGGTCTTGACTATGCTACCACTCAGTGGATTTGTAACTGGCTGACTGACCGAACCCAAAGGGTGCTCATCAATGGTTCCTCTTCATCCTGGAGAAGAGTGACTAGTGGGGTGCCACAGGGTTCTGTCTTAGGCCCGGTCTTATTCAACATCTTTATCAACGACTTGGATGATGGACTCCAGGGCATCCTGATCAAATTTGCAGATGACACCAAACTGGGAGGGGTGGCTAACACCCCAGAGGACAGGATCACACTTCAAAACGACCTTGACAGATTAGAGAACTGGGCCAAAACAAACAAGATGAATTTTAACAGGGAGAAATGTAAAGTATTGCACTTGGGCAAAAAAAATGAGAGGCACAAATACAAGATGGGTGACACCTGACTTGAGAGCAGTACACGTGAAAAGGATCTAGGAGTCTTGGTTGACCACAAACTTGACATGAGCCAACAGTGTGACGCGGCAGCTAAAAAAGCCAATGCAATTCTGGGCTCCATCAATAGGAGTATAGCATCTAGATCAAGGGAAGTAATAGTGCCACTGTATTCTGCTCTGGTCAGACCTCACCTGGAGTACTGTGTCCAGTTCTGGGCACCACAGTTCAAGAAGGACACTGACAAACTGGAACGTGTCCAGAGGAGGGCAACCAAAACGGTCAAAGGCCTGGAAACGATGCCTTATGAGGAATGGCTAAGGGAGCTGGGCATGTTTAGCCTGGAGAAGAGGAGGTTAAGGGGTGATATGATAGCCATGTTCAAATATATAAAAGGATGTCACATAGAGGAGGGAGAAAGGTTGTTTTCTGGTGCTCCAGAGAAGCAGAGCACCAGAGCAGAGCACCTGCTGCTCCAGAGAAGCAAACACGGAGCAGTGGATCCAAACTACAAGAAAGAAGATTCCACCTGAACATTAGGAAGAACTTCCTGACAGTAAGAGCTGTTCGACAGTGGAATTTGCTGCCAAGGAGTGTGGTGGAGTCTCCTTCTTTGGAGGTCTTTAAGCAGAGGCTTGACAACCATATGTCAGGAGTGCTCTGATGGTGTTTCCTGCTTGGCAAGGGGTTGGACTCGATGGCCCTTGTGGTCTCTTCCAACTCTATGATTCTATGATTCATAGCTGTCAACTTACAGATTTGAAAATAAGGGACCAGCAGCCTTGAAAATAAGGGACCAGCAGCCAAAATAAGGGACCTGCAGCCTCACCTGTTCCAGGCACTCCAGTCTTCCTGTCCTCCTGCATTCTGGTCAAACTCATGCTGGTAGCTTCAAGAACACTGTCCAACCAACTTTGTAACCAGAGGTTCAACTGAATAGAATCTGAATCACATGCACCACAAGGCATATGCAGCCTCAACTTAAGATGGCTCCCCGGCCTGGCTTTGCATTGCAAAGTTTGCAGCAGCACGTGCAACAAAATGGCGTCCAGCATTCAAAAAACCCCTCAGCTTGCATTAACTAGCCGCACACAAGGCATGCAAGCTCCACCCCCCAGTTGTTCTTAGACTTCTTATTGGCTGAGCAACACAGCCAAGCAACACAGTTGGAGCCTCTCTCCTCCCTGGCCGGCAGGGAGGGAGGGAGAGGAGCTGCTTCCTTTGAAATTTAAGGGACATCATTTAAGGGACATCCATCAATAAGGGACAGCAGTGGCACATGGCGCTGGAATAAGGGACTGTCCCTTCAAATAAGGGACACTTGACAGCTATGCATGCTCAGTAGATTGCACAAAGTCTGGAAATTTAAAAAAAGAAAAATGGCTAATGCATTTGTGTTGCTCCACAAACAATATCATATAATTCAGAACCTCCAAAACTTTGGGTATTTTGGTGAAAATATTGTAATATGCATGTAATAAAGACATAATCTATATGGAAAAGTTATTAAGATGTGTATCTAAAGGCCAAGCTAGGTGAGATGTTGGGAGATCCGAGGTCAAATTTCACATGGCAAGCCGGAGTTAAAAACAGGCATGGGGTGCAGAGCAGAATCAGATCAGCTACAAGACTGGGGAGATTAACAATTCTCCCATATTCCCCCCCACCCCAAAATCTACTGTATTTCTAGGAGCTGATATTTCCCCTACAGAGTAAACCATACAGCTACCATATAACACCAGTTATTTGGACTGTGTATGAACCCTCCTGAATTGTGGCCCTGATTTGTAAATATGAATCAGACCTGATCCAACCCAGATCTAAGCTGCAATCTTCAAAGTATGAATTTCCAGAAATCCCATTGACAGGACTGAAGTTCAGGGACCTTACATAAGATCTTCTAGGGTGTGGCAGATGACAGAAGCAAAGAGCATTCTGGTGCTTCAGCATCCATTCATATTTCTTATTCCGCAGTAGGAAGGTAGTTGGCCAGGTGCGTAGATGTTTAGAGATGTTCGTCTTATTAATTTTACTTTAGAAATATATTGTCCATCTCTACAACCAATTGGTGCTCATTCACAAATAAACATGTCCAACATCAGGGCAGGAGCAGCAAATAACATTTCATTCCTATGGCCACAATGGTCTCATGATGTGAGTGAGTTTTTAAAATAAGAAATGCTCAGAGTATGTCTTTTTAAAAATCAGACTCACTACAGGTTAGGTCAGAAGGACAATCTAGGAGGCTTGGAGTTCCTCTCTATCTACTCTCTCCCATACAGACATACCAGCCTTTGGAGCAAGCTGAGTTTACTCTAACAGAAGGATGAGGAAACTGTGGCCCACTCCCACCAGTTGTTCCTGGACTCCAGTTTCCATAAGACTTAGCTGCATAGGCTAAAGGTCAGGAATGATGGGAGTTGGACAAAGTTGCCCTTCTCAGCTCTAACATATCAGTCATGTAGAAACAGCTTTAAAGCACAGAATGATGGCAATAGGGTCAAGGACAGAGGGAGTGGATAAATGTTAACTGTGTGCTTTACAACTGAAGTTCTAATAATGCACATGACCCACTAGGGTTGGGGCAGAGGCCATAGGACCATTAAGTTCAGGGTCTAAAATTAACTAGTTGCACCACTGGAGAGAGAGAGAGAGAGAGAGAGAGAGAGAGAGAGAGAGAGAGATTCAAAAATAGAATACCTTGAGTGGGTGATCTTTAAACACTCTCTCAACAGTCCTGAATTCGGCAGGATTTCTCATGGCTATTTTTGTAAAGAAAAAGATGTGGCGAGTTCTAGTCATGAGAGACCATTACACTATGCCAACTGTTGCTATGCCAACATCCATCTTATCCCAGGAATCCTTGGGAGTCCAGAAAGGGGGTAGCTCCAACTACACCATTTGTCATCCTTTATCAAAGTGTCCGTTGTTATCTGCGATACGCACTAGCTAAGAAGCTTCCCTGTTCTGAACAGGTACACTGTATAATAACTGGTGGAGAGAGACAGGCATGCAACAGATATCTGATCAAGCTCTCATTCCTGTTTCTCAAAATGTATTGGTTGTTGAAGAATTTCAGATCCAAACTTTAAAACTGATTAGTTTGTCAGTCAAAGAGTTACAGTTCCTTCGGAAAGTAAAGGTTTACAGCAATCAACATCTGAGCATGTGCAAAGATGGCACCAAATGATGCTGAAAAGTACAGAACACACACGAGCAAAAACTAGAGATTGACTTGTAATCAATTTTGGTTTGAATTGATGAAAATATTTAAATTCATTAGAAAAGTGGGCTCAGCACACATATGAGAATTTTTTAACATAACAGATTCAACCTGTGGACTGACCAATTTCAAATTTCAGCAACATCACTAATAGAATTCACATTTTTTATCTACTGCAGGGGAAAACTAATATTCAATTTATTAGCACTGGAGCTGCTGCCAACAATGTCTAGAAGCCCTGTAAGGTGTAAATTACCTTAGCCAATTCTGGGACAGGATGTGTGTCTGTGAAAATGAATTACTTACAGATCACAAAGGGAACCACCTTTTCGGAATCATTACAGATTGACTAATTATCTGCAAAAATGCAAGGGATGGGTTTGGCACTGTTCACATTTGTTAATATCCACCCAAAATGCTTTTGGCATTCTTTGAATGCGCAGCAGGAAAATCAGTGTGGAACTGGGTCTTGTTGTTAATAAAACTTGAAAAGAGCAGCTTACGGTCTTTGATGAACTATAAATGGCTTACACTACTCAGGTCTACCACACACTTTTGTAGGAGGAGAACATATGGAAAGAAACAAGGAAATTCAATGCAAAGCTCATGTCCATTCATGTTCTTGAGATTATTAATTAGGGATGAGCTGCAAAGATGCAAACCTGACCTATTTCATGGACTTCAAAGAATTACAACAGAAGGAATACTCAGTCAGGTCAAATATTTATGCTCCTTGCCCATGCAATTTTCTCTTTCGCAGTGAAATTGAAGTTTTGTTATCGACAGAATAAATATATAACATGTATGTTATATGCCTGGCTTCCAGATCCGCAAACCTTAACTCTATGTTCAGCAAAGATTTCCCACCACCACCATGCCATCCCCATAATAAATTAACTGCATAATCAATTTAAGATTCATAAACAGTGACCCTGCTTTGAAAATATACAATTGCTTTTCAAGGGTTCTTCGCTTGATGACACTTGCAGAGTGTGGGGTTTCAATATCGCTTTAAAAATGGTTAGGGGTCAACCTAGTACAGGGATGGGGAACCTGTGCCCACCCCATATGTTGTTGTACTCCAGCTCCCATCATCCACAGCCAGCATGGCCAATGGTAAGGAATTATGGGAGCTGCAGTCCAACAATACCTGGAGGGCCACAGGTTCTTCATCCCTGATCAACAGCACCCCAAATGTGTGCACATGGAAAGGGAAAGGATGTGATGAGTGACTGCATTAGTCCCCTTAGCTCGCCCCTTCCTTCCTTCCTTCCTTCCTTCCTTCCTTCCAACTGAGCACTTTGGAGAAACTGGCTGGGTAGATCAGTGGCAGAGCAACTGTTTTGCTAGAAGAAGAAGAAGAAGAGTTTGGACTTGATACCCCGCCTTTCACTCCCCTTAAGGAGTCTCAAAGCGGCTAACAATCTCCTTTCCCTTCCTCCCCCACAACAAACACCCTGTGAGGTGAGTGAGGCTGAGAGACTTCAAAGAAGTGTGACTAGCCCAAGGTCACCCAGCAGCTGCATGTGGAGGAGCAGGCAATCAAACCCGGTTCACCAGATTATGAGTCCACTGCTCTTAACCACTACACCACACTGGCTCTCAGGGTCAATCCCTGGCATCAGCAGGTAGCGATGGGAGGGTCATTTCTCTGAATTCCTGTAGAGCTGCCGTCAGTCACTGCAGACAACACTGAGTTACATGGACCAGTCACCTGACTCAGTACAAGGCAGCTTCCTATGTTCTCATGTACAGTTTTCCTAGCTGAAGTCAAATGCATACTCTGAAGCTCCTATTTGCCCCATGGAGCAAATAACAGTTTGAAATGAATGATGAAACAACTGGAATGTCCATACCCACATTTTTAGCCAAATTGTGTGTTTTAAAAATTCAAAGCAGTGTACAGTAATAACATGGCACAGAGTAGAAATGTTAAGAAAAAACCAATCTTGCAGTCGCTGTGATCTTTAAAATAAATGGAGGTAGATACAGATTCCCTGTACCACATCCAGTTTGGCCCTTAATTTCCTATTGTAGGGTTCATCAGGAAATCCACTGTATGAAGGGCATGGCCCATCTTGATAGAATAATAAATGAATAATATTCATAAATAACAGTACAATGAAATATGAGAAAATAAGTATGTTCTAGGCATGCTTGGTTTGTTTAGATCTCTGTTCTGAGCAGCCACAGATACAGAAGTCAAAGAAATGCAGGGTTTTGATTCCTGACCATAGAAACATATAAAAATGCACCCTAACATTAGCATAGAAATTAAGTATAGTGACAAAAAGCCTCAACTATATCCTCCTTTGATCCCTTTCTTGTTTCTTGTGGTACAAAGAAATTTAATATTTCTTAGCACTGGACAAATGGCCAACTTTGTCTAGAAGCCCTGGAAAATCTAAAAGGTCTTAGCTGATTCTAGAACAGGAGGTGCATCTATGAAAATTAATTGCCTATGGATCATAACATTATGGATCAGCAACGTTAAATATTGGCTAATTAGAGCCCCTCCAGTTGGGTGGTTTTGGGCCGGTGTGTTCTGCAGCATGTCATTGATGGAAAAGTAGTGTATTACTGATGGATTTATAGTATTCATACATCATTCCACCCTACTGGTTCTGTAATGCTTCCCCAATGTTCCCGCGTTATTGCCATCAGAAGGGCCACTCTTGCACAATAGTTCAACAGAAGTGGAACACGCAGAACATTTAAGGATTTCACCCAAAAGCTATAGGGCATGAACCGATTGGGAACGAAGCAGTATAAGCAGAGTGCAATGGTGTGATTCCCAGTGATTCAGAGGCATACTGCCCTTCTACTAATAGAGGTAGAACATGGTCATCATGGCTTGTAGCCATTTATAATTTTAACTTGTCGGATTCCTCTTTTAGAGCAATCCAAGTTGCTTCAACAATTCAGCTGTGCACTGTAAATCCTGCATTAAGACTAGAGGGCACCATTGTTTTCTGAACACCCAATTTGCTTGCAGAGAACTTCCCTCATGTTTCCTAGTTTGGGTTACATGCTGCTTTCCCCCCACCTCTGCCCCTCCCTCCCCCTGCCTGCTTTCCTCCATCTGGCATTAGTATTTAAATATCTAAATTGGCATCTGAATGAGTTGAATGATTGCTGGCCACTTTCTATACCTAACAAAACCATTCCTTGACATTTCAAAAAGATGCTTTGCTAACATGCTTCCAAAGATTCTGTAAAAAGAAGAGGGGGGGGAACCAATTCTGTGAACAGAGGCTAAACACAGCTGAACAAAAAGCATTTGTGTTTGCAAGAAAAGAAGTATTTTCACCTCATATCTGGGGTATGTTAATTGAAAATCTGGAATCAGACTGATTTCCTGTTGAGTACTAAAATGGATTGCAATATGAAACAAGGCTCTTCAATCTGACTACTTCCATACTTTTCTATCCCTCCATTTCCACTGTCATCTATTCATATCTGCCGGGTGATATTTCGGTCTGCATTTAATGGATTAGAGTCCACATTGATCTCAGTGGGAAAATATGAGTCGCTGTTGCTGATCACCCAGTGTTATTGCCAAAGACTACTCCTTTGCTAGTAAAGTCAGCTTCTATTGAAGTCTCTCCCAAACAGTCATCTGTATAAACAATGATATGTGATTCTAAACTTTGAGCACATTTTTTGACCAGCTGTACTAACCATTTTTATGCAAGTTTTTATTTTATTTTAAGGGCAGTACTACCATGCCATGAAGTCTGACAATGAAGAGATTAATCCTAATTTTTGAAAGACATTGCAGGGGCTAGGCAGCTGATCTGATCAGACACTAGCCATTCTCCATAGGAAAAGGCAGCCAATATCCAGTGTCAGTTGTGGCATTTATTTTATTTTATTTTTCAATGAGATGTGCAGGATGGAGGAGTATGGGATCGTCGGTTTATGTCTTAGATCAGCAGAGGAAGATTGAAGACACTATTGTGGGAGGGAATTAAGTTCCTCAGTGATTTTTTTTTAAAGTGTAAAACTCATGAAAAAACCCAACTAAATGATTAATTGGTAGAGAACTTAAATATCTCAAGTAAATATGATACAAGCATGTAGTATTGTGGGTGTAAATGTGATGGCCATTTGAAAGATGAAACATATGCAAGTTGTTTCTTTAGTTTACACCTTAACCCAGAATTTGCTTAAATTATAAGCTGATTTGAAGAAAGTACACAGGACTAGGGGAAGAAAATTGTTATTCCTAATAATGTTCTCAACTGGATATCCACAGTTTTGACTGAATTATTTGTTATTTTGGGGGTGAGGATTTTTATGGTGCCATCCAGTTTCCAATGGAAAAGAGGACTGAGAGTTGTCACTAGTGAGCTAGTTAGGTAATTTTACACCCTTGTTTTAGTTGTCTTATTTCCCCAGCTTTTTAGATGATAATGCGTAGAATCATAGAATCGTAGAATTGTAGATTGGAAGGGATCCCTGAGAGTCATCTAGTGCAGCCCTCTGCAATGGAGGAATTTCAACTAAAGCATCCATGAGAGAAGACCATCCAACCTCTGCTTAAAAACGTCCAAAGAAGCAGAGTCCACCAAGGAAGGAGTCTGTTCTACTGTTAAAAAACTCTTGCTATCAAGGTTTCCCTGATATTTAGCTGGAATCTCCTTTCCTGTAATTTGAATCCATTGGTTGAGATCCTACCCTCTGGAGCAGGAGAAAACAAACCTGCTCCATCTTTCATGTAACAGCCCTCTAGGTATTTGAAGAAGACTATCATATCTCCTCCCAGTTTCCTCTTATCCAGGCTAAACCACTGAGCCACTTGGGCTTGGTGGTTCGAATCTGCATGACGGTGGTCAGCTCCCATTGCTCTGTCCCGGCTTCTAACAGTTCAAAAGCATACCAGTGCAAGTAGATAAATAGGTACTGCTATGGTGGGAAGGTAAACAATGTTTTCGTAGAATCATAGAATCATAGAATCATAGAATCATAGAGTTGGAAGAGACCACAAGGGCCATCGAGTCCAACCCCCTGCCAAGCAGGAAACACCATCAGAGCACTCCTGACATATGGTTGTCAAGCCTCTGCTTAAAGACCTCCAAAGAAGGAGACTCCACCACACTCCTTGGCAGCAAATTCCACTGTCGAACAGCTCTTACTGTCAGGAAGTTCTTCCTAATGTTTAGGTGGAATCTTCTTTCTTGTAGTTTGGATCCATTGCTCCGTGTCCGCTTCTCTGGAGCAGCAGAAAACAACCTTTCTCCCTCCTCTATGTGACATCCTTTTATATATTTGAACATGGCTATCATATCACCCCTTAACCTCCTCTTCTCCAGGCTAAACAAGCCCAGCTCCCTTAGCCGTTCCTCATAAGGCATCGTTTCCAGGCCTTTGACCATTTTGGTTGCCCTCCTCTGGACACGTTCCAGTTTGTCAATGTCCTTCTTGAACTGTGGTGCCCAGAACTGGACACAGTACTCCAGGTGAGGTCTGACCAGAGCAGAATACAGTGGCACTATTACTTCCCTTGATCTAGATGCTATACTCCTATTGATGCAGCCCAGAATTGCATTGGCTTTTTTAGCTGCCGCGTCACACTGTTGGCTCATGTCAAGTTTGGGGTCAACCAAGACTCCTAGATCCTTTTCACATGTACTGCTCTCAAGCCAGGTGTCACCCATCTTGTATTTGTGCCTCTCATTTTTTTTGCCCAAGTGCAATACTTTACATTTCTCCCTGTTAAAATTCATCTTGTTTGTTTTGGCCCAGTTCTCTAATCTGTCAAGGTCGTTTTGAAGTGTGATCCTGTCCTCTGGGGTGTTAGCCACCCCTCCCAATTTGGTGTCATCTGCAAATTTGATCAGGATGCCCTTGAGTCCATCATCCAAGTCGTTGATAAAGATGTTGAATAAGACCGGGCCCAAGACAGAACCCTGTGGCACCCCACTAGTCACTCTTCTCCAGGATGAAGAGGAACCATTGATGAGCACCCTTTGGGTTCGGTCAGTCAGCCAGTTACAAATCCACTGAGTGGTAGCATAGTCAAGACCGCATTTTACCAGCTTCTTTACAAGAATATCATGAGGCACCTTGTCAAATGCCTTGCTGAAATCAAGGTAGGCTACATCCACTGCGTTCCCTTCATCTACCAGGCTGGTAATTCTGTCAAAAAACGAGATCAGGTTAGTCTGACATGACTTATTTTTCAGAAATCCATGCTGACTATTGGTGATCACAGCATTCCTTTCTAGGTGCTCACAGACTGTTTGCTTAATGATCTGCTCCAGAATCTTCCCTTTTATTGATGTCAGACTGACTGGGCGGTAATTATTTGGGTCCTCTCTTTTCCCCTTTTTGAAAATAGGGACAACATTTGCCCTCTTCCAGTCTGCCGGGACTTCGCCTGTTCTCCAGGAATTCTCAAAGATGACTGCCAGTGGTTCTGAGATCACATCTGCCAGTTCTTTTAATACTCTTGGATGCAGTTCATCTGGCCCTGGAGACTTGAATACATCTAAACTAGCCAAGTATTCTTGTACTATCTCCTTAGTTATTCTGGGCTGTGTTTCCTTTGCTGAATCATTTGCTCCAAATTCTTCAGGTCGGGCATTGTTTTCTTTATCGGAGAAGACTGAGGCAAAGAAGGCATTGAGGAGTTCAGCTCTTTCTGTGTCCCCTGTTTGCATTTCACCATCTTCTCCTCTGAGTGACCCCACTGTTTCTTTGTTCTTCCTTTTGCTACGGACATACCCATAAAAGCCTTTTTTGTTGCTTTTAACCTCTCTAGCAAGCCTGAGTTCATTCTGTGCTTTAGCTTTTCTGACTTTGTGTCTACACGTGCTGGCTATTTGTTTGAATTCCTCTTTGGTGGTTTCCCCCCTTTTCCATTTTTTGTACACATCCTTTTTTAATCTTAACTCAGTTAAAAGTTCTTTAGATAGCCACCCTGGCTTCTTTAGGCACCTTCCATGTTTCCGTCTCATTGGTATTGCCTGACGTTGTGCTTTTACTATCTCCCTCTTAACAAACTCCCAGCCATCATGAACTCCCTTTCCTTTTAGTATTACTGTCCATGGGATCTCACCCAGCACTTCCCTAAGTTTTATGAAGTCGGCTTTCTTAAAGTCAAGAAATTGAGTCCTAGTATGCTTGGCTGCTCCTTTCCGCTGTATAGTAAACTTCAGAAGAGCATGATCACTCGCGCCTAGTGATCCTTCCACTTCTACCCCACTAACCAGGTCATCAACATTGGTTAAGACCAGATCTAAAATGGCTGTTCCTCTTGTTGCTTCTCCCACTTTCTGGACAATGAAGTTGTCTGCAAGGCCAGTGAGGAATCTGTTTGACCTTATGCTCTTGGCTGAGTTTGACATCCAACAAATATCCGGGTAATTGAAGTCCCCCATTACTACTATCCCCCTTCCTTTTGCATGCTTGGCCATCTGTTCCAGGAAGGCATCACCTATGTCCTCCGTTTGGCTTGGGGATCTATAGTAAACTCCCACAATGAGGTCACTGTTATTCTTCTCTCCCTTAATTTTGACCCAAATGCTCTCACTTTGGCTTTGAGGTTCTAAATCTTGGATCTCTTCACAGGTATACACATCCCTGACATATAACGCCACTCCTCCTCCTTTCTTGTCTGGTCTGTTTCTCTGAAATAGATTGTATCCCCCCATTATTATATTCCAATCGTGGGACTTATCCCACCAGGTTTCAGTGATGCCTATTATGTCATATTTAGTTTGCTGTACCAAGAGCTCAAGCTCATCTTGTTTATTTCCCATGCTTTGCGCATTAGTGTACAGACATTGAAGTCCATTAATCATTCCCCCGTGACTCTTATTTAAGGATTTTTTCCTCCCACCACTAGGTCTGTGTGCTGTTTGCTCCATTTGGTCTATGACATTTGGATGATCATCTTCATCAATTGATAGACTCCTACCTTCAGGAGCACTGTCTCCCTCCCCCATATGAGTCAGTTTAAAGCCCTCCTGATGAGGTTTCTGAGATTTTTGGCAAAAACATTTCTCCCAACCGTTGTGAGGTGCAGCCCATCGCTTGCCAGAAGTCCATCTTCAAGAAACTGCAGTCCGTGATCTAAGAATCCAAACCGTTCCTGTTTACACCATTTGTGAAGCCAGCTGTTCACTTCCACTATTTTCCCCTCTCTCCCTGGGCCACGTCGTTCAACTGGGAGGACAGATGAGATCACAATTTGTGCATTTAATTGCTTCAATTTCCTGCCCAGAGCCTCGTAGTCTCTTTTGATCTTCTGGAGGCTATTGCTTGCAGTGTCATTGGTTCCCACATGAACCAAGAGGAAGGGGTATTTGTCAGTGGGTTTTATGATTCCTTGCAGTCGTTCAGTTACATCTTGGATCTTAGCCCCGGGGAGACAGCACACTTCCCGAGACATCTTGTCAGGCCCACAGATCACTGCTTCTGTTCCCCTCAGTAGGGAATCCCCTATCACCACTACACGCCTCCTCTTAGGTTTGGTCGGGGTTCTTCCGTGAGCTGTCCGCTCCAAGGTCGTGTGCTCTGGCATTCGTCACAGTGTTCCATTGTGCCAGAAGTGGTTTAGTCATGCTGGCCACATGACCTGGAAAGTTGTCTGTGGACAAACAACCTGAAAAGCAAGATGAGCGCCACACCCTATAGTTCCCTTTGACTGGACTTAACTGTCCAGGGATCCTTTACCTTTTTACCTTTATACCCAACTCCCTCAACCATTTCTCATAAGGCTTGATTTCCAGACTTGATCATCTTGCTTGCTCTCCTCTTAATTCATTCCAGCTTGTCAATATCCTTATTAAATTGTAGAGTCCAGAACTGGACACAGTGCTGCAGCTGTGGTCTGACCAAGGCAGAAGAGAGCCGTACTATTACTTTCATTGCTTAGGACACTATACTTCTGTTGATGCAGCCTAGAACTGCTTCACACTATTGACTCATACTAAAATTGTGGTTTACTAAGACCCCTGGATCCTTTTCATATGTACTACTGGCAATCTGCATGTCCCTATCTTATATCTGTACAGCTGGTTCTTCCTGCTTAAGTACAGAACCTTACAGTTGCCACTTTTGAAATTTGTTTTGTTAGTTTGGGCCCAGTTCTTCAATCAGTTCAATCCTGATTCTGGCTTCTGCATCATTAGTTACCCCTCCCACTTTGTGTCATCTGTAAATCTGATGAGCACCCCTTAAATTCCTTCATCCAAGTTGTTTATATAGATGTTGAACAACATCAGGCCCAGGACAGAACTCTGTGGCGCCTCACTCACTCACTCACTCATTTCAAAATGTGGTAAGCCAACTTTGTTGTGTTTGGGGCCATGCCTCATTCTCAGGGCACTTAATAATTTATTTAGAATTTGGGGGGTAATGGGATAGTGACCTTACCTTATCATTGTGAGGTGGTCACAAAGTCTTTTTCATTCCAGTAAGCATGCACTCTGCAACCTTGCTGACTTCCTGATCTGAAAAAAGGTACATGGCAAGAGTTACTTTGTGGATCCTTCCTGTGGGCTTTAATTAAAGTGAAGACAATCCACACATAGTCTTATGTAAGAGCAGATCTACACTGATACCACTTTAACTGTCTATAATTTATCCCAAATAATCCCAACAATTGTCATTTGTTAAAGAGTACTTTTTGAAGAGCACTTTGTTACAGCTTCCAAGTCCCACTCACAGAACTATGGACGGTTTTATTTAGAGTAGACCTACTGAAATTAAAGGATCTCGCTTACTATAAGCCAAATTAATTACTTAGTCATCTATCACGAATAACCAAGAGCAGAATGATCACTATACCAATCCATCTTAATCTTCTTCCAGTAAAATAAAGGGAGATTTGATCCTACTTTCCTGTCCACTTTGCCAAGGAGGATTGAAGATTGATATAGGATGTAGATATTATGTTGGAGACACCTGCTTAACAAAATTGTACAGAGCCCACCAACATTTTGCACAGAGGTCACTAGAAATCTATCAGAGGTCTGGGTCTTTAATTCAAGAGGGACCTGTCCAGACACAAACCTGTGACCTCAAGGTGAAAGGTTTTATACACCAATAATGTTCCCTGGAGCCATCTCATTCCCCAGCATGTCATGCTTTGATGAATTAAGTGCGTCAGAAAAGAACCAAAGGTCCATGCACTGAGTTAGCCTCAATATGATACAGTTTTATGAATCATCCCCTTCATTCAGTTTTTTCTCTTTTTTTGGTACTGACTGAAAATATTTCCCAATATTTAATAATTCACTTTCATCTGGTTATCTGACAGGAAAGTATTCCATGTGTACTAATGCAAAAAAAGGAGGGGAGAATCCAACAGGAATCTTTATAACGTATTCTTTCCTTTCTTGATTCTTGCAAGAAACCTCTTTTGAACATACAAAAATTAAAATTAAAAAATTAAAAGAGCTGCATAATGTGAAAGACTTAAAACACTTTCCCCTGTTGGAGAGATTAAAAGTTGATCAGATATTGTCACATACATAATTGCAGCAGCTATTTAATTAAATTGGAGGATATTTGACAGATTTTTGTGTTAGCTGTTCGCGCAGGCCAATTTAAGCTGATGCATTGAATATGATTTACATGAGTTCAAAGGAGTTGGGCCGGAAATATGTTATCCTACCTCTTTTTGAATTTTTTAGCAATGACTGTAACACAAATATAAATGTTGTAGAATAAAATGTTTAAAGTAGAATTTTTGAATATTTTATTAAATTCAGAGTCTGGATGGAGCAAGAATACTAGGGGATCTGAATTTTCTAGCAAAAGGTACTCAGCCATAGCTTAGTGGTAGAGCACTTCCTTTGAATACAAAACAGGGCATTCCCCTACACCCCATCCTCACGAAGCTCCCCAAATTTAAACCCCCCACCCCTGCAAAATGCCATTTTAATTCTGTTTAGCCCTGGTTTATAAATGAGTGAAGATTTGAATCCAAGTCTCATAAGTTCAAATTCATGCAACATATCAAGTTCAAGTCCAGAAGTTTGTGAATCTCTACACATTACTCAACTAAGAGCAGCTACTAATTCATATAAAATCAACAATATCAAGTGGTACTCATGTAATACATAGCTCCAAGTCCTGCCAGGGCAGTCATCCTTTTGACCTCACACTTTAATTATGCATAGGAAGGTTGCATGCTTCCAGGGACAAGAACTGTAACATCAAAAATTTCTGTTGTTATTTTGAAATCACTCTTGGGCATGCATTAAAATTCTCTCCAGGACAGAAGCATTGCTCCCAAAGTACTGAAAACTACAGATTACAATTAAAAAGAAATATCAGTTAACCATTACTGGGTATGAAAATTAAAAGCTGAGCAGAGCTATTTTTCACGACTGCTTAAAACAAAAAAAGCTCATAGTTAATTGGCAAGGGAATACAGTTTTAACTGTGAAGAAAACAACCTCTCAATCATATATACTCCATAGAATCTATTCATTTAAATTGGGCTTATGCCAGACTCTCCACAAAATGAATAGAAATTCCATAGTAGAAGTACTGTTTGGGGGCTATCCTCTGGCCCAAACCAGTGGGGATACTGCCAGCAGGTTTTCTTCCCACCTGTTCCATGGGCAGAAGGGGACATTGGATTGGTCTCAGTGGAAAAAGACACTTGCACCCCTCCTTGGGAGGTGACCAGTGGGAGATTGGCTGTGCTGGACACCTCCACCAAATTCAACACAAACACCCCAGCTCAGTGTATATGGGATTTGGCTTCCTCTGTTCGACTCAAGCAAAGAGACTGAAATCTGAAGAACAACTCACATTAACATTAAAAAAAAAAAAAATGAAACTCCAAAAATCTGAAAGGAGAAAATAAGACCAATGGTCAGCCAAATACAAATCCTTGACAATTAGATATCATTGAAGGTAGATCCCTGTGGCTGCACTCCTCAGTGCCGGATTTAGGTATAAGCTAAACAAGCGATAGCTTAGGGCCCCACTCTCTTGGGGGCCCCCAAAAAAATTAAAGGAAAAAGAACCTGGATGCATATTTCCAAAATATAAGATAAAAAACGAATAAAATAAAACCTACATACAGTAACAGTGTTTTGTGTTGTGTAGAGTCCTATGATGTAAGTAATGGGCCCCGCCTGCTAGCCTGCTCCCTAAAATATCACTGGTTTGCTCATTTCTAAATATAGGGTGCCTACATTCTGCATGTGCAAATGGCTTTAGATACCTATTAGGTCCATAAATTACTGTACAGTGGTACCTCGGGTTAAGTACTTAATTCGTTCCGGAGGTCCGTACTTAACCTGAAACTGTTCTTAACCTGAAGCACCACTTTAGCTAATGGGGCCTCCTGCTGCCGCCGCACTGCCGGAGCACGATTTCTGTTCTCATCCTGAAGCAAAGTTCTTAACCTGAAGCACTATTTCTGGGTTAGCAGAGTCTGTAACCTGAAGTGTATGTAACCTGAAGCATATGTAACCCGAGGTACCACTGTATAGCTTATATTCAACACAAAAAACAGTGACAATTTGTTGTTGACAAAGGACAGCTGGACATATAAAGGGCCCCATTACTTTCAGTAGCTTGGGCCCTCATCAAACCTAAATCTGGCCCTGGCACTCCTATATCTATTTATCTCATCTATTTAGCCCATTGAACTCCATAGGCCTTATTTCTGAGTACGCATGCATAGAATTGCATTGAAAGGCTGCTATCCTCAGGCCACACGCTCCAAACTAGTCATAATGACTTCACTGGGCTTACTCCATATTACCTGCCGGCTTATTTCAGCAACTGTTGATATATTTACATGAAGCAGAAGCGTTGCTGCCGTCAAGGATGGCACCGTAAGCTTTCAAGTTGAAAACTGTAGAGCAGTAAACAAACAAAGCTAAAATGGAAGCACAGAGGGAGTGATCTCTGACATGGTGTCCACATTTTAGGGCCATGCTCACAGCAGACAGGGTGGGCACATAAGCTTTGTATATCTAGAAATCTGTCTGGCACTCATCAGGCAGTGTTACTTGATCACAGCTGGATGAAAATGCACACCCAGGGCAAATATGTAAACACAAGCTTAATCTGCATGGGAAAAGTTACTGTCATCCTCTCTGACAGGAAACGCCTTCAGGACACACTAGCTGTAATAGTCACTCGTCTTGGTTACTTACCAGTGTTGTCAGACGTAGACTCTGAACCATTATAGATTTTCAAAAAGTTGCAGTGAAGAGCAGGGAGCTTTTTGCTTTGTTTTGTTTCACGTCTTCTATTTTGAGAAAGCACACACTTTATTTATTTGTACATATGCTTTATCATACACTGTAGCAAAAGACAGTAGTTTGCTTTCAGTGGATTATTTCCGCTGAAATCATTTCCGCTGGCTATTTCCGG
Organism: Podarcis pityusensis; assembly: GCF_964106645.2. NCBI lineage: Eukaryota > Metazoa > Chordata > Lepidosauria > Squamata > Lacertidae > Podarcis > Podarcis pityusensis. The sequence goes on from NC_138032.1 coordinate 25,115,557, forward strand.
CATTGATAGGACTTACTCCCCAACCTTAAATACGCTTCAGTTTTGTTTGTTCCTGCCAAACAACAACAACAACAGAACTCATAATCATCCAGACCTCTAACTGGATTATAGAAATACACACACACACACACACACACACACACACACACACACACACATTAAAATATTATATTTAAACCAAGTTACCCTTAAAAAAAAAAATCAAAATAAAACCAGGGTTTGAAAGTTCTCTCTATATCACACACACACACACACACACACACACACACACAAAGTGCCAAACATTTTAACAACAAAGAGGTACCCTTGAGTACCCCCTGGGGAAAAAGTGTGTGTGTGTGTGTATGATGTACATGTTTGGGTAAACTTGCTTAAACAAAAATAGTCTGCAGCAGGTGCCAAAAACAGTACTGTGAAAGAATCTGCTTAATATCCATGGGCAGGGAATTCAAAGTGTAGACGCTGCCACACTGAAGCATCAATTCCTTGCAAACGCAGAATGAACATTAGGTGGCAACATTAGGTGGTCAGTTCTGCAAATCCTTCATATAGGTAAGGAGTGGCTAAGTAGGTGCAGGGGTCAGCAAACTTTTTCAGCAGGGGGCCGGCCCCTGCTGTCCCTCAGACCTTGTGAGGGGCCAGACTATTTTTTTTTTGGGGGGGGGGGAATGAACGAATTCCTATGCCCCACAAATAACCCAGGGATGCATTTAAATAAAAGGACACATTCTACTCATATAAAAACACGCTGATTCCCGGACCGTCCGCAGGCTGGATTTAGAAGGCGATTGGGCCAGACCTGGCCCCCGGGGCTTAGTTTGCCTACCCATGTAATAGAGTTTGTGAAGAAATGTTTTAGCCTTGTGATGAAGTGGCATGCGCCAACTAATGTTAATCACATTTAAGGGGCGTGGGATTTTTGAACAGATTTAGCTTTGCGATTAAACTCTCTGGGACTTAGATACACAAGATTGGCTGAGCTGTGACCCCACCTCGCCCCCAGGTGACATTTGTTTTCATACAATGATTTTATAGAAATATATTTTAAAAATAAAAAAACTGTCCAGTAGCATCTTAGGGACACGGGTGGCGCTGTGGTCTAAACCACAGAGCCTAGGGCTTGCCAATCAGAATGTCGGCAGTTCGAATCCCCGCGATGGGGTGAGCTCCTGCTGCTCGGTCCCTGCTCCTGCCCACCTAGCAGTTCGAAAGCACATCAAAGTGCAAGTAGATAAATAGGTACCGCTCCGGCGGGAAGGTAAATGGCATTTCTGTACGCTGCTCTGGTTCACCAGAAATGGCTTAGTCATGCTGGCCACGTGACCCGGAAGCTGTCTGCAGACAAACACTGGCTCCCTCAGCCTATAGAGCGAGATGAGTGCTGCAACCCCGGAGTTGTCTGCGACTGGACCTAACGGTCAGGGGTGCCTTTATCTTTAAGGTGCTATTGGACAATTTTTAAATTTTTATATATATATTACTACTGCATCAGACCAACACGGCTACCTACCTGAATGATTTTATAGTGAAATTTTATTTGAGAATAGTCATATTTTTGAACAGCATATGGAAAGAACCCCCAAATTTAGGATTCCTTTGGATTGTTACTCCTCCTAGTCCATTAGGCAGTTGAGAGATCATCAGTTTAGGAGTAGAATTTGGAAAGAACCCCAAAATTCTGGATTCCGCAGGATTTCTATTCCCTTCCCAGTGCTCTTCAAGTAGTTGTTGATCCCAGGAATAGTTGGTTGATGTGTCAATTAAAGTTCAGAGTTAGGTTCTTTCCATGTTCCCCCTTCAGATTAAAAGTTACATTTTTTACAGTAACTGCATAATTGCAGTAATTGAATATAATCCATTTAAAGGCATAACAGTTAGCATGCTTGACATTTCCTGAAAAGTCTTCTGTATTCAGTACACAAAGGGTGAAAGCTGCTAAGTATGTTTTCACAGAAGGAAAAGAAAAGGCTTTTAAGTGTCAACAATTGTAGTGTGTGTGACAAATGTCAGACTGGGGGGGGGGCAACTGGCCCTTTAAATTGAATTATTTACTATGTTTCTTCAATAGAATATAAATTACAGCAGTATGTACAACAGAAGAAAAATCCAAAGAACATTAGCTAGGAATGTATTTGACACCAGAGTGCCCAGTGTAGTCAATTCAAAAACACAGAAACTTTTCCACAGAGACACCAACCACTTAGAAGAAAATCCCTCAGTCAGCATTCATGCTTAAGTTCAGAAAACATATTAAGTTCAGAAAACATACATTATATATGTATATTAAAACAGCAACAGTAAGCTCGTGAAAAGATTCCAGAAACAATATAATAGACATCTACTGTATTTTATAAGAATACAGGTCAAGTTATCCAAGTGAACATCAGCTGCAGTCATGCATTATGTTCAAGGTATATTATGAAGTCATCTTATACAGGTCAAGACGACTGACTGTTCACAGGACTAAACCTGAATGTCCACTAATTCTAAACTATGACACCATCACTGTTGGTCAGTTTATACACCATATTTACTTCCAGCTCACAATGAGATGAATTGCACAAAGCTCTTCAAAAATCACCCAAACAATCAGCCACACCAGTATAGCCAACATTCCTTTGGGTTGTCCAATAAATAGCCTCTTCTTCAGTGTTTGATATGGTTAAGGGGAAGCAGGGCAAAGATGTAAGAATGTAAGAACACAAGAAGAAGAAGAAGAAGAAGAAGAAGAAGAAGAGGAGGAGGAGGAGGAGGAGGAGGAGGAGGAGGAGAAGTTTGGATTTGATATCTCGCTTTATCACTACCCTAAGGAGTCTCAAAGCGGCTGACAATCTCCTTTTCCCTTCCTCCCCCACAACAAACACTCTGTGAGGTGAGTGAGGCTGAGAGACTTCAGAGAAGTGTGACTAGCCCAAGGTCACCCAGCAGCTGCATGTGGAGGAGCAGAGGCGCGAACCCAGTTCTCCAGATTACGAGTCTTAACCACTACACCACACTGGCTCTGCTGGATCAGACCAATGGACCATCTAGTCCAGCATCCTGTTCTCACAGTGGCCAACCAAGTGCCTGTGGGAATCCTGCAAGCAGGATTCAGCTACAAGATTACTTTCCTCTCCTGTGCTTTCCAGAAGCTAGCATTCAGAAGCATCACTGCTTCCAGCTGTGGAGGGAATGCATAGCCATCAAGGCTAATAGCCAATGATCGGCCTCTCCTCCCTGAATTTGTCCAACCCTCTTTTAAAGTCTTCTAGGTCAAGGGCCATCATTGCCTCCTGTGGGAACGACATCCATAGTTTAACTATGTGCCGTGTGAAGAAGCACTTTCTTTTATACATTTTGACAGAGGGAGGGAAAAATAATATCTATCCACTTTCCCCATGCTGTGCATAATTTTATAAACTTCTAACAAGTCACCTCTTACTTGCCTTTTCTCTAAACTAAGAAGTCCCAAACATTGCAACCTTTCTTCCTATGGAAGTCACGGTATCTCCTTGATCACTTTAGTGGCTCTTTTCTGAACCTTTCCAACGCTACAACATCCAGTACGGAAGCTGTACTACCCAGGACAGGATGGGGTTGTGCAGGGTTGTTAAGGCAGCAGAGAGCATTGTTGGCTGCCCACTCTCCACCTTAGAGCAGATTTATGCCACTAGGTGCCATAGGAAGGCACTGGACATAGTAAAAGATCCATCGCATCCTGGTCACTGTCTCTTCGAGCTCTTGCCGTCGGGACAGAGATACAGGACGATGAAGACAAGAACGAGCCGTCTTAAGAACAGCTTCTTCTCCAGAGCGATCTCGGCCCTGAATGGGAAGCCCGGACTTTGAAAGTCATCTAATCTCCCTTGCTGTATTATACTGTATTGTTTAATTAGTGTTTTTATGGAGCAGTCAAGTAATTTCGTTGTCCCCGAAGGGGGCAATGACAATAAAGATATTATTATTATTATTATTATTATTATTATTATTATTATTTGAGGTGAGGTGAGCAGAACTGTTCACAGCATGCAAATGCATTGCACCATAGACCTATATAATGTCGTTGTGACATTGGCAGAAATGCAGAATTACTATTTCTCAAGGTGTTAAGACCTATTATTATTATTATTATTATTATTATTTCTGTTAGTTTAAACAATTTGGTTCAAAGGCACAAAGCAATGCTTTACAAAACTGTGCGTTTTACATGGCTGAGGATTCTCTCATCTGTAAAATATGAGGTTGCCTTTTCCAATTTACCTACAATTGTCAAAAGTAATGGTACCGAAAATATAAATTCATGTTGTGAGACTCCTCTACCTTATATACATCATTACAATTGTGGCGCCACCTGCTTCCACTCTGTTTCCTAATTCATGTACTCTGGTGAGATTTAGGGAGCAATCTTAAGTACAGGAAGCCAGGGTAAATAATGCCGGCTTAAGTTAAGAGGGCATAAAGTACACCAGATCCAGACTGCGTCCGGCCTATGACTTTCAGAGGGAAAACAAGCCACTAAAATACAGTTTGAGTTAAACTACCCTTTTTGTTGGCTTAAGGTATGCCTGGTTGCCAGGTCATGTGACCAAGCTGCCCTTGGGCTTGGCTCAGCCAGCTGGGTTCCAACTGAGCCAAGATGAGAGAGATCATACAATGCTGTATTTCCAGCTGAGCCAGGATAAGGGAGTTACACTGGCATAGTCTGGCTAAGCCAGAAACCTCCTGAGTCAGCCAAACATCTGCTGGACCCTAATTCAGGCAGATCTTGCTTTAGATTTGCTCCCTAAGGCACAAATACACCCAGTTGCATTTATTATTTTTTAAATGTCATATATCTTTTTTTAAAAATATATTTTCAGATCATCATCATCATCATTATTCCAATGTTTTACCTGCCCTTCACCCCAAGGTCCCAGGGCAGTTTCCAACATTTTAAAAACACAACATTTTAAAATCAGTTAAAACAAATAATTCTTTATTATATTCAATTATGAAATGAGTTAATTACTGGCTTTGGGGGTTTTAAGCCACCGCTGAAATTGTCAAAGAAAACATAAACCCTAATACTATTTTCATAACGATAAAGGACCAGATTTGTTGTTGTTTAGTCGTTCAGTCGTGTCCGACTCTTCGTGACTCAAAGGACCAGAGCACGCAAGTTTTAAAAAAATTCCTGACCAACTATTTCTTCTTCATTCAAGCATCCCATAAGGAGTCTCTTTAGATCAAATGGGATAATGTACACTGTCATCTCTTGAATTTTAATCAATTTTTTAATTCAAATACTGGGCAAGAGCAGAATATGTCTGACACTGTACACTTACTGGTAGCATTAGGATAAATTGGGATAAATTCAATAAAACGTCTAAGGAGTAAGATACCTGTGAAAAATGATTCTTTCAGTTTAATGTGATTAGTTGATTAAATACATTCTCAGACAGCCAGGTCCAAAATCTTCAGAAATGTGTTGATTTACATTTTCTTCTCACATCTTTGGAAAAGAAGGTATTATTATATCCCAACTGAATATGAAAGTATTTATTTTACTTACAAGAAGATGTGGTAATTTACAATTCAGATTTAGAGGTTGTTCAAATAAGTGTGCATTTTTGCAAAACAGTATTTGTGAAGCTGTGGAGGTTCATTCATTCTTGTTTACATCGTGATAGGAAATACCTTGGTTATTGACCGCAAAACGCTGTGCTGCCTTCTTTTTTCTAAATGGAGAAATCACTTATATTAGCACCTGCATGTTCATTATACAAAATCCAACTTCAAGCTGGCAAGCCTGAACTAAGATATGATTTAAGCTTACATAAAAAACGCAATATTTATTTGACGGGTGCTAGAGTGAGATTGCATTTATTTCTGATGCAGATTTGTAGATCATTCTACACCAGAATGCAATTCTTATTCTGTTTCCAAGAAAAAACAATGTCAGCAGACTAGATACAGACTGGTACAAGCCTGTAATGCCAAGACCCCTGAGCTGTCAATCCTAGCTGTTTATTCTCATGCAGCAGTTACTGCTTGCATGGTTGAGCTGGTTTAATCCAAAACTAGCTTGTCTCCACCAATGAGTGATTGGCCTAGAGGCATGAGGTGACAGGACAGTACTTTCAAAATTAATTTACTCAAGTGACATTGCTGGTCTTCCTAGAATGGTCACCTCTGTGGGACACTGGTTTTGCAAGCTAAATGAACATTTCTCTGTGTATAAGAATCACAACCCCCTCAAGCCTTAGAGGTTGACATGAATGCAAGCCCTTTACTGAAGTGTAAATGGTTCAGAGGCTGTGCCTTGGCTGAACACAGGATTCTCCGGTCTATCAGCCCAAAGAATGCATTCCAGCAACACTGGTTAAATCCTGACAGCAATGAAAGTCTTCTCTCTCTTTGGGAATAACATGTTTGGAATGGCCTACTAAGATTCTGTTTCTTTGTTGATTTGCCGCAGTTCCACCATAACTACCACTCATCCCTCTAATAGTGAACTCAAGTGGTGAGCGCTGAGAGAAGTCAAAATGGGGCCACTAGGAAACGAGAGGGAGGTTTACAGAAATGCAATAACCATCTTTTTAAAAAAATGCTAAGGGGGCTAACAAACAAAGCCCGAATTGCTAATTGAGGTTTGAGCATGCTCAATACTCACAGACTTTGGCTGTCTTTTGAACTATCAGTTGAAAGTTTGGGGAATCTGTGGCCTTCCAGATGTTAAAGGTAAAGGTAAAGGGACCCCTGATCATTAGGTCAAGTCGCAGATGACTCTGGGGTTGCGGTGCTCATCTCGCTTTACTGGCCGAGGGAGGCGGTGTACAGCTTCCAGGTCATGTGGGCAGCATGACTAAGCCACTTCTGGTGAACCTGAGCAGTGCACGGAAACGCCGTTTACCTTCCTGCCGGAGCGGTACCTATTTATCTACTTGCACTTTGATGTGTTTTCGAACTGCTAGGTTGGCAGGAGCAGGGACCGAGCAACAGGAGCTCATCCCGTTGCAGGGATTCGAACCACCAACTTTCTGATTGGCAAGCCCTAGGCTCTGTGGTTTAACCCACAGCGCCACCCACACCCAGATGTTATTGGAATACAATTCCCATCAGCACCAATCAACATGGCCAATGCCTTGGGATAATGGGAGTTCTAGTTCAGCAACATTTGGAAAGCTATAGGTTCCCTATCCGTGGTCTAGCTTGTAAGCATCAAGGGCAAGCCATGGTTGATAGAAATGTTGAACAGGAGCTGCCCTATGAGGAGGTGTGAATAACTACAACAATGTACCTTCTGGGTGCATGACAGTGCAAGGTATAATCAAAGACAAATGAAAGCAAAGTTCCACACGTGGAATGAAGTTTAGCTATGTGCTGGAAATGAAGATGCAGGTGTGCATCGAGATGTCTATGGGCAGCTGCAGGGCAGAGCTCATCTGGGCCCCACTGAAATGGCTGGATGCATCTTTTGATGGAGATGAAAATGTACGTTCCCCTTTCAGAGCTACTAATCGTTGCACATGACTTGTTGCACACAATTAAAGTTGGATTGGGAGTCTGAAATTAGCAACAGACCTCAAAGTTTCAAAGAGTATATAAACAAAGAGACACGAATTTCTACATTCATTTGAGAGATGTGCAAAGCCCCTCAATTTATTGTCTGTGCTGGAGGAAACCCATCTATATATTCATCAGGTGTCAGCGAGACACAGTTTAGAAATTGGTGTTTTCTTTTTCATTCTCCTAAAATGTTGTCTAAAAGTGTCTGCACTTTCAGAAAAAAAACACACACATCTGCCTTGCATTTCTACACAGTAGCATTTTATGTTGTAACATTAGTGACAAAGTCACCTCATTTATCCAGTTGCCTATGGTCTAAGTGTAAGTAATTTGCCAAATGATAACAATGGTTCAGCTTTGCTAAATGGTACAGAGAACAGCAATTACACTTAAAAAGGCACTGGTGCTCTATATGTCAGCAAAAAAGCACCTACAAAGACATAATTGCAATGTAATTGCTCACAAATTCATGAAGCAAACATACATTATTAGAAGCCACTCGTCTGTTCAATTTAGGTGACATTACCAGGAGCATATTGCATAAATAGGAAGCCGTTTGTGACTAGTTACTGTAAAGAGAAGTTTAAATTAAAATATGATGCAGATGTGTCTGTGCTCTTTAGATCACATAAATTATATCACATTTTGCACCTTACTCAGTTTCCTATATTACTACCACACCATGTACACTTAATAATAAATATTAAATGTTATAAAAGCAAAACAAATGATTTGTTTCCTAATATGGCAAAATTGGAAGCCATTGCATGCCTAAAAATAGCAAGACACGGACCCTTGTTAACACTAAAAAAATGTGGTTTGCTTGAATGCCCAAACCCAGCCCAGCAGACTACCCATGGTTTGTCTTCTGGCAAGAGTTTTAACTTGAATAAAATATTGTGGGGGCCCAGGTAAGCCCTGCCCCCATAATCAATCACATGACACAGGACACACACCGTTTAAATGGGAATGCCCATCAACTTTGTAGGGGCCTGGGCCCCTCAAATATTTTATTGTGGGCTGAAGCCCCCATGGAGTTGGCTTCGTATGTCTTCTGGCAACAAACCATGATGTAAAATCATGGTTTGTTGCTAAGCTATGAACCATGGGTAGCTTTAATTATGGTTTAGCACTATGTCTGAATCAAACAGCCTTACTTAACCACATTTTGTTTGGACCCACCATTCAATACGTTCTCTGGGCTACAGAGGCAAGATGAGCTTTGGATAAACAAGCCATGATTTGCTTGCTCATCTGTGAGATTATTCATGGTTTGTTGAACAAATCATGTTTAAGACAAAGCATGACTTAGTGTATTATGTGAACAAAATCACTAAATGCAGATCCAAAGGAATTTTATATAGGTCTAAGTGCACCATATCTACATTCCAAAAGTGATCACTCATTCAATTTTTTAAATTTATTTTTTTTAATTAAACCAGCTGTTTACCTTTTCTAATAGCAGTGAAACAACCTTTATTGTTTCTACAATTGCCACACTGCAGGTTGAGCCCTGTACAGATAACCATCACAGACCTTTAGTGAGATGAAGCCTTTGATTTTATGAAGCATGTTATATTTGCTCAGAAAACTATGTGGGACAAATTGTTATGCCTCAGTCTACATTCTTTGAAGAAAAAAGTTGAAACCAAGAGCATTATTCTTCTCTGTCATATCACCTTCATAAAAGTGTGTTTTTCATTCTTCTTCTTTTTATTTGAATGGCAAGGGTTGTTTTACCCAGGACCTACATGGCTGTTTTTCAGGGGACCATAGAGTTTTCTTCAGGAGGAATGGCAGTAGGTTAGCACTGGAGAACACTTCCTGTCTGAAAATTCCAGAGAGCCACTGCCAGCCACTGGAGGCAAAATTGAACTAGATGAGCCAATAGCATGATTTGGTTTAAGGCAGCTTTCTATGATACCATGTGTTTCTCAAATGAAGGATGCATGGAATGATAAAAGGGACTGTGGTGTCGAGTATTTAGCCATGTCCAGAAATCACTCACACAGTTCCTTCTGCTCCTGCCATCACGATTTTGAGGTGCAACATCTGAAGCAAGGAGGCGTGGAGCCCCACCCCCCACCCCTCCATGCAATTTTGAATCTGTAGTTTCAAGTCCTTTGGGAATGCTCCACACATAGTATTAGTTCCCTGCTTCAGACGTTTTCTTCCAACATGGTGACAATGGAAGGAAAGGCAGTGAAAGCCATACAGCTATAGGGCAGAGCTGAATGCATTGACACACCATCACCTTCTTATTTATGTTAGTAATACCTGCAAAGGACTATTGATGGCCAACAATGTAGCTGGGAAATGTTTTATTTTTATTTTATTTTTCATTCTTGTAAGAGGAGAAATTCGAGACACCTTTTTCTATTCTACTTGTTTGTTTTCCCTCACCCTCCTCACACTGTGTTTTATGGAACATCTTTGTTGATGAAGAGTTCTGTAGAACACAAAAGTTTGCAACACATTTTGTAACATTTGGGCTGCTTCCAATAAATTTCTAAAAATCCTTATATTATGTATTTGCAGCCAGTATCAGCTAGGTTTTCCTTTCGTTTGCCATACGTGCTACACATATAATAAATAAATGAATGCAAACTACTAATAAAAAGAAAAGTTGATTGGCATGAAAGTATTTCTTTTCAAAACCAACTGCATTAAGGGATTGTAAAATAGCATATTTTTCTGCTATGTGACCTGTGACCATCTACAAAAAGAAAATTGTGACCATACTTCAGAACAATTTTGTAATTGCTATGGAACCCTTTAGATATATTTTAAGTACTTCTAAAATTACCATAATGTTATGTTCTATGCCAGCCGTATTTAATCACCCTTGACATTTGAAATTGTTGCAAATATTTTAAGATGGCCATTGCCAATTGTTTAATTCCTCTTATGACTTTACAAGCAATATAACAGGGTGAACTATTTATTTTTTCTTTTGATGTAGCAGTTTTTACTGGCAACTTTTAAAAGCTGCTTGACATCACAAATTTTCTTTTTTAAAAAACAAAAAAAACTTGAGTTCCACTATGGTGAGAACAGTTCTGCTTATTTTATTTTTTGTCACTGAATAAACATAACTGTGGACTACAAACATGTTAAGTATCCACTGTAGGGAAGCATAGTTTGATAGTCTGTGTGGTATGAGGGTGCAACCAAAGTGGGTTTAGTTCTTTGTACCTGCTGTGTATTTAGATGAGATCAACTAGACAGACCATTCCCATTGGTTAAAGGTCAAGATGAGCCTTAGGACATGTTGTTTACAACACAACATGTTCTGAAATGTATATTTTCATAGGAGGTAGGAAGATATTTTCATTAGCGCTTTTAAATTGTTTAAACACATCTGCAGACAAGTACTGACAGCATTTCTTCAAAATTCCAGACGTGATTCCAACAGCACTCATTGGAAACCATTGTTTTATGTGCATACATGCATAGATTTGATCTAGCACAGCAATTCTTTGACATTGTGTATTCTTTTTCATATTTCTTTGCCTGTTTCATAAAGGGAAATGAGCAGTTCTCTGTCTTCCACATACTAGCCCTGTGTTATTTATGTTAGTGACTATCTTATTTTGATGTTGCAGGACTTTGCTGCTATATTTCTATTATTTTTCTTAAAACTTGTAGTGGCTTGTTATGCAAACAGGTCAGCAAGTGACTTACAACATATTTAAAAATGTAATCATGGGTAAAAAAGATATTATAATATTAGCAGACTTAGACAAAAATGCATTCATATAAAAACAGGCAATTCTTAAAAGAAAAAATACAAAAAGCATCCTCCCTGTAACAATAGCAAGAAGCTTCGGCAGATAAATACACAGAGAAAATCAGCTCTAGCTCCTATAAAAATTGGTGCAACATTACTTGAAGTGTCCCAAAGTTAATTTATCTATTCATGTTCTGAGACAAAAAAAGAGAAAAGGAGTCTATTTCTTCAAGGGGCCTTTCTTCTGAACCCACCAAATCCATGCATCTGATACACTTCTGCAATGACCTGGAAGCTCATATCTATCACCTGCAACTGAAGGAATACTTCGCCACATGAGTGGACAGTATATACCAATACACACAAACATCCTCTGATCACATAGCCGGCAACCTTCAGACTTACTGAAAGGATAATAGTTTTGATGGCTTCAATACCAGACTAGATTTAATCACTCATCAGCTCAACTGTGCAACACATTCATGATGCTAGCATGCACTCAGAGATAAATTTCCCACACTGTGTTTTTATCAGTCACTACCCCAGACCTGGGATGTGGGTGGCACTGTGGTCTAAACCACTGAGCCTTGGGCTTGCCGATCAAAAGGTTAACGGTTCGAATCCCTGCGATGGGGTGAGCTCCGGTTGCTCGGTCCCAGCTCCTGCCAACCTACCAATTCGAAAGCACCCCAATAAGTGCAAATGGATTAATAGGTACTGCTCTGGCGGGAATGTAAACAGCATTTCTGTGCACTGTTCTGGTGTCGGTGCCAGAAGTGGCTTAGTCATGCTGGCCACATGACCCGGAAAAACTGTCTGCGGAGCGGACAAACAACGTCTCCCTTGGCCTGTAAAGCGAGATGACCGCAGCAACCCCAGAGTCATTTGCGACTGGACCTAACTGTCGGGGTCCCTTTACCATTTGGGGGACCCTGTCGGGGTCCCCAGACCCTTCCCATGAATAACAGAAAGAACTATATCACCTGGTGAAGGAATTTCTTGCAGGTGTGCAGGAGCAAAACCACACAATGCCCAGGCTTGCTCCACGAGTCAACCAATTTTTCCTCCTGACACAAATATACAAGTCAACCAATTTTTCCTCCTGACACAAATATACAAACCAGACTCCCCAGAATACTCCTCCATTGTTTCAGGCGCTATCACTATCACAATAGCGGTCTGGCCAGAAAACATTGAACCTGAGAACGGAGCCTATCAAAACAGGGATTCGTACTGCAACCCACTACCAATAGTGGGAAATATTTGGAGAAAATTCTGCAAATTGGCCACCTGTTTCTAGGGCAGCGGGGATGAGAAAAAGAAAAACCTCATCAATTTTCTGAGGGGGAAAAAAAGCCTTTTGAGACATTTTGGCTCAGTTCTAGTCCTTGGCTTTTGCCTACAGTAACCCATTGGCCATAATGTGTAATTCTAGCTATTGCTGTAAGGTCAGTACTAAAAAGCAGAGGGCACCATATGAAATAATTATGTTCTGTGGTCTTCTGTCTAGAAATAAAGAACACACCCATTATTATTGAGTATGGCAAGATGCCCTTAAAAACAGTGGCATGGAAGTACCTACAGCCATGACTTTGCACAGGAGTTGCATTTGAGGAAAGGGACTCAACCGGAGCAGTTTCCTCTCAGATGAATTCACAGAATGTGTTTATTTCCTGACCTTCAGCACAATTTCAGGCGTACTCTTCAGACTTTGTAAAACCTTAGTTGGAATTGGCAAGTACACATGTTTTGAGAACATGAAAAGAAAATCAAAGACGTTGGTAATATCAAGTGGCACTTTAGAATGTAGGTCATTTAAAATGATTTAAATTTCGCCTTTCCTCGAACTGCCTTTTACAATGAGTTTTCCAGTTGCCTGTCAATCTGTCACCAAAAATGCTTCATTTTTAATTTGGCTGATCAAATTAAAGAGCCATTAAGAATAAGGATCCAGCTAGTGGAGTGTAGGTGTCTGGAGTATCAACTGTCTGAATAGTAAAGTCATACCTTGTGACAGGTTTGAACTATGGAGATGGTATTTCTGTTGACAAGAAACTGTAAATTACTAATTGAGTAAATATTGTAATAGGTATATTGCCCTGATATCCACTTGCAGTTTATCACTCCCCAGGGGACAGATGCTTAATTTGGGCCCATGATAATAAAAGCCTAATGAGCTTCACATCTTGCTGGATAGCTTAATAAACTTCAAAGAAAACAAAACGGGAATATGTGGGTAAAAATACACCCTTGGCTTTTCATTAGACAAAATGAACAGGAGTCAGGGCCCAGCATGGCTTCTAAAGTTAAAGCTAAGGACTACAAAGCAAATGTATGCAGAGAAATGTACAACAAAAGGCACAGCTTTTAAAGCTCCGGTTGAGTTTCCATAAATGTTGCTTACAAAAGCCCCCATTCTTAATGTTAACAAAAAGTTGTGGATATGTTCTTCACTAAATCCTCTTTTCTTGTATAATCCACCTTCTGCACTTTATCTCAAGTGTGTTTTATCTGATTTAATCTTGTGCTCATTCACTCTCGGAGATAGAAGCAACAGGATTAGGCCCATCCTTCTTTGTGGGTCCCTGAGAGCACACCTGGATAATGAGAAACTAGCTGAGAAGTAAAAGGTTAACCAGGTGCTGAGGGAAATGTCTGCTTTTAAGGGCAGAAATGTTTTCTGAACCAGAGAAAGCAATTTAGTATTATGATATTATAATCCCAACATTTTAAGGCATGGCTGAAGATTTATAGGAGCTTGAACAAAAGTTTAGCATTGTGGAAACAAATTCTCTGTTCGCTTCCACCAGCAGCACTCTGTTGACTTTTCCTCCAAGCTGCTCTGAGATTTAAATAGGTATAATCTGACTTGGTATATTGATAGGAAAACCTGGTCAGGGACCAGCTCAAATTCATACTTTTCATTCTGTCTTATTCGATTCCTTAGCTTTGAGTGGGGCAAGCTTTGTAGTTCCAGAAATTAGTTGCAGGTTCTATCTTTTTCTATGCAAGTAATATGGAAGATAGCTCAATGGAGAAAAAATAATCTAAGCCCCATGAAGCTGTGGAACATGGCATAGCATGAAACAAACTGAGCTTCCATAGTTGGGCTCAGCAGGAACATTAAATTAAAATACATGTATCTCCTTTGGCTCGTATACATCTTGCTTGGCATTACTAATGTACTGAAGACTTGGGATCACTTCAAATTCCACTTTCTCTCTGTTTGCAGTGTATACAGTATTGCAACGGAATCTGAGGGCAGAGGTACACAGAGCAGAAGAACTTGGCTGCCTAGTTGGACAGGATCTGTTTCTTCACCTTGGGACTAGGAGCTGATTCACACATGGAGAGGATTGGTTTGATAACCCATCACTTACACAGATGTCCAGTGAAAACACAGAGGAAATCAGGATAATATACACGCATGAAAGTAATCTACTGATATATCAGCTAATTGCTGAGTGATCGGCATGTGCGTGTTAACTCATCCTAGTCCAGCAGAGAAGTATTGAACATATTGAGGCTGTTGGTGTAATATTACTGAATGTAAAGAAAGTCAAGAAATCTGATTTCATGAAAATCAATTAGATTAGGTATAAGGCACTTGTCCATGGGTCTTTCTTGGCAGGGATACTGGAGTGGCTTGCTGGTTCCTGCTCCAGGTGGATCACATTTGGTCAAAACTCTGCGGGAGGCAGTGGAAGACAGGAGTGCCTGGCGTGCTCTGGTCCATGGGGTCAAGAAGCGTCAGACACGACTGAACGACTAAACAACAACAACAACAATAAGGCACTTGTGGCCTGCTAAATGTTGCTGGAAGGGACGCGGGTCATGCTGTGGTCTAATCCACTGAGCCTTGGGTTTGCCGATTGGAAGGTCGGCGGTTCGAATCCCCGCGATGGGGTGAGCTCCCATTGCTCAGTCCCAGCTCCTGCCAACCTAGCAGTTCGAAAGCACACCAGGGCAAGTAGATAAATAGGTACTGGCAGGAAGGTAAATGGTGTTTCCGTGCACTGCTCTGGTTTCGCCAGAAGCGGCTTAGTCATGCTGGTCACATGACCCAGAAAAACTATCTGCGGACAAATGTCAGCTCCCTCGGCCAGTAAAGTGAGATGAGCGCCGCAACCCCAGAGTCTTTTGCGACTGGACTTAACTGTCAGGGGTCCTTTACCCTTTTTAAAACAATGTTGCTGGACTTCAGCTCCCATCATCTTAGCCCATTGGCCATGCTGACTGGGGCTGGTGGAAGATGGAGTCCATCAACATCTGGAGTGCCACAGATTCCCTATCACTGAGTTAAATCAAAGTGACAGAAAGGAAGATATTTTACAAGACTTCATAGTTTACATAAACCAATTTGCTGGATTTGCTTGTACAAGTAAGATTCATAAATGTATTTATTTTCAGCATGGTGAACATTCTCATTCTCTCTCTCTCTTTTAAGACAAAAATTGCATTCTTTCCCCCCAAAGGATTAAACAGCATGAATTATATACAGACATTGACATAGAATAAATAATAAAAACAATAAAACATCAATTACTTAAAATAATTGTTGACTTCCAACTCATAGAGGGCAACAAGATATACAGAGAAGCAGCTTAAAACTTGCAAAACAAAGAGCCTTTCTATAGGATATTTAAATTGCAACTTAGCAAGAACATTAGTGATTGAGATTCAGCCTCAATATTTGTCACATGGTGCTAACGAACATATATTTATTTTCTACCTAGATTTTTACAGCAATATATGTACTGTAAATCTCTGGCACAGGTAAAAAGTATTGTGTGTTGAGACCTTTAAACCTCTCCCTTAAATAAATTCAGACAAGACTCAAATTTTGGTTTGGTTTTTGGCAGAATTTAGGCCACAACTTTATTGATTACAGCAAGTGAATGGTTGCATAGGCTCTGGTTCAACTAGCTCCCTGCACCGTTGCAGGTAGCGCTGACCCAGGGCACCAGCATAGGTCAGCCTAGGGTGAACACCTGGATAAGTGGAAAGCGGGAACAGGCTATCTCCACCACCCAAATGCCCCCCTGGACTCAGGCACGGGCACAACCCCCTAAGAGGGGTTGACCAAACCATCAAGTCCCTGGATTCCTTTAACGGAATACCCTTCACATAGGGATGGCGAGAGTGTTCTCCCATCCCTATCACCTGAACCAGAGCCTATCCGCAACCTTACAAGTTGTGATGATTTGCTACACAGCAGGCGAAACCCAAATGGCAACAGCCAATCAGCCAAGTGGGGAAAATTCCTGCCGTGCCCCTGTCCCAACGACAGACGACACACGACGGCATAGCAAGGTCAAGCACGCAAGTCCTAAATGTAGGGAGAGGTGGGTGGGTGTTCGGATGCACACACCGAAAGAGGAAGCTCTGGGTCACGTGCATAGGTATATATAGATCCCTTGATCCGTTTAGCCTGCGTCCCATTGGCCTGATTGAACCCTGCATCAAGGGACCTACCAATCGGGTGTTGTAGCTATCCAAACGTACCCACCCACAACACAGGGTTAGGTTGCCAGGTCCCACCGCAACACGTGCCCTCTTTAAGGGAGGACCCGATACCCCAGTTAAGTGTGAAAGCCACCATTTCATCTCTTGCCCTAGTAACTTTAATTTGGGGTGTGATTCCCTTGCAATGAAGGTCCCTTTCACTTTGCTAAACATCATGTCCTTTATGATGTTTCTGATGTTTACACCTTGCTTTAGTGAGATAGACCTTGTATGTTTCAGAAGCCTGGAAAATCAGCCACAAGTGCAGGAGTTTCCCCACTTCACAGAGTCACTCTCCGACTCTTGGAAAGCAATGAAATCAATAAAAGAGGAGGTAGCACTAGTGTGCTCATCCCTGCAAAGACACGCACACACACACGCAGACACGCACACACACACCCCCTCATGATTACAATGCACAGCTTCAGACTGCCTGAAGATGGGTATTGTTTCACTGTTGCTTCTGGTCCAACAGATTCATCTTTTAGAAAAGTTTTTGAAACTATATAGAAGCTGCAAAACCATTTGCCAGAGGTGAAATTGGCTGATTACACACACCAGCATGAGCAGTGAGCCATTACTTCTTCCAAATCACCTTCATCTCTGGGGGGGGGGGGGGAATGATCATCTATTCCGTTTAACACTTGCTTTGCTATCAAACCCACCTTGTTCTTTAAAAAGGAGTGCAAAGCCAGCACAGTTTATTAAAAGTCCACTTTGCAAGTCACTGAATATGTACTGAGAATTATCCATCGTCCAGATAAGTAGCTGAACCATTTGTATTGTAGAAGCATCTCACAAAGGGCTCTTCTCTCACCTTAACTTTTGATTGACTATGAACAGAGAAAAGAGACAGACAAAGATAAAGGGAAAACAGATGTCTATGATAATTGTATACATTATAGTAATTAACAGTATCTAAATGAAACAAGTTTGCTTTCACTGAGGTGTCATTTGCACACTGTTCCTCTTGAGCATTAAGATACATCCTGTACATGATAGCCTTATTGTCTACTGTCATCAGAATTCCTGTTTGGGTTTTGAGCAACCTCAGAGTGGGACGTGCCAGCTGTTCTGGAAAATGTATTCCATTTAATTATGAGTTAATTTATCTGTTCTAATTCTATAGTAATTCCCCCCACCCTTATAATTGCTTAAATGTTCTGAGCAACAGTCTAACATCAAAACAAGCCAACAGTTGGGAATTACGTATTATTATTAGTAGGTGAACCAAAAAGGGTCACTAGCCTTTTTGAACCAGTGGGCACATTTTGTATTTTTAAAGAGCGCTAGAGGCGCCCTCACAAAATGGCTGTCATGGTAGTTTCTCCACCCTCAGAGGCTCATGGGGTGGTGGCCTGGGAGAAGGCATTCTCTGTGGAAGGCTCCAAGTTGTGAAACTTCCTCCCCACAGAGGTGCATTTTGCAGCTTAATCATGCAGCTTCTGGCAAATTCTGAAGATGCACCTCTTTGCCATGGCTTTTGACACTTGAGGTTTATATTTTAACGACCCACTGGCTTTTTGTGATTGTAAGTTGCTTTAAACTGGTTTTGATATAGCACTTTGATGTTGTAGCCTTAGGGTAAAGTGCAGGTTAATAACAACAACAATAGTAATAATAAGACAAAGGTTTTTTCCTATGCTTCTGGTTAGGTGTCTTCTCCTTCATGGAGAGCATGTGTTGCGGTGGGGTCTAACAAGACATCCCACTGTTGCTGGGCGGGTAACTGTAGCTGGCCACCATTGTGATTGGGCTCCTCTTGTTGTTGGGGAGAATTTAATGTTGCCATTTTATGATTGACAGCCAAGAAGTTTTATATTCCCTGAGCGCAGCGTTGGGCTTCCTCTTTTTTCTGCGTGCAACAGATCACCTGCCCACCCTCCCTATATTTAGGGTTGTTCGCATTGACCTTGCTATGCCTGTCATGGGGTCATCTGCTTTTGGGGAAGGGGCCTGGTAGGATTTTTTGTCCATTTGACTGGTGCCATTTGGTTTTTGCATACTGCGTAGCAAATCATCACAACTTGTAAGGTTGCGATTAGGGATTGGATTTTATGAATTGGTTGGTGGAGGGGCATGGATTGGCTGCTGCAAGGGTATTCCATTAAAGGAATAGAGGGGCTCACTATGCTTTTGTCCGAACCCCTCTCAAGGGGCTAGGGCCACGCAAGACCCCTGGGAGCATTTGGGGAGAGGTGAGGGCATGGTACCCAGCTCCATCTTTCTGCCCAAAATGTTTTCCCTTTCTTTCACGGTCGTGCGAATTTCAATCTGTCTCCGGGTGGGGACAGATAGTCACAACCAATGCCTAAGCAACCACTCACATTTGTATTTTAATAAAGTTGTGGCCAAAATTATGCCAAAAACCTTAAACAAAAATTCTGTGTGAATTGTGTTTTATTGGGGTGGCTTGGGGACCTCGACATGCAACTCCTTGGTCCTGACTTCTGACTTCTCCGGACCTGCCTTTGGATTTGCCCTCTGATTCTGATAACTCTCCAGCCTGGATTCCCAGTTTCTGGCTCACTCCAAGCGGCTGCCCATGGACCAGCCCCGACACCCATTCTTGTGAATGAGGTCATTGTGCGTTCTGATGCCCAGTGACCATGTGGCCTGGAGTCTTGTGTGATGCACACCCATTAGCTTTCACTGTACAACCATAAGATTGCCTTTCTCCATCATTGTCCAGCGCACAAGTAGATCTTGGCCACATGTTGACTGCCTGAAAGACACTTCACGGTACTGAACATCACTGAACTCGTGCCTAAGATGATGTTTTACGGCTTCCTTTTCCATTTGCGGTCAGAGCTGATTTCTTTCTTGAAATGCACACGGTTGCTGCAGTTGCAGTCATACTGCATATTTTCTCTCTCAGACGAAAATAAATCCTTAATCCAACAACATAAATAAGGTTAAAGGTATTAGCCTCAAGTGCCATAACTTAACCTACCATTATTCCACAGTTATCCAGCTGGCATTTTTTATTTATTAGATTTCTGAGTATAGTATAGAGCATTATAATCAATGCATTATTGACAAAGGCATATGAATTACATGCCATTTATTTATTTTACAATGCTGCCTCTTGCTTTGAAAAATCTTAATACACACTCAACAATACACAGTGGGCATAAGACATGTTATTCAGAGGGCATTTAGATTGCACAACAAAACACCATGATGTGAAAGTTGCATAATTAGAATGGCTGTAAAACGATTCTCAGCTGTGCGCATTGCTTGTTACACTTGTGTCACGCAAGATATTAGCTAAGTGGGATTTCAAAACTTTATAGCATTTTTGGCGTTCACTCCGATAATGACACGGGAAGCATTTTATTATAACCCGAAGGGATTGCAAATACTAACTCTGTGACATTTTTATAACCAATCCTATCAAAGGCAATCCGATTGTCACACTTTATTTATACACATAGGATTCTCCCATTAGTAAGAAGAGTTGTGTTACAGGCATAAAACACAGCTAAGCATTTTAGCTCCTCAAGTGTAGATACAGCTGCATCACATTTGTTTTGCCTTATTTTAATGCATGCTGGCTCTCTAGATTAACATTGGAAATAGCATAGCACTCCACTAGATGACAGGCTTGGTTTAAAGCCAGAACACTTAGCAATATTTCTCAAACCGTTTTCACCTCTATACAAAAAGCATAACTCAAAACACTGGAGGGAAATGCAAGTTTTCCAATGGGACAGTTAATGAGAGCAGAAGATTAAAATATCAAACATGTGTACAGTATGTCCTCCACATAGAACTTCGTGCTTTTATATCAAGCTTTTTATGGGTGTAGGGAACATGGGGTACCCCTAGATTATCAGTATTTTGTGAGCAGGATTCAAGCATATACAAATTGTGTGAATCAAAGGGCTCTGTTGTGCTAGCGCAGGGGTCAGCAACCTTTTTCAGCCGTGGACCTGTCTACCGTCCCTCAGACCATGTGGTGGGCTGGACTATATTTTGAAAAAATTATAATAACCAATTCCTATGCCCCACAAATAACCCAGAGATGCATTTTAAATAAAAGCACACATTCTACACACGTAAAAACACCAGGCAGGCCCCACAAGAACCCAGAGATGCATTTTAAATAAAAGGACACATTCTACTCATATAAAAACACGCTGATTCCTGGACCGTCCATGGGCTGGATTGAGAAGGCAGTTGGGCCGCATCCGGCCCATGGGCCTTAGGTTGCCTACCCTTGTGCTAGTGAAGCAAATCCACTTTAAAAAAAGAAACAGACATTTTGCAGTTAAGAAAGTGGTGGTGGGGGGAAGTGTGGAATGAATAAATGGTTTATGGGAAGAAACATAAACACCCCACAAGTGAATCAGGATGAAAACACACTGATGTATAACATCCCCGCAAACAAATCAAAATGAATGATCAGTAAAAGCAAATCAGGATAAATGCTCAATAAATTGGTCATTTGAAGACTCCTTTGATAGATTTTGTATATCAGGGGTGGAAAAATTACAGTCCATGGGCCAATCTTTTCTGCTGGGGTGTGTGTGTCCAAATTTATCTGTGAGGCCATTTCCCACAAATTATGCCACCTGTCAATCAGCTGTTGTCATTGGGTGACACCAGCTAATGAACAGGTTGGCAGGGTCTTGCTGGGTTTTGCTTCACTCATGCATTCCCTGCAGAGGATGCACTGGGGAAGCAGAACTCTCCCCCCACCTCCACATGTCAATTTTGACAGGTAGGTGGGACCACCTGGTGTCAATCACCTGGTGTCTTCATGATGTCAGATAATTGTCAAAGTTGGCCCACCAGGCCAAAAAGGTTCCCTACCCTTGCTGTATAGCCTGCTCGAGAATTAATAGATAATTTGGAAGCTTTTTTTTTTTAATAATATTTATTAATAATTTCAGAATTACAAAAAAAAAAAAACAACATCACTACAATACAAAAAAAAGAGAAAAACGCAAAACATAAAAACCAATACAACGATACAGCAAAAAAAATAAAAAAGAAGGGGGGGAAAAGACACAAATCCCAAATTGCATATCTGTAATTTCCATTTGCTTGTTTCATTGACCTCCTCACACCTCCCTTTTTGTATTCTAGTTTAATTAGTTGTTTCAGCAAATTCTTTCCATCTTTCTCAATTTTTGTTAAAAAAATTATCTTAACAATTTAACCTTATAATTAACTCAACAAATCCTTTCCATCTTTCCCCATATTCTGTTATGCAAATTATCTTAATTTATTTAACCTTATCTTACCCCAAAATACCTTAAAGCTTAAATCTTAGTTTTCAAATATACATAGCTCCTTATATCATTTCTGCTAGAGTCATATAGTTTCATTCCAACATTTTCCCTAATATTCATTAAGCTAATTTTAAATAAAAAGTTTCCTTTATAAATTTTCTTCCAATCATCATCCAGCGTCTCTTCTTCCTGGTCTCGGATCGTGTCAGTCCTTACTGACCATTCCATCTAGTCCATCAACCTGGAAGCCTTATGTCCGAGGCCCTTAAGTCTTTTCCATGTCCCTTCTGCAGTTCTTCTTCTTCTTGTTTATACTTGCCCTTTTCCTTGTCTTTTGTTGGTCTCTTTCTTAATTTCTTTCCTTTCTCATTGAGGAGTAGGTCTCTGAGGGTTTCCAACCCAAAATTGTCTCCATCTCCCTTCATCCAGCCCGCCCATTCCCCACAGTCCCACTCCCCACAGTCCTCGATATAATCCAAAAAGAATTTAAAATCATATTTCAAGGTCTCTCTAAGGTTAGAGAGAGACCTTGAAATATGCTCCAAACTCCCCCTGGCCCACTCCAACTTCAATCTTAAATGACAGCGGCTTATGCTCCTGTAGGGCCTCGGGTCTCTCCATTTGTATTATTTGAGGTGCAACCGCATCTTCCTCCATTGTCATCTGCACTTGCCCAGTCAGTACAGATTCATAGGTTGGTCCCTGGATGATTTCTGTATCAATGTTCCCTGTTTGTCCACAATTATTAACCACAACAGTCAAATCCATTTTCTCATTCATCAAGTCCATCTTTTCATGCATCTGTTCCAGCAAGGCATTTGTCTTGCATAAAGCCAGCACCCAATGTTCCTCCCAGCTCATCTTTGGTCAAGGTCAGAAAAGACTGTTCCCACGATCTTAATCTCACAGATGTTGGGTCCTCAAGTATACTGCAGCAACAATTTAACAAGCTCCCTCTAGAGGAGACAATTTCTATTTGTATCCATTTTTTTTAAAAGGCAAAGGAAAGTTACTTTCATTTTTCAGATATTTCAGATGTTTTTCAGATATTTTGTTTCTTTAAAATGCAAAAGGCAACATTAGAGTCAACTTGTTTCTCTTCATTAGCTATCTGTCAAAATATTCCATTCACAGTCAATGAACCTCTCCAACAGTTTCTGTCTCTGACACCCCGTTCCCAGGTTAGAGATGGTGGAAACTTATCCTTCTTCACTCCCTCTCCTGCTAGGGTTAAACAGAGTCCCCCCCCCCCCTTTTCTCCTGCTTCCAAGGGGGGTTTCAGTGATTCTGAATCAAGGAAATTTAGGCTTTTTTGACAGCTTTCCCGGCTTTAGCTTACAAAGTTTTTGCTTTAGTCTATATACAAAAAGCGGAAGGCGGACTTCCTGTTTTGCACCTTCCCGCTTCGATACCAAATTAAGCAATTTCTTGATCCAATTTTCCGTTTCTACTCACGGGTACTTGTTTTAAGTCCAATTGTCCACAGGAAAAAGTCAGCGCTCTCTGGCAATGGCTGTGCGGCTTCACTCCGTGAAAGTAGCAGTCAGTTCGTAGCACCGCGCTTCTCACCCCACTTCGCTCCGGAGCCCCTAAATGGGATTCCCCGTGAGTAGGGGGGCGCTTCTGGTGCCCTGCCGAACCCCACATTCCCAGGCTTCCTCTGCCTGGGATTTCTAGCGGGTCCCCACCTTCGCCGCGGTGGGAAGACCCAGTTTCCACGGAGCCCGTTCCTCCAGTCGGAGGAACTCCGCCATTCACCAATGGCGCTGACCCGGAAGTCCTCGATAATTTGGAAGCTTTTATTGAGGGGGTGGGGCATGATACAACTTCACTTTAAAAAGTATTGGAGAGAAGACAACCAGGCCTCAGAAGATGAGACCCTGTAGGCCTGTTTTCACATTTTTAACATCTCTGCCAGGGCAGGTAGGGTCACTCCAGCTATCCCTGCACATGACCGTTGCATGTCCACATATACAAATATCTATTCGTTGGCTCTTCCACTCAACCTGAAACCCTACAAAAGGCGAGATCCCAGAGTGCAACCACACAACCTCTTGTTCATCATCAGTTGTGCGTTTCAGTGAGCAGACAGTGTGGGGCGGAAGTAGCTCTTGTCTGCAGGTTCATTGTCTTTGTGAATAATAATAATAATAATAATAATAATAATAATAATAATAATAAATGCCCCACCCATCTAGTTGGGTTTCCCCAGCCATGCTGTGCAGCTTACAGCATATCTAAAAGCATAATAAAAACATCAGGCTTTAACAACCTCCCGATTTTTATCTTGTTGACATCTGAAGGGAGAACGTTCCACAGGGAAGGTGCCACTATAGTGAAGGCCTTTTGCCTGGTTTCCTATGACTTCACTTCTTGCAGTGAGGGAACCAGCACATGACCCTTGGAGGAGGACCTCAGTGTCCAGGCTGAACGATGTGGGTGGAGATGCCCCTTCGGGTATACTGGGCTGAGAAAAGACCCCTAATAGATAAAAAGGGCTCCAGTATAAGCCTAACATATAAAGACTTATGCAGAAGGCCCTGGTTTGTCCACCTTTTCCATGACAAATACCACATGAACAGGGTCTGATTACACTCCCTTCCTGTACCATGTGTCAAGCCAACACTCCCTGGCCATGTGTAAACTGAATGTTAGTGCTACATTTCAGAATGCTTCGCTTTATACACAAAATAGTGTTTACCATGTGCTCCCAAAGTGACCATACAGATAAAGTGGAGAAACTGGACCTGTCAGGGACAGGGAAGAAAGGAAGAGAGCTCTCTTGATCCCTGCTTATCCTTTGCATCCATGAAGACCAGATTCATGTCTTAAACCAGGTGTGACTGTGA
Organism: Podarcis pityusensis; assembly: GCF_964106645.2. Taxonomy (NCBI): domain Eukaryota; kingdom Metazoa; phylum Chordata; class Lepidosauria; order Squamata; family Lacertidae; genus Podarcis; species Podarcis pityusensis. Next base: position 25,140,408 of record NC_138032.1, read on the forward strand.
TTTGCAAGCCATTAATAGTCAGCCAACTATTTTGTGTTTGTGGTAGTGGTGGTTTTTCTATGTACAGTATTATAATCCCCAAATATTGCCTCATACCATACTTACTCAACTGATTATTGCATTCTTCAGGAGACAGCACCCTCTAGATACTATCCTATCAGGCTGCGGATGATGTAGTCTAACATCTGGAACGCCACAGTTTAGCCACTTCTAATCTAAACAAATAGCACTGGCAGCAGTAGCACTAGCAGTTTTGGTAGTGGAAGTTAAACAAGATACTTAAAATTTATGCTATAATAATCCAACATGATTAATATCTGACGCGAATAAAAAAGGAATAAAGCCATCAGTATTCTCAGATCTCTATCAGAATCAGGCTTTGCTAAATTCCTTTCAGTCTACTGGCACCTTTATAGCAATCATTTTCTAGGTGCGTTTCATCTGCTCATTATTTTTCTTTTTTCAAAAGCTAGAGACCACAATTACCCGCCTTTTGTAAGCGTGCTGTCTGAATTCCTATTTTTAATTGTCTAGAGTCTCCTAAACGGAGGTCCCTCTGAACAGCATCTGCTAGTGTTTGAAGCCTCAAGGTCTGATCATACACACATTGGATTTAGTGGGAATTTTGCTATTTGATAACAGTAGAAGCAATATTTCATCCCTAAGTTTTAAGGTTTGTTGGGACTGGGATACCCACCATCCTTAGAGTAGCTTATGATAGGCTTTTCCACTTTCTTTAATGATTTTCTAACATCCTTTTGATGTGGACTCCAAAAAAGAAAGGGGGGGGAAAACATTTTCATCTTCAGATGTTTATGCTTTAAAAGATTAGAAAGAAGCAGAACATTTTGTAATCTCAGACAAGAATCCTATTTGCTCTGCAACTCACTTTCATTACAATGAGTGGAATATTGAATTAGACGTTTAGCAGGATGAGTATGTCTAGGAAGCAAAGAGAACAATTATTAGGGAACCATTTCAAACTTTGCTGTCCTAAAACTAAACTTTTGTTTTAGCTCATAGGCTGAGGCCCAAAATACACGAACAAGCATCTCATATACACATTGCTCACTCCCACTGCGTCTGTAGATGATTATAAGCAGGATATTTAAATGCTGACTCCTTTAGAAAGAAACTAGACTTGTCAATGTGAATATCCTGCTCGTGTACAAGAAAAGAAATAGAGTGAAATATATGTTGAGAAGAGAAGCACAAATGTGCATTTAATCATTGAGAGATGCTTTTAAGCACAGGCTTCACACCAAAAAACATCAAAAGGTATCAGCTAAATTTATTTGGAGACCCAAGGATAAATACATAAGGCGGAGGAGCGACAAACACCTCTTGTTGCCTGCTTGCTGTGTACACACAGCTCACAGGTTCCAGATGCACACAGACAGGAAGTTGTCCCTTAAATATATAGCAATGCTATTTCCTCCCCAGAGCTGTTCCTTAAGCCCCAAGATTGAGCCCAATGGGACAGATATATTTTAGCACAGATTAGAAGCAGGAATGGAAGGGACTGTCAGTTTGGGTTCTCTTGGTTTCTCATTTTTCCAGTCTTAAATTCAGTTCTCCACATTTCTACAGCAATTTGCAATTAAAAAACCTTATGAAAATTCAATGCAAATTTATCCTATACTTTTGTATGTAGTTTTGATATCTATGCAAGCAATTTCCCCTAAGAGAATGCATTTGACTAATATGTTAATTTCTATTTTACATTTTCCCCTTATATGTAGTGGGGTTTTTTTTGGCAACGCTAGTTGATAGGAGAACTGCATTGCAAACTTCATAGAAGTGCCAATTTCAAAGGATTCCTGTGTTTTGGTTCTCATCTTGTTTCAGAAAGTGCAAATTTCAGCGTGAACTGAATCAAATGTCTCTCCCATTCCTAGATAGGAGTATGTGGTGGCGGAATAGCAATTGTTTCACAAGATCTTTTTTAAAAGCAATTCTCAGATGCTAAGCATGCTTGCTTAAAGTAGAAGGACTTTAGTGACTCACCAAGTTGAACACACCCCATCAACCCTTAAATGTAATGCATCTTAGGGGTGGCTTAAACTCCTGGAAACTCAAATCCTGAAAAGCACTTTGTGGTAAGCAAGTCATTTTTGGAGTGGGGGGGGACCCTCTTTCCCCTCTTCTGGACTGATAACTGGAGTGATAGGAATTAAAATTTATTGCAATAGAAACATTAGAATATTAGGGTATAAAATCGAATTTTAAAACATTTGATTGTTGCATTCAGATCATCAATGAGAATGTGGTTAAACAGTTTTATATTCCAAATTAATTCCAGCTAGTTAGCTTTCAGCAGCCCTTGCTATGCAGCCATAAAGAAAAATAAGAAACCAATAAAAAAAAAATCACCCAGTTTCACTTCGATAAGATCATAGATGACCCTCCCCACTATCTTGTGCTGACCATCAGGTAATGACTTTTTCAGAATGGAGTTGCTACCATGAGCATTATGCATAGGTGTATTTTGATGAACTGAGTGGATGATTATGAGTCATGAGGGCAATATGTGTCAATTCAGCAGTGCTAAGTTTGGCTTCAGTTGTTAGTTTGTACTGTTTTGTGGATTATGAGTCCTGTAATGCTTTGTGAATCTTATAATATGACGTTTGTTGTGGTTGTGCTTATTTTTTCAGTTGTTTTGTTAATAGTGTTTCATAGAAGGTGGCTGTTTCACTGATGACCTGTAATTGTTTTATTGATGATTTGTTAATTATTCTACCCGATTTATGTTGTAATTGTGGTGTTCTGTTCTGTTATTGTTATTTATTGTCTGTAAGCTGCTTTGTGGTTTGTATAAGTGAAAAGCGGCATATGAATGATTGCTCTGGACATTCAAAAGCCATTCATTCTTTCTGTTTATTATAGAAATATAATAAATGAAATGAAATGAATGAATGAATGGTTTTCAGTGCCCAGAGCGATCTTTCATAGAAGAGGCGATGTCCTTTAGTACCATCTCATTTCAAGTTCTCCTGCTCCTTCCACATATTGCAACATTTGCTGTGCAATGGTTTCCCCTGAAAGTATCTGATACATGGACTGGTGGTGTTGATTCCCCATTGCTTTGCATAGCACACCACTTCAGAGGACCTCATAACCCCAGAATTGGCAGAAGGGCCTGAAAGTTTCTATTTGGAACAGGTAGCAGCATTCCACATCTCATCATCCGGATGGAAGCCAATACTTATATTTGAAAAAGAGGCAACCCAAGTGCCACATAAATAATAGCATGATTTATGTAAATATGCACCCAAAACCATATCATTCGCTTGATAAAATATGTAGTTTGGTAACATATCGTTATTTTACAATACTTCCACTAGCTCTTTTTTTCAGCCCATGGCAAATCTTTTATGAGTAGGCAATAGCTCTTAAAAGCAGGATTTATTATAGCCATGCCCGGACACCTCTATACATAATGTATTGGCACAAATTGCTACTATAATAATTATGCTGTGGTTATCAAACCATTATTTTTCTATGGGAGATTTGACAAATGATGCCATAGGCAATATGATGTCACTTATGAAATGTATTAACTTGCAGTTGCAAATGTGTTGCTGGAGGCTGACCAATTGTACTCTATATCCTGTAACACATACAGAAGCCATGGTATATATTCCAGCAGAACAAATATTTATTTGTTCGTTTCTTTATGGACCACATCATCCAGTCCAAAGCAAGCAGCTTAGAGAGATTTATGCTGCAATTCTGTATCACTTTCCTGGGAGCAAGCCTTATTGAGCTCTGTGAGGTTTATTCATTATTTTATTTTACTTGTTATTACATTTATCATCTTCCTTCCAGAGAGCTCAAGGTGCTGTCACCCATCACCATTTCATCCTCTTAACAATCCTGTGAGGTAGATTAGACTGAGAGACTGTAATTGGCCCAAGGTCACCCAATGAGCTTCATAGCTGAGTGTGGAATTTAACTCTAGTCTCCCATTAAGAATATTAATCACACCTCTCCTTTACTGCTATATAAACTATTGCATACATGATCCTTCAACAATGACTCTCAAAAGATAAATCTGGTTGACTAAGAAGTTGAAAAGAGATACTTGATATTTATCTTTTTCTGGATATTCTGGGCCTGGACTAATGGTGCTATAGGCTAAACCTTTTCTATTTTGTGGCTACATTCCTCAAAATCCTTGCCAACCTGTATATTTGTAAATAAGCATGTTTCTACATAGGTTGTATAGGGACGCGGGTGGCGCTGTGGGTAAAACCTCAGCGCCTAGGACTTGCCGATCGTCAGGTCGGCGGTTCGAATCCCCGCGGTGGGGTGTGCTCCTGTTGCTCGGTCCCAGCGCCTGCCAACCTAGCAGTTCGAAAGCACCCTTAAGTGCAAGTAGATAAATAGGTATTGCTTTATAGCGGGAAGGTAAACGGCGTTTCCGTGTGCTGCGCTGGCTCGCCAGATGCAGCTTGTCACGCTGGCCACGTGACCCGGAAGTGTCTCCGGACAGCGCTGGCCCCCGGCCTCTTAAGCGAGATGGGCGCGCAACCCCAGAGTCGGACACGACTGGCCCGTACGTGCAGGGGTACCTTTACCTTTACCTTTACATAGGTTGTACAAGTTCAAGTATTCTCCCTAATGGAAATCGTAGAACACAGACTATCATGAAGTATAAAAGTCTGAAAAGATTCAGATCCACCCAAAAAGTCACAATAAATTATACTTAAATAATACTAAATTAAAATAATTAATTATAGATTATAGTATTATTTTAATAAGTGGAGCAATAAGAAAAGTTTTGATCACAGACCATTCCTCCCCCTAGAACTGACTGAATCAAAATGGCTTCACAATAGAATCCCCAAGAGATCAACAGTATTTATTTTCCAAGTTATATTCCAATCCAGGTAGAGGCTTTAGTGCATGAAAGCAGGGTTCTAAATATGCATTTCAATCTACAAGAAAAACTCAACACACAAACACATCTTGCACATGTGGGTGTGTTTTTATCTTGTTAAGTTGCTTTGAGACTTTTTCTTGCTATGAGTAACTACAGTGGTACCTCGGGTTAAGTTCTTAATTCGTTCCAGAGATCCGTTCTTAACCTGAAACTGTTCTTAACCTGAAGCACCACTTTAGCTAATGGGGCCTCCTGCTGCCACCGTGCCACCAGAGCACGATTTCTGTTCTCATCCTGAAGCAAAGTTCTTAACCCAAGGTAATATTTCTGGGTTAGCAGAGTCTGTAACCTGAAGCGTATGTAACCTGAGGTACCACTGTAATGAGCAATGCCATTTACCAAGTCCCCTACAGCAAGCGTAGCACAACTAAGATATCCATCATGTGTTTGTGGGGTGGGAAGCATTAGTCTGCTCTGCTTCCCTCATCCAAAAGCATATGACTATCAGTGCTGCAAATTCAATCTGAGTAGGGCTGTGTGATCTGTCTAGTGGATGAGCCTCCTTGAGTGCTGGATCTTGATCTACTGGGGGGGGGACAACAGAACTGCAATCCCCATGGCTATATTCTAGTCTTTCCAAAAAATAAACAGGAACAGTTATAAAAGTAATCTCTCCAGTATTTATTTGAACAACAAGATTGACAAGAACTGAACATAAGTGATGTTTATCAAATCCGGTACACCTTTTGATAGTTTGCTTCTGTGATACTTGGCAGCGGTGTTCTTCCACAATGTTGGCTCGTTTCACGGAGTCAGAAAATAAATAATTGCACATGCTTCCAACTCTCTCCAAAGTTGAAAGATCACTTAAAGTTCTTTTTTTTTTTTTTAAAATCATATTTATTAGAATTTCCAATAATATAGAAAAATAACAGAAAAGAAAAGATAGAATACATTTAGAGCCTTACTTTCGTTATCTTCTTTCTAGGACTCCCTCCTCCCCCCCCCGACTGTATTCCCCTTTCATTAATTTGGTTCCACAAGCTCTCACTCCCATTTTAAAACTTAATATGTTTAACCCATTAACCAATTTAAATTATACAATTTTATCATCATCCCTCATCATTAACAGAAAAAGAAAAAAGATTTTTCCCCAAGATCAACCCCAATTTCCTTCCACGAATTCCCTTTTTTTTAAACATGCCAAATCAAAATACCATAATATACAAAAGTTATATAAAGAAATAGAAGATAAAAAGTATAAGAAGTTTCAAAAAGATGGTTACATTAGCCTTTGGATTCCAAAACTCCCCCTTCCCTTCCCCGGTTTGAATTCCACATGTCCATCAGTCTATATGTTGTCAGCCTGGAGATCTCAAGTCCATGGCCAGATTTTTCCCATTCCACCTTGCCGGTTTTCTTTTAATTTGTTTATTTTAATAATGTTTAACTTCAAAAATCCAGTCTAATAGATGCCTTTAATTTCCTTGGTCTTTGCTGCTCCTCCCATTGTTCTTTCCGTGTCGTAGTTAGTCCTTTGTTCTTTTTATTCCTTACTTTCTCAGGTTTCTTGTCTTGTTCAGCTGCTAAAACGTTCTTATTCCGAAATCTGGTATCTCTACAGAGGTTTGTTGTTCAGGAACAAAAACTTACGTCCAGTCCCTTCCTTTCTTCAATAGAAAATTCTATTGTCTCCTTTTAATGTAAACACCTCTGTAGACAAAATACTATGTCAGTTTTGCAGCTTTCCCAGAAGATAAGTCCTGTGCGAATCCCAGAGTGATTTTCCACATACGACCACTTGTAATGTCCCGAAACCCCTCTAGGGGGATTGTAGTAACTTTATATCCTCTAATCCAAAAGTCAAATTGTTGTTCCTTATTTTCCGACAGTTTATATCCATATTGTGTCAAATTGTAACAGAATTAGCCAGCAAAGTCCTTGTAACAAAGTCCTCTTTATATTCTCCAGCTTTGACAGCTACTTTGACAGCTGTCAAAGTCTCCGTCTCTCTTCGCCAGGTTCTACGAATCGCCCCGGTTCCCAGGGGGGGTTGCATTTTCCCTCTCACCCTCCACTCTTCTCCTCCAGCACAATTCTTGTAATTTCCCTTCGTGGAAATAATGATTTTTGTCAGCAATAAACTTCTCTTTCGATCTTGGTTACCCAGTCCTTGTTTTAGAATGTTTACAATCAGGGGGGGGACTGACTTCCTTTTTAGATCCCCCCCGCTCGTGCCGAATCCGAAAAAAATTTCTTTTTTTCTCCTTTTGTACCCGGTTTCCCAATTACTCACGGGTTGTTGTTGATAGTCCGAATTTCCAATGGAAGAAGTCAGCGCTCTCCGTCGAATGGCATGCGGCTGCGCTCGGCAGGGGAAGCAATGGACTCAAAGCACCACGCCACTCCCCGGCACCCGATCCGAAGCCTTTAAAAAGGCTCCTTCACGAGTCGGGAGGGCGCTAGCGGTGCCAGCCGAGTCCCCATGTCCACGGGCTCCGTGCCCGTGGTTTTTGAGGGTCCCCGCATCGCCGGCGCGGTAGGACCCAGCCCCTGCCGAGCAGACTCCCTCCGGAGCTCGGAGGGAGTCCGCCATTCGGCGATGGCGCCAACCCGGAAGTCCGAAAGATCACTTAAAGTTCTGAAGTCCTATTTGTTCGTTAAGAACATTGAGATGGTCGACTGAGGCAGCGAAGGAGAAGGATTTGTAGGCATCTTTGGGTGGTTATTCTGTCTGTATCAGCCATTAGCTCCGAGGATCCAGACTACTCTGGCACCCAACATCCACACAGAGGCCTCATCGATTGGTCTCGCTTGGGGCTTCATGGGCCTACTTGGTGGCTGGTGGCTGGTTACCCCATTGTCATGGAACAAATATTTCCTGGCAAGGCTTTGTTTGATACTGACAGTTCTAACCTGGAAGTGTGGCAGTCTGCCCCTATATTTGATGCTATGGGCAAGAGGGTGAGGGTCTGTTCTACACCCATTACACAAGGAGCCAATTTTCTGAATGGAGTACAGTGGTACCTCGCAAGGCGAATGCCTCGCAAGACAAAAAACTCGCTAGACGAAAGGGTTTTTTGTTTTTTGAGCTGCTTCGCAAGACGATTTTCCCTATGGGCTTGCTTCGCAAGACGGAAACGTCTTGCAAGTTTGTTTCCTTTTTCTTAACACCGTTAATACAGTTGCGACTTGACTTCGAGGAGCAACTCATAGAACGCGGTGTGGTAGCCTTTTTTGAGGTTTTTAAAGACTTTGGTGATTTTTGAAGCTTTTCCAAAACTTTCCCGACACCGTGCTTCGCAAGACGAAAAAAATCGCAAGACGACGAAAATCACGGAACGAATTAATTTCGTCTTGCAAGGCACCACTGTAGTATGAACAGATGATCTAGTGGGACATGAATCATATTTTGTCCGAGTCTGTGACAGCAAAGAGGAAGATATCTTGCCACTTCAGACAGAGTGCAATGGATGAGCCTCACCCTGGGAAAACTACCTTCATGATCATGGTGTCTCCCCTGCCAGGTGAGTGACCCTCGACAGCCTCACTCCTCTCCCTTTTAAATTTATCCCCAGTGATTTGAAATGTCTTAACTTGTACTGCCAATAAAGGTATTTGTATTGTATTGCATTGACAGAGTGCCATGTGCCATGCTGTTCCCGTGAAGTCCAGCACCATCTGTTGAAATCAGCACAGAGTAGGCTTACATGGTCAATCAAAATTGCTCTAAAAAGCTGTGTTTGCAGACAGGAACCCAGCAAGGCCAGCCATTTCTTTTGAACCTTATGCCAGCTGATTATCCCACACAGTGTGGCTGAAAGACGGCATATAAAGATGGTGGGCAGTGGTGGATGGCATGGTGGTGCTCACATAACCTCCTAACAGTGGAGTTGTTGCTGCTGCTGTTTTATTTATTAATTAAATTGCTATAATGAAGGTGCCAGGCAAGCCTCCCTGGGGTGTACATTCCACAAGCAAGGAGCCACAGCAGAAAAGGTCTGTTCTCTTGTGGCCATTGTCTGGACCTCTTCCTCAGGAGGCACGTGAAGAAGGGCCTCAGATGATGATCAAAGGGTCCAGGTTGGTTCATATGGGAAGAGGCAGTCCTTGAGGGATCACAGTCCTGAGTCTTTTATGGCTTTGTAGGTCAAAGCCAGCACTTTGAATTGGGCCCAGAAACTAATTGGCAGCCAGAATTATCATTATATGTTCAAACCGTATTTCCTCAGTGAACAACCTGGCCACTGAACAACCTGGCCACTGAATTCTGCACCAGCTGAAGTTTCTGAACCTTCAGGGGCAGCCCCACATATAACATGTTGCAGTAATTTAACCTAGAGCATAGACAACAGAAGTTAGGCTACCCGTGTCCAAATGAGAGGGGCACAGCTAGGCTACCAGCCAAAGCTGATGGAAGACACTCTGTGCCACTGAGGCCACCTGAATTGCAAGCAACAGCAATGGATGCAGAAGTAACCCCAAGCTGCGCATCTGCTTCTTAACTGGAGGGGAGAGATGAGGTGGTGGGGAGATCAGTTGAGTGCAAACATGCAGCTGCCTTGAAACATTCAGACCCAAAGGGTTCTATGGATATGACCTAAAATGTATTGCATTTCATTTAAAACTCAGCACACTCCTTTTCTTGTCTCTGGTCAATGTCACAGTGGACAAGCAGTATATTATAGAGGAAGATATCTTGCCACTTCAGAGTCTCTGAGAGATGTAGCAGAAGGCTGATTAGACCAACATCTGGGAATGTGACCATGAAGTGTTTAAGTCAATTAGACTGAACTAATACTAATGGCCCCATTTCTCCATTTACATTTAAAAGGTTAAATATGAGCTAAACAGCAATATGTCTTAGAATGCATAATATACACTGAAGAAGGGGAATGGAAAATAAAGAATTTATAGCTAGTTGTGTTCTCATTTTGTTTTGAATAACTACACTGTTTTCAAACTTGACCTGTATGTATTAAACAATTATTCCCTTTCACAACCTTGTTGTGAATCAGGAGAGTACTCTAAGATGAGTATTTGACTTTCCTGTGCAAAACCTGTGCAAAACTTTTGACCGCCCTGTGAATAACCTCCTGAGCAAAGCATCCCCTTGTACTTTTAACCTTCCTGTGAACTTTTGACCACCCAGTGCTCAAGAGCTTTTAAATCAAAATTAACCATTTTACAACCTGAAAGCCAATGCAAAATGGCTAAAAGTTCTATTCCTTCACAGTATTCATCCAGGATTAGGTCACAGATGATCCACATTAATTATCCAATAATTAATCTTTCAAATTACTTTTGAAAGTTATTCCTGGGATAGGAATGGTCAGAATGGACCACATCTACCTTCTGTCCTGTTGCACTGGGAAGTTTAAAGGAATGTACCTGTGCCTCTGCATATCTAAGGGACATCCTATTAAAAGAACATAGGGCAAGATTTAATTAGCTCTCTCCACTAGCAGAAGCTCACACTACAACTTCCACTAGCACAGTGGGACTTAAACCCCCCAAAACAGCTGGGGGTTGGGTCAGGAAAAACCTAAGAAAGCTAAAAACCCTGCACTGATGGAATGATTGTTGTAGCATTATGTTGAATTCTTCCCTTACACCTATAGACTTGTATGTTCTGTATCAATATTCAAATATTAGTGGTTTTCATTTTTTTTGTATTTTATTTATTCAAACAATTTATGTAGTGCTTAACTGCAATCATTTCTTAAACGTGTACAAGAACTACAACGCAGCATTCTCTGAATACAGAATTCCTCTTCACACTTTTATTGATGGGCAAAACATTTATAAAGGTCATGGTAAGTGAGGAAAAAAATACAGAAAAATTAATTGGCTCAAAAATGTGCAGAGTAACTTTTCTAAATATACTGACAGACACACACAGAGAGAGCGAGAGACAAAGGAGGTTGTCCTGTAAAGGAGGTTAATGAACAACCGTTTACTTTAGCAAACCATCATTAAAGTCAGTCAAATCCACACACAATGGAAGATGTGGGTTTTCCCTACCAACATTCAGCTTCACCTCAATATCTGTTATTTAGAGTTACAACTTTTGATGTAGACAAGAATAAAACAGCAAACTTAACTCCAGGCTACATTCTCGCAACATTATAGCACTGGAAGAGAAATCTCACACAAAACTTTTCTTTGGGGTTTGCAAAGGATTCCATGGCAAGTGACACAACAAGAAAGACCAGCACAATTAGCTATGTCTATGTGATATAATTTAGTACTGATTTAATGAATAACATGGAAGGTACATGGCGGCGAGGGATGGACGGACGGACGGACAATGACTAGTGGAACACATTCAGAATGGGGAAGCAGACTGACTGCTCAACCTTTCACATGTTTACTTGGAAGCAAGATCCACTGTGTTCAGTGGGACTTACTCCAACATACAGTATATGACATACTTTTTAATTTATGGTTTAAATATGAAGAGTCTGTAGGAACATTCATAGTGCATACTTTGGTTTGGATTCAGAATGTCCCAGAAGGCCCTTCTGCTCATATATGGAGGTAAAGGTAAAGGTAAAGGTACCCCTGCCCGTATGGCCCAGTTGTGTCCGACTCTAGGGTTGTGCGCTCATCTCACTTAAGAGGCCGGGAGCCAGCGCTGTCCAAAGACACTTCCGGGTCAAGTGGCCAGCGTGACGAAGCTGCTCTGGCGAGCCAGCACCAGCGCAGCGCACGGAAACGCCGTTTACCTTCCCGCTATAAAGCGGTACCTATTTCTCTACTTGCACTTAGGGGGGCTTTCGAACTGCTAGGTGGGCAGGAGCTGGAACCGAACGATGGGACCATACGATCGGCAAGTCCTAGGCACTGAGGTTTTACCCACAGTGCCACTCGCGTCCCAGTTATATGGAGGTACTGTTTCACCAATTTCCACCAGTTTCTGACCCTGCTTATGCCTGCCCTTCATGCTGTAACACATGCTGTTGCAGATCTTCAAGTGTGATTTTGAGAATATGTGATTTATATTTTTAGAAACAATAGCAAAATGGTCAACAATAATATAAAGTCGTGTTGGTCTGACGCAGTCAAAATAAAAATAAAAATTAAAAAAAATGTCCAGTAGCACCTTAGAGACCAACTAAGTTTGTTCTGGGTATAAGCTTTCGTGTGCATGCATTTAATATCTGAAGAAGTGTGCATGCACACGAAAGCTTATACCCGGAACAAACTTAGTTAATAACATAAAGTGTCGTGGTATCTTGCAACGGCAGTAAGAAAGACGATTCCTAGTTCTCTTTCATTTGCCTCCAACTTATTTCATTTTCATTTATCAAAAGATTTCTAGACCACTTTTCAAGGTCTAATGGTCTTCACAAGGCAGTATACAAATCCCAGAATTAAGCTTGGTAACATGTAAAAAACATCAAATTTAAAACATTTTGCTCCTTAAATATCATTGGCTAAGCTTAAAGCAGTCATTTATGGGCTGAAATTAATTGTTCCCATGGTCTTTCATTCTGATTTCTTCAAATGAACAACAACAAAATATGTTGACATAGAAATGGGGCTTATGGTGATGTTTTCTCAGTTTAAAAGTCTTCAGCAACTGCAGCTCTTCCCCCTTCCCCTCATACAAATACAAAGTTAAAAAGAGACAGGACGTGCTGAAGAATTTCCCTGGAAGATATTGGATTTTCTGTTCATAAACAACTTTGGCTAACATCAAAGACTTCAGCTCATATAGCATGCTGAGTCGAAATTACACACCTCCAAAGTAAAAGTTAGTAAGTTACCTCAGTAGCAAGCTTTTTAAAAGTCTTAATGAAATAAAGATCAAAATGATTTCTCCTTTGTTTGTTTGTTTGTTTGTTGTTGTTGTTGTTGTTGTTAATAATAATAATAATAATAATAATAATAATAATAATAATAATTTATTTATACCCCGCCCATCTGGCTGAGTTTCTCCAGCCACTCTGGGCAGCGAACAATCGAGTGTTAAAAACAATACAGCATTAAATATTAAAAACTTCCCTAAACAGGGCTGCCTTCAGATGTCTTTTAAAAATAGGATAGTTGCTTATTTCCTTCACATCTGAAGGGAGGGCGTTCCACAGGGTGGGCTGTTTAACAAATTCAGGCTTTTTATATTCTACCTGTGTTCAGGTAAAGTACATTAAAACACTACTTCAAAGGCAGTCATAGTACAGTACTGCTTTATTCTGCCTTGGTCAGACCACACCTAGAGTACGGTGTCCAGTTCTGGGCAGCGCATTTAAGAAGACCATTGACAAGCTGGAATGTGCGCAGAGGACAGCAACCAGGAAGACAAAGGGTCTGGAAATTAAGCCTTATGAGGAATGGTTGATGGAGTTGGGTATGTCTAGTCCAGTCTTTCTCAACCTGTGGGTCCCCAGATGTTGTTGAATTACAACTCCCATCACCCCTAGCTAGCAAGGCCAGAGCTCAGGGATGATGGGAGTTGTAGTCCAACAACATCTGGGGACCCACAGGTTGAGAACCGTTGGTCTAGTCTGTATAAGAGGAAGCTGAGAGGAGATATGATAGCCATCTTCCAATATCTAAAGGGCTGTCACATGGAAGCTGGAGCAAGCTTGTTTTCTCCTGCTCCTGAAGGGAGGATGTCAACCAATGGATTCAAGTTACAGGAAAAGAGATTCCGACTAAATATCAGGAAAAACTTTCTGATGGTAAGAGCTGTTTGACAGTAGAACAGACTCTCTTGGGAGGTGATGGAGGTTTTTAAGCAGAGGTTTGATGGCCATTTGTCATGAATACTTTGGGCTTGGGCTTCCTGCATTGCAGGGGGTTGGACTAGATGTCTCTCAAGGTCACTTCCACTTCTGTGATTTAATGCTGATTGATTCCTTTATTTATTTTATCAGTTGCCCAGTAACAATAGTTCTCTAGGTAACATACTAAATAGTTCTCTGGTTGACATAGAGTGTAATGTGTTAGTTATCTAATGTGTGATTTACTAAGTCATTCTTCCTTATTATTGTAACTTTGCAGCGCACCAGGTTGGGGGAGGCTGACACAAATCAGAGTCCCATTGTGCTCCCCAAAATATGCATTTGTATTGTCAGAGTTGTTCAATTGCTTGGGTTGACAGTGCCGGATTCACGTATAATAATAATAATAATAATAATAAGAGTTTGGAATTGATATCCCGCTTTATCACTACCCGAAGGAGTCTCAAAGCGGCTAACATTCTCCTTTCCCTTTCTCCCCCACAACAAACACTCTGTGAGGTGAGTGAGGCTGAGAGACTTCAAAGAAGTGTGACTAGCCCAAGGTCACCCAGCAGCTGCATGTGGAGGAGCAGAGACGCGAACCTGGTTCACCAGATTACGAGTCCACTGCTCTTAACCACTACACCACCAGTAAGCTAAACAAGCTATAGCTTTAAAAAAAATTAAAGGGAAAAAAACACTGGATGTACATTTACAAAATATAAGATAAAATACAAATAAAACAAAACCTACATATAGCAACAGTGTTTTGTGTTGTGTAGGATCCTATGATGTAAGTAATGGGCCCCACCTGCTAGCCTGCTCCCTAAAATATCACTGGTTTGCTTATTTCTATATATAGGGTGCCTACATTCTGCATGGCTTTAGATACCTATTAGGTCCATAAATTACCATATAGCATACATTCAACACAAAAACAGCGACAAATTGTTGTTGACAAAGGACAGCTGAATATATAAAGGGTCCCATTACCTTCAGTAGCTTAGGGCCTCATCAAACCTAAATCTGGCCCTGGTTGAACATCTCCTTCTGAGGCATTCTGCGTATCTGTTGGAGTTTCACTAAGACTGCAATCTTATACCCACATACTTAGAGTAAGGCCCATTGAAGTCAAGGAGGGGTTACTTCTGAGTAGACATATATAGGATTACATTATATGTCAAAGTCAAGTATCCTCATCCTTCACCAGTTCCCTATGCAGATACTCCACTAAGTCTGTGATTCAGCATCTTGTTTAGCCCTAAACGGCCTTGGCAAGGTATACCAGAAGGAGTGTCTGCACCCCCAATGCATAGCCCAGACATTGAGGTCCTCCTCTGAGGATCTTCTGCTGCTTCCCTTACTGTGGGAAGTGAAGTTACAGGGAATCAGGCAGAGGGCCTTCTCGGTAGTGGTGCCCTACCTGTGGAACGCCCTCCCTTCAGATGTCAAGGAGATAAAAATTACAGAACTTTTAGAAGACATCTGAAGGCAGCCCTGTATTGGGAGGTTGTTGATGCCTGATGTTTTTACAGTGGTACCTCGGGTTACATACGCTTCAGGTTACAGACTCCGCTAACCCAGAAATAGTGCTTCAGGTTAAGAACTTTGCTTCAGGATGAGAACAGAAATCGTGCTCCGGCGGCACGGCAGCAGCAGGAGGCCCCATTAGCTAAAGTGGTGCTTCAGGTTAAGAACAGTTTCAGGTTAAGTACGGACCTCTGGAACAAATTAAGTATTTAACCTGAGGTACCACTCTATTATGTTTTTAGACATGCTGTAAGCTGCCCAGAGTGGCTGGGAAAGCCCAACCAGATGGGTGGGGTATAAATATCATCATCATCATCATCATCATCTAGAGTACTTGGATTTAAACTGATTCAAACCTATTGAAGTTGTCCAGAGCCAACTTAGGACATTTTGCTCTCTGAGGTCAAGGATAAGATGATACCTTCACCTCATTTCATGTTCTGAAAGTGGCCAGCCTGACAGCCTGACAACTGAATCTTCCTTAGACACTGAAAATAATACTGTGTTCTCGACTTCTGAGGGAAACAGGCTAACTTAGCTCCTTGTTGTTCCTATTCTGAGGTGATTTCTTCCTTCTCTCTTGTCTCTGCTCTTTTTACTGTTTAATTGTTGTTCGTTAACTGTATGCTTTCATTTTGTCTTCTGGTGTATTTTTTTTTAAAAAAAGAATTTGTAAGCCATCTCAAGTGGACATATTGCAGAATCCAAGACCATCTTGGCTGTGAGTCCTGGAAGACCTATTCCCTCCCTGCCTTGCAGGCCTTTTTCTACCTGGCCTGGGAGAGCGAGGCCCTGACTGACTCCAGCTACAAAACCTGAGGCTGCTGAACAGACTCTTGAGCTGGGCTTTTGCTTAGGGATTTTTTTTTGGGGGGGGGGGAGGTGAGGCGGTTGTTGCTATTATTGATATTATTATTATTTTGTATCTTTCTTATGATTTATGTAGAAGTTATTCAACTTCATTGTGTACTTTTTGATGTTTTATTTCTTGTTTAGGACTACTCTTGTTGTATTTGTAATTATGTGATTATTTTTTTGTCATGCTGTAAGCCACGAGCATGGTTTGAACTATGGAAAGGAAGCATAGAAATAAAATGATATGTGTATGTTAATCCTAATATTTAAAACAACAACAGCAATTACTGTTGGTCCATAGAGATTAACTGTTCTCAATATCACATTACAGAAACAAAAATCACTTAAAGGGCAATTTTACAATAATTTTTATTCTCAAATTGCACTGTTACCAGAATTTGGTTGCTTGAGGAAGTTCCTGTCTAAGGAGTTTTGCACTTCTCAGGTGGCTGAAGTTGCTTGACCTTCAACCTCATGTCTTTAAAAGCCCCTTCGAGGTGTGCTAAATTGCCCAGAAATGCATCGCCTGTCATATCTTGTTGCTTAATGAAGGGCCAGCCCGGATGGTCTAGAAGCATTGGCTTTGAGTCATTACTAATTGAACTTCTCCTCAAGTAAAATCATTATGTTCCTTAGCTGCCACCCTGTCACAGGGGATTTACTCAGATTCGTGTTCCTTCACTAGGTAAGAGAGAAGTGGGAGCCTGAAAGCCAATGGACTCTAGAGTCATCTTCAGCATTCCAAAGATGTCCCATATCCTTTGAGCAATGCAGGCAGTTGACAGCTAACTGAGTAAAAGCCTTTTTTTTTTTAGTAGCCAGATCTTCTCAGTAATGATGCAAGAGCCTGATTGTACACGGGTCCCAGCCCTCTCATTGGGCAGAGTGAGGCAGTTGCCTCAAGCAGCAGATGGTGGACTGTGGGGAGCAGTGTCAATGTGTTGGGGGTGACCGTACACCCATATAAAGCCCATGTCTTCAGCGCCTGCATGGGCTGGGTGTCGGGAGCACCTTCTTTGACCTTCCGATCATAGGAACGCAGGAACAGCAGCACAGCATTCCCCTGGAATAGGTCCTGGTCTAGTAGACTCACATTTGCTATTGTGAGCACCTCAAAAGCAGCAGAGTAACAGAAACAAAAGTTGTGTTTCAGTGTATCTGAAGAAGCGTGCATGCACACGGAAGCTCATACCAATAACAAACTTAGTTGGTCTCTAAGGTGCTACTGGAAGGAAATTTTTTATTATTTTGTTTTGACTCTTTATTTTGTCTCAACTATGGCAGATCAACATGGCTACCTACCTGTAATTGGAAACAAAACTGTGGAGGTTTTGTTGCATACTTAATTCTATTTCTACTGATTAAACAAATAAAAGAACATAACAAACATGTACAAGAGAGTCGGCTCTCTCATACTGCCATCTAGTCTCTAGACAGATCAAAGGAAAAAAACCTCAATGCTAGGGACGGAAGTCTGGAAGAGTGGTTTCCGCACCCTCCTTTCTCTGAGACAGAAAGTAAAACAAACATGATCTGGTGATCTTTGCAATGGAAGGGATGAAAATACTGACAGGGGTTGTGGGTTGTAGGGGCCACACAGCCTGCCCTGTGCCTTGTAAACTAGCTTGCTGCATTCAGGTGAGGTGGGAAGCATTGTCCAATTATGAGTGTTGAAATAAGATTCAACCAACAGTCTTGTTAGCTTCTGCATGCTATCTCATTTTTTTCCGCAGGCAGGGAAATGCCTTGGGCTGGTCCAGATTGTAGGGTCAAGTGCGAAAATCACAGTTCCATTCTCTTCACCCTATTCTCTTCACTGGTACCAGGAGAACTGGGCCCTTGCCTCACGACAGGCATAGCAGGAGCTATTAAAGTCATTGTCACACAAGGTAATATTACAAGATCTGTAATTCTGGTCCCTAGCCAATGTCCTATCATTGAAGTACACGATACAACCTTTAAATTTTTTATCTTCCCATGGGAAGCTTGTCATAAGTCTTTCAGTCTCTGATTATTGTATCAGAGCAATCCTAACTGGAGCTGGGGAGGCACAGAGCAGCTCCTAGCATAGGTGCCATGTTTTCTCCAAGATTGAGGGGGCTCGGTACCCTTAAACAAACATTGAGCAGGCCAAGGTACCTTCTGTCCCCTAGAGTTGACACACCTGGCTCCTGGTGATCAAGACAGAAGGCTGGGGCAGAGAAAGTTTTACTGTTTTGTTGTGTCCGCTCCAGGTTGATAGAACACAGGGGCTTAAACTGGCTCCTCTCCCATTAATGGGTTAACATGAGTCCATCACCACTCCTGGTCTGTCCCCACCCCATAATGGCCAGTTTAAGGAGCCCATAACGACTACCACCAATAAGAACACCACCACCACTTTCAATGGGCACAGTAGGGACCTCCATAACAGCAGAGACCCCTGAGTGAACCCTAATGAAGAGACACCTCTGCAACATCTTAATCCACTCCAAAAGGATGGACCAGGAATCATTCATTCATTACTAACTTAAATTTATATCCTACCTTTTCTCCATGAAGCTCAATGCAGTGCACTTGGTTTTCTCCCAACCATTCCCAAGGATTTCTGTGTAAGGCAATCATTTAAGCAATGAATTCAGTTTAATGAAATCAACACTTCGCCAACAGTAATGCCCCAGATATCCATTGGACATTATATATCTAGACATGTATCCTGTTCATTATGAGACCACCTTCATTTTGGGCTATTTATGGACGTTGTATTGTGTTGCATGTGGATGGCTTCTTCAGAACCCAAAGTGGAGTGTTTTCATCCTGGCCTGTAGTATATTACCTTTCTGAGTAACATTTCCCCCACCCCTGTTAAGATTATTTCATATCCTCCTTCGTGTTGTTACGGCATTCTGGCATAGGTTGGAATTCAGAGCATCTGAGCAAAATGTAGCAGAAAAAGAACTTTTGGATGAAATGTCTGGGATTGTTCAGATCTGTAAAAGTAATAGGGGGGAAGCACAAAAGGATAAAGAAAAGAAAGGCCTTAATCTTTGTTCAATGAGTGATAAAGCAGCCATCACATGGGTGAAAATTGGCCTGACCTTCACCCACATGATGCTGCTGCTGCTGCTTCAGCTACTCTTTTTTTTGGCGTGCTGATTAAGTGAAGATAGCCTCTTTCTCTGCGAGGAAAAGTCAAAGAACAAAAAGCGAGGGGAAAAAACCTTGCCTTAACTATAAAAGGCATATTTTTTAAATCACAGTTGGGCTCATGCAAGGCGGTTTCTAATCTTTATTTTTTTCCTCTCCCCCTAAGTGAAAAATGTGGCTTTTTAGAATTTCTTTGGTTCAGTAGTTTTAACCCTCCTGAACCTCAGGGTCTAGATCTTAACTCGCTTCCCCTTGGATGTTCTCTCTCCCTCCTGCTCATCCTCACTTTTACACCATAACTGTTTGACTTAAATGGATTGTTCTCCAAAGTGTTGCCCCTTGGGGAACATCAAAACTGGGGGGAGGGAGAGGCGAGGCACAGCTCAGCTGGCTTAAATGACAAGCCTAGTCTATCTATTGGCAGGGTATTGACAGCCTCTGAGGTAACCTTTACTGCACTTACATATCTCTGGGTTTTCCACTGGCTGTCATACACCAACTGATACATAGTATTAAGTATCACGTTATCAGGTTATCCACGTTTGTATAGACAAGGGAGTTTTACTGCTCCGTTGCATTTAAATAGCACTCTGTGTGACTAATATTTTTAACAGCATGATGCTTAAAATTTGACAAGGATTTGATAAGTCATTCTTCAGATAGTCAGCATTACATGCCAGTGAATAAGGTCTTCCAAGTAGGTCTTCAGTAGCTTTCAGGGTACAATTTATTTATGCTAATCTGTTGTGATGATATGCAATTTTTGTCAAGGACTCGCCATAAAATAGATACCGTATATGAAGAGTAAATTACGAAATATTGACAAGAGACAAGGAAACTGGCTGAGTTCCAGTGTTCTGCTGCTGAAGTCCACTGGCTAGCTTGAGTTTCCAGTGGCCCATCTTTCCCTTAGTCTGCCAGAGCTGAGACTGTAAGATGTCGTTCAGCATAATGGAATGTTAATGTAGAAGATATTACATTACATGGCTGAGCTGGGGTATGAGAAAATAGTTTTCAACACACACATACCTATAATATGGTGGCATGAAACAGTATCAAGGGTAGAATACTATGCTCCCAGCACAAGGTACTTCTCTAAATTAGGCTGAGGAAGAGTGATTTCTTTCGTGACACCTTGCTGTTGTTTAGTCGTGTCTGACTCTTCATGATCCCATGGACCAGAGTACACCAGGCACTCCTGTCTTCCACTGCCTCCCGCAGTTTGGTCAAACTCATGTTTGTAGCTTCGAGAACACTGTCCAACCATCTCATCCTCTGTTGTCCCCTTCTCCTTGTGCCCTCAATCTTTCCCAACTAGGGCGGGTGGGTTTACACCTGAGATTTCTTTTTCTTCCTGTGAGAGAGCTGGCCCTACCATTTGGCGGAGTAAACCGGCTGCTTTACACAGCTGATTTTGATTGTCAGACGGAAAAGGCAGCAAATGGTTCTTTATTCCATTTCATTTTTATTCTGAGGAAGAAGTGCTTGTGGGATTTTCTGCTTCAGTTGCAAAAAGAAATTGGCCAACCCTTTACTTGTGGGGCCACCATTTCCTGATTCGTCTCAGGCAGCAAAATGTTAGGGCGAGCTCTGTATTACATCCATATCCATGGGCCCAAGGCAAGTTCTCCAACATTTTTGTTTTCATTTCTTTTATTTTCTGACATTTATGCATCCAGGCACCAATCAAACCCAGGCCTGCTTAACTTCACCAAGATTTTGTGTGCCTGAAGAATATACCCAGTGATTATTAAACTTGATTTAATAATCTCTTAATCGTGTTTTACCAACCAGATACGCAGAAACTGAACGCTTCTTCAAATTTAGCCACACTTATGTCCCTAGCAGTCCCTATCCACCCTTCTGTCCCCTAGTAAGAATGACTACCCTACGCCCCACACTTTTGGAAGGCCAACACCAGCAGTTTCTGCACTTCAATACATTTTAAAAAGGCATTTTAAATCTAGACATTGTGCATGAGTTAAGAATGATGGGCATGTGGTTAAAAGGCCTGATTTTGCACCAGAATGGGAGTAGGGGCCTGATTCTTTCCTAGTCACTTCTTCTATGCTCTTTGCCCAGTAGAAGAAAATTCTGAAACTGAGGTGAGGAAAATTTATTTTATTATTATTATTATTAATTGCAGCAACTCTTAGCATTAATAAACAAGCACACTTTGTTTCCTTTTGGTTCATTTTTTTGCCCTCTGTGGAGTGGGGAAAGGCTAGCTAGTGAAGCCCCCAGATATATTTGCCCTGAAATACTTTTATTTCTGCTTCATATTCCACATAAAAACTGAGAGGTCTGGTTAGGATGAGGTTAGTCCCTCACCCTGAAACCTGTTTGAGCTCTTCCCATCCTCAGGTATAAAAGTACCCAACTCACATCTGCCGGTTGGCACAAACTTCCATTTCAAATTTGGAATGTTTCTGGTCATTACTGAGTAATGTGGGCCTGTGACTTTGTTTATTTAAAGAACATTTGAACCTACTGTCACATTATACTGAACATACATTTTTTCTTTATGTTCAGTATTTCACATGGATTTTCACGACATGGCAGCTGCATTAACACTAGCTTGAAAAAGTTCCATTATTGTCTCTTAGGTCAAAAACCAGCCTTTCTTTCTCAAGCGCCAAGATGCATACTTAGTTACAGTAAATTGGTAAGACAATATCCATGCTATAATGGGCATGTTTGGTATGAGTAAAAATGAATAATTTATGAATCATGTTTAAAATAAAAGCATAAATAATACCTACTGTATTCAGCAGATCCCCTTCAATCCAGTGCTAATGGAAAGAGAAACAAGTTTTCACATATTCACATAGAAGAGCAGAATTGCTCAACATTTGATAGCATGTCTCAGTTAAAACTTATCCTTTACATTATAAATTATACCAATGACAGAATTTTAATATTTGAATAACAATGGAAAATACCTTCCTAAATCATAAGACCAGCCCTGCGGATCAGACCACAGACCTATCTAGACCAGCTTTCTGTTCTTACAGTGGCCAACCAGATGCCAGTAGGAAGTCCACAAGCAGCAGAAGAGTGTAATTGTCCTCTCCTGCTCGGTTGAGCACGAGACCCTTAATCTCAAGGTCATGGGCTTGGGTCCCACGTTGGGCAAAAGATTCCTGCATTGCAGAGGGATGAACTAGATGACCCGTGTGGTCTCTTCCAACTCTTTGATTCTATGGTTGACAATTGTACATAGCTATCATGAATAGTAGACACTGATGGCCTAACCCATTCAAAGCCATCCAAGTTGGTGGCCATCACTACAATTCGGGGTACGGGACATTTTTTCCATATCAAATATCTGTCTTTGACCACTAATTTAATTCATAAAACACAACATTGAACCAACTATCTTCTTTACAGACAATTAGTCACCAACATTTTAAACCCTTGTAAAATCTTTCTCAGCCAGGACTTGGTCATTTCTGTCTTGTTTATTCTAAAATAGTTATGCTAGGTTAGCTTATTTGTATTGCGTTATATAATATTTTATATAATGAATGGATTTAATCTCTGTCTTTATTGACATTGTGATTATATAGATATAGATATAGATATTTAGTATTGTTTTAGATGTTGTGAGCCACTTTGAGTGGTTTTGTGGAAATAAACAAATAAACAGATTGTGAGTATGATGGACAGGGAATACCCCACTGGGACTGAAGGGTCAAAATGCCTGGTCTCACCCAAGCTGTCATCTGACTCTGAGTTTTCCAACAACTGAAGCATATACAGAAAGTCTTTTCATTCTCACCCCACAATTCTAGAGTTTCATCTAAGTGCTTTTACTTCTGTCCATTCATTCAATTTCAGGTCCATAAGTGGATCAGAATTATTCCCAGAAGGGTATATGTTTAAACTGGCAAAGAAAAATGATTGACATAAAGTATAAGTATTTTTGTCATGATTCTGGCATGTTATTAGGTGGAAAAACTCTTCTAATGAGCAATGTCCACACTTCCCAGATGTGCTACCAAGGGTTCGCCAGAGATGTACTAAAATCCACTTTATTGCTGGTGCCAATTGGATCAGAGGCAAACAACTTTACGCTACTGCTCCAGCTACAAATACTGTGCTTTTAAAGTGCATATAGTTTCAAGCGATGTACATGCTTTCCAAAGAGTAGATTGTTTACTCTTGTGACAGGCAGGAAAAATAGATTAGGTTTTGCTCAAACATTACTCCCTGTACAAATTGAGCCAATCATCACATTGCTGCTGAAGATGGAATCTCAAAGGCACTGCCTAGCATGCTAAAAGCTAAAGTCCACAGTAATTTTGAATATATGAAGCTATCCCAACAAATTAGCCAAGCACAGGGTAACTTCATATCCCACAAAAGTACTACATGTGCCTCCTTCTCTTTACAAAACTAAGTAGGTCTAGATTTGACCAGCGGATGAGCTACTGCTTAGGGAAACCTCTTTGAGATACAAATGTCAAACTAAGTGTTTATATTTCTCAGAAATCCATAACAGTTGATTCTCAAATCAACCTCATGCAACACTGATCTGAGCCAGGTAGAAGTACTTTAATTTGAACATGTGACATGAGGGAACAAACTATCGAACATAGAACTCAATATGTCTTGGGGAAAGCAGAACATGCATTTAGGACCTTTTTGCTTTGTTGATTGCCGCAAGTCCAGTGCAAAAGACAGTGGGCAGGAATCTTTGCAGGGTTTAGGGAAAATGCACAGCTCAGCCTGGGTAGTTTTACTAGTGAATCTATAGCTGTACAGAGTCCCCCAACTTCCATTCCATATTACATTTACAGATACTGATGCTCCTGAACAACAGAATACGTGAGGTTATCCTTTCTTTTAGTACTCTGAAACTGGCTTCACCATTTTCATGAATGAGGTCTCTCCCAGAGGTAACACTGTGTGCTTTTATGTTGTTAAACACCAATATTTTATAGTGGCATTAAATTAACCCCCTAAGAGGTTATTAAAATGCATGTCAATATTAATATCAATACAGAGGTTGATGTTTGTGTTGATCATACCTACTTATGCATGAACCTAATTTGCATTATTTTAATTGCATTCTCCAGAAACAAGATTAAATTACTTCAATTTGATATCTGCTGACTTTTTATGTGTAGCTCATGTGAAAATAGGCTTTTCTTCATTTGCTTTATCAATAATATGAAAAATTAATGGAGCTCTTATTAAGGTTAAAAGTACCTCAGAGACAGCATCATGCATTTGTTGTTATTTTGTTATTCTTGGAATTGCTGAGAAAGTTGTGTGGTTATCACTATCAGAATAATAAAAACTCCATTTGCCTGGCAGGAGGTTACGGGAGGCTCATTGCTGCTATTTTAGAACAGGAGGTTTATAATAATTGACTAGTTCCACCCTTATGGTTAGACTGTCAACATGATCTGCAACCGAGGTAAATGGAAGTACATGGATTTAAGGCAATTTAAGTCCAAAATACTATGGAACTGATGCATGAGCCAAGCAGCAGTCAATATGTAACACAGGCAGGGCTTTTTCCCCAGCAGGAACTTACCAGAACTTAGTTCCAGCACCTATCAGATGGACACTATTGTCATTATAAGAGAACAAGGAAGGTGTTCATGGTGAGTTTTGGCACCTCTTTTTCTAGAAAAATAGCACTGAACAAAATACAAAATATTCAGTGGACAGAATAAAGTGAGGTCTTGTTTCAGCCAATGCCTCCAGAAGCCACTATCCAGATCTTTAACAATTCCACAGCTTAATCTTTAGGGGACACCAGTCTACTAACCCCTCACATTGTGGTCATGAGGGCTAAATTGCAAGAAAGAGGTACCTAGGTAATGCAGACTGCTATGTATTCAGTAGTCTGTGTTTGCCTGAGCTTGAGTCTGGACTAAGGATCCTGAGCCCCTGCATTCTGATTCGATACATGTTATCCAACCACAGAACATTTCAGGATTTGGGCCTCTGCCATTGGCCCTTAAACTCTGAGTTATGATTTGCAGCTTGGAAGATTAGACAGCCAATCACATTAGGAGTGGGAGTGGCCCAGGCCTTCAGAAATGTATATAAGCAGTTGTCCAGTTCTGTTAGTTCAATAAAGGCTCTTGCTGTTATCATTGTGTCCTTACAAGCTTAACAACTGCAAAGCAACAACCCCTTGTTGTGGGAGAACTACTTGCTCTTCCACTGCAATCATGCCAGACGTCTCAGAAATCATGGGAAATGAAGAGGTGATGAGCATTTTGCATTGACATATACATTTACATTCAGACAGATCGTGAAAGCATAATCCAACAGGTTTTTTAAAAATGAGAAATCCTATGGGTGAGGAAAAGACCCTGATGTTGGGAAAGATTGAGGGCACAAGGAGAAGGGGACGACAGAGGACGAGATGGTTGGACAGTGTTCTCGAAGCTACAAACATGAGTCTGACCAAACTGCGGGAGGCAGTGGAAGACAGGAGTGCCTGGCGTACTCTGGTCCATGGGGTCATGAAGAGTCAGACACGACTAAACGATGAAACTACAACATGAATGAGTGCAACATGGCTTAAGCAGGTGTCCACTTGTTCAATGGGACTTCTCCTTCCTCTCCCCTGCAGCCCCAACAGCTGGTGGTTTTGGGACCTATTACACAAGTGGGTTTCTGTTATGCATGTGGGCTGCCACAGTTGGATCTCACTCTATGAATTTAGTGGGATCAGGAATCTGACTTCAGGGAGCTTCCCAGGAGGGTGGCTAAGGGGCCACAGAATGTGGTGGAATTGCCACCTTGCCAGAGAAAGGGAAGTTCTGCTGGTGGGATAACATATCTGGTGCTAGAGATCCCCTGGTCTGGTGGAAAGCTTAGCTGCCGTTGCTGCCCCCTATGTGGGGTTCCGTGTATGGTGGGGTCAAAATGGGGCATTCAAAGGCATGTTGAGAGTCAACAGCATTCACTGAAACATAGGTCAGTGACTACTCTGCATGTACAAAGTCCCAAGTTTCAGGTAGGTCTACCTCTTAGCTGCAGACTGAACCTGGGAACTTCATGCATAACAGATACTCCACAGCTGAGCTATGTTTTTCTCCCCAATGAATGATGCAGGAGAGGAAATGGGAAACTGAGCCATAATCTTAAACTTCTGCCTCTTTCAGAACGTTTGCTAGGCGATAAACATATTTAAGAGTTGTGCAGTTTCTGTCTAGTTAAATATCTGTTTGGAATAGAGGGAAATGGAAGGGCTGTATCGCAGCTGTATCAACAGCATCTTTCTCCCCCCTTTTTTAAAGAAGCAGCTGATGCAACATGTCAAGCATGACAGACTTGGCCATGAATGTAAAGTATAAGCTTCATTGACCAATAACACAGCTTTGGACTGGTGCCATAAGAACGCTCTTCTGTAAACTGATGCTACCTTATTCCTTGGATTCTGTGGAAAGCTTTCTGAGACTTAAGAGCACATCAGTGCAACCACCAGCTCCTGACTAATGCTGCTTGATACGTGAGAGTAATACATTCTGATGACATTTTGATGACAAGAGCAAATGAACGTTAGGGTCACAGAGCTTCAGATGTGGAGGCCCATTAGACTTTGGACAAAGGATTAAACTTTGCTAACCTGAGATGCATTTGTTTTACATTGCATGTGAAATATGAAAAAGAGCATTCAGGAAATGATTTGTTATCGGTTATTGAGCCAAGGAGGACAACAAAAACAGCATAAGAATAGCCTGCTGGATCAGAACAATGGCCCATCTAATCTAGCATCCTGCCTTCAAAGTGGCATCATCATCATAGATAGCAAAATAGTAACAACAACAGCAGGAGCAACAACAACAAATTAGTACTAGTACTACTGAATGAGATACTGTGATGAGGATGACTGCTGCTGCTGCTAAAATAATCTTCCCTGTTCCTGCCTCTCAAGCATCTGATTGGGTCTATGAGAGGCTTCTGTTTTGATGACATTATGATTGCCCATTTCCCATGATTCCTGGTCTAACCCCTTTCACAATATCAGTTGCATGCTATAGTGCCAAAGCAGATGTTTTAAACGTGGGTGTTAATGAAAGGTTATGGAATATTAGTGCTAACAGACACAATAAAATAAAATGAGAAGTCTGTACATCTATTTAGAAGAACTCAAAAATAGCAAGCGCACGCGCACACACAATATAGTGACAAAATTTATAAAACCATATTTGAGCCTGATGTCCTTGTTGCTCTCTGGCTTTCAGAAACTGCCGCCACAGATATTCCAGTGCTCTTGTAAACAACTACCACCGTGTTGATATTAATTGCTAAAGGAACAAGAGAGGCACATTAAGCTGGCCATAAAAAAATTGATGTAGGCTTCTGAGGAAAGCAACACAAAATATAAGCACCTGAAACCGCTTAGATGGAAAGGACCTGGCCTAAGGTTATCAGAGGTCCCCGTTTCCTGGGGACATTCCCCAGATTTACAAATCAGTCCCCTGACAAAATCCATCTATTTAGTAGGAAGTTGAAAAGTCTCCCTGGATTAATTGAAAAAAATCTGGTAACCTTAACCTGGCCTCTATATAAAAGGCATTCTTTCACGTGCTATTATTTGTTTAATGGCCTAAATACCTCACAGAAACGCACTACTATTCATATTATTGGAGGATATAATATGCTGATTATTCTGAGACTGCTTCATTTTCTGGGGGAGCTACCGGGAAACTGTGGGAATAGAACAATGCATACACCGGTGACTTGGCTGGTTTAATTTAGGAGGGGGATTCCAGCAGTCCTGTTAGCGTGGAAAATGCTGGGGAAGTTAAAAATAGATGGAGTGGGTAACTAAGGGTTGCAAATTAAAAATCCCTAAGAAATCTGGGAAAGAATTGTTGTGATGGTGTAGGATATTTGAGAAATATATCCAGAAGGCACTGAAGCCATGGGAATCAACTGCAGGAATCTTTATAGACATGCACATACACAGGAAACATTTTGCATAGGCCGAGCTCTTAAGAATTCAGTACAGAAATACAGTTAGGTGTCTTTTCTGCCCTTTTCAGCACCTGCCTAGATATAAGGAATGTTGACATGTGCTTCAGTCGGGTTTTTAGCTTATTGTTGATTTTGATTACCTTTTGAATGTTTCACATGGTTGTCTTTTAATTGCTTTTACTGACAATTTCATTGTTTTGTTCTTTTTGTTAACTGCTTGGTTTCTACAATCAAGCAGTATGTAAATTTTTAGGAAATAACACACAAAACGTATCAAGAGAGGGAGGCCTCCTGTACAATAAATACAGAGGATACCTTTTTTAAAAAGGTCAGAAGCATTTGTTGGCGACAGAGGAAATGACAGAATTCAAAACGGTTTGAGACACTTGGCGACACACTTCACTGAAAGGGTGAGGTGGAATTTAGTTTGGTTTGGGGGTTTTTAAAGGCAAATTGTATTAAAGAAAAGTTATTGCTATGTTTTTAGTTATATAAGCTAACTGGAGGTTCAGCAGGCAGCTAAGCTACTCAGTCGTTTGAAGGGCTTTTTTTTGTGAGTGCCTTCAGCTCTGGGGTCAAACTGTCCCCAATACATTCTTGAGAAATTTGGCCTTGTTTCCACTTTATCAGTTTCTGCCTCTGTCCCAGCTAATTCCCAGTCCTCCTCTTGTCACTTTTGTTCCTCTTTTTATTCATGAATGCCTCTCTCTCTCTCTCTCTCTCTCTCTCTCTCTCTCTCTCACTCCTTCTGACCAAAGCAAGCTCTATGAAGAAAAGACTGACTTTCCACACACAAGAACTTTTTAATTCACTCTTCGACGTCAGCTAGGCAGATATCCTCCCAAATAGTCTACCTGTCCAATTATCACAGACCTGTCTAGCACATTCCCACCATAAAACCAATACTGGAACCCTGTCACCTCTTGGATCTCCATGTCACTTTCCTAATTTTCTATTCCCCACCCCCATATTGTATTTGAGCATTTTCATTTTCAAGGTTCACTAGAACGATACAGCTGTCTGCACCTTGTCTCCTTCCTTTGTATTCCTCTCTTACATACCTCAGGAAGGTCCATCTTCTTATGTATTTCTCTCATCTCTCTTGGTGCTAAATTGAGGTCTTTAAATCAACATCTCTTTTTTGTCTCTTGGAAAACTATTTTCTTCTTCTTTTAAGACCACTAATCAACTTACAAGAAATGTACACATTTCTAGCAGATGGAGCCTTTGTTCTTCATCTGCTAAACCACACAGACAATCAGTAACAGGCATGGTGTTCCCTGAACATTTTCTTTTTCTTTGCATGTGCAATAGAAATTGATGGATGACTGAGGAGCTAGTCAGGAGGGGAAGAACTGTAGCTCAGTGAGACAGCATCTGCCTTGCATGCAGAAGATCCCAGGTTCACTCCCTGTCTGAAATCCTGGAAAGCCACTGGCAGTCAGTGAGCTAGATCAGGCATAGGCAAACTCGGCCCTTCAGATGTTTTGGGACTACAACTCCCATCATCCCTAGCTAATAGGACCGGTGGTCAGGGATGATGGGAATTGTAGTCCCAAAACTTCTGGGGGGCTGAGTTTGCCTATGCCTGAGCTAGATGGACCAGGGATCTGATTGACAGCTTCCTATGTTCCTATGTATGGTGTCTGCAGTATTGCCATCAGTGCCTAATTTGTGTACAGAATTATCAGTTTGCTGTCAATTTTGCTGGACAATCTACACCAATGTTAGTGCCCACCAATTTTGCTAGACTGTAGGATTATCCTATGCATATCAAGGTCACGTTCACTGCATATGTTAATCAAGAAAGCATGATTGACTTGAATTCCATATTTTCAGATTGCAACCAGCCTTTGTAACATTGTATGCCTGGGGGATAATGTCCTTTTGTCTGATTATCTTCATTTAACCCTAAAATGATTAGGCACTATTACTTCTGATGAGCTCTCACAGCTCAAGGGTTCTTTACATTTTGGTTCTGACAACCCTAAGGAGATAAAAATGCATTCCTAATAGGCAAATCTGTGAGAAATATCGGGCTATCTAGAGACTGCATAAGAAATCATTGTTTCCTCTCTTTATTTTATCTTTCTATTTCAAGAACAAAGCAGGGCCCCCATGAATTAAACAGATCTTGAATCCACTGGCCTGTGTACAACATTATATCCATTAAGGAAAGGGCAGAAATTTGATTCAGTTTGCATTTAAAATTCACACTTCTCCAAATTTTCCCATGTAGTTCTGCAGCCAAGTAGTATGTGCAAAATGCATTTACTGAAGTTAAGTGTGCATAAAAGTGCATATATTGATGAAATTAACATGCATTGTATTGGGGGAAGCATTTTTCAAAAATATAAGCAAAAATAAGCAAAATTGCATAAAAAATATTGGAGGAAATTCACACTAAAATGCTGATTAATTATCATGTGGACTTTTAAAAACAAAAATTGCAAGTCAGTGTGGAAATGCGGCAAACTGAACTTCGAGTTGGACAAATGAGAAACTCAAGGAAACAAAACCTGACAGATTTTAAATGTTCATCCTGCACAAACTTTGCTGGCAGGTTAGACACCACTGACTACTGTATTTTTTTGCTCTATAAGACTCACCTTTTCCCTCCTAAAAAGTAAGGGAAAATGTGTGTGCGTCTTATGGAGTGAATGCAGGCTGCGCAGCTATCCCAGAAGCCAGAACAGCAAGAGGGATTGCTGCTTTCACTGCACAGCGATCCCTCTTGCTGTTCTGGCTTCTGAGATTCAGAATATTTTTTTTTTCTTGTTTTCCTCCTCCAAAAACTAGGTGCGTCTTGTGGTCTGGTGCGTCTTATAGAGCGAAAAATACGGTAATTGATGAGGTTTGTGGGGAGGGTTGTTGTTGTTGTTGTTATCATCTTTTTACCTACCCTTCACAAGGTTGCAATGTGAATTATAGCATTAAAGACAGCATTTTAAAAATTTATATAACGCTCCATCAAGCAACAACTGTCCTCATTTTCCAGTGAAATTTCCCATCACTTTCTGTATAGAAAAAGGCCACGGCGGGGCGGTGAATTTGTTGTGCAGGAGCACCAAATGAACTAATTGCATAAACTGAATTTGCCGGAATGTGATTGAATCCCACCTGAAAATAGTCTGGGAGTTAGGGATGCGGGTGGCGCTGTAGTCTAAACCACAGAGCCTAGGGCTTGCTGATCGGAAGGTCAGTGGTTCGAATCCCCGCGACGGGGTGAGCTCCCGTTGCTCAGTCCCTTCTCCTGCCAACCTAGCAGTTTGAAAGCATGTCAAAGTACAAGTAGATAAATAGGTACCGCTCCGGCGGGAAGGTAAATGGCGTTTCCATGCGCTGCTCTGGTTCGCCAGAAGCGGCTTAGTCATGCTGGCCACATGACCTGGAAGTGAACGCTGGCTCCCTTGGCCAATAAAGCGAGATGAGTGCCACAACCCCAGAGTCGTCCGCGGCGGGACCTAATGGTCAGGGGTCCCTTTACCTTTACCTTTAGTTAGTAGTTGGGAAATTTAGTTCATATATTTTTATTTTACCAAAACCAGTATGCCAAACACAAGACTTAATAACTGGTGATCCACCAAGCTGGTGAACACAGTATACCAGCAAAGTATTGTGGCATGCAAGGAGGTCAGTAAAGTTCTTCTTTTTGGTTCCTTTCAATTTAAGCAAAAAATGGCTGTTTACATCAAGCCTCTGGTAGGCTAGCGGGTTGTGCTCATCTCAGAAAATCCATAGCTATCCAGGCCTGCCTCATACACATATGATGAGAAGAAGCAGTGTTTATGTGTGTGTCTAAATAAAAGAAGCAATTATGTGAATGCCCACCTTGTTTTGGAGGAATTTGTAAGGCACATACCAGGTAACATGAGATGGGTTCAACCAAACCATGCAGAATTATCGGTTCTGTAAGGAAGGCAACCATGGATGAAACAGATGAAGGTTTGCTGAGCAGAAACTGAGCACGGTAGACCTTGCCACCATTCTGCTTTCTTAGATTTCCCATCAAATGTCCAGGCATGCCAGTTACCCTGTCAACGTGGCATGGGACTACAGACAGCTACCTAAGTGCATACCTGCCAACAATGCTGATGCCATGCTTTCCAAAAGTGCTATAAAGCTTTAATCTTAGGGTTGGCTTCACAACCAGTATTAAGCAGGTGATTTCAATTTATGCTTGACATATACACATACCAACCCTTTCAAGATGCTCAAAGTGGGCATGGGTGTAATGAACATAAGGGGGCAGCACTGTCCATAACAGCATGTACTGTTTTGCATCAGTATCTGAACTATATACTATATACTTACTTGCTTACTTACTTACTTACTTACTACTTACTTGTCTGTGCTAGGGATAAGTTTCAGTTTCTCTCAGTTTCTCATTTTACAACCTTAACTTAGGTTTGCCCCATGTGTTCCTCAGCTGGTCATCTTTTTTTCTGTTTTTTCAAAAAAAAAAATTGCATAAAAAGTTGTGCATATTTTGTGTACACTTCTAATATACACTTTTTTTGTTAATCAGCTTCCCCCAATACAATGCATTTTGTATATTATCTTCACTATGTGCATTTCCCACCCCATGCACTTATTCTAATGCACACTTTTTGGGGACACTTTTTTTTTTTGGACTGGAGAAATGCACCACAGAACACTGGGAAATGTGATTTCTAAGGCACAGCTGTGTTTTGCTTTGTTCATTTGTTTGGGTGGGAAGTGCAAATTCAGTCGGTGCACATTAAAACTGAACAGTTTTATCCCCCATGCCTCTTATGCTCATGTGGACTTCTCCACATGATCTGCAAAATCAGGCATCTCCATCATGCAGGGAGATTCCTACATACGTACACTTTTGCACACTTCAGACATTGAAAGGAACACACTTCACTATGGGAGGAGCCTGCAACCCAAATACCACACCCAATATGCTTTCATAATGTGCACTTGAATGTCATAAATGGGTTCTCAAATAGAGAAAATTACTTTTTCATTATATTGCTTTCCTTTGTTAAATTGTAATTAACTGCTTTGAGCTTTAGGAGGAATGATGACGATAGAAATAATAAAGTAGAATTTTAGCTGCCAGCAGAAGTTCTATTTAGCCTCTGGGAGCTTGTGACTAAGACTTGTGTAAAGGGGCATTGGCAAGGATGTTTAGCAGGGAAGTTTGAGGAGAAGGCCTGGAGTGCTGTCTCATGGTGTACACAGGACCAAGAAACATGGACAGCAAGGGACCTGCTGCAGTTACTTGCAACACCGGTGCCATGTTTGTCTTCCTTCTTGAGAATGTGCAAAACTACACCTACAGCAAGTGCAAGCTGGTTGCCTTGTTGGAAGAGCAACTTGTTGGAAGGTACAGCAACTTGAGGCCCACCTATCCCCACTTTGAGCTATTGGACAAGATGAGGAATTTCTCAGTAGAGCAGAGTGGACTGCCCTGGAACAGTGATGCAGGGCGAGAATGTCCCTAGGAAGCGGGAAGATTGCCTATTGTAGGAAACAAAACCCTGGAGGAACGTGACACACAGAAGCAGGACTGTCAGGAGCCATGCTGTGCTGCAAAATTGATTCCATGCCCTCACCTCAGATATCAATTCTGGCCCAGAGGAGCAAGGGCAGCAGTTGCAGACCTCAGCACACCCTGAGGTGGCTGTGGAAGGCAAGAGGTACAGAATGATTCCTGTCACTCCCCAGAGGAAGACACAGGTGGTGGTGGTAGGTGACTCCCTACTGTAGGGGACAGAGGAAGCTATGTGCGGAGGTAATAGGATGTCCCAGGAGGTGTGCTGTCCTCCAGGTGCAAAGATTCACATTGTGACAGAGAAGTTGCCAAGTCTTATAAAGCCCACTGACCACAACCTCTTCATTATTATTCACGTGGGTACAAACAGTACTGCCACACACAGCTTTCAATGTATAACAATAGACTGTGAGGCTCTGGGCAGGAATCTGAAGAGCCTTGAGGCACACATGGCTTTCTCATCACTGTTTCCTGTTGAAGGTCATGGACCAGGAAAAGAGGAAAATACTGGAAGTAAATCACTGGCTGTGCAGGTGGTGTCACAAAAGGTTTGGCTTATCGGCCTATGGTCTCTGCTTCCTTGAGGAAGGACTTCTGGCAGCAGCGGTTGACAAGAATGTGTTTGCTAAGAGTTTGCCAAGAGTCTTGCAAACCTGATCAGGTTTGCAAATCTTTAAATTAAATCCTGAGAGGGAGGGAGATAGTACAGGGAAACACTTGTACTGGGGATAATAGCCTCATTGATGTACACAAAACTGAGGTGATGCTTCAGAAACCTGCCAAAGGACAGAAAACTACAAGAAGGAAGCAGCTAGAGGGAATGAGTCATGGTTTCACTTGTTTCTATGCTAATGCTCAGAGTATGGGCAACAAGCAAGATGAATGCGAGCTCTTTAATACAGGATGGCAAATATGACCTAATAGGCATTACTGAAACCTGGTAGGATAAGACTCATGACGAATGTAGAAATTGAGGGGTATAACCTGTTCAAAAGGAATAGACTAAACAGGAAGGAAGGAGTAGCAGCATTATATGTAAAGGTTGTGTACACTTGTGAAGAGATCCATGACCAGGAGCATGAATGGCAGATTGAGAGTATATAGGTAAAAATTGTAGGAGAGGGAACAAACAGTGACCTTACTGTGGGTGTCTGCTATAGATCTCTAAGCCAGGCTGAAGATTTGAATGATGCCTTCCTGTGGCAGATTACCAAACAAGCAACAAGGGGATCATCTATCTTGCCCTTGGTCCTCACCAACAAGGAGGAACTGATCCACAAAGTGGAATTACTGTAAACCTTGGGAGGACGTGATTGTGACCTCTTGCATTTCATGATACAGAGGCAAGGGAAAGCTGAGTGTAGTCAGACATGCACTCTGGACTTTAAGAAGGCTGATTTTGAAAAGTGTAAAGGTAAGATCCCATTGTCAGTAATTTTTAAAGAGAAGGGAGTCCAAAATGATGGGAGTTTCTTATAGGTGAAAAATTGAAGTCACAGATGCGGACAATTACAGCAACATAATAACAGCACAATAAGTGGCTGCATAAGGAGCTTACATGTTCAAAAAGGGCATGTATAAAAAATGGAAGGAAGAGGAAATCACGAAGGAAGAGTATACATGAGTAACCAACAGTTGCAGAGAGGTCAGGCAAGCCAGAGCTCATAATGAATGGACTCTCCCTCCTTGGAGGTTTTTGGGCAGAGGTTGTATGTCATGGATGCTTTAGCTAAGATTCCTGCACTGCTGGGGGTTGGACTAGATGACCCTTGGGGTACCTTCCAACTCTTTGATTCTATGATTCTATGCACATTACAAACAGCAGCAAAAAAATCCTACTCCTGTTCCAATTTGATAAGGTACATTTTAACAATTTCTTCCCCTTTATAAGGTGCCTAAAAATAGACCTTGAGCGTTTTATACCCAAATCCCACTCACACCAGTAGTCTTTGGATCTGATCTACAAAGAGGCACCTGTGGACTGTGTATGTGGTCTGAGAATGGGCAGCAGTAGCTTAAAGATTGTTTGGCTCTAGTGCCTGAAAGGGAAAGCCATGTCTGAAAAGGGAAATGGAACAATTATCCTCTTCTACAAGGTTGAAATGCCTTAAGTGAGCAGAAATCAGTCACAGGAGACTGCTTGCTTCACTTATTTTTGTTAACTGCTCTAGGCAAATAAAGATTAAGCCATTCTTTTAGCAGGCATGCCCTCTCCTCCTCTGTATAAAGACACAATCAATCTCAACCTATGACAACGTGAAGATGGATAAAGGTGTTTGGGCAGGTACTATCCTTGCTAAATAGACATAAATGCTTAGATTTCATTTCCATTTGTATTTTACTCCTGTTTCACAAAAGGAAGCCAAAGCTAAACACTTGATGTTGAAACCGTCTTAGCATTTTAATGCATTAATTTGCACAAGAGCTAATAAAACAGCCCAGCAAACTGTTCATATAAATTTATGGCTTTCTCAAATATGGAGATGACAGTAAAGCAACTCTGGGAACATACTGCTACGAGAGCAAGATCAGTTTCTTTCTCTCAGGAGAAGATCAAAACCGTGATGTATAAAATAAATATTTTTCTCATCAAACCATCCCAGCCCCTGCTGAGCATGAACATTTAATCCTGGATCCTTTTACAGTTAAAGAGATGAGCTGAAATAGCTAAAGAAAGTTCAGGTACTTGGGGGTTATTTGTTGAGATTGGCAAAAGTGATTCTTCAAACAGGCCTTTCTCTCTGTTCCTTTTCCTTTCCAAATTCAATTACTCTGACCAGATGGACTTGGGACTGGCTGGAGCGCATTCACATTGAAACTCCCAACCCTTTTGTTTTGCAAATTAAACCTAACTTTAAAATAAAAAATAAAAAATCAAGAGTGTCCTTTCAAGAAGGTTATCATTTATTTATTTGTACAATTTATACTCCACACCTACAGTAGAAAATTACTCCCAGAGTAGCATTACAATCACTTAAAACCAATTTAAATAATAGAATAATAAAACAACCAATCAATAAAAAAAGAAAATAAAACAGCAGGGCTGTCTAAAACACCATTATTATTTCGCATAGTCTTATATAATATGACCCACACCTCTGTGAGTTGGCCTGCCTGCCTTCTAATGCACCACGAGCTAGAAAAGGACAAGTATCCCAGAAAAGTTGAGAGGGAGGAGTAGACTGGGTAACCAACAACCTTTCCTTTCAGAGGAGAGGAATTCCCACACAGCTAGTTTGGAAGCATAGTACTTCCTCTACAGAGGCATCCGTGCCTTCGTGAAATCAGAAACCTGCATTCCAAACTCTGCTGACCCCCATTCTCAGGTGTGTTTGAATGCCTTGGAAACCTTTCCTCCAAAAAGATCAGGATTTATGCCTGAGCTGAGGAATCCTCAGTCAGCACTGGTGCCTCTCTATAGTATGGGTGGAAGCCCTGGTGTTTGTTGGCACTGGCACCCAGATAAATATTTCTCACCACCATGCTCCACAACGACAACTCAACTTCCATGCGTTTCTTGGAGTAAAATAAAGTCCCAAGATTCTCCCCCCTCCCCAAGAATGCCTCTTGGAATGACTCTGCCTGGCAGATCATAATTCCCATGGGGTCTTCTGCCCCTGAAATGCCACTGCTCTGATGAGGGCAACCAAGCTGCTACTTAAAGTGGCAGCAGGGCTTCTGGAGAAAGAAGGAATGAAGGATGTAAGGTCTCAGGCACTTCATCTTTAAAGGAAAAATCACCCCCTTACACAGACAAAAAAAACCTCTTAGATTTTCCCCTCCCCTTCAATATTAATCTAATCTTCAGAGGGGGGCAAAACCGACACGAAACTGACAAGAACCTGCATGCCACCTTTATTCTGATTAATACTGTCCTGAAAAATATTCCTGCATTTTTGACTCATCTATTAATCAATTAAACTATTGCATTCAAAAATTAGGAGGGGAAAGGGAAGAGAAACTGTCCATGGCATTCTCCTTGGTTGAGATGCAAGGTTTCTGTTGTTTTTACCCAGTCCTTTTCTTCCTGGGGGTACGCATACCCCTAAACATTTTGTGAATCTAAGTTTGTCCTCATTGAGGGGCCATATTTCAATATGAGTAGGAAAATGAGAGTACTCCTAAACATTTTTTAAAGAAAAAATCACTGCCTTTACCTTACATTCAATGTGTCCAAGAGATGCTTTGTGTATTTTATTTCAATTCATACTGAAGATGGTCTTGTCACCTTCCTAAGTGCCTTCAGTTCTTGGAAAGTGCATGACCCCAGCAGGGTTTTCTCATAGGCACAGGAAGATGTGGAGGTTGGTACTGTGCACCTAATAGATTTGTCATTTTTAAGTGAAGAAACTTAGGATATTTAAAGAAATCAGTGTGGAAACATTTTTAAGGTAAGGTAAAAGGAAAGATGTGACAGAGGCACAGGCAGGCAGGGAGGCTGCAAAACACTGGAGGAATGTCAGAGCACTGGGGGAGTGTGGAACAACCACACCACCCACAACCACCACAGGTAAGCTAAGTCCTACAATCACTAATCTTTTAAAGAAATTCTGAGGTGCCCTGAAAAAGAGACAGAAAGATGGAAGCTTCTTTCGCAGAGAAAATGCTTTCCAGAAACAGGACGGCAGGTTTTGAATCAGCAGCAAAGGGTGTTGATGTGCAGAGAGAGATAACTGATGAGATCAAAACATGAAAATAACAATGGCACAGCTTTCTGCATCCATTTAATTGCAAGAGTGAAAAATGTGGCAATCACAACAAGCCATTTCCATTTCTAACAATTATACACAATCTTCCCTTCAGCTTCAGATTAACATTTCTTTTCATATCACTTCTGCCCTCGCATCTCGACACTATTGATTCTAAAGCAAAAATGGAGTTGACTAGAGTTGCATAGAGTTTTGGCAGAGATTGTTGTATTACAATGATAGCAAGGATGAAAAATCCTGAAGAGGTCCCACCTTTTGTCCAGCAGGTTGCAATCAAATAATTGAGTCATTCAGCTTAAGAAAAAAGAAAAAAGAAAAAAAGGGGAAAAAAGCATAATGCAGCAAATCGTGTCCTGCTTAAAAGAGGGCACGTGTTGGGATGAGACCTGGAGACTGACCTCCTGGTTGTGGGTGGGTCTATTGGATAGCCACAACACCCGATTGGTAGGTCCCTCGTTGCTGGGTGTAATCTGGCCAATGGGTGCAGTGTAAAACAATTGAGGGACCTATATAAACCTATGCACGTGACCCAGAGCTTCCTCTTTCGGCTCGTGCATCAGAACAGCCACCCACCTCTCCCTATTTTTAGGGCATTTTGTGATTGACCTTGCTATGCTGTCGTGTGTCATCTGTCATTGGGACAGGGGCACGGCAGGAATTTTCCCCACTTGGCTGTTTGTCTGTGGCCATTTGGGTTCTGCCGCACAGCAATTTGTCACAACTTGTAAGGTTGTGGATAGGCTCTGGTTCATGTGATAGGGTTGGGAGAACGGTCTTGCTATTCCTATGTGAAGGGTACTCCGTTAAAGGAATCCAGGGACTCAACTTGGTTTGGTCAACCCCCGAAAGGGGGTTGTGCCTGTGCCTGAGTCCAGGGGGGCATCTGGGGAGTGAACAAAGTCTGTTCCCAGGCTTTTCACCTACCTCAAGTGTTCATCCTTGGCTGACCTATGATAGAGCTCTGGGTCAGCGCTACCTGCAAGCGTGTTGGGAGCTAGTTGAACCAGAGCCTATGCAACCACTCACTTTTCTGTAATCAATAAAGTTGTGGCCTAAATTCTGCCAAAAACCAAAACTAAAATTTGAGTCAAATGTGTCTTTATTTAAGGGGAAGGTCTCTGGGTCTGAACACGCAAAATACAAATAAAGGAAAATAATCAACGTATGCTTAATTTACATAGGAATTGTCCAGTTCATTTGAATTGTGTACTGTTTATTTATTTCCTTGTTCATTTCTTTCAAAAGGAGCAATATCACCTTTGAAAAGAAGTGATAACCACAAATATTACTGTATCATGATGAATAACGTTCCTGTAGCTTAGACCTGGTGGAATTACTTGTAGCTCCTGGTTTCACACAAAAAATTGAAAACTTTATTTCTGTTCTTGTAGAGTGTTTTTGTAGGTTTTTAAAAAAGTATTCTGAAGGTTTTTGATAAGATGGTTTATGCAAACATATTTTAGCATATGGATTGCTTGGAAGCTGTTCACAGAGACTGCTACTTTGAGTATAAACTTCTTCTAATTAGGAGTTCATACTGTGTGATTAGTCATCTAAGTCATATGGTATTTCTGCCTCTTGATGGATAATTTCCAGATACACAAAGAGTTTTCAGTGTGACTATAAAATAACATTTTTTACCGAGCATGGATGTATTAGCAAAATTATTTATGACATTCCATTTCTACTAATGTTTTTGTACTGTGGGGTGGGGTGGGGGGAAATCACAAAATGTCAGGTACAATAGCACCTGTCCTTTTCACTTTCATACACAAACACATGGCCAAGCTTTCTAGATCCAAAACAATCACTAGAGAGACTGTGAAAGGAGAAATACTATGGGCATCAGCCCCCTGTATCTAACCAAAAAGGCCCCTACTGGTTTCATAGAATCATAGAGTTGGAATGGACCCCAAGAGTAATCTAGTCCAACCCCCTGCAGTGCAGGAATCTCAACTAAAACATCCATGACAAATGGCCATCCAACCTCTGCTTATGAACCTCCAAGGAAGGAGAGTCCACCACCTTCTAATGGAGTCCGTTCAACTGTCAAACAGCTCTTACTGCCAGAAGGTTCTTCCTAATGTTTAGTTGGAATCTCCTTTTTTGTAACTTGAAGCCGTTGGTTCGGGTACTGCCCTCTGGAAAAAGAGAAAACAAGCTTGCTCCATCTTCTGTGTGATAGCCATGCTAAGATGGCTATCATATCTCCTCTCAGTTTCCTCTTCTCCAGGTTAAACATACCCAGCTCCCTCGACCCTTCCTCATTAGGTTTGGTTGCCATACCCTTGATCATCTTGGTTGCTCTCCTCTGCACACTTCCAGCTCATTAAGGGGGATAACTATGGAAAGGCGGCAAACAAATAAAATGATGATGATGATGATGTCCATTCATTCTATGTTTGGCCTAATAAATTTACAGGATAGAAACTACTGCAATGTGCCCCTCCTAAATTTCAGTGGTAATTTAACATATATAGTGAGAGTGTTTAGGAAGAACCCACAAAGCGGCCCCTTCCTATGCTAGGGTTGCCCTAATTCACATACCTCCCATGGAACCAGGGGCTGTTGAGCCAAGTAAAGGCTCGAGGTATTTTCATGGCTTTAAAAACAGTGTGATATTGGCAAACCCTTTTCAAAGTCTTCCTCATTTGATCTCATGGAGTCCTGTGGTATGTTGATTCACTTCGTTCACACAGCAGATGAAGATGGCAAATTAGTTCAATTGCAGCTGAGGACCCAGAGACTACTGGACGTTGATTGGTCTGTCAGCAACTGGGAACTTGCAGCAGGAGGCACATCTGCCCTAACCATACTTTGTCATGTAGGTGGGGAGTGTCAGTGCATATGTATCAAGCTGCTGCTTTGGAATGGGTCAGGTATCTCACTTTCCAAATAACCAGCTCTGACATTAGGCATTTAACAATAAATTGGTAACAAGTAAGGCACTGCTTTTCCAGGTGTGTGCAAGGAAAGAAGACAGATGGCCTGGCTGCCTTTTTCTCATTGATGTGTGTCCTCCAGTGAATCAAGTAACAAGAAAAAGGGGTGGGGGTGGGATGCATGGGTCCAGAATATGATTCCAAGTTCTCTGGAGATTTGTTTTTGTTTGTAACGGATGATCGTTCCATAGAATAGTTGTTCTACAGAACCTCAGCACAGACTATATAAAGTAAGGATGGACAACTTGTAACTGTGGCCATAACTGTGCAGTGAAGAGGCATGGCACAAGTCAAGGTGGGGAGAAAACAGAGGGCCCCAAACCCATATGTCCACTTGCATGTGTGATGCTGGCAACTCCTGGCCATGTGCTCTGGCAATGCCAGGCTGAATATCCTGATCAGAGGTTGGCAATATAGCTATCTTTTGATCATTTATCTTTTGATGATTTCTATTAAGCTATGTTGGCCAATTATGAATATGGACTGGAATGCTATAGGATGAGCCTAACATGGGTTACCAATGCAACAATGATCTGTTAATGTTGGAAACTTGCCAGGCAAGGTGAGAATGAATTGCAGTAAGAAGTCCTGAACTTGCATTTGTGTGTGTGTGTGTGTTAAGGATATTAAAGGTGTAACTATCAAAGCAACGGCTGAGGACTATACAGCTGCAAATAAAACATTTTAAGTGTGTTTTAAGTGCAATATACTATGTGACACTAGATGGCAATGGTGAGCCTTATGGAAAATTCAATGTATTTTTAAAAACACCTTTTTAAAAAAGCATTTTCAGAATGGTTTTTATATGTGTGTAGATTCCACCTGAGACATCTGTAAATCTTAGAGCATGGCCCTCCCATTATTGCCACAAGCAAAAATGAAACAGATCGGTTTTCTTCTTCCTGGAAAAATCATACCAATGCCAATGTATTAGATTTTTTCTTAAACTTCCTAATTTTAATTTGTTTAAGGTTAACGTTGTGATCATATACTAATAACCCATTTCCCCAGTGTATAGGCAAAAAAGAAAGAGGTTTCACAAGAACGAGGCATCAGTAGGCTTTGGGAAACCCCAAAGTTTTTAGAAATAGAAAGAAACCTTTAGGAGAAAAATTCCTAAAGGGGCATACACACAGGCACACAAAGGAAAAAAAAGCAGTCCAATGAGGACTGAGAATGCTTAATGACCTAAGGGTTGAGAAGTCAGAAACCCTTTCAGAGCTGCTTGCATCACAAGCAAGTGTAAAAGCATGTGGACTGAGGAAGCAAGGCAGAAGGAGAAAACTGGTACCCACTTTGGGTATAGAAAGGTCACTCTTCAGAAAGAGTCCCTTCATGAAGGGATTGTCATGGTCTCACATTATTTTTATTTTTAAGTTTGGGAACCCCAGCTTTTACTCAATAACTGACCATTTGTCAACATACACAGGAAAGAGCAGAATTTTTTTATCAATTATGAAAGGAAGTGAGAATAGCTTCACTAAGACTGATTTATTTGGGACATGTACTTCCTTCTATTGAAATGTCAAAAGAGGGTTCTTGGGAAATTGAAGGAGGACAAAAATTACAAAATAAAAAAGGAAACCCATGTTTTATGTATTATTTAACACAGTACAATTGCAACAGATTTTAGAGCCGGCAATCTTGGATGCTCTCATTATTAGAAGATTTTTTAATTTTATCCATGCAGGTTGTATTCAACCTGACAAGTCATGTAGCGATTAAAAATTGGAATGCTGAAACAAACAGTGTTAGAATTAGGATCAGTGACTGGTTTAACTCTCCCTGACAAGGAGAGCCTGGCAAATGACTCGGCCCCAGCCAGTAGGAAATCTTCGGCCTGACTGCACACAGCCAATGTGTCCTGACAAGTCCCATCAAGACAGCATACATGGACCGAGCAGATGCACATTGAAAAGTTTTCACTTCTTGCCAGTCTCAGTCCCAGGTGGGTTGTGGTGGTGGTGCC
Organism: Podarcis pityusensis; assembly: GCF_964106645.2. Lineage (NCBI taxonomy): Eukaryota > Metazoa > Chordata > Lepidosauria > Squamata > Lacertidae > Podarcis > Podarcis pityusensis. Next base: position 25,183,632 of record NC_138032.1, read on the forward strand.
ATACTGGAAATTGGTTTTAGGATGCTTGGGAAGAAGCTGGCAGGAAGCTGCCTGGGCAAGTATCACAATTCGGTACCCACTTGGATGCCAAACACACTTGAAAATAATTAGAAAGTTGGTTCCCTAAAACAAGGCTGAATGTTCCTAAAAGAACCATACTGTATAACAAGAGCTCCTAAGCCACAAGACCTTTCAACCTGTGCTACTATATCCATCAATACACTGGATCATTTCACTGAGCAGAGAAGAAGAGAAGAAGAAGAAGAAGAAGAAGAAGAAGAAGAAGAAGAAGAAGAAGAAGAAGAAGAGGAGGAGGAGTTTGGATTTGATATCCCGCTTTATCAATACCCTAAGGAGTCTCAAGGGGACACGGGTGGCACTGTGGGTTAAACCACAGAGTCTAGGACTTGCCGATCAGAAGGTCGTCGGTTCGAATCCCCACGACGGGGTGAGTTCCCGTTGCTCAGTCCCTGCTCCTGCCAACCTAGCAGTTTGAAAGCATGCAGTGCAAGTAGATAAATAGGTACCGCTCCGGCGGGAAGGTAAACGGCATTTCCGTGCGCTGCTCTGGTTCGCCAGAAGCAGCTTAGTCATGCTGGCCACATGACCCGGAAGCTGTACGCCGGCTCCCTTAGCCAATAAAGCGAGATGAGCGCCGCAACCCCAGAGTCGGCCACGACTGGACCTAATAGTCAGGGGTCCCTTTACCTTTAAGGAGTCTCAAAGCAGTTCACAATCTCCTTTCCCTTCCTCCCCAACAACAAGCACTCTGTGAGGTGAGTGAGGCTGAGAGACTTCAAAGAAGTGTGACCAGCCCAAGGTCACCCAACAGCTGCATGTGGAGGAGCAGGGATGCGAACCCGGTTCACCAGATTACAAGTCGATCGCTCTTAACCACTACACCACACTGGCTCTCAGAAGGAAGCCTTTGCTTGCTTGAGAGATCAGGCTCAGTTTTCCTTCCATTATGTCTGCTGAGAAAAGGTAGCAAAGCCAGTTAGACTTAATTGCACCAGAGAGACGGTTTCCCCCATTTCAAGTAACATGGAGTGGAGGGGGAAATAGAAGAGGATTTGGTAACCAGCATTTGCAGGAGATATCTCTCAAGACCACCTTCCACTAGTATAACTGGTAGCCATATATCATCATGCATCATGTACTGTATATACATAAAATTGTGTATGATTAAATATATAGGTTCTGCTTTGGAATGCAGGGCCCTAGCAGTATGGATCCATGGAATTACTTCAGATAAATGTTGTTAATTTTTCCCATAAAATTTTATACATTGCTTAAAAACCCTCAAATGGGACTAATAAGTATATGTGTCCACTTTTTGACTACATGGGATGTCTCCCATGAAGTCCTGATTTTCACATACATCTCTTCCTCCTGGAATAACAGACACCTTCTGAAGACATGCTGCTAGTGTCTTATGGTTGTCAAGAATGTTCAAGAAACATTTCTCTCCATTCTTCAGCCTTTTGTACCCCAACCAAATTGTAGATAAGTATGCCTGCTTCTTTTCAGTTCCTCCTTATTTGCTTGCTTACAGTTACTTACATTCGAATAGTAGGTAGCCATACATCCTACTTTACAAAGGATAGCCCTGTATCTGAAGTTCTCTATTTGAGGGGCTGTCTGGTCTGAGTCCTATTTAAACACAAAGAACCATATGAAGGTAGAGCATGGTGCTTGAAACTGCCCATCAGCAATTCCCACCTGGACAGCAGATTGAGCAAGGACACAGGTCATCTAGAGAGTCTTCTCCAATATGGTCAGATGTACTATATTTCTATTTTAATCATGGTAACGTTTCAAAATGTGCACCTAGACATATAAATTAGCAAATGTACATTTTGTCTTCTTTCTATTGATGATGTATTTCATATTTGCAGGAAAATGTGTGTGTGTGTTTTAAACAAATCTTTTTTATTGATTTTCAAGTTTTTACAAATTGGTCACTAATTAAAACAAATTAAATTAAGACAAATTTAACAATTTAAATTTAAACAATTTAACATTTCTCCAAATCTGGCTTCCCGCAGATTTGTCCATGGTTCTCTTTAGTGCTGCATCATATTCCTCAATTAATTCTAGTTTATCTTCAAACCTTACAGATGACCTTACTTTACAATATATTTGCTTTTGGACTTAATTCATTTCCAGACAACTATCCATCAGTCAATTCTGCATGTGTATTAAATTAACATTTCCAGTTTCAACACGCGAAGTTACTTATCAGATTGTCAGGGGAAATGTAGAATTGGCCATCCTATCCAAAAACTATCAGGACAATGTCCAGTTTGTTCATATTGGTAAGTTTCCAGATTCTTACAGATTTTTTGTACTTGGAACTTTTGTTGGATTGCTTTCCTCCCCTTGTTACATGGAGAAGATCCTGTTTTCACTCCCCCACTCCCCATAATATCTCCTCCATCTGGGAACTAACTGATTCTATCTAACACTGTACGCTTCTAGCTTTTTTAAAAAAAGGGATGTGGACACAGAAATATTACTCTACTGGATGCCTACTGCCTCCAAATAATTGCTCCTTGCATCTATCACATAGGATCTAGATCATGGGTAGGGAAACTAAGGCCCAGTGGCTTGATCCAGCCCAATCGCCTTCTAAATCCGGCCCACGGACGGTCCGGGAATCAGTGTGTTTTTACATGAGTAAAATGTGTCCTTTTATTTAAAATGCATCTCTGGGTGATTTGTGGGGCATAAGAATGTGTTCATATTTTTTCCAAAATATAGTTCGGCCCCCCACAAGGTCTGAGAGACAGTGGACCAGCCCCCTGCTGAAAAAGTTTGCTGACCCCTGATCTAGATATAGTGATATTGGCCTTGCTGGTAGACCTGTGGGTTGCTCAGGTAAAGCGGGGGGGGGGGGGAATATGATGCTAGGATGTGCTTTCTAAAGATATGCCTTAGAGACCAGCTGGGATGCTCATTAAAAGAAAGTAATCAGCTGGCTAGTGTTTGTTTCACATTAAAACACATTCCACCTCTTATCATGCAGAATGCCACTCTACATAGGTGGGACAAGCAGTGGTCAAAGCAACAAGCTGTATTCAGAGCCGGTGAGATTGCAGGCACTTCAAATTTTCCATTCACCTTCCATGATTAAGGAAAACAGAGCTGATGACATCTTGTGATCCCACCCACTCTGAGTGCAGGCTTTTTAATTAAAATGGAAATGCGATCAATTAGCAAAAAGTACTCGCTGACAGAGTGGGCCATTCATCTTTTGTTCACCCTTGCATCTGCAAAAGGAGTGTTTGCAGATTTGGCAATAACCTAGGCATTAAAAACTACTGCTACTCCCATTTCTCCTCTTCATAATACTAGAATAATGCCACACTGTACACTCTTTAGTGTAAAATGCATCTACTGCACAAGTATCGGCAATAGCAGAATGATAGGTGTTACCTAATTAATCATTGTCCATCCTCTCAAAGTGCCATTATAGGCTCCTTGGGTTTTTTGTTTTGGTGTTTTTGGTTGACTAATGCATTTAATCTCTTTTTAAAAGTTGGTAAAAAGCAGAAGGCAAACTGCAATGCTAAATATGAATCTATAAACAAAAACTAGAATATGTTCATTTCATTGATTGCTATGTTATTTTGATTTCCCATGATCAAACAGTTTGACCCTTGGTACATCAGGCATAGAGAGACGTTACGTGTGAGTCAGTGAAAAGAAAGCTGTGGTTGAACCCAGAATTTAAATGCTCCTTGCAGGGAAGTTTAAGACCTTTTCCCAGAATCAAACAGAATGTTTAGTTTTTGTGTTTCTTGTTTTTTGCTAACTCAAGCAGCAAAAAAAGCAGGTTTCTTGAGTCTTCATTAGGCTGCCAGCCATAGCTGGTGGGGTATGCTTGACTTAGTGGAAACCGTCGTGATGAGCTCCTGCACTTCAAAATTTACCATTATATCACTGGTTGATATAAGTATAAAAGGGAAGGGTGTATAACTATACACCTTCTCTTTTGCTCCTCAGGAGAAATGGGAGAATTTTAAAAAGAGGTAATAAACAAGCCTGCATAAGGTTTGTTACATTTTAAAAACTTATTTTAGGCTTTCAACACATGAAATAAATATCCCCTAAAGAGATGATGCATGCAAATCATGAACGGTTGTTAAAGCCATTATTCACAATATCTGGTTGTTGTTTTTTTACTACTGTAAATAAATAAATAAATAAATAAATAGGAGTGCAATGACCAATCAAGAAAGAGTTAAACCTATCTGCACAAGTTATATTAGTCATAAAAATAATCTTTTTTATGTACCAGTGGGTCAATAGTTCAGGAAAAGAAGGCACTATAACTTGAGTAGACACTAATTAAAAGAATCAATTCTTATCCTACTACATATGTCCAGTCATATTAACACATTTCTAGATTTCTTACTCAGTGGACTAGTCAAGATTAAAGGATTTGCTAATATGGATGAACCGAGAATGCTTCCAAACTGACTGAGCAGATTTGTGGACAAATTAGTTCATTTAAAATTGACAGTGAAAGATTGATTTTGCACAGAATGAGTTACCTAAGGTATTCATCATTTCCTCTGCTTCCATGCGCAAGACAGGGATCTGCTTCCCCTTTCTTTCTGATTGTAATAGGGCTGCTTACTGAGCACCTTTATTTTGCAGCCTTGATTGCTGCTTGTCAGTTCTTTTAATTTAGACAGATTTTAGCCTCCATAGCAAGACCTCCAGAAATAACTTCCCTAAAAGCCTTCACATAATGACTCATTTCGCGAGTTGCTCAATTCAGCCATACTACTTAAAATTATAATGCAGGGTGGGAAATGGCTAATTACACAGAAAAAGATCCAATTACTGCTGAGACCATTTGATTCATTATTCAGATTGTTTGCAGGGGAAATGCGGATATCTAAACATGGGATTATAGGTGCCGAACTACAATGCTGCCTATTACCGCACCGGTATTTAATGCCAACTAGCCTTGCACGGTGATATCTGGGATGTTACAGTTTTCATGAACAGGCTGGTGGTAGGTAGCCCAATCCTATGGATCGATTTTCACTGACAGTGAGAAATCCTCATCCACTGGGCAAATGTTCCCGACACATCCTTAATGATCAAGGAGCAGTACTGCAGGAAAGCGCCGCTATTCCTAGCTGTGCCGATTAACATTCTGTACATTGCCGCCTAAGGGTCTTTTCCAAGCCTTTGTCCCTGACTTTATCCTGGCACTATGGGTAAAGTAGCTTGCAGAGTACAGCTACACCATGTTAAGGCCAAGTGGAAAAGCAGCTCAGCAGCCATGATTGCTGTGCCAGTGCTGGGAATCCAACGATGTTCCAGTGCTGGCTCAAGAGGAAGTCACCCCTTTTAGCCAATGCCTGGATGACCATCTGCCCAAGCACATGAGGCACCATCTCCAATTGGGCCAGAAAACCAAGTTGCCAAACGGCATCCTCATCAGCTGCAAGTGATATGATTGCTCAGATGGTGTTGGTTGTTCTTCTGGTGTCTGTAGCTTACGCCTACATTTGCCAGGTGATCAAACTCCTCGGTTGTCAAAAGGGGAGTGTGGGGGAAGGGAAAGACGCTGGATGCCTCTGTACTGAGGGGAATGAGATAGAGAAGCTGCTGAGATACTGCATTATGAAAGAGTGTGTAGCGATGAAAAGCTTTGAGAAGACCTTAAGCTATAAAATAGCCATGGTGCCCTTTGGATGTGCAGCAACAAACTAGAACTCCTGTCAGAGGACATGGTTGCCTGCTTGACTGCTATGGCTGAATAAATATGGAAATAGTTCTGGTAATGCATCTACTCAGACTCCATCAGCATGGGGAAGCAGCATCTTCATGTTGAATTTGTTTTTGTTTGTCTTTTGGGTGGTCCATTCACTTTAATATATATCATTGCATGAGTTGTGTTTATTTTGTTGTGAGCCTTTCTGAAATATTATCAATATGAGTTATTGGTGTGAAATTCCTATGTCTTGTCCCTGACACATGTGCTATGTTGCACTATACAACACAGCCAGGGAGTGTTTATAAATTTACTTGTGTGCACTTCACACTCTTCAGTTCTTTATTTTAAAAACACTTGCACCTAGTCTTCTTCTTTTTCAACTGCATAATTTAAACTCATTACTGTCTCCTGGTATCTCCCATTTTTTGCTATGTCTCCTCTTCTGGAAAAAAAACACACACCCCCAAACCTGTTCTTGGCAGTCTTTCCTTCTGTAATTATCATTCTAATTCTTTTATTATTATTTTTAAACTTTCTTGAAAATCTTGTCCTTAACATCTGAAAAGCTAGGTTTGAAGTCAGTGCGGATGAGCAGCCCGCAAAGGGAAAGCTGGTCACCATGATATGTGGTGACTGGTGGATGGCCCCAACCACCTGCTAAAGCTGCCTATTGGGAGCGGGGGAGCTAAAGATCCAGCCCACTGGGCTGAAGAGGTTCTGCACCCCTTTTAGTAGATGAAAAGTTAAGATTGGCCATACAGAGTTGAAATCTCGGTGAGATGTCCAGGAAGAAATTGCACTCATTTCCTCAACAAGATTATTCTGCTCCATGTAAATGCATATACACCACAATTTCCATCTCCACTTTTTAAATGTTTTGACAGACTTTATCTAACCAGAAGGCCCATTGTTAGGTTTTGTTTTTCAGCTGGCAAGCTTGCTTATCAAATATTCTTTTCATTGCTTGCTTATCAAATATTCAGTTTAATTGAACCTCACATTAGCTTCCTTGAGGGAATTGGAAAACTGAAGACAGTTTTCAATAGAATATTGCTTTATTAGCTATTCACTTATGCCCCAATCATATTTTAAGGCACATTGTCCATCTAAAAAAACAGGCTTTGTTCTTGTTTTTATTAACAATATGAGGAGAGGTATTGAACACGATTCAGAGAACTGAATGACAAGCTCCTTACATGCAGCAGATCTTTGGACCTGCATTTTTTCCAGGTGAATTTCCATGTGTTTTTCAGGTGAATTTCCATGTACATGGGCTCAGTTGCAGCGGGTGGGGGGTGGGGAGAGAAACAAGCAGGATGCGAGTAAGCCCTTGGGCATTTCTAAAAATAGTTTTCTATATTGTGGCAAATGTCTATAATGTTAGCAATTAAAGACGTCATAATTGCTGGCTATCACTAAAGATGGCTTTAATTTAAGATCATAAATAGAAAAACTCATTATCCAAAACGCCCTTGTCCATATGTTTTCATTATCTGAATTTTGTGTTTCACTCCTCATAGAGGGAAGGGCCATAGCTCAGTGGCCAAGCATCTGCTCTGCATGCAGAGGGTCTCTGGTTCAATCTCTGCCATCTCAAGGTACAGCTGGGAATGCCCCCTGTCTGAAATTGTAGGCTGAGCAGCAACCTCCATTCAGCTGGCCAATCGGATGCCTGTGGGAAACCCACAAGTCAGGCCAAAGCACAGGAGCACTCTACCATCCCGTAGTTTCCAGCAAGTGGTCTTCAGGCTATGGAGACAGAGCAATAACCATCAAACTGGTAGCCACTGAGAGCCTTATCCTCCATGAATTTATCTCATCCGCTTTTAAAGCCATTCCACATCGAAAACACACTGAAATAACATGGCTCCCCCCTGGGAATCCTGGAAACTACAGTTTACTCCTCACAAAGCTACCATTGCCAGCACCCTTCTGGAGCCCATTGGATTCTTTGTGAGAATCCATGTGGTTCAAATGTGCTTTAACTATATGGTGTGGATGTGACAGGCCATCTAACTCACTCCCCACTTGATGAAGGAGATCCAGAAGGAGAGCTTCCCCAACAGACAGCTGTCCATCATCTGCTTCAAAGACTTTCAGTGTGGGAGGGCCCACCACACCTTTAGGTAATGGTTCCACTGTCAAACTTAATTTTTAATCGTCAAGGTGTTTCTCCCTAATACTTAACGAAGATGTAAGTCAGTGAGATATAGACCAGCCCAATGGGGAAGTAGAAAACCAGATTTGCCATTACACTCAAGAATGACACTGCAAAGAGTGAGAAAAAGATATGAAGATGAGAAGTATCGGTTATCTATGGAGATGATTTACGGTAGAGACAATCATATTATACAGCTGTCCTCATAAATCACATATATGTTACATAATGATAATAGGGACTGGTTTCTCGATAAGCTTTTTTTTAAAAGCAACAACTGTAATCTTATTATGAAAAAATATATGCGCAGCCAAATCACAGATAGGTTTGAAACCAGAGCAAAGTGCCACAATATTTCAGGCCTTTGAAGAAAAATATAATCGAGAGTTGAAGCTGATTTTATTTTAATTTATTTTCATGTTTCAAAGGGATGTAACGAAGGGGCAAGTTCTGCTCTCATACCTAGGAGGAAGAGAAGAAGGTCTTCCATGCTTCTGGACTGCATTAAAGTCCTCGCTGTTTATCTGCAGTACATTGTTTTTTGTAGGGGGGGAAAAATACTTGAAAGGGGAAAAAATGAGACTATATTCTAAGCATTGGAAAACAGAGGCAAATGGAAAGGTTAAGGAAAACTATTTCATAAAATGACATAAGGCATGTGGGATGAGTTACCAGAGACAAGAAAGGTAATTTATAACATCTGTTTATGAATAAGTATGTTGAAAAGCAAACTGGATGGGGAGAAGCGAGAATAGAGGAGTGCGAGGAATGCAGGAAATTAGAGATGGGGGGGGAGCAGAAAGGTCAGTTTTATGAGGATTAGTTGCTTTTAATAGAGCAGGACTGTGAGCAGGTGGAGTTCCCACCCTCTCCTGTAACATATGCATAGCTCAGAGACCAAAACCTATCTGACGTCCTTATGGTTGGACTTTATATCAGTATTCGGATACATGTGTGTATAAACTTCAGATTTCTTCATCTGTTTTGTTGTTTCTAAGATTTCTTTTTAGAAGACTCTCAGTCATGGAGACTTGCCTCCCTCTTCCCATCTCCCTTAATACCCTGGCGATTAACAGGACACACCTGCCATGATAAATAAGCAAAATTTCCTCAGCTGCTTCAGAGTTGGCCTTGCAGAGTCTATGCCAAGAGAAGGGTTTGGAAATAGGAACCTGAACTCTCAGTTACAGGTCTCTCCTTGCAGACCTAGTAGTGCTGACAAAGCACATTCGTGTTTGAGCGATCCATTCTCAAAAGACTAGGGCTGCAATATACCTTATAAAATTGTAAGAATAGCCCTGCTCAGTCAGGCCAATGACCCATCTAGTCCAGCTTCCTGTTCTCACAGTGGCCAACCAGAGGTCCATGAGAAGCCTGCAAGCAAGTCCTGAGAGCCACAGCAATCTCCCCACTTCCATTCCTCAGCAATTCAGAGAAATCTTGCCTCCAATAATGGAGGCTGAACATAGCCATTGCAGCTAGTAGCTACTGATAGCCAGTGCTATTTTTCTGGAAAAAAAGAGGTTCCAGAACTCACCATGAACACCTCCCTTGTTCTCCTGGAATGGCAATGGCACCCACCTAAGAGGTGCCAGAACTGAGTTCTGGTGAGTTTCAGCTGGAAAAAAAAACAACCCTGCTGATAGCATGATCCTACATGACTCACCCTCTTTTAAAACTATCCAAGCTGGTATCCGTAAGGACAATTTGCCATCAGTTGCCTCAGCATTGCTGTGGCAATCACGACATACATAATGTAATCATAATGTCCACTGACTTTTTTTTTAGGGGGAGCACCCACCCGAAGTTATTGAGCTTCGGGTAGTGATAAAGCGGGATATCAAATCCAAACTCTTCTTCTTCTTCTTCTTCTTCTTCTTCTTCTTCTTCTTCTTCTTCTAAGACAATATAGATTTACAACAGTGGTTTGCGGGAGGTCATGGCTCAGAGGCAGATGAGGGGAAAAGTTGGGAAGTAATAGGAGAGGAGGAGCAGGCAGAACCGGAGCAGCAACTGGCTGACACATCGTCACTAGAAAGCATTCCAGACCCACCATCTCCCAGAACCTGGTGAGCCTTAAAAGTAGGAGAGCAGAGAGCTCAAAGACAGAGGGCCCTTAGCAGCACCCGTAGAGAAGGTGATTATGATGACAAATGAGGAAGTGGGAGAAAAGGGGGATGGAGATTCACTCAGGACAATGCCATTATCCAAGAGGCTGGGTTCTATAGCCTCTCTCTAAGTCTGAGATAAAAAAACTACTGTAAGAAACTTTTCCTTGTATTAATAATTTCCTGGACCAACAACTGGGACCGTTGACAGGACCCTGACAGCGGTAGGTGAAATGTATGCAAGCTTTGTACTGCCCAAAATGGCAGCATGGGGCTTGCGTCTGCCTGCCACCTCTCCCTCAGCTGAGGGAGGCGATGGCGGACTCAATGGAGGCTCCACACAGCACGCCCTGCCCTGGCTCACCCTGCCCCATGGGCACCGCCCTGGGTGCCTGAGTGGCTAGCTATGCCGCTGTGTATGTCAGCCCTATGTAATAGAACCTTTAAAAATGGTGACTCCCCAGCCGCAGCCTAATGTGGTATGGTACATTTCCCCATTGCCAGTCGCTCTTCCATTTGCTCCATTTGTAAGTTCTAGCAGGTTTGCAAATCTCACCTTTCCAAAGTTCGTTCAATCATAGTCATGGCACTATATTGGCTAATAGGTTGCAGAAGGGCAGTGCGAGGACCTCTGCTCATAACCAAGCAGCTCAGTTATTGGACAGCTTATCATGCCTAATTGCCACTTTATCTACAGACCATATTTTTATGCCGCTGTTCAATTGTCTAATTTACAAAGCATTTCACAACATTAAAAACGAAAGTGCAATCCATTAAAAGCAATGAAATAGACACTATCTAAAACAATTCAGCAGATCAACAGCATTAATCCTCGATGCCTTTCAGTAACATAGGCCCCTCATTTTCACAATCCTGGGAGAACAAACATGTTTTACCTTTCTCTGAGAGGAGGCAAGTATAGGGGCCAAACAAACTTCTTGGGGAAGGGAATTTTACAATAATGGAATTCAATAGCTTATCCATAATACTGATGCCCTGAGCAAAGATGGCAACATGAGAATGATCCTGTACAGTGGTGTCTCCCCACTTGTGGAATGCTCTTCCCAAGGAGGCACACCTGATAGCATCATTATCTACTTTTAGGCACCAGGCAAAAACATTTCTTTTTACTCAGACTTTTGGCCCTTTACTCAGTCTTTTGGGTATTAAATATGCCTGTAGCTTCTTCCTTGCCTTTTTTTAATGGAATAGGGTAGGCCTGCCTTTTTATAGATGGAATGGATGGTCTTTAGCTTTTATTTTGTTCGGTTATATTTACCGTATTTTTCTCCCTATAGGACGCACTTTTTCCACTCCAAAAATGAAGGGGAAATGTGTGTGCGTCCTATGGGGCGAATGCAGGCTTTCGCTGAAGCCTGGAGAGCGAGAGGGGTCGGTGCGCACTGACCCCTCTCGCTCTCCAGGCTTCAGGAAGCCATCCCCCCAGCCCGGTAAGCTCCGGGAGCTTTATTTCCTTTATTCCCCCCCCCCAAAAGTGCGTCCTATGGGCCGGTGTGCCCTATAGGGCGAAAAAATACGGTAGTTTATGCTTATATTATCTTAGTAAATCACTTTGGGTGATTTTTTTTTGTAAAATGAAAAATGACCAATAAAGGTAAATTTTCATCATCAACAAACCTAAGCCACAGCCTCCTATTTACTCCTTTGTCCAAGTATCACCTTTTAACTCATACTTCCTGTTCAACGCCATAACTAGGGCAGAAGCAGACACCTCTTCTCCACTGTTGCTGTCTTGCAAGCTTCTGGTTGGGCAGTAGTTTCAGTTAAAGCAGAAGAAGGGCTCAGATTGTATCTCTCTGTTTGCTTAAATAATCTTACATTGCAGCAGTTCGGTTTAGCTGGTTTCGCACTGAACTACTCACCTGAATGAGCAGTACTGCATCATTTTAATTATATATTAGGTCTTGTACATCAGTAATCATCACATACTTCTGCTTTTCTTCAGGAGGCAACATACCGTGTGAACTGTTTTCAATCAGAGATCATTTCCTGTGCGGAACAGTGGTAGCAGATGGTCTCTCTGTAGTAAGATGAGCCTCAGCCATGGTTCTACTGGCAGGGCAAGCTCTTCTCGGCATGACAGCCAGTTCCGTTTAAATAGCCTAGGGAAGGGAAGGAGGCCAGGAATCCTGGGTCACAAAAGAAACCAGGCCTCCTTCTCCCAAATAGCTGCCAGCAATTTCTGACTATGTAGTACCAACCTACTCTCCCCAAGAAGTTCATCCTTGTGAGCGTGAGGATTATTTTAGAATATAAATCCAGAACTTCCTGTGCTTGAAAATCCACAGGGTAGTGCCCCACCTCCTTGGTGCCAGTTCCTCACACTTCAACGATCTTGGAACAACCTATGGAAATATCACCAGAGAGAGTAGCAAGCTGTTTCTACAAAATCGCAGGATGGTTCGCTCAGCTGGTCAGAGCAGCAAGAAAACAGGGAAGCAGCAAGGAGAAAATCGTCTCCTGCCAACATTTTTTCCCCCTTACCCATTTCCAGACATGCCTCTGACAAGGTCACACTTATCTGTACCATTTGGTTAGCATCCTCTTATCATATAAATATTCCCATTCACGTTTAGGTGAAACCACCCTCACATTGTTTGCCTAAGGTTCATTTGTATTCATCCTACAGATTTGGCCTCTGTGCATGTTTGGAATGCAACATGGTTTTAGTAATCTGCAGAAAGAATATGAGGAATTATAGCTTTTCCTGTAATGGGCACCAGATTTTCTAATCTTTCCAATAAATGATGTTGTTGTGGGTTTTGTATGTGTGTGTGTGTGTGTGTGTGTGTATACACCCCACACACTTGTTTAAAAATGTAAACATCCCACCACCCTAGTCCAGAAATGAACTCTTTATAACTGCTCCCCACGATCAAATAAAACAGAGACCAGGATCTTTGACCTTCTCCAAAATACATGGCAAATTGAGTAGACACTTTTGATGCTCTCTAGAACCATTTCACCACACCTTCCCCCATAGGATCCTGCTTCCAGATTTTGTGAAGACATTTATCTTGATATACCCTCATGCTTATTTTCAGGCATGTGAAAAAGAACTGTGTGTCTGAATATACCACACTGCTTATGCACAAAGGAGGAAGCAAGCTTCTGGTGAAGAATAATCAGGAGTAGAGATGGGCATGGTTTACAAACCCAGCTGAAGGAAAGCTCATAAGAAACTTACACTATATTTCCAGCTTTTGAGTCATGGTTGAATTTCAGCACATATGTTTCATGTTTCTTTTCTACCCTTATGGGTCACACATTGCCATACATTGGTTTCTCACTAGCCATTGTCACTTGTGTTTAGTTTACTACGCAGACATGGTGCAACTGAAGGGCTAAAGTAAGCAACATGAAAAGATGGTGGAGACCACCTGGCTTTTGCTGCTGAGTCGCACCAGCAGCTCAGACCACACAGCCATGCACACACAAAATAATCATGATTATAGTGTATCTTATTTTCAATTACAAAACAATCTTGGTATATCATAGTCTAGGTTTGTTATACATATGAGAACTATCAACTGGCTAGGTTTGTATTGTGGACAGTCTAATAAGGAATTTCAGCATCACACTACTCAGAGAAAACACCAGGCAGGCATCTGGATTTCCAGTGACCAGTGGATTAGACAAAAGAGTTATAAGACTTACAGCACAATCATTTGCAAGTCTACTCGGACGTAATTCCTATTAATTTCAACAAGACAGTCTTCCAGGTAGATATAATCCCACCCTTCAGTCACATGAGTCATGCAATGATTACTAAAGGTCAATATTGCAAAGTGATCAATCAGTGTCACAGATGTCCACAAGATTAACAGACGTGGTATTTCCAGTTCCTCTATAGAGGAATTCTGTCACAAATGAAAACACTTTTGAATAGACAACAGAGCAAGTTATCTCTGTTGGGTTTGCTATGCATAAATTGTAAACGATATACTCCATACAGAATGATGCTGGGTAGCGAATAATCTCATAAAGTGTTTGATTTGACACTTTTCCTGTGGGGATGGGATTAGTAAATATACAAACATAAAACAAATGAAGTACAGCCTTAAGTGATTTCTTTCACCGATGCATGGGTGCCTGTTTGTTTTTTTATGTACAAGAGAATTCTTTAACATCTTGCATGTTATAAATAAATTTGATACACAACAAATTCCAAATATCAAGGTAGAATGTATGCCACTCCCGGCTTCCCATTTTATCCTTGCCACAACCCTCTGAGGTGGGTTAGGTTGAAAGACAGTGACTGCTCAAGGTCACACAGCAAATTTCATAGCTGACTGTGGATTTGAGCTCTGATCTTCCAGGTCCTAGTCCTGTCTCTCAAGCCTGTGTTTGTTTATTCAGAATCAAGTCCCACCAGATGCAACAGGACTCGTTCTCAGGTATGTATGAATAGGTTGCAACCTGGTAAGTGCCCAATGCAGCACAGAGTTAAGTGTTCTTAAAATCATTGCAATCCACGTTGTGAAAAGTTGTGTGGCCTAAAAACATAATGAAAACACAACAGTGAAAATCTTCTGAACCTTCAGGTTTGTATCCAGTCAGTGTTGGATCTCCTCATATCAGACCCATTGAAATTGCTGGATATGTTTTTCTTAGATCCATTCACTTCAATGGGTCAACTTTGAGTAGAACTTAGATGCAACCTTCAGAGTATGAGTTACAGAATGTCTGCAATTTACATGCGGGTTATGTTCCAGCGATTGCGCCTAAAGCAAAAATTGCACGTAGTCAAAAAACATTGGAATTGATGGCTACTGGAATTGCCAAAGTCTTTTTCCCCAGACACCTGCCCCCTTTCTGCCCCCTTTCTTTTTCCTTTTAATTTTTTTTGCCAAGCGCATTAAGCTGAATGGATGCATGTTAAATGTGTGTAAGTTGCAGGCTTACTGTAATTAATTTCAACAGCACACATTGCAGAACAGTGTAAAGAAGGACTAGGCTTTATTCAGCCGCGGGCAGGAAAATGTGCTCGTTTCCCCTTCTGAACATTCTGGGGTGCTGACAGATGGACACTTTGTATTAACCAATCCCCTCCTCTACATGGTCTCCTGCTATTGGAGATGACATTCTTCAGATGTCTGTTTTATGGATGTCAAAGGTCACATGGCTCTTTCACGCAAACCGGCATGGCTGAGACAAAAGGTTGCAATGGTTCTGTACTTCACATCTAAATCTGGTTATGGAAGCAGGAGTGTGCTCTCTCCAGAAAAGAACATTCACCCTCAAACATGGCACTTTTTCACAAAATAAAAGCATATACATTTAACTTTTACTAAGAGAAAGGATTACTAGCAGAGACCTTGGTAATGATGTGGTATAGAAACACCTTAAATTTTAAAAAGTGTTTTACTTTGGAATTGAAACTTATTTGTCAGTTTTGCAAAGAACACAATGTAGCTACTGATATTTCAAGCATTTGAGATACATTTCTTTTTAAAGAATAAGGGGTGCCATTTGTTATTTTGTTGTTACCACTATTGCTACTGTTTTACTTTTTCTACCTTCTCTTTCCTTGTAGAGTGGTACCTTGGTTTAAGAACAGCTTAGTTTATGAACAACTTGGATTAAGAACACTGCAAACCCGGAAGTAGGTGTTTTGGTTTATGAACTTTGCCTTGGAAGCAGAACATGTTCTGCTTCCTGTTGAGTGTGTTCCATTTGTAAATTGAGTCCCCTGCTGCTATGGGAAAGCACACCTCAGTTTAAGAACACCTTGGTTTAAGAACAGACTTCCGGATTGGATTAAGTTCATAAACCAAGGTACCACTGTAATTGTTATTGAAAACAGTTGCAATAATAAAACTAAATGCTTGATCTGGTTCTGTGCTTAGGACTTTACTTCTGATGCTGCAATACTTGGCACGTTTACCTAGAAGGAAGCTTGAATAAACAGGTCAGGCCTAAGCTAATGTATAGGATTGCTTATCAGATTAGTGCATTTGGTAAATTAGGCAGGAGCAGATACTCTCTGGAAAGGAATATCCACCCCAGATGTGGCCCTTAGCCCCCAAATAATAATGCCAAACAGTGTTTTTTTCCAGTTGATTATCAGCTGATCGCAGTTTTATTGCCACCCCAGTGAAGGGCAAAGCACAAGATTGTATTTAATTCATCAAAGTAATCACTTCCTTTTACTGAAAGTGATTAAATGTATTTTACTTTTTAAAAAAGACAAGTACTGGAAAAATACAATAAAAAAACAACAACACTGCTTCAGTCTGAAAATAACCAGAAAGATAAGTTCATTAGCTTGCCTACACTTGTGCATCATAAAACCCTTGTTAAAAAATTACTCCCCAGCCTGCTGTATTAGCTTCTTTATGAGCTAATTTCTCCATACAGTAATAAGATTTTTCTTTGACTCTCCAGTGCATATTAAACCCACTAATCTTCTTTTATAAACTATACTTTCAGCCACTTTCTCAATTTGCTCACTTTAAAGATACTCTCCTATTAATATTAAAGGTGGCAAATGCAGCTATGAACTTTGTAAAAACAATTTTCCCCCAGATTTATTGCAGTATCTCTCTAAACAGTGTACTACAGGAGCACACACAAAAAGAGGCAGAACAGTAAATGTCAGGCATGGTTTGTAGCTAACCAAACAACATTAGTCCCCACAGAATTATATTCCCATTCCCATTTGCTGTGTAAATGAACCGGCAGCATATTTTCTTCTTTCTGCACAGAATTACAAGCCCCAGATTATCAATTCATAGAACTAAAGTCCCTCTGAGTAATCAGTACAGGTGCCAGTGAGTGCTGCACGATGCTTTCTCAAAACTCATTGGAATGGAAGCCTTAAGAATAGAAAAGGCCCAGAAATAAAATTAGATTGCATAAAACTTCCCCTAATAACTAACTTGGGTAGTCAAGGGCCTATCAGTCTGGGAGCATAATGGGGCCACCCAAAACAAGCTAGACATTGCTAGATGCTCAGGAGACTCACTAACATGAAGTTGTATACTTTTGGCTAGTTAGTGAGTCCCCTGCGCATCCAGAAATGGCTACCTTGGTTTTGGGTGGCCCCTGTCAACATAAAAATAAAAACTTCTTACACACCTTCCAAATTGCCTGACAAGGACAGGATCCATGAAACATTGAAAGGGCAGTAGAAGGAGAAACTGGAACCTGAAAATAAATGGGGAAGTGAATAGTTAGTTACATAAGCCCTTAACAACTCTAGCCAGGAGGCTCAAGGCTGGCTGCCAATCAGCTACCAAGTTCAAGGTGCTGGTTTTAGCATGTAAAGCCCAAGACAGTTTGGGCATATCTGAAAGATTGTCCCACTGCTTATCTACGCAATCAATCGCTGAGCTCTACAGGTGAGGTAACTTTACTGAGAACATGTTCTTAGAACATGGAAACTTTTGAGTCCCATTTTGTTTTGAATATCTTTTATGCTTTAGTCTGGAAGCTTTCAGTGTTTTAAAGCCCCATGTGAACAGCAAAATGTTCTTCCGCAGCTGAAGAAGATATGAATTATTCTTCATGAATATACATGGAAGAAGATGAATTGAAGTCCTGCGTGCTGTACAATAGCTACTGATGAAGCTGGGAGTCGAAACACATTTGGCAGCTCTGGAAGTTGACTTCTAAGACTGAATTTAGGACTATCATTTGATTTGTAAATTATTGTTTCAGAGACTGTTTATATTTGAGGTTCCCCCCTCTCATTGACTTGATATATTTTATATGTAGCTATTATATATTTTAAAAATAGGTTGAATTTGCATCCACCAGATCAGCTCTTTGTGAATATAGCACTGCTCTGAGATTGCCTCTCTATTTTGCAGGTCTTTGTTAAAGTTTATGTTCAGATGTCTATATATTCATCTGACCGCCAGACCAGATGCTGCTTGCCATCTGGTCTACTCAGTTTCATTATTCCACGGCCTTATGTGGGACTGTAGTGGGAGTGAAGCGGCTTCAATTAGGAAAAATGTTTCCACTGCAGAGATGCTCAGCTCTGCAGCCTCTTACATCTGTAGAGTTCTCAAGGTGATCTTGATGGGGCAAGAGAGGCAACCAAAAGAATAAGGAGAAAGTCGTACACATTGCTCCAGAGCAACATCTCTCAAGCTGTGGGATGGGGGCCTCCAGTGAACCTTCTCAGCTCACTTCCAGGTGAGAGCAACCCAATCCCTGGTCTAGACTAGCAGCAGCTGTTCTATGAACCATCATCATCTTCATCATCATCTGGGAAGAGAGAGGAAGGGGGTAAGAGGGGGAAACAGTTATAGCAGGAAGAAGTAGATGTAAAAGGAGCCGTGGAGGAGGGAAACTGGCAGTTTGGGGTGAGAATAGGGTAAAAATGAAGCACGAAAGGAGAAGGGGAGAAGAAGTAACAAAAGATAAGTAAAAATATACCCATATGGAGAGGAGGGAAATTATTGTTGCACGCACTCCAAACTTTGAAAGTTGAGAGACTCTAGGCATTTCAGTGTTTACTCAGAGTTCAATTTCCTTGGACTGAAGGTCACTGGAGACTGTGTTGTCTTTAGGATATATGGTTTTATTTACACACGCATACAACCTCAGCATCGGTTGGAACGTCTCACAGCATTATCATTCCACAGATCTTGCCTTCCCATTAAATGCCCAAGGAGATCCCAAAGCCATTATTTTGGGTCCAGCACACAGCAAGAAAAGTCTCTGCCTTTGCAACTGTCTGCACCAGCCAAAATTTGCATACCCAAACTAACTCCCCATGGTAGGGATGTGCATCTGAAAGCATCTTCAATTGTTGCTATGGCAATACATATTTTTTTAACTAACTCTTTAAGATGCTGATGTGGCAGGCCAAGGCCATTACCTTAACAAAGGAACTGGTTTGACTGGTTCACCAGGTTTCCTCCTGTAGATTGTAACCTCACGGATATAGGATCACAGGTTTGGAAGGTAACCACAGGTACGATGCATACTGACTCCCCAAACCATAAACAATAAAAAGCCTTCTCCATTTGGTGCCGCTGGATCAGTATATTCTGCTTCTGACAGGGAGGCTGGGTCAATGCCTCTAGAATCATAGAATCATAGAATCATAGAGTTGGAAGAGACCACAAGGGCCATCGAGTCCAACCCCCTGCCAAGCAGGAAACACCATCAGAGCACTCCTGACATATGGTTGTCAAGCCTCTGCTTTAAGACCTCCAAAGAAGGAGACTCCACCACACTCCTTGGCAGCAAATTCCACTGTCGAACAGCTCTTACTGTCAGGAAGTTCTTCCTAATGTTTAGGTGGAATCTTCTTTCTTGTAGTTTGGATCCATTGCTCCGTGTCCGCTTCTCTGGAGCAGCAGAAAACAACCTTTCTCCCTTCTCTATGTGACATCCTTTTATATATTTGAACATGGCTATCATATCACCCCTTAACCTCCTCTTCTCCAGGCTAAACATGCCCAGCTCCCTTAGCCGTTCCTCATAAGGCATCGTTTCCAGGCCTTTGACCATTTTGGTTGCCCTCCTCTGGACACGTTCCAGTTTGTCAGTGTCCTTCTTGAACTGTGGTGCCCAGAACTGGACACAATACTCCAGGTGAGGTCTGACCAGAGCAGAATACAGTGACACTATTACTTCCCTTGATCTAGATGCTATACTCCTATTGATGCAGCCCAGAATTGCATTGGCTTTTTTAGCTGCCGCGTCACACTGTTGGCTCATGTCAAGTTTGTGGTCAACCAAGACTCCTAGATCCTTTTCACATGTACTGCTCTCAAGCCAGGTGTCACCCATCTTGTATTTGTGCCTCTCATTTTTTTTGCCCAAGTGCAATACTTTACATTTCTCCCTGTTAAAATTCATCTTGTTTGTTTTGGCCCAGTTCTCTAATCTGTCAAGGTCGTTTTGAAGTGTGATCCTGTCCTCTGGGGTGTTAGCCACCCCTCCCAGTTTGGTGTCATCTGCAAATTTGATCAGGATGCCCTTGAGTCCATCATCCAAGTCGTTGATAAAGATGTTGAATAAGACCAGGCCCAAGACAGAACCCTGTGGCACCCCACTAGTCACTCTTCTCCAGGATGAAGAGGAACCATTGATGAGCACCCTTTGGGTTCGGTCAGTCAGCCAGTTACAAATCCACTGAGTGGTAGCATAGTCAAGACCGCATTTTACCAGGTGACATGGGGCACCTTGTCAAATGCCTTGCTGAAATCAAGGTAGGCTACATCCACTGCGTTCCCTTCATCTACCAGGTTTGTAATTCTGTCAAAAACGAGATCAGGTTAGTCTGACATGACTTATTTTTCAGAAATCCATGCTGACTATTGGTGATCACAGCATTCCTTTCTAGGTGCTCACAGACTGTTTGCTTAATGATCTGCTCCAGAATCTTCCCTGGTATTGATGTCAAACTTACTGGCCTTAATTATTTGGGTCCTCTCTTTTCCCCTTTTTGAAAATAGGGACAACATTTGCCCTCCTCCAGTCTGCCGGGACTTCGCCTGTTCTCCAGGAATTCTCAAAGATGACTGCCAGTGGTTCTAGAACCAATATCTGAGCTTAGCTTGCCACAAGGAAGGGGAGGGAATTCCCTGCCACAAGGAAATCACAGTCACAAAGAGTTTAGCAATTTCCAAAAGGTGCCTCCAGCCCACCTGTATGTTGCAGGAGGGATTCAAGCACATAACAGATTAAAGGTTAAAATTCCTTTAGGTTTCTGCAATTAAAGTGGATTAAGGGGTTGGTTCTGTCACCCTTGCACAGCAAATCCACTTTTGAAAAGTATCTGACTTTTTGCAGTTTGGAAAGTGACAGGGAAATGCATTGAAAAGTGTGGGCTGGATTAATATTTAACAGGAAAACACCCCACAAGCAAACCAGGCTGAATGTTCATGGTCATATAATGCTCAACAAATACGCAACAAAGTCCCGACAAGGAAATCAGACTGAATTCTCAATAAATAGATCATCCGGTGAAGCCTAAAGAGGAATTAGGTATTAATAGAAAATGATATCATTAAGTGGCAAGTAATCATGCCAATCCTCACCTTCATTTTGTTACTAGCCTTGCCCTTCCACAGCTGCTTTGTGCCCAGTGGTTCTCAGTAACCTTTAGCTCTCTCAATGGTGGCCAATGTGGGTGGGATCTTAACATACATACCCACCACACCCCATTCACATAAACATTCTCTCTCTCTCTCTCTCTCTCTCTCACACACACACACACACATTCAGAGAGGGGGGAGATTCTCATCACTTTTCCTCTATTCCGTTTGAAAAATGACGTGTCTTTATTGACCCACTCTGAGAGAAGAGAAACCATACAAATGAGTCTAGCAGACAGGCAGTGACCTGTGAGAAGTTAGCAGAGTTACATTAAATGTATGTTGATCCTACTTGACCTGAAACACAGATGTTTTCCCCTCCCCTTCCACAGCCATACATTTAATGTCCTATATGGACTTTTCTTGTTCAAAGGACCAAATGGCTCCAAACAGAATATTTCCACCAAAACCTTTTAAGGTTCATCCACATTTATTTTTTCTTCTATTTTTTTCCCACCCTTTAAGGTCCTTTCACAAAGAAGATCAAAAGGCGGCTCTTCCAGCTCCCCTCTGCAGGTGGTCAGCTGCAGATTAACTACTAACAGAGCTCTCAAAGTATAAATCTGGATGTCTTGTTTTACAGGCCATTATAACACAGTGTTATTACTAGCCTGTGCTATATTTTCCTACATGGAACCATTGAATTATCAGAGACGTTGTGAGTGTTCCAAAGAACCCCAAGATAAATCTCACAAATAAATCCAACAGGTGAAAGGAAGAGATCGGGATATGCATCTTTTATTTCTCCCTCTCCAGCAAGATGCAAGCTTCTCTGAAATGCAATGAGTGTCTGGCATCCAAAGTCCTAACCACACTTTTAGATAAATCCTATTGATTTCAATGCATCTTATTTTTCCAAAGATGTCTGTGTGTGATCAAGGTTACCTCCAGAAATGCCTCATACCTTTTATCCCCGCACCCAGTCACTTTGATCCTTGAGACAATCACTCATAGTAGTATTGTATGCTCCCAAAGTTTGTAGTTCAAGGACTTTAGTGTAGCAGCACCTGCCATTTGGATTGCCACCCCATCCGACCACCAATGAACATTAGGTACGTAGGGAAGCACAATACTGGCTTTTAGCACCTCCATGAAACTCACCTGTCTTTCCCCAAGGGGTGGGATCCAGCTATGTTGATGCATTAAGCTGACCTACTGATTTGCGATGTGTTTTGTACTTGTGTTATGAATGTAATGTTATTGACGATTTTATGCCGTTCACTGCTGTGATATTTTTTTCCCCTTAATGTTGGCAAGGTAGCCTTTTTTTTTTGCAAATAAAATCAAAAGGTGCCATTTAGGGTCAGGGAGCCATCTTCTCCCCACTCCCTTTATTTCAGATAACTTCATATTTATCAGGACAAATCTGAGGCCAGCCATTCCTCAGGCCAACACACGAATCCACTTCACTGAGTGTCTAGATGCAGCTAGACATCTTACCATCTGTGTCTTGCAAGATCTTGTGGGATTTTGGAGAATGCCTTCTCCCAGTAAGAACTTCTGATGCCAGAAAGGGCCAGGAAGACCTTGCAAGCTCCTGAGAACCTGAGGCAGCCTCCTCCTTCCTCCATGGAAGGAGCACATAGAGCTGTATCTTCTATTAGAGAGGAATGGACAGGTGGCTCAGGAGAAACGACCAAACCATCTGTCATCTGAAGCAATTGCTTCACTCGGCCTAATGGGAGGGCAGGCCTGCTTTCCCCCCATTGTGTTCTTGTTGCTCATTTCTCAGTGACCATATTCCTTTATTTGCTTTCTGTCTTGCTAAGCACAGCAGACTTTTTGCCCTTCCATTAGTGCCATGTGTTAGTTGCTAGGTATGCAAAAAGGTCTGAGTGGGGTGGAGTTGATGTATTTGCTGCTGATGCATGCCTTACAGAGACAGAGGAAACAGTGCTATTTCCCTATGCAGTAGCTCACAATATGTTCACAGATCCACAGCTGTAGCCTCATTTAATCCAGCCCACAGCATATTGGAATTTATTTAGGGTTGCCAGTTTTGTTTTGTGAAAGGCGGGCTGTCCATTTCATATTTGCATAATGAGGGGGGGGGAATCAAGTTTCCTCACTGCTCTATCTGCATAACAAATTTTAAGTGCTAAATGTTTGCTGTTAAATGTCAGCTGTTAAAGGCACCTGAGCCCTGCAAAAAGAAGACTGCAACTCTGAGGATAGTTGCATAGAAATTCAAAGAAAGACCAATGTGCATTTAAGTCCATCATTCTCACACATTGGTGATTTAAACCTGCACTGATTGCCTGTGGGTTAAACCACAGAGCCTAGGACTTGCCGATCAGAAGGTTGGCAGTTCGAATCCCCGCGACGGGGTGAGCTCCCGTTGCTCAGTCCCTGCTCCTGCCAACCTAGCAGTTCGAAAGCACATCAAAGTACAAGTAGATAAATAGGTACTGCTCCGGCGGGAAGGTAAACAGTGTTTCCGTGCGCTGCTCTGGTTCGCCAGAAGCAGCTTAGTCATGCTGGCCACATGACCCGTAAACTGGATGCCGGCTCCCTTGCCCAATAAAGAGAAATGAGCGCCGCAACCCCAGAGTTGGTCACGACTGGACCTAATGGTCAGGGGTCCCTTTACCTTTACTATTGCTAGAATTGCACTGGTCGTGCAACTTAGGAAACTTGGTGGTAGAGCATATGATCTGCACGAAGTCCCAAGATTCATCCATGACACCTCCAGATGGGGAAAATCTCCTGTCTGAAATCTTGGGCAGTCACTGCCATCCATATAATACTGAGCTAGATGGAGCAATGGTCTGAACTAAATAGAAGACACCTTCCTATATACTAGGGATGGGGAACCAGTAGCCCTCCAGATGTTATTGGACTACACCTTCCATCAGCCCCAGTTAGAGTGGCCAGATGCCAGGGATGATGGGAGTTGTAGTTCAGCAACACCTGGAGGGTTAAATGTTCCCCAGTCCTGCAGTACATGAATGCACCATAGGGTTTCTTCCAGGCAAGGCTGATGTAAGAATTGTAACATACATTAAAGGCATATATTGGGTTCCATCAATAACAGATCACTCATTACTTGATGTTTAAGTCTGATATCATAATCTTTTCTATCTCCCTTTAAACAGGCATGAATTGGGTGAGAGAACATACTTAACACTATCAAAGAGCTTATTAGACTGGATTTGCAGGCTCTCCAGACCTCTTTGTATTTAATGGCACCAATGAGATACCTGGTGCTTCTTCTACAAATAACATTTGGATTAAGGTACCATTAATTCAATGGAGCCTCAAAATGTCATGTTAAAACAGTGGGAGTAAAAAACAGAGAAATCCCTCTTTCGGACATTATTCACACAGAATAAAGCATTGTTCTTATCCTTCTTAGCAGCAGAAAAGGGGGATCTTGAAAGATTCAAATGGCTCTGACGATAGTAAAAGAGCACTCTGAAAAAGGTTGTGCTCATGAATATTCAAGAGTTATGAAACCAGCACCAGTTTCTAAAGAAAAGAAAAGATGAAATGCGTTTGTTTCTGAATAAGAGTAATAAACAGCTTATTGTATGCCCTGACCTTAACAAGAAAGCAACACATCAAGACTCCTTCAAAACATGGTCCTATATTCAACACCATGGGCTTTCTATATATATAAAAATGATTTTAGAGCTGCAGTGGCTAATTTATCAATGCTACCACACAATACATTTGGTTTATTTGACTGCATTGATTTGATTGATAAATGTAATTAAGCTAAGAGGCAATCCTAACTCCCTGAACTTGGCTACAGGAAGGCATAAGGGTATGGCAGAGGTGGTTGTCTGGTGACTGATCACAGTGGAAGACCTTGGGGGTCTCAGATTTCAGTGGAACCCCGCACAGCGCCAAAAGGTTGCACCCTCCACCTCTCACGCTCCATTCCTTAATCATTGTTGTGGCATCCTCTGCGGTGCCCCTGAGGCTTCCATGCCTAGTGTGACTGAACTGGCCACACTCCTTTAAATCCACCTCTGCCGCTCACCTCTGCTGGTGGGGTGGCTCAGTCACAAAGGAGGCCCCTGCTGTCCCTGTAGAAAGCACAGCAGTGGAGACACTATCACTGGGGGATCTCAAGTTAATGGAGCAGGGCAAGGATGGGAGAAAGCAGCCCATGATCCAATGGACCCAAAGCTTTTCAGCTGCCTTGAGTGGGGTCCAGTCTAGGCCCCCAGTTATGCCAGCTTTAAGCTGGTATAGTGACACGGGTGTGGGGCAGGAAACTCTCACTTCTGTCCTGAAATGGCTTGGGATGTAGTGGTGGATCTGCTGTTCCAATGTTCACCAGCTGTAGTTTGGACTGCTCCGTAAAACATTTTTATTATCTAAAATAAACATGCCCTTAGTGAATTGGGCAACTCTCACTGAAGAGGAATTTAACTGTAAGCACTTGTAATAAAATCTTCACCTTCTCAAAAAAAGAGTTGGGAGCATAAGTATATTCTTAAAAGGTTCACATTATTATACACAAAAGCACACACATATTTGTTTAATTCATGGGCACATCTGTTCAGATTTAAGCTACTTTTGGCCTAAATTGCATTAATTAGGTGACATCCCTAATACACATACAAACCAGTGCTAAATAATATGCTTTGTTTTAAGGTTGCCAGTTATCAAGAACAAAACAGCACACACTATTCTAAGCAGTTTACAAGTATTTCAAACAAAACACAGTAAGCACAGTAAAATATTACAAATAAATAAATATTACAAATAAAGATAAAACCACACCCTCGTAATATACGGTATTTCACCACTGAAACAACACAGCAACTGAACCCATTATTTAATGTTGGTTTATATAAGATATGCATGTATTAGGTATGTCACCTAATTAATGCAATTTGGACAATTAATTGATAAATTAATAGCTTGCATTTGCATATCTGGCAATCAGACAACTGCTAAAGGCACAGGTGCAGTGTCTGGTGAATATTTGGCAACCCTGATTGTTTTTCTTCTGCATGGCATTGAGCCAGTCACAGAAAAACCCAACCAGCCAAACAAACTCCTTTCTCCAGTACTCTCAGGTCCAACCCAAACAAGGTTCTGTTTTCATTCGAATTCTTCCTAGATCAAATATCAGCAATCCGTAATTTTCCTATTCTAGTGTGTTCTTTGTAGAGACAGGCATCACTGGTAGCCCAAGCACAAAAATTTCTCTGAGACTTACACAAAAGAGAAGCTAGTGGTACCAAGAAGTGAGTTGGGTGCATATGTATATGAGAGTGGGCTTCCCTTTGTCACACACAGAGGATTCTATAGCGACCCCATCACACCTGCAGTTACACTCATGCACTCAGCTATGCCTACTTCTTAAGAGTGGGAGCAGTCTATTGCAATGATGTCAAGTGTCTTACACCATGGAGATTAGCATCACCACCTTCTTACTGCTGCACTGTGCCATCATACCTTACACACAAGCTATCTTACAAAGACATCAAACGTGCTGCTCATGTCCACTCACACGAATGTGCTGACAGTAGGGTTAGGGGAGAAATTGTATTATTGGATCCCAGTTCCCATTTAAACCTACCTAAACAGCACTTCCTGAAACAGTATGTGGACCAAAACACAGATATCCTTCAAAAGTTTCACTTCTCTGAATTTTGTAATGCAGTTCTCCAGCCAAGTAATGTATACCACACCACACCCCAAGCATATACTATGGTAGAACATGAATTAAAAATGGATATCTGTTAGTGAAACTAGCATACAAAACTTATATTAGGGGAAACTGATGGACGAAGATGTGTATATTAGGTAAAACTGCACAGAAAAATGTGTACGTTACAAGAAATTCACTAAAATACTAGTTACAGATAGGTAGCCGTGTTGGTCTGCCATAGTCAAAATAAAAAAAATCCTTCCAGTAGCACCTTTAAGACCAACTAAGTTAGTTCTTGGTATGAGCTTTCGTGTGCAAGCACACTTCTTCAGATACATCTGAAGAAGTGTGCTTGCACACGAAAGCTCATACCAAGAACTAACTTAGTTGGTCTTAAAGGTGCTACTGGAAGGATTTTTTTTATTTTGACTAAAATACTAGTTAATTTTCATGAGAACTTTTAAAAAAACAAAAAACACCCACAAACTGATGTGGAAATATGGAGAAAGAACCTTTGAGATTGGAAGAATTAGAATGGGAGAGAAACAGAAATTGACAGATTCACCCATCCCTAACTGACAGGCAGTCATGTTCAAAAAGAGGCAGGTGTCCTGTACTTGAAAGCTGCTTGTGGGTGGGTATTTGTCATGGGGACAGTGCTGCTCATGCATGGAAGTTTCTTGCAGTATCCATACGACGTCATCAACACCAAAATGTCAGCCCTACCTCCCCCCCCCCCATTTAATCAGGATGGCCACTTTCTGCAAAAACAAAAACTAACAAACAAAAACCCTGTTGTCAATGGCTCAGTGACCCATTGTCAGACTGCTGCCAGCAACTCCCACGGCCAGTTGCCCAGGAACATACAAAGACAAGGAAATGTTTCTTACCGTCCGCTTTTTATTCAGTGTTTACAGAGAGCGGCTATAGAACCCAGCCTCTTGCATAATGGCGTTGTCTCAAGTGAATCTCCACCCACCATCTTTTCCACTTCCTCATTTGTCAATTTCATCGTCTCTTCTACAGGTGCTGAAGTGCCCTCTGTCTCTGAGCTCTTTGCTCTCCTAATTTCTAGACTCACTGGGTTCTGGGAGAGGAGTGGGTCTGGAATGCTTTCTAAAGACACTGTGTCAGTCAGCTGTCGCCCCCCTGGTGCTTCCTCTCCCTCTTCCTCCTCTCCCATTTCCCAGCTTTTCCCCTCATCTGCCTCTCAGCTGCGACCTCCTGCAAAAACCACTGTTGTAAATCTATACTGTCTTCTTCTTCCTCCTCCCTGAAAGGGTCAGGATGGGGAGCTGGTCTCTGCCATTCCTCCTCTGCCCAGTCCCTGATACCCATTTGCAATATTAAGTCCCTGTCTGGAAGCACTCTTAATAGTGGACACTATGTTGGGTTGACAGTGCTCACTTGACCTCCCAATCAGCTGAGGAAGGGGAGGGGGAGGCAGTGGGAAGGTTGGTGTGGTGCAAACACACCAAAAGGGGGGAGAGGATTGCCTCTGCCAGAGCATTTGCACTGCATTGACCCCACCACTGCTGCACTCCTCCTGGTAAGTGGGAGACTCAGCTTTCAGGTGAGCACCACCACTTTATCACACTGTCTGCTACTGGCATGAGGGCATCAGAGGGACCTCTGGTGGTACTTTGTCAGTGGGCCTCTTCTTATCTTGGTGAGCCCCAGAAGTACCGTAGTCACTACTGGACACCTGGGGAGTACAAAATTAATTTTCCACGAAGCCCATGATGCATCATTGCTCTGGGACACTGGCAAATCTTCAGATGGTGGCTCCCAGATGATGACTAGATTCAGCTGCCCAAGGATTTTGCATGACACCAAGCTTGATAACAACCACTAGCCTCTCAAGATATATTTTGTTTCTCTGAAGAAAAAGTGGAATAAATGTAGTTCAGTAGAGTGTTGGCATGAAGAGAGTATGCTGTGAATCAGGGGGACCCAGGTTCAGATTTTTCCATAGAGAAGCACACTCTCATCTCAGCCTTAGTTCCACCCATTCTGTAATATATATGGCCAATAATATCTGTATGCTGTTATAGACTACTGAGATAATATATGGGAATATAGGCGCCAGCTCCTGGGGGCCGAGGCACTTTGTGTCCCAACCTGATTTTTCTTAGGGGGCTGGGCCCCCTCAGTCATCTTGAGAAGTTGGTGCCTCTGTATGGGAAAGCATACATTTATGTAGAGTTTTACTGCTTTCAAATTTAAAATATTAGCCTCCAATGTAGCTGTTTGGTCATCTGGTGTATGGTCAACATCTGGAGCTGGACGTTAGCTTTCTCTCTTTGATTTCCATAAAGCCTGCTATTATTCAGTATACAGTTCTGAAATTGTTTGTTGAAATGGATTGCTGATTATTTTTAAAGCAATGCAATATTCATTCATTTCTGGTTTAAATTTACACATAATCAAGTATTGGTTCTTTCTAACGCACCTTTTATTGGTTTTGAAAATATTTTTATGAAAAGGAGAAAGCCAATAAATTTCACAGAAATTTATTAGGATGAGAGGAACTCTCTTTTTGGAAGCCAGAGAACACAAGTGTGATCAATAGCCTTCACGTGGTCATCAGAAGCTGTCCTCTCAGTCTTGCTTCAGAAATGCCTGCCCTTGTACCAGGGAAGGTGTTTTAGGGATGCCAGTGTCAGGAGCTCAGCCTACACTCGAGTAGCACCCTAGCAGAGACAACAATCCCATGACTGCAAACATGGAGCAGGAATTCTAACAGCCAGGTGTGCCCTTCCACCCCCATGAACTTGGTACACAGGAAACTGCCTTATACCTAAGTAAAGCCATTGGTCCCTCTAGCTCAGCATAGTCTACAGTGTCTGGCAGTGGCTCTCCTGGATTTCAGACAGGGGTCACCCCTAGCCACACCTTGAGATGCCAGGGATCAGTGCAAAGCAGATATGCTACCACTTTGCTACAGCCCCTCTTCTGCATATCAAGGCTATTTGACACCCATGTGTGGCAGGATTGCTTTAGTATTCAATGCACATGTGCAAGATAGGCTCATGCCTCTTTCAGTATTCAAAACGCTTATTTCCTTCAGGGTTGGCCCAAGACATATTGCTGCTTCTGGCAAAGGGCAAAATGACATCAACTTCCAGTGGCGTAGCATGTGTTGCCAGTGACCAGGGCTACGTGGAGGAGTGGGTGAGTGGGAGGGAAACGAATGGAGTACACATGAGCATTCAACTGCCTAACAGTGTCCACATCACCCAGGAGATCACAGCCACAGAGATAAGAATAGAAGAGTTGTTCTGTTGCCTGGAGAGGTCATTTCCTGGTTTGCATGGAGAAGCCGTTTTCAGCAGAGCCCAGCAGTGGAAGTGTGCAGCTGTATTGAGGCAGAGTGTTGAAATTTTGCACCTCTAAAAATTTTGCACCGGGGCAACTGTCCCTTTGCCCCCCCCCCCCCATGCTACACTACAGTCGTCTTCTCCCACCCCTACATAGAAGTTGACCGGTTTGGCAGCTCATGATGATAGTGATTAACAACAACAACAACAACAACAATTAATTGCCTTCCACAATGGTCCCAAGGCAATGTGCAAAAGATATAAAACAGCTGGAAAACAGTTTAAAATAGCACAAAAATATCAGTTTAAAACAATACAAAATAAATACCTTTGGCAGAGATTTATTCATCCATTTGGGAAAGGATGTCAGAACAAAAATGTCTTCATAACTTGACAGGAATGCTGTTCCACAGAGCAGAGGCAACCATACTGGAAGCCCTGCTCAAACCTGCGGTTGAATCTTACCTCAACACCAGATAGTCGGACTGCAGCACTTCACCTGACAAGCAACCACCCCACAACGGTCTCCCAGCTGCCACTCTTCCACTGCCTCACTCTGCCTAACAGTAAACTGGGCCCTGATTTCCTGTCATTCCCCCTAAAAGGCCCTCAAGGTGGCTCACACAAGAGTACTTAAAATACAAATTCACAATAAAACAGCAGCAGCATAATAATAAAGGAAAGAGCATAATTAAAACCCACAAAACAGAGTCAGATAAAAAATCAATCAAGATAGCAAGACTAAAGCTCAATTCAAATCAATAAGAAACACGTCTAATCTTAGATGAAACCATTTGAGTGTTCTTGTTTTAAAAGAAGTAAAGCGTCCATTTTGCCTGCGAGACTTTCCAGGATACAGTTTGCCTCAGGTTTTCTTCTGCTTTTGTACAGGTAACATATTCTCTTCCTTTTAGTTTCAGTTATTTAATTATATTGTCTTATTTGTGCTGTTTTATACAGTGTTGCTTATTTTAAGCAGTTAAATTAGCTTCTTGGTATTGCTGTGCGCAATATTGTATTTTTTAATTTAACAAAATGTATACAGCAGCCCCTGTATAAAACCCCTGTTTTGCGTGGGGGTCACGTCCTCAGTCATTGCATGGCTCGGCGGAGCACGCATAAGCCTGCTCTGCCCCATCATGCCCTCTTCTGGGTCCAAAAATGGCGCATGTGTGCACGGTCATGCATTCTTTGAATGCGCACAAAATGTATATGCCTATATCCATCTTGATTGTACTAAAACCTCTCAGCAATTTACAAAAAAGCATTAAAATAATCAATAAAAGACTGTTAAAAACAGGTATTTAGAAACATTCAAAATATTCAAAAGATAATTAAAACCAAGAATAGACGAAAATAGATGGGTATATAATTAGTTGAATGTTCCACAGTAAAATCATGAGCTTTAAATCCCAGAATCGGTGTCAACTCCTCCTCATAAACGTCAGGGACAAGAAGAAGCACTCTTTTATTTTTGTCTAATAGAAGATTGAAACCGCTCCACTGCTATTCTATGTTATACCTGGCACAGATAGAATATGTTGGCAGTGGTAATAGTACTTATTTATTTAAAATGATATCCTATTTTTCCACTATAGAAGTCTTCAAGGCAGTTTGCAACCAATTTTTTTTTAACCCAATGGATTATTTTTAAATTTTATTAATAATAATATTAATGTTATTATTGTTGTTGTTGTTTTTATTACTATTATTCTCCAAAAACTAAACCATTGATACTGGTAAAACGACAATACAGACACAACAAGGCAGTTGATGTTGCTTGCTATTTAAAGCTTTGGTCAACAGAATGGTCTTGGCAATGCAGTTGAATTTTTTGTGAGAGGGAATTTCAGGGTTGTGGCTCCTTGTTGCTGCCTTCATTCATTAGACATCCATGCAACCTTCCATGGTGGGAGCAGATGGAAAAGGGCCTCTGATGACGATCTTAACTGATGGGTAGGCTGATTTTCGAAGTACCCTGAACGACACTATTACTAGTGGTAGTAGATACAATAGTGGTAGTGTTAACGGCAGCAGCAATTTCCTCAGTACTAGTCAGTTACTAACCTTGCTCCTGCAACTGAAGCAGATTTTGAGGACTGGGCTGTT
Organism: Podarcis pityusensis; assembly: GCF_964106645.2. Taxonomy (NCBI): domain Eukaryota; kingdom Metazoa; phylum Chordata; class Lepidosauria; order Squamata; family Lacertidae; genus Podarcis; species Podarcis pityusensis. Next base: position 25,215,762 of record NC_138032.1, read on the forward strand.
ATTCATTAAAAGAAAGTTGAGCCTCCCAGACTTGCAACAGATCTTGTTCTTCCCTACATCAAGCCACCATGAAGGGGGGGGGGACTGGAAGTATGTTGGACATGCCAATAAATTAATGATAAATTATTAAAGCATGATTGGAAATATTGCCATTTTTCACAGCTGTCACTTTACGTATAAAAGCATCAGCACATTAAACTAGTTACTGCTTTTTCATAATTGAGACTTTAGCTCCAAGCTGTGCCCTCCAGCTTTTCATTAATCACTAGGACTGAAGTTCAAGCACAATGACAGCTTAGAAGGCATTAAATGGGCAAAGTATTTTCCAGGTACTGCTAGGAAAGGCCTTTTAGTCCTCTAATCCTCGGCTAATTGTTTTTCAAAGTCTCTAAACAAAATCTGCTCCTGTCGTCTCTTAGTGACAGAATTACCAGCGGCCTTCCTTCTCTCTTTATCTTGGGCATGCTTTCTCTCGCTGCAAAATCGACTGAGTGCCTATTTGTTGGTTCCATAGAACAGGTGCAAAAGGACTGCGATATGTAAAACTGTAACTGATACTTAACCAAGGAAACATTGATTAGACTGGCTGGGAAACAATACTTCCTGACTACTTACTCTAATCATACCATTTAATTTGTCATAAAAGAAGCAAGATGGCTTGAGTGCTTCTCTCTCTCTCTCTCTCTCTCTCTCTCTCTGTGTGTGTGTGTGTGTGTGTGTGGCTGCACACACACACACAGTTTGCTTCCTTCCATTTGCTAGTAGAGGAAACCCATTCATTTGGGCAACCTTCATTTGACTATTTACTCACAAAATACACGCAGTATACACCACTGAGCAATAAGGCTTCAACTGTACTCTCATGTTTGGTTTCATTCAACACTCTCCCTCTCTCTCCCTCTCTGTAAAGGGCTGTAGATCAGAATTTAATGGATGTGCCAAAACATTCTTCCTTTTGTATAACAAATTATCAAGTGCATTGAGATTCATTAATTATGTCATCTAATTGGATTGAGGCAGGTGCAAAATACCTCAGATGAAGTGGTCACTGGCAGGAAGGCCTCAGTGCAAGCTTTTCTATTAGAAACCAGCATGTCTCCAGACTCATGGAATTACTTTCTACTTATTGATTAATGGCCATAATTTATTACAGTGCAGAAGATCTTGCATTGAGTTAAATGTGTGATTAATCAATTTTCCATCAAATTATGAACAGCCGCACAGTTGCCAGAAAGAAAATACCAAGTGAATTTTTCCCATGGCGTTGAGAATATAAGGTATGAGGACTTCTGCTTGAGGAGAACTAATAGCTGTCTATCACATGTATAATATTTCCTGCCACACTGATAAATGCTTAGCCCCACAAACAGGCCACAGGTAGGCGTGATTGAGAGACCACCAAATACAGTTTGTTAGCTGTCTTTCATCTATAATGAAATATTCCTTAAACCCATTTCAAAACAATTTATTAATGCAAAATGCATTTCTGCCTTCAGCCGGAAATATATCATTGTTAAGTCAACAATATTATATTATAAACTGATAATTGATATTGCAGGAAGGAAGTGGGGGGGGATCCCTAGGCAATGTAGAGATGAATTTGAGATTTCTGTGTACAGTAGCTCATTTTTATTTTCCATCAGAAACACAGACTTATAACTAATTGATGTCACTTCCAATCGGCTAAAAATTCACATTACATGGGTACCATGGGAATACTTGATACTGGGGCCAGTTGATGTTAAGAAGGTCCCATGGCACCTCAGTGCCTCTTATTCTAAAGAAGCAACAAGCTCCCTACCGCTACTTAAACTGTGCCCACTGTAATGTTTCATTAATTCTCCAAGGGGCTCTCCACCTCCATTACAATGCAGTTTACAGCACTCTCTAAACACGGAGATTGACAAACAGTGTAATAGAACCTATTAAGGATGTCTTTTCTTTAAAAGCATTAAAAATGCCACACACATGCACACTGAAGACATAGGAAATCAGTGTACAAAAACACTCTATGGCAATCTAGACTTATGAATCAACAAACCATATAGACTTCAGTATAATCTCTGGCACGGACTTTTTGGAAGTCTTGCATCCCTCTGAAACACAGTATTTGAAAGTTCCATTGAAAACCAATGGTCCTTCGTTTCAAGTCATGTGCATGACTGAAGTTAAGCACCCCTTAGTTCCAGTGAACGTAATTGTGTGAGAGGGGTACTGTTACGTCTTAACGTCCCTGGGGAATATGAACATGTATTTTAACTTGCTTTGAATTTTGCCCAGCAAAATAAATCAAAGTTCACTTATTTGGTTTTATTTAATGAAATGTATATAACTCTCACTAGAGCAAATGCCCACTAAGAGGCTTACAATAGGCAGTCTAAAATATTCATTAAAATACTAATAACGAATAGAAAAGCAAACATTAAAACAATTTAAAAGTATAAAATAAACCCTGTGATTTTAAAACACTGTCACTAAAATAATGTGCTAATATTACATGTCTGGGTAGGCTTGCTTGAACAGAAAAGATTTTAGCAGGTGTCAAAGACAATACAGTAAAGGTTTCTGCCTAGAAACCTAGAACGCTTATGTGTTTTTAGTTTATTGCTGCTTATAATTTTCTGAATGTTTTGATTGTTTTTACTAATAATGTACTTTTTTGTTCTTTTTGTAAATTGCCTTGGTTTTTTAAAAAACAACAACAATCAAGCAGTATATAATTTTTATGAAATCAGTCAATCAAATAATAGCAGTTCCAAACTGTGTCTCTTAGTATATACGTAGGAGCTATGGTGTGTACAAAGATTTACCCATTGCTGATGAGAGTTCTGCAACCAGCATGAAGAATCAGCCCAAGAAGCTCTTGCAGGAACTTGAACTATGCACTAGTGTCTGTTTGCAATACTTGGTTATTTTATCTTAAGACTCATCCCACGGTTCCTTCCCCAGCAGTCTAAGGCATCATGTCTCTCTTTGCTCCTCTCTCTTCATTTCTCTGTGTCTTATGGGAGACCAGGAGGAGGAAAGCTCCTTACAGCAGGAGGTGGAGACTCCTTGGCTTCTTCAGCAGCCTGCCTCCACTCTGTCTCCTGGCCCGCCTCCTCTCCTGCCTCTCCTGGACAGCCCTCTGCCCCAGCCTCTCCCTGCTCACTAAACCCTGTTACCTCTTCATCTTCCAACACCTCCTCCTCCCAGTCTGTTCCCTCTTCTCTCTCCATCTTCTCATGGTCATCCCACCACTAATTCCCTGGCTCTGAGTCTTCTTCCCCTGGGAGTTCCCCAACTGGTACCACCCCCCACTCCTCTGCGTCCAGCCAGTCCATGACACAGGCCCTGCTTCACAAGTGTTCTTATCTGGATGAGTTACAGATAGGTAGCCGTGTTGGTCTGCCATAGTCAAAATAAAAAAAATCCTTCCTGTAGCACCTTTAAGACCAACTAAGTTAGTTCTTGGTATGTGCTTTCGTGTGCAAGCACACTTCTTCAGATACACTGAAACAGAAGTTGCCAGATCCTTCTATATAGTGAGAAGGTGGGGAGGGGTATTACTCAGAAGGGTGGTGGGAATGGGAGATTGGCAGATAGCTGAGATGAGCCTGCTGACGACTCTTAACGACTGTAATAGGTCTTACAGGAAAAGGCAAGGGGTGAGAAGGTGAGAAATGGCTTAGTCATGTATAATGGGATAAGAATCCAATGTCTTTGTTCAAACCAGGTCTCTCCATGGTTTTAAGTTTGGTAATGAGTTGCAATTCAGCAGCTTCTCTTTCCAGTCTATTTCTGAAATTCCTTTGTAGTAAAACAGCTACTTTGAGATCTTGTATAGAATGTCCTGGGAGATTGAAGTGTTCTCCTACTGGTTTCTCTGTTTTGTGATTCTTGATGTCAGATTTATGTCCATTTATTCTTTGGCGTAAGGTTTGGCCTGTTTGTCCAATATAGAGAGCTGAAGGACACTGTTGGCATTTGATGCCATACACAATGTTAGATGATGAGCAATTGAATAGTCCCGAGATGGTATGTGTGATGTTGTTGGGGCCAACACCATTACTGGCCCCAACAACATCACACATACCATCTCGGGACTATTCAATTGCTCATCATTGAACAAAGACATTGGATTCTTATCCCATTATACATGACTAAGCCATTTCTCACCTTCTCACCCCTTGCCTTTTCCTGTAAGACCTATTACAGTCGTTAAGAGTCGTCAGCAGGCTCATCTCAGCTATCTGCCAATCTCCCATTCCCACCACCCTTCTGAGTAATACCCCTCCCCACCTTCTCACTATATAGAAGGATCTGGCAACTTCTGTTTCAGTGTATCTGAAGAAGTGTGCTTGCACACGAAAGCTCATACCAAGAACTAACTTAGTTGGTCTTAAAGGTGCTACTGGAAGGATTTTTTTTATCTTATCTGGATGAAACGTCCTTGATGTCTGGCAATGCCTCTTCCTTGTCTGCATGGGGGACAAAGAGAGCTGTGCATGGAAACTAGCTCATTGTACAAAGGTAGAATTTGCTTTCATTACTTCACACTTTTCTGCCTTTATCCAAACCACCAATTGCAAAGTGGCCCTCTGACAGTTGTCCAGGTTGGAATGGACAAAAAGTGCTGTAAAAAGTTATCCACCCCAGGGCTGAGATATCTAACTCTGTCTTTAGCTCCCCAAAATTCAGCTCTGTGTAGCAGTTGGCCTAAAACCTTGTCAGAAAAAATATACGTATATTCAAAGCTGGAATCACTAGTTCCTTTCCTTTATGTACTAAGGAAAAACATTCAAAGTGTAAAGTTTTAGTAAATGATTGTTTAATGGCAAAAAATGGCATGCTCATATTAATCTTTCCTCACAAATAAGACCCAAATATCTGAAATATTTCACTTGCTCAGTCACCTAGCTACCAAGTAGCCATTTACTTTTCTGTGATGTATTTTGGAGTTGTTGATATTGTTAATGCTAACTGCTTCTCCCAGCATAGGGATTTGCTGTTCCTCGTTGATCACTTTTGGCCCCTAAACATTTTTTCTTTTAGGGAAAAAAGCACTGATAGAGACAATGTTATTTCAATGAAAGCAACATTATTTCTATTGACAAAAGAGCAGAGTGAGACTTCAAATGTGAGAAAAGTTGGTATTAAATCCATAAAAAAAACATAACAGACCGGCGACTTCTTGTGTTCTTGTGTCTGTACATCAATTATCCGCTCCAAAGGGAATGTCCGGTCTCACCTGATTTGCACTTGGGGATTAAGATTAGGAACACTCCAAGCCTTGTTTGGACTGCCTGGTTCATGCTAATGCTGGAAAACTAAGAGTCCTATTCAAAAAGAAATATTTGGCTTGCTTCCCTCCAATTCACATTATCATTACTCAAGGGAAGTATCTAATGCTTTTCCCTACATAAGTTGTTCTTGTGTGACATCTATTAAGCGTGTGTTTCCATACCCCAGTGCACCTAGTTTTGTGAACACTTCACTTTTAAGCACCTCCGAGATGTACAGCTCTGAAAAAAGGGCATCGAGTCAGATGCTAAATAGGCCTGCATAGCTCTGAGGTATATAATGCACATATTCATCAAAAGCCTTTGAACAAATCATTAAAAAGTGGAGAACTACAAGTTACTAGTGCCCTGGGAGAAGCAAAAATTACATGCCGTCCACTCAAGTGAGTAATTGCCGGAGCATACAGTAAGGCAGTGTATGAAGTACAGCAGCTTATCTATGAAGTGGAAACCTTTGGCCCATCACACCACACACGGATATGTGTCCCTGGAGGAACAGGCTTGTATGTGGGTATCTGTACAGTCTCTGCCAGACTTCAGAAACATTTTTGTGGCAGCTGAACATTGTAAAACACGTGCAATATTTATTTGATTTGAGGCTGGGATTTAGAAAGATTACTTCAACAAAGGGTGTAATCACCTCTTCTCCACTGGTGTTTTAAGAAGCAGTCCAAGAAATCCAATCATGTTCTCATAAGCTGAAGACTAATTTGCACTGCTGAACTGAGCTAAAATTACTGGGTTAACCAAATCAGGTCTACATAGGGCATTGGCCTGACTTGGTGCAAGGCAGCCTCCTATAGGGAAGTTTTTAATGTTTGATGTTTTATTGTGCTCTTGATATTCTGTTGTGAGCCACCCAGAGTGGCTGGGGAAATCCAGTGAGATGGGTGGGGTATAAATAAATTTTTGTTGTTGTTGTTCCTTATGTTCCAGTGGCTTTTTTCCCAAATGGCTGCATGCTGTCCAGTACCTCATGCAGACACCAGGGCTTTCCCAGCCCTGCCTCTCACTGATGAAGTACATAGAGATTTGCGCACATGGTTCGATTGTATGTTGGATGGGATTTGAGACATCCTTATGTAAAAAAGGTAAAGGACCCCTGACAGTTAAGTCCAGTCACAGACAACTCATCTCACTTTACAGGCCAAGGGAGTAGGCATTTGTCCACAGACAGGAAGCATGACTAAGCCGCTTCTGGCGCAATGGAGCACCAAAACCAGAGCAGCGCACGGAAACGCCATTTACCTTCCTGCTGGAGCGGTACCTAGTTATCTACTTGCACTTTTTTGGTGTGTTTTCGAACTGCTAGGTTGGCAGGAGCTGGGACCAAGCAATGGGAGCTCACCCTGTTGCGGGGATTCGAACCTCCGACCTTCTGATCAGCAAGCCCAAGAGGCTCAGTGGTTTAGACCACAGCACCACCCACGTCCCTTCTCCTTACATAGTCTCAGCCTATTGTGGGGAGGAGGATGGTTGTCTCTGAGAACCACTGATCTCTGATAATTTCTATAAATGTTCCCCCATTTTCTGCAAGGATGTGGGTTGCCTGAGAAAAATTACTATGCAGATTAAGCTAATTTGCATTGGAAAATTTTCAGTTTGCATTGGAAAATTATCTGATGCCCAAGAGAGTGATCTAAATTAGCACCTTTATTTTACTTGTTATTTAGTTAGCAAAGTGAAACACTTTGAAACTAAACTCCCAAACCTGTCTTATGCAGTATTGCATTTGCAACTTGTATCCATTCCACAGAAAAATAAAGCACCAGGGGTGGGGTGGGGGAATCTGCCGTTGTTGGTGCTTTTCTGTCCTTCATGCTATTCCTGTGAGGCATGGGATGGGATCACTGAGATTTATTTACTGAGCACTTCTGTTTTGGAGATTCCAGGGATGGGACTTGGTACCTTCTGCATTCAAAGCAGGTGCTCTACCCCTATGGCACTACTTGCAACATTCCTGCTGCAATAGCTAAATAGAACCTCAGTGAACAGAATAAGTGTACTTATTCAATGTATCTGCCGAGGACAAACGAGAATTTAATGATCACCTTGATGCCTTGTTCCTTGTGAGTTTCTCAGAGACATCTGATTGGCCTCTGCTGGAAACAACAGAATGCTCAACTAGATCCTGTCTGGTCTTACCAAGGCAATCTTTATGTCCTTATTGCAATATCTATCCAGCTAGAGGAACACCATTCTCCTGCTTCTGTTGGCAGTTCACATGTCTCTTTTCACTTTGTCTCCACAATTTTAATGAGTGTGGTCACAGATGTTACAGTGGTCAAGGCCATTTCTTGGACACTGGTGCTCGCTGATAATAGGCTGAACATATTCTTAAATCAAAGTCTTAGCACTGACTTCTAAAGAAGATATGTTAACGTCAGTCACCAGAAGCAGCAAAGAATGAAATGAACATTTATTTGACTTATGTCCTATATGACTTGGTGAGCTAATTAGTTGTCTCCTCTGAATATTTTTGAGAGAGGACTCTGTGCATACAGATATTCCAGAATGATGTGTACACACTAAAAACTGTTGAAAGCAATCTGTTCAGCATTGGAAACATGTGGGAGACAGATGAGCAAGAGTTACACAACTAATCTGCATATTCTAGTTAGACAAATTTGGCACTTTCATGAACAGAGACATAGTTTGTGTAGCTTGTGAGAGCTGAATGATTTCAGAGAAAATGTCTAACAATTCTTGAACTACTTTCATTTGTCTAACTAAACATTGAATTATTTTTAAAAGTCAAGCTTTGCATCTGCTTTGTTTTGACCCTATGTATTCATTCATTTGGAAACTCCTATTCAGTTAGAATTGTACCACCAGTTAAGATTTTCAAATGAAAAAGGGTGAAGGTTATGACTCAATAACACCAACAGGCCAACTAAATGCAAAATACTGTGTCACATTTAGAATCACTGCATATTAGCTTACCTACTAATACAAATCACCAGAAATTCATCCAATCCTGAAGGTCTGAGAGCACACCTGGAAAATGATATGACTTGAACCTTCTTCAGAGGACTGGAGCTATCCATGTGCTGAGATAAATGTATAGAGTAGGAGCATGACTATACCACTTCACCTGTCCCTGCTATAACACACCCCATTGGCCACACCTTCCGAACATCCATGTGTTGAGCATTATTTCTGCAAATGCAACCTTATTCACAGAGGCTTCCCATTTTCAGACATTGTGCTCAGCATGCAGGTTTCCAAGGGCTAAACCAATAGGATGAGTTATGTCAGGATCGTGGCCAAGAAACACAATTCTACATTCTCCCTGTATATAGTCCAATGCATAGACAGCAATGTCCGAAGAGGTCTTTGGTCTGAAAGGAATTTTGTGGTAACCACCTGATGACATGATCAGTGCACAGATGGAAAAGTCAATAGCACATTTATATACGATGTGGAATATCTATGCTCGTAATCTCTCATGTTTTGCTTAATAACAACTTTGGAGAGGCAGTTGTTACTACAGTGGTACCTCTGGTTGCGAATGGGATCCATACTGGAGGCCCGTTCGCAACATGAGCAGAACACAACCTGCAGTGGCGCATCTGCGCATGCGCGGATTGCGATTCACCGCTTCTGTGCATGTGCGTGATTTCATTTTGCACGTCTGTGCTTGCGTGAGTGGTGAAACCTGGAAGTAACCCTTTCCGGGATGTCCAGGTTGCCATGGGACGCAACCTGAAAAAACGTATCATGAAGCAAACATAACATGAGGTATGACTGTACACTGGAGGAGAGACTTTTAATCCTTCTGCCTGTGCCCATCAATCCCACTCCAAATGCTGCTATTTGCACTGAAAGGTAAAACAAACAGAGAGAGAGATGCCTGTATCACTTCCTCATAAGGCAAATAGCAGCTTATGGGTCACCCTGATACACAGTGAGATGATAAAAATAGCAGCAGCAACATGTCCACCAGCAATATGGGAGGCATTAACCCCACTCTTTCCCATCCTGGCCCTGACTGGATTTGGAGGCTCCATGCCTTCTATTTACTGTAAAAATAGAAATGCAGGAAGTCTTGATTTCTGATCTCCCATGGATAGTTGTACCACTCTGCAGATTCAGGAGCTTGCAAAGGGACACCAGGGAAAGGACGGCCTCCGTGATATATAGAAGTTAAGCTGCTGGTGTGTGTTTGTTTTGTTTTTTGAGGTGTGGGGTATTTAAATGACTGTGGGAATGTTCAGGGATGCAGGAGAGGATATATTGTCTGATTATATCCTTATCCAACTTGTGTTAACAAGTTCCACAATTTCAGAAGAGAAACATTCCCCTCTTTTAAATTTGCAGTGGATGCGTTTTGCTCAGGCTCGCTAAAGCCTCTATAATAACTGTTCTGGTATTTCCCCCTTATTCCCTCATAAAAGATAAGACACGACACAGTCTTCTACAAAAGTATAAAAAAAGAGTTTACTCACATTCTGTTCACAATCGGATCCCAGAAGGCAGACTTAGCTTAGAAAAGTAACATACACTTGGAAACTATTCCATAAGAAGACAGTCCCTTTGGCCTCTCTTGGCTGGAAGCCAAGACGGCATCTTTGGCTAAGCAGATGTTGCTTCTTCGATGCATGTGGTGAAAGGGAGAGAGATGGCTGCCCTGCCCTGTGCTTTTGTCGTTACCTGCACAGGTGAGGCCACACCCACCTCTAGTCACATGCAGAGGAAATCTGTCCCAGCCCAGAAGGAAACAGGAAGTTTACTTGCTGGCTGAACAAATATTCCTCCCCATGCGCAAACATGTTCACTCTAGGAATGTTGTACTTGACTGCTCCTGTGTTTCGCATCCCACAATGACCACCTTCAAATTATGATCAGAAGAAAATATTGAATTGGTGCAAATGCTAGGCTGTAGGTGCAAATTCCTGCTTTGCAGGGGGTTGGACTAAATGATCCTCGGGTCCCTTCCAACTCTACAACTACATGATTCTATGATACACACAACACAAGAGACAGACTATGGCATACTGTTTGAGAATTTGTACCAGCAATTCTCAAACGGTAGGCCATAAAACAGCTAGTTGTGTGCTATGAGAAAAAGTAATAATTCAATAATTTAAAGTTCTGGGTAAAATTCATTAATTGTTCAGCTTTACTCCATTCTGTAGCAGCATTCCTGAAAGTACGTACCTTGGGAGAGTTCTAGGGGTATGAACCTGGTCTCCATTAATGCCACGGCATTTTAAGAAGGGTAACATAAGACCTTAGGAAAGCTGGGCATACATTTTCAAAGGCAAGAAAAAGCATGTGTGGTTTTATGCTTCGTTTTCATGTTTCATTTGTATGCCCTCTGCATTTTTTTTCATGTGGTTAATATCACTCAAGCATGGCTGATATTTTAGTAGTTCGACTTCATGTTATTTTTATACAAAATATACCCTTGAGGTAATTTCAATCATTCCCAACCTCAAACTGAATTTAATAATAAAAAATAGTCTATTGAATTAAACTGCATATGCTAAATGTTATCATTGGCACAAAGATTAATTTTCCCTGGGCAAAAATTAACAATTTAGGCTGCAATACAGCTACTGCCGCTTGTCTCTAGAAGGGAACAAATGGAAGCTAATGGAGTAGGGTTCATATACACAGCAATATCAGGAGATTAGCAGTGTGCAGCTAGCTTGAAACAAACAGTAAAGGAGGCTCATCAACAGTAAGCAAGGCCCTTAAAGCATAGTGTTCCTATTCCAGAGCTCCATAGGTGTTCTGATGCACTTCTGAAGCATCCATTTGAAGAGGCACATGTGGCGTATCCCCCATCATTCATGTGGATGGGTGAAGCTCTTTGTTTGCATCAGATTTCCCACATATACAAGAATAGCTGGGTCTGATTCAATATGGACAATGGTTAAGTTCTCAGCCAGTTTATGCGACACACTTTGACCAACGCTGAACATTGCACAAAGGTCAGAAAGAGGGAGTAACTCATGGTTTGTCTTTCCCTTCGCAGGCACAGTTGAGGAACCTTCAGGAGATCACTTGGAGTGAGGCAGAGCAGAGAAGTCCCTTATGAAGTGGTGATAATAATCTGTGAATCCTAGGAAGTGATATTTCCTTGCGGGGTGTGTCATTGTAGTAGTGCTTGAACTTTAGCAGGGTTTATCTAGAGTTCTGGGGAGTGGAGGGTGGAATTACAGACCACAGGAATTCTTCTATCATTCTTCAGCTGGTGGCCTCATAACAGTGAAGGCAAGAAGTCTCTGGATGCTACTGAGGTTGCTTTTTATGGGAGAAAGCACTAACAAAATGCCTTAAGGTGCTGCAGCATACCTTCTGTGGTCTCCATCAGTTCTCCTCCTCCTTGGTCACCTGGGAATGGTCTCTTCTCAGCTGCATAGGCTTTGGCTTGGCTGTTGTGGGAGGTCTACAGCTGAGATCACTGAGAAAGGAGAAAGGGGAAGGATGAGGGTGAGCTGGCCCCTGTGGGCAGCACAGAGCAGGAAAAAAATCCTATTTTGAACCAGGCAATAACAAACTTTGGCAATGTCAATAAATTCTGCCCGGACACTGAGGTCCAGCGCCGAGGGCCTTCTGGAAATTCTCTCACTGCAAGAAGTGAGGTTACAGGGAGCCAGGCAGAGTGGCGCCTGCCCTGTGGAATGCCCTCCCACCAGATGTCAAGGAAATAAACAACTATCTGACTTTTAGAAGACATCTGAAGGCAGCCGTGTTTAGGGAAGTTTTTAATGTTTGAAATTTTATTCTGTTTAATATACTTGTGGGAGTTGCCCAGAATGGCTGGGGAAACCCAGCCAGATGGGCAGGGTATAAATAAATTATTATTATTATTATTATTATTATTATTATTATTATTATCAACAACAACGACAGTGGGGAATCACCAGGGGCTTCATTAGTTTCACCGTCTGAGCCATGAGGCCATTTTGGTCAAGCCACACACACTAGATGTCATATATTATGTCGGGTGTGTGGCAGGTAAAGATGTAGCTGGGCTGGAAGAAGGTTGGCAGGCACTGCAGGTCAGCTGCAGGTCAGTTGCAAAGCTTTGTGATCAAGCCCAGCGGATGAGCTGATAATTGAGGCTTCTGCACACAGTGCTGTGCAAAAATGGGTCCATCCAATGTCATTGTGGCATCATGTGATTGGCAGTTAGATGACTACGCCCACCTGAGGCAGGGAGGATGAGGGTCTGGGTAATAGGCCCACCTCTGCCATAAATTCAGCCTTCAGAGTATATAAAATATCTTAATTAAAAATGAATGAATAAAAAATGACCCTTCCCCTCTGAGAGATGGCTGGTGCCAACTCTCATATATTGAAGACATCACCCAAAGATATACCTTTTCGCTTTGGCATTTGCTGGATAATCATGCCTGTGCCTGTTTGTTGTCATTATTTTACATTTCTCAGGTTGTTATGAAGAGTGATGTGTTATGTTTATTCCTGCTGTTTTACTATACGTGTTGTGTTTTAACTTTCCATGCAATCTGCTCTGGGATTGCTATCTTAATGAAGAGTGGGTAATAAATATTTTAAATAAATAAATAAAAACCTCTATTCTGAAATGTGGTGGGTTTATATTATGGTGGCTACCCAGATAAATCAGCAGATGAGAGCAATCGCTTCCTGATACGTTTACCTACCTAGGACAAAATAATAGCTTCCCCATCTCTGCTCACCAAATAAAGGCTATTTCGATGACGAGGAAGACAATTCATGTGCGAAGAGGCCTGAAATTCTTTGATGCTTCTTCTTTCCTTCTTCTTCCCTGAAGCCACACTGAGACCTTTTTGCACTGGGTGGAAGATCAGGAAGGACAACAGATATTCTCTATCACACGTCTAGCTCTGGCACCCAACTACCACCATTTTGGTGGCTGCTGTCTAACCACCACCACCACACTGTGGGATGGATGAGGCTACTGGCCTTGGCTCCTGGCCTTGGCTACTGGCAGTCTAGAAGCCCCAGTGCCACTTTGTCATTGTAGCAAAGTGGTTGACAGAGCCCCTGCAGGGCTGTGTGGGTTGCCCATACCTCATTCTGAGGAAGGCTCCTTCCTCTGGACAAGACACTGTGAAAGAGGTGGCCCCAGAGACCACCTGCGCTGCCACCATTTTGCTGCAGCAAGCACTGCTTAAGGTTTCATGGTCACAAACCACTCCACAAGAATCCTTCATAAGAACATAAAGAAAAGCCCCACTGGATCAGGCCAGAGGACCATCTAGACCAGCATCCTGTTCTCAATGTGGCCATCCGGATGCAAAACTGGAGTGCAACCGAGTGAAACATTGCCAGCTGAGAAGATGATTCTGGAGAGATTTGTACACCTGCACTGCTGCCACTGATGTAGTGTCAGAAACCCAAGCAGCAGGAGGGGGGGCCCTAGGACCTGAAGAGAAAAGTGCTGAAGGGAGTAGTGGCTGCAAGTCTGATCCAGTGTGAGGGACCCTGCTGAGGAGGGCTGCACTGAGGAGGAATGGTGGGAGACTCCCCCTCCCCCTGCTCTGGATCAGGATCCTGGATCTTCCCAGGAGCAGGAGGACAATATAGATCTGGAACAGTGGTTTGCCGAGCGACATAGTTCAGAAGGCAGAAGCTGGGAAATACTGGATGGGGAACAGCTAGAAGAAGAAACACTGGGAGAGAGAGGGTTAAAATATTCACTGTCTCTGGAAAGCATTCATCTGCTCTCCCCAAAGTCATGAAGAGCTGAGAAAGTGGCAGAACAGAAAGCACACAAAACGCAGAGGGTACAAGCTCAGGTTATACGACAGAGAAGTGACATGGATTAATAGGGACGTAAGGGGGTGGAATTCTTAACTGGGAGCACCACCATTTCTAGGAAATGGTTTCTTTGTTCTCTCACTATGATTATTAAAGTTTCTAACTGGTAAGAAGACTCCCTTTCCTTGTTCTGCTTATCTACTGCCACGGTGGGGAGGAAGCTGATTGCATGAAGCCTGACATCTAGGCAGCGGAATACTTACACTCACAGTCCATTTGACCTATGTTTTCTGTAGCATTAGATGGCATGGATCCACTGCGTGTCTTACAACCACTGTGAGGTTACACTGGAAACAGATAGAATTAACAAGCCACCATTTCATTTCATGAAGAAAGGTATTAGGTTAGAAACCAGAGATATTACTCAGTATGGACATAAGGGCTGTCCTCCAGACATAGAATCATATAATTGTGCAGTTGGAAAGGGACCCAATGGGCATCTAATCCAACCCCATGCAATGCAGGAACATTTGCAACTAGTTCTGCACTTCTGGTAAGACTTTATTTGCAATAGCCCAGCAACTGCTCAGACATGAGACAACATGGGTGGTCCATTTAGATGCATGGGTGGGTTTCAAAGTAATGATGTACAGTACCACTGAGTACACATCCTTGGACTCTCATAAAGTATATATTTGGATAGTGGCCACACTGCATGAAAGACAACTAGCAAACTAGGGGTATACTGAAGTCAACTAAAAATGGGGAACACGTTGATTTAATGGTTATGACTTTCATTCAGGCTGCTTGACTGGTATAAAACAAACTGTACCCTTTGAAAGCAATATTTTATAGAGATGATTGTCGTGGGTACAGGTGATGAGGATACAGGGACTGAAGCAACCAGTGCACCTAAATCAGGATAAGTTGTTATTAATTGCCATCCAGTGCTTGGGCAAGTCTATGGGCATTATGGATTTTCATAGACATTTCCTATTCCAAATCAATCAAAATGTAATAATGCAACATGCAATAATGGGAATGAAAACAGGTAAGTTCAAAAATCAAACAATAGGAGATTCTGTTTTCCTTACATTCTGCAACAAGTGCTTCCATGTAGCTGGCTCATCAAGGGTAATGGATGCAATAGCGAAGGTAACTTCATAATGAAACTGGTCAGGCTAGTAAATAATAATGAAACTAGTCAGAGTAGATGGAAGGGGGGTTTTTTGTCTCATGTGACCGTACCATTTCCCAGACTCAAATTGCGTTTTCAGATTTTTACTGAAGATATAAAATTAGCTATGCAAACTTTTCTCAAGTGTTGAATGGATAATATTTGCTGCAAATATTTGGAAGATTACTCAGCATTGCTTTTACATGCAACAGCTACAGAATTATTCCCCCCACCTACCCAACTTTGTAGAGACCCCCATGCCCATTGACATTTCTCTGTTTAATTGCAATTTAAATTGTGGTGTATTTCATTAGATCTCAGAATGGATTAGTATGCTCCATTAATTTAGTAGTTACATATTTAAAAGGTTTAACCCTTTATTTTACTAGTCTTACATGAATCTTGGGCTACAAATTTTAAAGAGCTTCTTCAGTTTTGGTAACTTCAGTGCTGTTGAAGGAGTGTTTAGGGATCAGGCTTTAAATTACAAAAAGTGTTGATATTTTGGGTGTTATGAAAGTTCTTCACAGGAATTCAAGGCTGATATGGCCCATTCTTCTCTATTAAAATTTTTAGATCACTATATATATTTATATTGTTTTCTTCCTTGCCTACATGGTTTATTTTTTATTTTTGCATATCATGAGCACTCCCACTTTACATTGTGGATGCCCTTTGCGGGATTGCGCGCGGTGCTACAGTTCCCAGGGAACTTACTGGCAAACAGGGGCTGGCCTGCCTCTCAGTGTTATTATTGGAGGTTCACGCCCAGCCTCAGTTAGTCAATTTACACTGCTGGGAGGTGGGGCCAGTCCCATTATATATAGGGGGTGGAGCTGACAGTAGCCAGGCAGTTGGCTCAGGAGATTCACCCTCCCTACCCTCCCTTAGTTTAATGTTTTCTTGTTTGCAGGTTAACTTTTTCTTCCTGTTTAGCAGGTTCTATTACAGTCTTTGGTTGCTGTTGAAGGACAGGGGAGAAATTTTCCTGCATTGGCAGGTTTTTTCTTTCCCATAGCAATTTGTCACAACTTTGGTGGTTTATGGCCTTGGGTGGAATCTTTTATTCTTTTCTTTCCTATAATGGTGTGTGTGTGTGTGTGTGTGTGTGTGTGTGTGTGTGTGTGTGTGAAATGGTGACTCACCCTCATGAGGTGGCAATTCCAGGGTACCCTCTTAAAAGGGGTTATATAATGGGTGTCACTGGCCATAAACTGAAAGGTTGTCAGTGAACTACCCTGCGTGTGGGGATATGGGCTGGGCTGCCTGCGTACACATACATCTCGCAGTGCATCCCCATATCCCCTTTACCCTGATGTGCCCCAGTTCCCCTGGCTGGGGGGCTGGGAGGGATACACGTCCAAGGCCAAAGCCAAGGTCTTCCTACATTCAGAAGTTAAATAAAGTTGTGGCCTAATATTAATTCCATAACACATTGTCAGAATCTTTATTCCTTCCTAATGATCCCTGGGGGCTGGGGCTGTCACGGCCTGGTAACGCAATAATAATAATGTTATTATTTGTATCCCGCCTATATTGGATGGGGTGGAGGTCTCCCTCTGCTCAGCCCAAAACAGTCCACTTCTCCAGCACACAAATCCTCTCCTCTTTCCACCTGCCCAAAGTACAGGTGGATGGGACAGCCACTGGCAAGATTCCCACAAGTGCTAGCCCATAGAAAGCCTCCCAAATTTGCATTCCAGTGAGGGGCTGAACTGGCCCAATAGCCACTAGATCCTGAGCTGATCTCACTCCCATCGCTTGATGGCACTAGGCCAGACCTGGGTCCAGTCACTCTGACAGCTCTAGGCTGGCATAGCATGGAACAGAGGATTGTCTCCTCCCTTCCTTCCTTCCTGCCTTCCATCCTAGCCAGCCAGTGTGATGAGGTGGTAGCTGTTTGGCAGTGGGGGCCCAGTTGTTCTGGAGGAAGTCCAGTCTGCATTTGGGAACGGCAAGGTTAGACTAGTGTGCCAGCTGCGCCCATTCCTTGAGATGCCTGATTTGGCCACAGCGGCACACAACCTTTGGTACAACCCATTTGGATACAATATGTTCTACTGGGGTTGCCTTCAAAAAGTGCTCAGAAACATCAACTGGCTCAAAAAGCTGCAGCCGGTTCGCTGACCAGGGCTGGTTATATGGAACATATGACTCTCTTGTTGCAACAGCTCCACTGCATCTGAGGAAAGACCCCCTTCCTCAGTGTGGGATGGTGTGGGCATTCTGAAGGCCATTTTATGGGCCAATAGGCAGCATTCCCTTGTCCAGCTAGCCAGTTGCATCCATGGTAACCACCAGCAATGACAATGGCCGGTGAGCCCTGCAGGAGGCAGATGGAGGGACACACAAACCACTGCCCCTCCTGACCCAACTCCTGGCTCATCATAGGTCTGTCCCTGTTGGTTGTGCTCAAGTGTTGAAGCATGTCCGGCAGGGGCATATTTGGTTCTCCTCACCCCCACCTTTGAATGGCAGGCACTTTCCTCCACCCCAGGCCAAATCAGAACCTTCGTATGAAACTCCCTGCAGTTTCCAAACAGGTTTGCCATGCGGAAGATAAACACAATTCCAAAACTCCCTTGGTGGTGTGGAAGGAGTCATGTGATTCTTTGGATCCAGGCCATAATATACATTACTGGAAGAACAGCGGTTGTGCTTTTGGAAAACTGGCTTCTCTCTTTGTATTTTACACACTTAAAACTGCAATCCTGCAGAGCACTCGGCTGATTAACTCCCATTGCTATCAGTGGGGATAGAAAACTGCCTAGTTACGTACAGGATTGATGCAAATTATGATTTTCAATATATTTGTGGCTTTGGGAAAAGGTCATCAGGTTTCCTTGGGAAATAGTATACTTTGAATAGAGCAATAAAATGTTGAAATCATATACGGATCTTCTACTGTTTTGGGCTGACTGGCCGAAAGTCTTCCACAGAGAACTGTAACAAAATTTGTTCAGAATATTTAATAAAATTGTTGTGGCTGCATGAACTGCTGTTTGGTTTATTTCTGTTATGAAGAGTAAAATTTTTTATTGTATGAGGGGACGTATTTGTATTGTGCGTAGATGAGGTCAGAACTGATTTAAGAAGTTCTGAGCAGGCATCACACATAGCAATGATATGTATTATTTTCATCCTCACCCCAACCCATATACTCATTCCTAAACACACCTGTTTGAAAAGGGGTTTATTGGTTTAGCATTTATTTTCACATACAGCATGCTTAGGATTTTAGGTTTACACAAAAGGGGCAGAGGAGGGAGCATTAAAACAATCCTTCTGATCTATGAAGCAAGTTCAAGTAGAAAACATGTCAGATTTTTGTAATTATCTCATAATGGTTTTAGCCAACTTAGAATCCCCTGTAGAACCTTTTTTTTTTTAAGTCTATTTTAGTTCTAAACCAAACAATAAATTTCAAAAGTTTGGTGTTCCAATAAATTTATACTGACATATATGCTATGAGCCAAACTGGAAATGCAAGAGAAGATTGCTATGCAAGTTATTAAGTGTCATCACAACATCAGTTTCCTTTTATAAAACATATGAATCCACAAGATGCAAATGGGTACTTTTGGGATGCTGAACTATCAATGTAACATCTGACAGATGCACTGTGAATTTATCACAAGCAAAAAAAAAAGAACATTAAAAATATATAAGTAACACAATTCTTTTGGGAATTTCTACAAACATACAAAAATCAAGAATACAAAAATTAATATAATTCTGATTTTAGTTGCCCATGTTAATTTGATGATTAAACATGCCAAAAAAAATAGGATATTCTCATTTGTTCATCTTCTGTCCATTGACATAAATTTTTGAAAGACTGCTAATGACGGAATAGCACTGTCCACTTTTTTTAAAATGTGATGTTTAAAATTAATATGCAAAAGTCAACAAGTTAATGTTTCTGCACTTACCAAATACTAACCAATTCAATCATACTTTTTGCCACCGAAATTATCTGAAAACCCCATCTTTAGGACTTTCATTTTTTTACTCTCCTGTCCCTTTTTTATCTGTTTTAGGGATTTGTTGTCTTTCAGTTTTGTGGGTGATTTGCACAATGACTGGAAAGAGAAAAAGCAGGTTCAAAATGGGTTCAGATCATCATTAACACAACACCTCAGGAACAAGGTAGTACTGTACTTGAAAGTATTCAGTGCCAAATTAGACTGGCTCAGTTTCTTGATGATTATTTAAAAGTTTCACAAACTCAGTCCTAAACACTTTATACTTTTATTACAGTGTAACATTCATGCAAAATAGTATGTTAGGATTAGAAAGCTGGGGAATAATGGATGAAAATGACAGAGTGCTGGGTTTGTTTGTTTGTTTTCAGTTTTAGGAGGACATATACTCCTTGAAATTAATGTATCATACCAGCCCAAACCCCCCAAGCTGAAACTCTCATATGGGGAAGATAATGAACTTATACTTTGACTGCATTTCTGAAAGAGTAGTATTATCTTGGCTATAAACCCTTTATTGATAACTGACCTCCCAAAAGTTAAATTTTTGTATGGCCGCTCATACATGAATTCATATATCTATTCAAGTCAACCTACTTGCATGTTTAGCATAGAAGCAGAACAGCGACTCTGAAACTGCATTCTTTGAAAAAACCTTTAAACTCAATAAGTCAAGTTCATAAAGGAAAGCTGCTTCAAGCCTTGGCTGAATAGAACAGATATTCCTCTCCATTTATGTTTCTGAGGGACTATTAAGATTCCTTTAGTATATTATACTCTTCTTTGTACACACCAATGAAATCATGTTGCTGCCAGTAAATCTATGTATGATTTATATCCTGGGCAATGCAAGATAAAAACAGTGCCCTTCATGGCCTTTTATTACATTTTCCTTGAAATTCATTTATTTTAAAATACTTTATGTAAAAACCACCACATTTCACAGGCAGTTTGTTTTGCCCTTCTTGAAAGTTTCTTTCTGCATCAGAACTTCAAGCATTAGCCTTCAAAATGTGTGTGTGTGTGTGTGTGTGTGTGTCTTTTAACTCTTTTGTATTCTTTTGCAATAATCTTATATCCATTACAGCCTCGTGATTATGACTGGAAACAATACAAATATCTATTACAGCAAACCCCAGCAACACCATGTTTACATGGTCCACCAATCCATGAGGGTGTTCTAACTTCAGTTTTAGCTATCCATCTCCCCACCTAATTTTTCCATACCTCTCACAACTCCAGAATTCCAACCCTCCCCACCATCCCATCGTATTTGAACTTGAAAAATTGAGAAGGGAGGAATCAGCTTGTAATTGAGACCGTTACCAGATTACCAAAAACTGGTGCAGGAATTGTTAATGAGTGACACCATTAGCAATTTTTCCCCCTGACTGAAGACCCTGTTCAAATACCTTGGACACCTTGTTAGCACAGAATGAGGTGTTCAATCAAGAGACTGGGAATTGGAAGTACCAAGGCACCGTTTCTGAGTGGTGATTACAAGGGCATGAGCACGAGTGCCAAAGTAGCAGTCTTCTACTCTGCAGGAAGCTGAACAACCTTGAAGTCTACATTTGTAAATCAGCCAGGATGATTATAGAAGTCACAAGTAAAGAGAACATATGAAACAATTATTTGCACCATTCTTTCACTGTTTTAATTTGCTCTTGACGTGAGCAGAGAACTGCTAAGAGCCACTGTATGTTTATTTTTTCTTCTTCTTCTTCTTTTGTAAATTTGGTACCAGGAATAGCATTTTCAGAGTAGCAAGCCAAACGTCTCAAAAGTAGAAATGCAACAAAGAACAATTGTTTGCTGGTGAGCAAACCGCTTGCAGTGCAATAAGTATTAATCCCTGCTAAAGCACCTTTAATACATATAGTCTGTAACCTCCACTGACACATACACACTTTTCTTTTTTTAAGATTCCCTCTTTTCCAAAGAAAAGGGGATGATTTTCTTTGCAAATTAAAAGTGTATGTTTTGCTACAAGGAAGTGTACTTCCTAAGCAATTGTGTACTTGCACAAGAAAAAAGTTTGAGAACATTTAAAAAAGTTTTTCACTTGTGTCCAGCAAGTACTTTTAATTAGGTACACTGTAAACAAAAATATTTTTTCATGGAATATACAGAAATTCACTGTAGTTTTCAAGAAAATGCTATAGTATTAGCACTTTAATAGTCTGTGTTTACACAAAATTTTATTAAGTGATATGAAAAGCATGGCATGCATATCTTCCCAATTCTATAATGTACTGTTCTTTAGTAATCAGCAGGCTTCGTTTTAAGCCTCTGATATGGTAATATGTTCTGTTGAAAATCATAGGGATCACTTTTAAGCATATGAGTCAAATGTCAAATACTTCCCTAGATATTTTTATTTCAAATTAATAAAACACTGATTTCCACTATTATGAGATCTGCATATTCACGTGTGTGTGCGTGTGCGTGTGTGCGTGTGTGTGTTTGCAATTAGCATTGGAGAATCTACCTCATTTAAATAATTTGCCTCATTTTATGACATGTGTAGGAAGAAAATGCAGTTTTATAGTTCTTTGTGTTGCCTATATTAGGTAAACTGCATGGCAAAATAGTTTTCTATCATTTGCTAAGTCTGAAAATTCAGAAATAAGAATTGTGCAATAATGAAGTCTTAAGAATCCATCATAAAATGTATTTGGAAAGAATAACTTTTTCAACATTTTTCACATCTTTTCTGGATTTCATTTTGCAGCTTGCAAAAACGCAGACATCTTCAGCATCAAAGGAATCTGGGTGTGTTTGTATGTGTGTGAAAGCTTATGGTTTTAATGTTGCTAAGGACTAGAACAACTATGTATCTAACTGCTGATGGATAAAAATGAGAGACTTTTAATAAATAATCAGTTACATTAATAATATACTGGATTCTCAAAGCAGAACAGAACATGTTACTTTGCATAAATAATCAATCACAAAAAAAGTTTCATTGTAAACCTTAGATATGACACTGAGAGACTTGCTGTTTCTGTCTTTTTAAAGAAGTAGATGCATTTGTTAAAACTGTAAATAAAGCCAAGCAAAACTGATGTGTACTTTGATAATTCTACACACCTCTTAAATTTATATTTTACCATCTCACAGACACAAGATAAAAGCAGCAACTGACAGAACTGGTTTTTAAATATACTTTTCTGGAAGCTGTACATTTTCTGGGGTTTTTTGAAATGTAGAGGGCGCTATTGCTCATGTATTTTGTAACTGTTTCCACATTTGGGGGGGGGGGGAGAGAGAAACCTCACATTTGTTTAATAGCTTGATGTTTACATTTCAAAAGTTTCCCATACATGGGGAACAAGAACATTTTATATTCTCTATTATTTGAATACAATCACTGTCAAAGTTAAATGTCAATGTTTCCATATAAAACTCACTTGGCAGAGATTGATACCTCAGCGCCTACTTCTTGGTATTCCAAAAGTTGCAGAGGAAATAGTTTCATTTTTGACAGTTTAAGCAGAAAAAAGCCATACTTTTTAAAAGTGAAAAAGCAATTCCAGTTATTCTAAAGCCGATACACAATCCTACACACACAAACACGCACAAGCATGCAGTGTAAAATCTTAGCATTTGGTGTTCAACACACCTTACCAGCAGAGAACAGTGTGTAAGGTTATATCACCATGAATAATTTTTAGGCATTCCATACCCTACATAGCCTGCCTTATAAATAAACTCCTGAATTTATTTATTTTTTAAAAAATGCAGCATAACAGTGCAATTTGTTTACAAGAGCTGGCAATGTACCAAATGCAAAGTTAAGAACTTCAATAAAAGCAACTTTTAGGCTGCAGTACTTACATACTTGCCTGGAAGTAAGTTACATTGAACTTAATAGAACTTACTTCCAAGTAGACAACGCAAAATCAATTCAATGTGATATTTTCTCCCTGAGTGTCTTGGGTATGGCACTTTTATTTTGTTGGTTTTTTTAAGTATAGAATATTATTTTGGAACACGCTTTTTCTAACTTCTTTTCAGAATAAAACACCTCAGTCGAACAAATTTCATTGTTCCTTAGCTTCCATTAGCTTTAAAATTTTGACTCGAGAGTAGGTACTCTTGAAGAATCAAGTCGTTAATGCCACATTCCTTTTAACATAAACTAACACCACAGCTACAACATTTTCATACATTTTTCACCCTTTCTCTGCCGTGGCCACAAGCAAACACACTTGTTCACTGAAAACGATGGGTGGAAAGATGCTTAAAGCATGATCTTCATACTTACCTGGGAGTAAACGTATGGGACTTACTTCTGAGTACAGAGACACAGGAATGTGCTGTAAGTCTGTGCTGGATTGTGACTTGTATCTCTGAGGATGAAGAGGGAGAAATGGAAAAGCAGCTCAGTTAATTCCAAAATGCCAAGTTTCAACTCTGTGTCAGAAGTGTAAGAAAGTTGCTTAGCTGAAAAGGGGGGGGGGCATCTACAGTCCTTTTCTGAAGTGAAGTATTTCTTAAACAGGCAATACAAAAGCAGGTCTAGGGTATTGAATTAGGTCTTCTAACTTTTGTAGGCACAAAAAGTCACCTCTCCTTCTCAGTGTATTTTGAAATGTAATTTGAAATTTGTAGAGGATTTAATTATGGTTTGCCCATATCATCATTTTCATTTGCTTACAAATGAAGATGAACTGGTGTGCATGCACATGAAAGCTCACACCAGTGACAAACTTAGTTGGTCCTAAGGTGATACTGGAAGGATTTTTTATTATTTTTTTTGCTTTAGCATACTCTACAGTTTCTTTCACTATTCTACTACATCTATTGATTTCAATGGATTCTGTGTGAATTCTATATGCATCATCTTGGATCCATGTTGGATTCGGAAATGAAAAGGTAAATGTTGAAAAGAGTGCGTTTTATTTAGACTACTAAATTTTAGAGTGAAGAGATGTGTTCATTTCAAAGAACACTTTAAAATAAATTGGCTACTTTTCAAATAAGAAAATGGGCATTAAAAAGAATGTGCTGTTATTTCCCCCACCACCGCCACCACAACTGCCCTTTTATTTTAGTTCAAGACAAGCTGTGGTTGCAAATACATATATCAAGAATAGATAATACTCATTGTTTGCTTTTGTTCAGGCCAAGATTCATTCAAAAGTTTGGTGGTTTTTTAAAAGAATCTGAAAAAGAGGCTTAAACCTTGCAGAGTAACAGTTGCATTTTATGATTATCAAGTCCTTTTGGACCAAGTCACCCAGAGCTTGACTGACTTGGATGCTGAGATGCATTTGGCCCTGTCTTGATGTCAAATCACTGCCATCAAAACAATGGCTCATATTACAGGAAAATCTTGTGCAAATGAGCCATAATGGAAGTGAATGACAATCTCCTAAGAGTATGCGGCAGGATTCGCCTTTGATCTGAAATACTGTTAATCTTTCTCAAACATAACACTAAGTATACTTGGCAAATCCTGTAAGAGAGAGTTTTCATATAGTGCAGGCCTGCAGAATCGAGAGCCGTTAAGTGAAATACATGCCAATCAA
The DNA here is from genome assembly GCF_964106645.2 of Podarcis pityusensis. Lineage (NCBI taxonomy): Eukaryota > Metazoa > Chordata > Lepidosauria > Squamata > Lacertidae > Podarcis > Podarcis pityusensis. The sequence goes on from NC_138032.1 coordinate 25,240,459, forward strand.
GAGTTCCATATTAGCTACACAATTCTTTGCACTTCTCAGCATTGTTCTGGATATTATTATTATTATTATTATTATTATTATTATTATTTTGTTCCTTTGTAGCAAGTGGGGTGGGGTCGAGGTTCTTTGCAACCATGTGAAACAATAGATTTAATTCATCATGGGATATTGGTTGTCGCATACAAAGTACTCGATCGGAGGCATTTTAAAATTAAAATTCTGCAATAATTTGCAGTATCGGGGCTGGTCTTGCAAAACTGCTTTGTTTCAAAATGCACTCATTCATCCCCGCTTTAGATTGCAGTTTTATTACAGCTGTAGAGCTGGAAACAAGCCAAATTACATACATTGATATTTTTCCTTCGTAATCAAAGCATGATAGGACATCTTAAACAATAGGAGAGATTTCCATGGCAAAATTCAGCGGCAGTACATCTTATCTTGTGTAGAATATTGTGGATAATAAAACCTCCCATTTTGACATGTTTTATAGTCAAATCACACCCTGTGTGCATGTGCAGCCAAATATGTACAGCGTATGTAGACAAATGCAAAGAGGGTAAATCATATTGATTCAGTGCTGGTCGGAAATATGTCTCTTTCAGTTTTGTGCTGCTTTTGAAGTACTGCCTAAAATCAACCCTGGGCTTCAAAGGGATGGGATTATAGCCTTTATCCAGCAATTAATATGGTTGAAACTCAGAATGTCAGCACCTGACAACTATCCAGGCCGGGCAGTAGCTTGGTAGGGGTCCAGTTCCCCTGAAGAATTGGAGTTTACAATAAAATTAGTGCATAAATAAATTGAAATATTGGGAGGGGAGGGGAGAGAGCATACAATTTCTAATGTCTAACGACCTGTCTCTATTTTGACATGAAGGGGAGAGAAAAAATGGTGGTGTCCCTTGACCTTTAACCTGCCTTATCCACCTAGATCATTTTAATCTCCCACCAACTGTTAAGCAGAAAGAGTGCTATTAAAGAGAAAGCTATTCCTTTTGCCTTCTTACATAGATCAGATGACAACCTTCCCAAGTCCCTCCTCTCCGTCAGAGTTCAAGGGTTCAAAAATGGTCAGAATATCAAGGAAGAGTACGCCAGCAGGATGCAACAAGAAAGAGTTCTGAGCACTTTTTTCTTTTTAATGCAGAGTAAATAGATAGACCGACAAATAAGATATTGTGTTTGTGTGAGGGTGAGGGTGGGTATACACACACACATTGAAATTTTACTTCTGACTACTTTTCCTCAGAAAGCATCCTAAGGGTTATAATTTTTTTTGGGGGGGGGGATGCAGTGTTTGCGATCATCTGAAACGGCTCACTTAAGAAGGCATTCAAGAAAAATCGAAGAACGTGACATGACAATTTTTTTTTTTAAAAAGCAGCTCTTTGTGCAGATAGTAAATAACACAAGGATGCATTTAGGTACATGCATAAAGCATGAACAATTTATGACCTAGCCATGATACCTCTAATGTACAGCTGGGTTATGAAATCTTTCCTAGGAGGTAGCATAAAATGCGGAGGGGGTGAGTTTCTTGCAGTTCTGTGTGTGTGTGTATGTGTGTGTATATACACAGATCTATATGCATAGCCTTGTGAAGCTCACATTTTTAACTGCACATGTTGGTTGTGATGGCATTATGTGTTTCTTCCTAGATCTTCCACTGGCTTTGATGAAAACATTCCAGGTGTGTGGGAGTGTGGGTGTGGGTGTGTGGCTTGCTCAGAAAACTCCCCAATAAGTGACCAAGACATGCTAAGCAACATGTTTAATTTACGAAAATCCAAACTTTGTTACTAAAAGCAGCCGCAAAACTCTGCGTTGATGGAGGCAGGAGGGAGAACGACTGAACGGCAGAACTTTAATCATGACGATGCTTTGTTGGTTGCTGTTTGTAATACAGCAGGCTACCATAAATAATGGACAAGAGGAGAGAAAGAGGTTTTATCTTTTTTGTATCCTAGTGGTGGTTGTGTCCAGCAGCATTAGTCAGTGATAGGTGGTTAATAAGAACCACAAGACACCAGAAATCAAAGGCTTCAAAGTGCTTCTTGACTTGCTATTTCACAACATGGCATGGCATGGGGATCCTCAGGATTGCAAGGAGCGATACATGCACAGGAGAGACAAAGCCACACACACAAAAATAAGAGCTTTGCTTGCTGTTTTGACCACAATGATGCCTTTTGCCGAAGAGACAAGCTGTTTTTAAAACTAAAAAGCCACTTGCCTTTTCAGCAATAGCAATCGCTAAAGCAAAAACAACAAGAAAAGTTTTGGGTGGGTGCATAGGCTTGAAGGCAAAGAAGCCTGAGCAGAATTCCACTTGTACAATAGGGCTTCCCTACCTCCTTGTAGGTAGGGAACGTGGGACGCAGGTAGCGCTGTGGGTTAAACCACAGAGCCTAGGACTTGCCGATCAGAAGGTCGGTGGTTTGAATCCCCACGACAGGGTGAGTTCCCATTGCTCGGTCCCTGCTCCTGCCAACCTAGCAGTTTGAAAGCACATCAAAGTGCAAGTAGATAAATAGGTACCACTCTGGCGGGAAGGTAAACGGCGTTTCCATGCATTGCTCTGGTTCGCCAGAAGCGGCTTAGTCATGCTGGCCACATGACCCGGAAGCTGTACGCCGGCTCCCTCGGCCAATAAAGCAAGATGAGCGCCACAACCCCAGAGTCAGTCACGACTGGACCTAATGGTTAGGGGTCCCTTTACATTTACCTTTACCTCCTTGTGATCCTCCAAAACTTCTCTGGACCACCAGGGACCCTCTGCAGTGACATGGGACAGAAACCAGGGGACTACCTTGCATCAGTGCAAGGGCCTTTCACTTATACAAGAACTGGTTTCAATCCCAATCTATGTTCTCTCCTGTAGGTGCATCTTCTTTCCCCCCTATAATTAGGTCGACACCTTATCTAAAGCATAACATGCTGAAGATCCATCCAGCATCTCTCTGCTGTGTTAGCATGAAGAGCAAGTTCTTGCCCGGATGTAATATTTGAACCCTTGCCTAGCAGTGCCTTCTGCACTACATTGACATAATTAGTAATTCCATTCCTGGATTTGCATCAAAATACACTACAGATTGGCCTGATACCTGAAAACAGCTGCTCCTCACATTGCCTTCTACCTGGCAGCAGCCAGCCTCGATCATTAGCTGAGGGCCAATGTAAATGTTACCTATCCCAAATGGGACCACCCAAAAAAAGCTTTCACTCACAGTCGCATTCCACATGGTGGGGGCAATATTTCAAAGTCTGTCACCCCAAGCTTTAGTGGCATTGCACACTGTGGGCAGTGGCAGACCTTGGGGTCTCAAATTTCAGTGGTGCCCTGTGCAACACAAAAAATTCAGTGTTCCCCGCCTCTCACACTACATTCCAAGTTACAGTTGTGTCATCTCCTGGGGCGCACCCGAGGGTCTGTTCCAGGTGCAACTGAACCTGCCATTCTCCCCTAAATCCACCTCTGCTGTGGAAAAGTGAAGGAAAATAATAGATTTCAGAAAGCAAGTGCCCGTGAGTGCAAAATGCCCAAAGTGTCCCACCCTGGCCAATAACTGCCATGGTGACATCTTCATTGGACTGCAATAGGCAGGTACAAGAATGGTCACTTGAGGAAGCAAAGCTGGAGAGATCCCATCTAGGAAAGAGAAGTCTGTGGCATTTCAGATGAGGAAGAAAAATGATTAATGGTAGATAGAAAAGTAGATAGATGATAGATAGATGACAGATAGATAGATGATAGATAGATAGATGATAGATAGATGATAGATAGATAGATAGATAGATAGATAGATAGATAGATAGACAGATGATAGATAGATGATAGATAGATAGATAGACAGATAGATAGATAGATATAGATAGATAGATAGATGATAGATAGATAGATAAATAGATGATAGATAGATAGATGATAGATAGATAGATAGAGGTGATAGATGGATAGATAGATAGATAGATAGATAGATAGATAGATGATAGATAGATATAGATAGATAGATAGATAGATAGATTGATAGATAGATAGATAGATAGATAGATAGATAGATGATTGATAGATGATTGATAGATAGATAGATAGATAGATATAGATAGATAGATAGATAGATATAGATGATAGATAGATAGAGGAGAGAGATGGATAGATAGATGATAAATAGATAGATAGATAGATAGATAGATAGATAGATTAGATAGATGATAGATGATAGATAGATAGATAGATAGATAGATAGATAGATAGACAGATAGATGATAGATAGATGATATCGTAGGTTAAAATTTGTTCCCAGTTAGGGTTTGCTGACAATAATAGACTGAAGAAAACCTCCAAGAGGAATAGTGTGATTCCCACTTCAAGTGTATAAATGACCATCGTCCTCCCAACTTTTTTTAAAGCAATCATACACCCCAAATTGGTTATTCTAACATCTTTGTACTCTCATATTCTGTCTTCATCCCTGTCAAAGCCTTCCTGACACTCAGTGGTGATTCAGATATCCTGAGCCAAAGCTTCTATACTGGCAATAACCACCATCTCGGGTGAGGAAAAGAAGCAGAACAGGATACAGAGCTTTTATGTGGCATAGAATTGAGAGGACAGAGGGTGATTCTGATGAAGACAAGACTGCACATCCTCCTAAGGCCCTTTTCAGCTATGGAGATAATTGGGAAAAGCATATGTGTATTGTAGCAAGCAGCCATACCCATTTGAAATAATCTAATTAACGAGGAGCAAAGCAGGATAGCTATAGCTATGCCAGCACAAGCTGCTCTATGTGCCAGGTGTGGCCCTCTTGAGTTTGATGAAGTACAACTCCCATCATCCCTAGCCATTGACCATGCTTGCTATGACTGATGGGAGTTGTAGTTCAGCAACATCTAGGGCAGGTATAGGCAAACTCGGCCCTCCAGATGTTTTGGGACTACAACTCCCATCAACCCCGACCACTGGTCCTGTTAGCTAGGGATGATGGGAGTTGTAGTCGCAAAACATCTGGAGGGCCGAGTTTGCCTATGCCTGATCTAGAGGGTTAAAGGTTCCCCACACCTGCTCACAACCATGCATATTTATCGTACATAGGCGCAAGCAAGTCTGGGTGTTTCATTTAATGTCTCAAAATGCAAACACAAGATATGTTTTCACTAGAGCAGGAATGGGCCATCTCGCCAACCTTTTTGGACAAGTGAGCATGTTTCAAATTTTGAGAGAGTGCTGTGGGCACAAGATGACTGCCATGGAGGCACAGCATAACACAAAGTCACAGAGTGTATAGTCATGGTGAAGATTTCCCCGTAAACGTATTTCCATACTAGAAGATGTTTAACCTGTTGAACTTCTGCCTGCCATGTAGCTGTGAAAGGCACAAAAATCCTGTTTTCCTTCTGTGCCAACCCTAAACCAAAACCTAGGCTGCCATCCTGTCTCATTTACATGGGAGTAAGCCCCATTAAACACGAAGAGACTCATTTCTGAGCAGGCCTATCTATCATTAACTGTGAATTAACTATACAGTAAATTCTTAATTGGTGCCTGCTCCTCAGCTCCGGCACAGCTAGAGACATGTCCAAATCTCTTTGCAAAGTATTCACATTTGGCATTGAGGTGGAGGGGATTCTTTAATATTCACCCACATTTATTGTGTAGTAGTATTTGCAGAAAATAAGTTCTAAGGAGTACCTGATCTGAGAAGAACCCACCACAGGCTGCTAGAGGGATATGAAGGGCAAACGATGGAGATTCCAAAGAATAAAAAATAAGACAGAAGCAGGAAAAGTACACTAAAGGGGTGGGGAGATAGCAGCTCTTTAAGGCAACCGCAGATTCCCATTGCCTTGTGTCCAAACAACTCACTCCTCAGTCTCAGCTCTGGCTTCACTCACTGGCTAGTGAGTGGGAGCTCACTCACTGGGAGCAGCCAGGCTGGTTCAGTTCACAGAAATTGCTTAGAAAGAAGTCTGCACATTTTGTTATATAACATTTTTCCTAAGAGGGCTATAGCCTTACTCTTTTAAAAAATGAAAACTCAGAGTCTAGGGGCCTTGCCCAGGCGTTCATGGGCACCAAAGCATTGCAGGCACTGATTTGGCAACCCCCAGGTTGGCCCTCTAGATGTTGTTAGACTCTAGCTCTCATTCACCCCAGCCAGGATAGTCAGTGGTCCAGGAAAATGGGAATTGTAGTCCAGCAATAACTGAAGTGCCAGAAGTTCTCCATCCCATGCTCATACTCATCTCCTTACTTTCTCAATAGATATTAATTCTTTTGTTCTTGCATATTTTGTTTGAGATGCCCATACAGTCTATGTTTGTGTATTCCATAGCTGTTTCTGCTGTGGTTCTCACTGTTTCCTGGATGCTAGGTAAAGGGACCTTTGACCATTAGGTCCAGTCGTGGATGACTCTGGGGTTGCGGCACTCATCTCACCTTATTGGCCGAGGGAGCCGGCATACAGCCTCCGGGTCATGTGGCCAGCATGACTAAGTCACTTCTGGCGAACCAGAGCAGCGGACGGAAACGCTGTTTACCTTCCCGCCAGAGTGGTACCTATTTATCTACTTGTACTTTGATGTGCTTTCGAACTGCTAGGTGGGCAGGAGCTGGGACCGAGCAACAGGAGCTCACCCCGTCGCGGAGATTCGAACTGCCGACCTTCTGATTGGCAAGCCCTAGGCTCTGGAGTGTAGACCACAGCACCACCCATGTCCCTTCCTGGATGCTAGATCACTATCAAACAACAATCAATGGTAGGATACAAACAGAAACAATGAAAAAAAGTAACTTGTATACAGTACTTGTTTGCAAAATGACAAAAGAGAGAGAGAGAGCAGGATTTGGCTCCTTGATTTGTTGGCAGTAGCAATCTTAGAAGAAGAAATTCACTGCCATGATAAACTATTTTCACGCTTTGCAAAAGGCATTCTTTATGGAGCCACTACACTGTCAGCGTGGTTAGAATAGGGAGTGGACAGAAGAATGCCAGACTTTCGTTCAGCATTGTGAACACGAACACAACAAAGTACCGTGCCTGTTAACTGCAATCTCAGTTATGCAAGTTTCCTTATGCAGCCAGCACAGCAGCGTCCAAATACTGGAGGGAAGGATCTGTGTGCTTTGGGAAACCCTAAGGTATGAAGAACTACAGAAAAGAAAAGAAAAGAAAAGAAAAGAAAAGAAAAGAAAAGAAAAGAAAAGAAAAGAAAAGAAAAAGAATTTTTTTTGGGGGGGGGACTCTCAGAAGAGGAACCCCCAAAACTAGAGCCCAGTGAGGACTGACAGTATGCTGAATGGCTGCTGGGGGAGGAAGAATGGGATGGGGTACAATGGTACCTTGGTACTCGAATGGCTTGGCTCCTGAACAAATCGGTTCCCAAACGCCGCAAACCCAGAAGTAAGTGTTCCGGTTTGCGAAGGCTTTCCGGAAGCCGAACGTCTGATGCAGCTTCTGCTTGAGTGCAGGAGGCTCCTGCAGCCAATCGGAAGCCATGCCTTGGTTTTTGAACAGTTTCTGGAGTCGAACGGATTAAGTTCGAGAACCAAGGTACCACTGTATTCTCTAAACAGTGGATGCTGGCTCATTAGGACAAGAGCGCTATTGCCCCACCAGCATTAGTTCATGCTCAGCCACCTGCCTGCCTCCTTCCTTATAACCAGTCCATGGGACGGCACTGCTACGAGCTTCCTCCTTCTTAGTCTCAGTGCAGCCCATTGTAGAACTCAACAGGAAGGAGGATAGAGACCAACCTAGAATTAGCTGGCTTTGCTTATCATCTGGCTCTACCTGTCATACACCTGCCTGCCTTCCGACTTACCAGTCCCAATGGGCACCAGCTCCCAAGGGTTCTAAAATAAGACATGGCTGAATAACTGGAACCCTGAACAGGAGCACTTTACCTGCAGATGTCACCTGTATCTAATGTTTGTTAATAGTAGCTTAATAGCAGTTAATAGTCCAGATCCAGTCCAGAACCCAATGAAGATCAACTATGAAAAAGTATCCTGGTTAATTGATAGGAAAGTACTCAAATTGAGCGTGGCTGCTAAAGATGGGGAAGGAAAGATAATAAACTGAGTTGTGCCATCCCCAAATTCTTCAAAATGTTCCTTTTTTTTAAGAGTATAAAACATGACCAGGTTCTCAATAGCTTGAGAAACCCCAAGTTGTTTAGTGAACTACAGCTAGCTTGTTCCATTGCATTTGGATGAAGGAATCTTTAATTTTGAAATTCACTGCCTCTCCACCATTACAAGACCCTCCAGGGCAATGATCTATCAAGTTCTGACTGTCTCAAACTGTTTGTGCTGGATTCAGCATCTATCACTCCTCTGACTTGCTGCACAATCAGCCAAGAAACAATAATTTTCAATTAAGAAACCTGGAGAAGACTTGGGGACTTGATTTATGGTGCATGACTAATTACCAAATAGCTAGTCTAATGAAAATTAAGCTCCTGGTTACTACAAAGATTTAACTTCATTTTCGTGAAAGGATGTTGATATGACAAAAGATATAATTTACTGAAATGTTATTATATGTGTTAAGACAATAAAATGCTATAATTTGTAATTAAAATGATCTTATTCTAATTGCATATCAATGCAGTATTTACAATATGAACAGTTATGTCACAATACTTTTCTGAGTCCCGCCCCCCCCCCCACATCATATATCTAAAGGCAATAAGGCCCCTCTGACTAGCTTCACTTGCTCATTCATTCTCTCACTCCAGGCCAAACTACATGTTACGCTGGGAGATCTGTGATTGATCTCCCGGCTTTTTAATTTCTTTTTACTGAATGCAGATGTGGGAGCTGTTAATTTGGTTGGGGAAGCAGCATGGGGGCTGGAGGTGTTTAACACTTTCACTCTGTGACATTTTCCTGATCTACATTTCCCCCTGCAAACACCTCTTTGCTGGGGGAGGGAGAGAGGAAGTGGTGGTGTATTACAATACACTCGCCCATATCATTGCTGCAGTTTTCCTCTATAGAGCAAATAACTTGAGAAGAGTTTATGTAGAGTTGGAAAGTGGCACGAGGGGGGGGAGAGTTAAACGCCCCCACCTATTAATGCACACAAACATGCACATCTCAGATGCAGAATCATATAAGGTGTGACTGGAAAGTTCGGTGAATGGTCACAGAAATCGGACAGCGAGAAATATTCGAACATACCTTACAGGTCTTCAAAGTAGGCCCCTTCTGACACAATGCACCATTGACAACGTTCGTAGAACTGTTGGAAACTTCTGGAGAAGTCCTCTTTTCAGTTCCCTAGTCACAGCAGCTTGGACGTGTGAAATTTTGGAAAATCTGTGCCCTTTCAGTGCAGATTTCAGTTTTGGAAAAAGAAAGAAATCTGGTGGGGCCAAATCAGGAGAATATGGAGGGTGGTACAACTCAGTAACCTCAGTAACGATTTCACATGGAATATGCAATTCTTCCACCATCATTCAGACGGACAAACGTCAATCCCGCATCAGTGACTCACGAACTCTGTTGACATTTGCCGCCATTCTGCTCATCAACGGTCTGCCAGACCAAGGGTCACCTTTGATGGTTTGCCGTCCTTCACAGAAACACTTCACTCATACACTGTCTTTCGAGTTACAGCTTCATCTCCGTACACAATTGTGAGCATTTTATGGGTTTCCAATGCTGATTGTATGCTTGAATATTTCTCGTTGTCCAATTTATGTGACAGTTCACCAAACTCTCCGGTCACACCTTGTATATCTTCTGGCATAATATGATATTTGGTTCTCACTGCATGGATAGCATCATCATTTGTTTCGTCACAAGGTGGCACGGAACTTAGTTGTGTTTGTGAGGAGTTGGGGATTTCCTGTTGTGGTTCTGTTCTTGACTCACAGAGAGAACAAATTTCCTGCCTAGCTTCCTGACTGGTGTCGCTTAAGCCTTCCATGACACTTGCTTTGGTACCAAAAGGTTTGTAGAATACCATAACTGCCAGGGGATAGAATAACAACCGATATACATCTGGTGTATACAGACACTGGTCTTGTTTGGTACCACCACTTTGAAGGAGGCTGAACTTGTCTGTTCAACAATTAATTCCCCCATAATGCAATGCCAGTGAGCCACTCTTGGTATGTGGTGGGCACATTGAGGGTGGAGGTACATGGCCCACCGGAGTGACCACAGAGGGCATTTTGAACCAGGGCCACCTTAGCCATCCCTTTGTGCAAACCAGCCCTCCAACCTGTGAAATGGCACCCACAAATTCTTGCCTCCCTGGTCCTCATTCAAATAGCAGGACAGATATGGTGGCTGGGCTTCAATCAATACTTATCAGTTCTTTGACCCTGAGGGTGATAGTCAACTAAGGGTTACTCAGAGCAGACTTATTGAAACTAATGGGCCTAACTTGTTCATTCATTTCAGTGGGTCTGCTCTGAAGAAAACATTGTTGAATACCACCCCATGTTTCACCAGGGTCATCACTGTAGTCACTGGACTCCTCATTGGCCCTTTCAATGGCACTGCCAATCCCCTTCAACACTGCCATGGGGACAAACCCTTAAAATGTTGAGAACGGGTTTGCAGCATTGCTTGAATAGCTCAGTTGGTTAGAATGTGGTCTGATAACACCAAGGTTACAGGCTTGATCCCTGTATGAAACAGCTGCATCGATCTCCATTGCAGGGTGTTGAACTACATGATCCTCAGGATCCCAAAGCTATGATTCTATGGTGTGTGTTGGGTTTTGTTTTTTTTAGTGAGGCAGCTGGTAATCATGCAGTCCAGAACTTACACGAAAGGGAAAAGGAAGGGAAACTTACGTAGTACATGCAGGAAACCATTTGCATCTTTAGAAAGCCTTTATGGGATTATTCATTTATGGTCAGAAGGACAGCTGGCAGCCAGAAAGGAAATTTCAAATATGTTTCATTTCCTCCCTGACCCATTTATATTGAGGTTTGTTTGAGTAGATGTGCCGATCTGACAATGGGCTGAAATTTCAAGCGCTTCTTTTTCATCCTTTTCAGCACTATTCTGAAGCTAGTTTATTGATGCTCAAAGCATCCATGCATAGAAAAACTGTAGATCTGGGGTTGCCAGCCTTTGGGGGCATGTGGTTACATCTGCAAACTGCAGCAACTGTTGTAGATGTAATTTTTTGTTGTTGTATTAATGGTTATGATAACAATGTAATAATAGCCTGCTGGATCAGGCCAATGGCCCATCTAGTCCAGCATCCTGATCTCACAGTGGCCAACCTGATGCTTGTGGGAAACCTACAAGCAGGACCCAAGCACAAGAGCCTTCTCCCCTCCTGCACTTTCCATTAACTGATAATCAGAAGCATGCTGCCTTCAACAGTGTAGGCAGAACACAGTCATCAAGGGAAGTCGCTCCACCTCCTTGATCATTTTGGTCACCATTCTCAGAACCTTCCCCAAGTCTACAATATCCTTTTCAGTGCTATTTATCTAGAAAAAGAAGTACCAGAACTCACCATGAACACCTCCCTTATTTCCTTATACAGTCATGCCTCAGGTTACAGATGCTTCAGGTTGCATATTTTTGAGTTACGGACCACTGAAACCCGCAAGTACCCAAACGGGTTACTTCCAGGTTTCGGCAGTCGCAGACGTGCAAAAGTGCTAAATCGCGCTTTGCGCGTGTGCAGAAGCGCCGAATTGCAACCCGCGTGTGTGCTGATATGCCGCTGCAGGTTGTGAACGTTGCAGGTTGCAAACGTGCATCCTGCACGGATCATGTTCGCAACCCGAGCGTCCACTGTAATGGTAATGGTGTCCACCTGAGAGGTGCCGAAACTGAATTCCAGTGAGTTCCAGCTGGAAAAAAAAAGTCCTGATCCTTTTTGAGGTGATGTATTTTATTGATTGTACACCACTTTGTGAATTGATTGCCTCAAAAAGTGATATAGAACTCTCTTAAATAAAGAAATAAATGCCAAAGATTAAACTTTTTTTCTTTCTTTTTTAAGAATCTTGGTCATGGATGACTCTGTATTGCCTTCTTGTTTTTTATGGCATTTCCCCTTCACTTTATAGCATGGAATTCAAAGATATAAACACTTATTTAACTTCTATATCAACTCGCTAGTAGGAAATATGGAGAAAGAAAATGCCCATCCCCCCAAATTGGCTGGTACGCCCCTCCCGGTCCTTTTATATGCGGATGACACAGTTTTAATTTCTTTTTCTTGTGTTGGATTAAGAAAACTTTTGAGATCTTTCACCAAATACTGCAGCATCGAACAATTAACAATTAACTACAACAAATCCAAAGTTATGGTGTTCTCCAAAAAAAGGAGGAGGCACAAATGGAGAATAGATAACCATTTAATAGAGCAGGTAGCAACCTTTAAATACCTGGGTGTAACCTTCCAGGAAAGGGGCTCCTGGCGCTTTCAGATTAATAATACTATTGCAAATGCAGAAAGATCTACCAAAGCGTTAATAAGATTCTTCTATGGGAAAGGAGGCCAGTACATACCGGCAGCCTCCCAGGTCTTTGCTGCCAAAATACTACCACAATTGTTATATGGATCCCAGATCTGCAGTTTTAAAAACCTTACTCTCTTAGAGGCATTTCAAACTAAGTTTTTCCGCTGCCTGCTGGGGATCCCCTCTTGCGTAGCCAACATAGCGGTCCGTTTGGAGGTTGGGCAAATTCCTATCAGTACCCGGATATGGATATTGAAGATCCATTACTGGCTAAAGCTTATTTTCTTCCCGGTTGGGCTGGCACCTTTGACCTTATTGGATACCTACCAATCCAGATGGAAAGCTACACCGCTGGAAAAGCTTAAAGGCTTGGGGATCCCACAGCAGACCCTGATAGCGACAGGCTTCGAGAAAGCTAGGACTACAATTCGCCAGCGTATCTGGGACGTAGAATTACAATGCCACATGAGTGAAATGATCAAACATCCTGCAATAAGGGACTATGGGAGAGGTTTTTCTCCAGCTAACTATCTGTCAGGTCTTCAGGTACCCAAATACAGACGGTCTTTTACCCTCGCCAGATTCAACGTTCCCCCTTCTGCCTTACTTCAGGGCAGATTTGAGGGTAAACCATACACAGCGCGGGTCTGCCCCTGTGGCTCGTTGGAGGTTGAGACTGCTTCACATGTACTGTTACATTGCCGTCTTTATGAGGATATATGTTTGACTTTTATTGCACCTGTTTTGCGGAAGTCCAGGAAAGAGTCGGAACACCATGGTTTGGAACCACTGCTAGAGGACAAGAATCCCAAGACTACATTAAATGTAGCCAAATTCTGTGCGGCTGCAATTAGTCGCAGGAAGCAAGTGGTATCCCATGGTGACCAAACCCCCAAATGTTAATTGCAGGGGGCATGCTAATAATTAATTTTAATTTTTTATATTTAAATGCTTGTTATACTCATACTGTCCTCTGTATTTTTGATATATATTTTTTATGATCTGTGATGTTCTGTGTGTTGGCGCTGGTCTGTGACCGTATTAATAAATTCATTCATTCAAGATATAAACACTTAAAACATATGTAAACTTAAACTACTGAGCTCCTCCTTTTTTAAAGAAAAATAAAAAGTTTGAGTGGTGATTTGTGCTTATTTGCATTCTTTATATTATTTCATACAGAATATATCTTATTACAGATAAAGTGTAAGGAGGTGCTTTACTCTCTCCCCTTTTCCTCAAGAGTTCTTGCACTTCTGCAAACCTTGGGGTTAACCTGATCCTGGTGAAACTTCCCCCTTGTCTGCTGCTGCTTGCTTGGCTACATAAGCAATGGTACTCAGTGCCTTAGTGTTGGGAATGGAGGAAATGATACACTGATGTACTTGTTTTGCCATCCACATGAAGGCTGGCGGAATCTGATTCCATGTAGCAACTGCTCCACACTAAACGTACTGCAGTGCAGTGAGCTTGCCATAGCTTGTAATTACATGCTTCAGAATACAAATTTGTCCAGCTCTTAATACCCTGCTGTGTTATGAACTGAATGACCACCAGCCAAGTTCTCTGCTGGCTCAGAAAGCAGAATGTGATTTTGTAGCATGTGTGGTCACTGTTCTCCAGCAGACCAGGTGCCCAAAGCCTGCCATTTTGTAGGGCCATGTTCTGTAATCTGAAACCCGTCGCTATCTCTGAAAGGTTTTAGATTGCTGTGAAATTACATGAACCACAAAGCCAGCTAACTTGTAGGACTTTTTCATATTCACCCCTCGCTCTCAATGAAACTCTCGTCAGTCGCTGGGAACTATGTAACCAGACCAGCTGCCCAATTTAGATTGCTTTGGTTTGGCATGTATAGTTTCCATTTGGGCCGGTTCTCTTGATTGCTCCATGCAAATATTTTATGTAGTTGCTGTAATCCACTTGATCTAGAAAGCTCTCTTGTTGCTGAGGGTGTCTGCTTGGGGAGGGAGGAAGCTGCCATCTGTCACTGCTAGTGCTGAGAAATCTCAGGAAGCTATATGATAAAGCACATGTATGTAACACTACGGTCCACCTGTGTCAACATTGAGAACTCTCAGAAAACAGGTGAGCTTTACTCATTAAGAAGTCTTATGATTACTAAGCCAATCTGACCAAGCTGCCCATCACTAAACCCCGCATCTATATTACAGGAGACCAGCAGGAATCTGTGGCAGTACCACATAATCTCACCATAGGTAACCCACGTAACAAGATGGTCTACACATTTCAGCCATGGCATGGAATAGTCACTGAGGGTTTTCACACTGAGGCTTAAAGTGCCTTTGCAACTCATATATGAAATCTACACTATGCAAAAAGTGTTTCTGCTGGCCTTAAGGAAGCTGGCAGCAAAGGCTGGTAGTTACTTGGAAGAAAACCTGTTTGCTTTGAGTAGAAGAGAGCCATTCACCAGCAGGAACTGAAAAGGGATACATCTCAGTGGAATATTGGACTGATGTGGCAGAAATAGGGATACAGTTCTACAACAGAACTGACTTTCTAGAGGCATGTGTCAAATTGCAGCATTAAGCCTTAATCACAGCTAAGGGTTTAATATCCCATACTGAATAACAAGGAAGTTTGGGGCTCTTCAGTTAACTATAACGACATCAGGGACAACAAGCCCCTGTGTGGTCTCCCTAGGCCACGATCCCAGCTCAGTTCACACCCCCTCAGTGGCTCTGCTCTATGCCCTGTGCTTTTGAGCTGTGATATTGCTTACTTGTATGGAGGATGGCTATACCTCCATACAGGTAAGCATGTGCATTTGTAGAACCCTATGGCTTCTATGTGGCTGGGAGGTAAGATTGCTCTGCTCACTTTTGTCTTTGACTCCCATCCACAGGTGTCTCTCATAGATTTCCCTAGGAGGGAACATGGCCCTCATCTGAAAAAAAAGTGTTCCCCACTCTTGTTCTAGGCTGGCTGAGGGAGTCTTTTCAGATGCTGCAGAATGGCTGTCAGTCTATGGGGCAGAGGAGCCACAGTCACATATATGGGAATTTTTTTGTTGACTAAGCTACGAAGAAAGCCATGCATGACTATTCTGATTTTCTTCCACTTCCCTGTAGGATACTGATTAGCAACTAAACTAAGAAACAAGAGATACTGTACTAGAAACAATCAGGATGTCTGGAGAGGTAGATAAATACACTAATTATTGAAACAGAGTGGATGGCTAGTTGGGGGAGCTCAATCCCCAACCATTCCTAAGCTGAATGATGAGCACACTGCCTAGAAGCTAGCCTGCTGGCATCAGCTGCTCCGGCATTATGAAACATAGAAGCAGGCAGGCAGCCCCAAACTAAGTGCTCCATAGACATCAGTCAACCATATTTAGAAGAACAAAATAGCAAGCATCCATCTAATATACACATGCAAAACTACCAGGTTACTCACCTAAAAAACGGCAGCCATCTCTCTACACATCAGCCAACAAATTTGCCCTATAGCCTCTGCTGACCTTCATGGTCAGGATGGTTAAAAGCCTAAGGGTTTGGCATTAAACCTGAACACATTTCAGATGGAAAGTTTGGGTCTTCAAAGCAGGCATTGTTTTACATGTGGCCAAAACAACAACAAAATACTTAGGGCGGTAAGTATGGTAGGAGTTAGGTTAAGGCTGTACTGTACTTTGGAGCCTTCAGAAGCGTAGTCATCAAGGCAGGACTTTGGGGCAAGAATTTGTCGGCCCAGTTCAGGATGAGCAGAAGGGGCCACCAATGCAGCAGGTCTTCGGATCACATTTTGAAGGAAGTGAAGTAATACAAATTACCATCCATCCAGACAGCCACCAAAAAACCATTTGCCATAACAGCACCACTCTGTTTCTTTCTGTCTCTGTCTTTGTCCTCTCCCCCAATCTCCTACACCTCATACATGACATTTTACAGGTTGTTATTATTATAAACAATGAATCTGTTCTCCACCATGTCCTCTTTATCAACTTGCCTAACATAACTACCTGTTTTTTGTTTGCAGACAGATTGTTTGCAGACAAACCTTGATTTCAGCAAGGCATTTGACAAGGTGCCCCATGATATTCTTGTAAAGAAGCTGGTAAAATGCGGTCTTGACTATGCTACCACTCAGTGGATTTGTAACTGGCTGACTGACCGAACCCAAAGGGTGCTCATCAATGGTTCCTCTTCATCCTGGAGAAGAGTGACTAGTGGGGTGCCACAGGGTTCTGTTTTGGGCCCGGTCTTATTCAACATCTTTATCAACGACTTGGATGATGGACTCAAGGGCATCCTGATCAAATTTGCAGATGACACCAAACTGGGAGGGGTGGCTAACACCCCAGAGGACAGGATCACACTTCAAAACGACCTTGACAGATTAGAGAACTGGGCAAAAACTAACAAGATGAATTTTAACAGGGAGAAATGTAAAGTATTGCACTTGGGCAAAAAAAATGAGAGGCACAAATACAAGATGGGGGACACCTGGCTTGAGAGCAGTACATGTGAAAAGGATCTAGGAGTCTTGGTTGACCACAAACTTGACATGAGCCAACAGTGTGACGCGGCAGCTAAAAAAGCCAATGCAATTCTGGGCTGCATCAATAGGAGTATAGCATCTAGATCAAGGGAAGTAATAGTGCCACTGTATTCTGCTCTGGTCAGACCTCACCTGGAGTACTGTGTCCAGTTCTGGGCACCATAGTTCAAGAAGGACACTGACAAACTGGAACGTGTCCAGAGGAGGGCAACCAAAATGGTCAAAGGCCTGGAAACAATGCCTTATGAGGAACGGCTAAGGGAGCTGGGCATGTTTAGCCTGGAGAAGAGGAGGTTAAGGGGTGATATGATAGCCATGTTCAAATATAAAAAAGGATGTCACATAGAGGAGGGAGAAAGGTTGTTTTCTGCTGCTCCAGAGAAGCGGACACGGAGCAATGGATCCAAACTACAAGAAAGAAGATTCCACCTAAACATTAGGAAGAACTTCCTGACAGTAAGAGCTGTTCGACAGTGGAATTTGCTGCCAAGGAGTGTGGTGGTCTCCTTCTTTGGAGGTCTTTAAGCAGAGGCTTGACAACCATATGTCAGGAGTGCTCTGATGGTGTTTCCTGCTAGGCAGGGGGTTGGACTCGATGGCCCTTGTGGTCTCTTCCAACTCTATGATTCTATGATTCTATGAATTAGCTAGAGCACTGCATTCCCAAACTGAGGTGGCTGAGGAAGGCTCTCCCCACTAAATTAAAATCAAAGGCACAATTCATTTTTACAGCCCCATGGTTTCTTGATGACTGGTCCTTAAAGGATAACACCCCAGCACATGTCACTAGTCTGGATACGCCTCTTCCTTGTAAAAAGGCCTCGTGTAGAGAGGTGACCTGGCTCTGCAGCATATGGGCAGAGTGCAGATGTTAAATGTTGTCAACTATATGCCCCCACCAACAGCCTAGCCATTGCATTCTGCACTATCTTGCTGCTTCTGGACCAGGCTTGCAGGCAGCTCCACATACAACACACTGCAGAAATTCAGATTTGAGATTACCAGTGCATGGACTACAGTGGCCAAATTATCCTGATCTACATAGCAGTAGCATCTGCTACGTACTGTAGCAGATGAAGGTGGTAAAAAGGAGTCCTAGCCACAGAGGCCACTTGGGCCTTTAATACAAAGATGAATCCAGGAGTACCTCCAAGCTACAGACCTGATCTGTTAGAAGGTCCCCATTCAAAACAGGCAACTGGCCTAACTTCTGGATATGGGGATCACTGACCCACAGAGTCTCTATCTTCCCAGGATTCACTTGGTTTACTGATCCACCATTGCATCTGGGCACTGGTCCAGGGTTTGCACAACTTCTCCTGATTCAGATGTCATGGAGAAATAAAGCTGGGCATCATCAGCGGACTGATAGCATCACACTTCAAAATGATGTGTTGCAGGACATTCAGTGCATGTGTGAACAGGTGCACATGCATATATCCCATTCACCACATTTAAAGTATGCCAGTTTGTGTGAAGTGACTCTAATGTACATGTGTCTTGCCATAGCTTTCTGTTTACAGATGTAAAGGCCTGCTTTGCCACTCCTGGTTATTCCCGGTTGTGTTTTTCCATTCAAAACACATGTAATGTTCTATGATCTCTTGTTTTAGAACCTTGATTACTCTATCACTTATTTATAGCTTCTAGTTTATGCTGGGTATTCTTATAACTTAAGTGAATGTATGTTATTAATTTCAGATACTCTTCTACTCATTAGCTACTGCGTTAGGAGAATAATGCTACATCCTCTCTGAGCTTTAGAAGGCTGTAGGAATTCATTTGGACTTGAAACTAAAACAATGACTGGGTTGAGACTTAATATAAAACCACAATTTGCACTAACTATAGATACAGTGAACTGCATAATGTGAACTTCCTGGTGTGCAACTGAAAAACCATGGTTTAGGGTGGGTTTTCTTCTTTTATTTTGTTTCCCTTCATTGTAAAAGGCAATCTCAGCATAAAATCAGCAATATTCTATAGGAGCCAGAGGTCACCTCCAACACCTGTGCCTTTACTCTGCCTTGCTCTCAACAAAGGGCTAAGCAGGAGTCCTTCATTAGAGCAAGGCATTCTGGGTGAGATGGCTGGGAGACTGCCTTTGTCACCGCAATTTTGCTTTAAATTCTAATGAAGTTTTAACAGAACTTCTAGCCACTGCAACAATATGGTGGTGGCACAGCCACTCTAACCCAGAATGCTTCACTCTTAAGAAAGGACTCCCCACATTGGCCCTTTCTCAAATGAGAGAGGCGAGGGGAAGAAGATAAGCTAGTGCCAAATGCCCTTACCCAAATAAGTCAGTGGGTGCAAGGATAAAGGAGTTGAGGCAAATGGATAGTGGCAGTAGGAAAGGAAAAGGGGGGGGGTGGAGGCAGCAGCAGCGGGAAAGGAGGAAGAGGAATATGAGTGTTGGTAGCAGGGAGGGGGAGAGAAAGAGTGGTGGGCAGTGGGAGCAGTCTGAGAATGGAACCTCATGCACCAATCCTGAGTTTCAGTTTCTGTTCTTTTTTGGCCCCAAATAAACCACAGTTTGTAAGCAAGCTTGGGTTCAGACATCAAAACAAACTATAGCTTATGAAACAAACCATGGTTTTGCATTATGTCTGAATTCAGTCCATCATTTGGGGCTAAAGCAGCTTGAATGCAAGGACTCTTGCCTGACTGTTTTGCTTAGCAAATAGTATGCAAGCCTTGCTGCACAAAGCTTCACTGATCTTGAAGTACAGATACACAAAAGACTATTGGGGCCTCTGTCTTTCAGCCACAGTGCTCACTATAAACACTACAGCTGTTGCTACACTTATGATGGGTAATGCAATTCCATTGCACGGACGTATTTTTCTTTCAGTGTTCAGGCAAACCTTATTAAAAAGAGGAAAAAGCAGTATAAACAAAGTAGGGGGAAAAACATAATAGCATCATAACAACGGAAAGCTGAATCATCTCGTCTTCTAGTATTTGCCTGTGATTTTTCAAAGTGCTAAGTTTCTCTATTAAAAAGACATGGAGATCTTGTTTTACAGCATATTTGAAACACACAGAAAAATGCTACATGCTGAGCAATGAAATTGAATTTTTTTCCTCCTCTTGAAAGAGACCTATCCATTTCATTCACATCTGCCATATTTTTAAGTAAAAAAACAATAGGCATCTACAAAAATATTTTGGTAAAATCCATGGAAGTCCACAGGGGTCCTGAAACCCAGAGAGCTATTTCTTCCAACCTTCATATGAATAACTCATCCATTGCCTCTGTTCTTATTTAGCTCAAATGAAATAATAGCAAGGAGATGCAGAAAACCTATTCTCTGTTCTTCTTTCCAATACTTTGCACTTGTTATAAGGCTATTAATAGAAGCAAAGCATTTTGTGTGTTAAATATTGCAGGGTCAGGACAGTTATCTGTTGGCACGTAAATATTTACAAAAGATTGTGCTGGAGAAGTTGTTCATTGATTTCATTTCCCCCCCCCCCCTTTCTTCTTGCCCTGAAAAAGGATAGATTAAATTATTACCCTATGCAGCCATGGGAAAGCAATCAACACAAGAAATCATGGACAGTGATTTTGCCTTTACAATCGCAGTTTCATAAATAGCAATCTTTAAAACTGAGCACCTATAACTTACATTGTTTAAGCCTTGAAGCAGAAGAGAAAACCAAAACATAGAGAGTAAGCATATGAGAGTTATTATTAAGTGGATATTATTGTTATTATTATTATTAAGATTTATTACCCACCCTTCGGCATAAAGTTTCCACCGTGGCTTTCAGCAACGTAAAAACACAATGCTCAGATCAAGTGAAACAACCATGTGCAAGGCGTGTGTGTGTGTGTGTAGAATTTAGTACAATCACTCCATCAGTGCAAGGATTTCTGCTTGTGCAAAGAACATTCTCCGCTTCTCCTCCTCTCATGTGCCCCCAAAATCTGTTCTAGGGGCTCCCCCAACCCTCTGCAGTAGTTTTTGGACTGGCACAGGGCACACAGGAGGAGAAGAGGTGGGGAAACACCACTTGCACAAGCAGAAATCCTTGCACTGCTAAGATACCCAGCATTGTGCCGTAATACATGCGATTATAAATTAAGAAAGCTTAGTAGATCAGCCAGTCTCCTACAGCAATGTTGGGATGCCATCTTGTTCTTATGTAGGTTTGCAAAGGGGCAGTTCCACTAGAGTTATCCTGTCTCTGATTTTCTCACTCCCCTTCTGCTCTTGGCTCTTGAGAAAGGTAAAGGTAAAGGACCCCTGGACGGTTAAGTCCAGTCAAAGGTGACAATGGGGTTGCAGCACTCATCTTGCTTTCAGGCCGAGGGAGCTGGTGTTTGTCCACAGACAGCTTTCTGGGTCATGTGGCCAACATGACTAAACCGCTTCTGGTGCAAGAGAACACCGGGATAGAAACCAGAGCACACGGAAACACTGTTTACCTTCCACAGTGGTACCTATTTATCTACTTGCACTGCCGTGCTTTCAAACTGCTAGGTTGGCAGGAGCTGGGACAGAGCAACAAGAGCTCACTTCGTTGCAGGGATTTGAACCGCCAACGTTCAGATCAGCTAGCCCAAGAGGCTCGGTGATTTAGATCATCAGCCTAATGATTTGGCTAGCCTTCATCCTATCAGAGGTGGATATTGGACAGCACAACCACTTTTGCTGTGCAGGGTGCCGTGCCTAGGGTGTGCCGCAGGGTGTCACAACTATGGTGTAGTGAAGTGAGCAGAATGAAAGGTGAGAGGTGGGGGTGGGTGGGCATGCCAAATTTTGGCCTCGAACAGGGCACTGCTAAAATATGAAAGACCAAAGTTTGCCCCTATCCTATTACAGTCGAAC
Source organism: Podarcis pityusensis (assembly GCF_964106645.2). Taxonomy (NCBI): domain Eukaryota; kingdom Metazoa; phylum Chordata; class Lepidosauria; order Squamata; family Lacertidae; genus Podarcis; species Podarcis pityusensis. Next base: position 25,262,277 of record NC_138032.1, read on the forward strand.
CTCCATGATTTCAGGAAGCAAATGAGGAAAACCTCTAAGTCCTTCTCAAACCCCACAGTTTGCTAATTTCAGAGGAGGTAGCTTAGGCCTCCGTCAGGCAGATTCTGCTCTGGAAAGCTAAACCACATTCCAAACATGCCTGTAAATTTCTAAAACATATTATCAATATTAACCAAGCAGTTTACTGCTCTGTAACCCAAGTCTCATGCTGACAGAACCTTCCTGTGGCTGGATTGCATGCAAGAGCAGGGCCTCTTTCACTTGGTGGCTCTTACTGAAACAGTGTCTTCCGTCAAAGCTTTTACAATAAGGTTGAACAGTCATGTAACCACCTTTTTCTTTCAGGAGAGAGGGGACTAAAGGAATCTGTTCCTGTCATATATTCATCAGTTTAATTGTTTATAACTATAGTTATTCAGCATGTAGAACTGATTAGGACAGAGAAATAGGTCCTCCTGAGGAATATAATCAAATACACATGTTCTGGGATTCAGGGGGAACAACTGCCCTCTGTAAATGACTTCCTAAACAAGAGAGGGAAACCTTTAGACAGTCCTATTAGACTGAAGACTGCCACAATATGCCTTACTTAGAGCTGATTGTCTTTCCTAGGACTTCAGGTGTCCAATCTGACTGGATAGCCTTCCTAAAGCACTTGTAAGGCCCTTATAAATAAAGACTTTCTAAGAATTTTAAGAGCTGGATGACTAATGTTTATTCCCATGGTGTAGTGAAGTTAGGAGAGCAACTGCCCCACAAGCCACTGCTGAGTATAATACAAAGACTTTGTTCTAAAATATGAAGTAGCAGCCATAGGGAAACTGAACAGGCCTTCCCATTGCCGCATGCTACACCTCATTTCTTTTTATAGGCTAACTCTCTTCAGCTGGCTATTACTCTCAGCTGTCTTTTAAAAAGACTTAAAGGGAAAACCCATACTATATCTTCATGCTGTCTAGCTCAGTATTGTCCATTCTGACTGTCATGGGGTGTCCAGGGTTTCAGACAGGTGATACTCCCAGCCTTACCTGATGACAGCAGGGATTAGAACCCCAGGACCTTCTGTGTGCTAGGCAGATATTCAACCACTGAGCTACAGTCAAGAAGGAATACTTAACCATGGAAGAACTAGATAAAACCTTGGGGGAGCCTGGTCAATTGTTCCAAAAGGCTAGCTGGCAATCTTATGCAAAGGTGATACAATAAGGGAGAACTTGAGACATATTTATTTTATTTTATTACTTTTCAAGTTTATACATTTCACTAATTTTACAATCATTTCGACATTTCAGAACTTGACTTCCTTCCCCCTCTTTCTGCGGTTCCTCAGATTTGTTTCTAATATCTTCTGCATATCCAAATTATCGGTAACTTAATTTGTTCATTTATTCATCTTCTTTAAATATGTACTCTTATAAAATTGCAGGTTGGTACAATAATCCTGCCAATGTTTTTATCTGTTTATAATGTATCTGTAAATATTCAATAAACCATTTCCATTCTTTATAAAAGATTTGTTATCTTGTTTCCTTATTTTCCCGGTAAGTTTTGCCATTTCTGCATATTCCATAAGTTTTTGTATCCATTCTTCCTTTGCTGGGACTTTTGCTTCTTTCCATATTTGGGCAAGTAACATTCTTGCCACTATAGTAGCATACATGAATAAGTTTCTATACATTTTAGGTAGTTCTGTCCCTATAATTCCCCAAAGAAAAGCTTCTGGGTTTTTTTTTACAAAGGTTATTTTAAACTTGGGACATCTTTAGGCAGAATATTGGGACGTGACATGTTTGTTCCAGATCAGAGGTTGCTATGCCTCCCACCTTTGAGAAAAATAATTTTAAATCACATAGACACCATCTACATATTCAAACCACTGACCAATTTGTATTGTGTTTTCATGGGTGAACAAGCAATATTCTTCTTATACTGTTTTAACTGCTATTAAAAAAAGGTTCCTTTCATGGCAAGCTGTTAAATGATGGTGGTAATCCCATTAAAAGTTGCCAAGTTTATAATCCTCACCCATTTCCCCAAAGATTCTCAAACCACCTTCTTCGGGACTTGGAGGCAGGGCACTTCTCCCACACCCTTTAGCAGCTATGAAGTGAAGCATTGTGTTTCCCAAACCAGATCATAATGGTTGCTCATATAGCCTGGATTTCATAAATTATCCATAGGCTCATCAATTTACTCCCACTGATTTATGATTTGAAAACAGAATGAGTCATTCTTGGCATTATACAGAAAGTGTGGAAAGTAAAAGCAATTGGAAAATGTATCTGGAGAACATCCTTCCAACAAACTACAGTTGGTTGGTTGCTCTACAGAACTCAACATGGAGGGAACCTTAATCAGTGTTATTCTACAAGCAGGCTTCTCTACTAAGGACACTCCTGACTCCTGCTTCCCACTCTCATGGCCAGTGAGCCACTGGAGGAGGATGTTCTCAAGATGCATCTGTGACTGCCCTTGTTGCGTGCCCTGGACTTGTCTGCTTCTCAAAACCATATTTCCCTCCCTGGGTTGTTTTTTTCTCCTCAGTGGGCAGTATGATCTCTGCAGGTACATTTCCGATCTCTGCAGTACATTTCCAAGCACAATTCAAAGTGTTGGTGCTGACCTTTAAAGCCCTGGATGGTCTCGGACCAGTATACTGAAGGAGCGTCTCCACCCCCATCATTCAGTCTGGACACTGAAGTCCAGCTCTGAGGGCCTTCTGGTGGTTCCCTCACTGTGAGAAGTGAGGATACAGGGAACCAGGCAGAGGGCCTTCTTGGTAGTGGCACCCGCCCTGTGGAATGCCCTTCTATCAGATGTCAAAGAAATAAACAACTATCCGACTTTTAGAAGACATCTGAAGGCAGCCCTGTTTAGGGAAGTTTTTAACGTTTGATGTTTTATCGTGTTTTTAATATTCTTTTGGGAGCCACCCAGAGTGACTGGGGAGACCCAGCCAGATAGGCGGGGCATAAATAAATTATTATTATTATTATTATTATTATTATTATTATTATTATTGGTACATCCTGCCCAGTGAGCTATGAGGGTGCTGTCATGTGTTGTACATCTTCTATTCCCTTCTTTTTGTATGTGTTATGCACTTGGGACTCTGTAGGTTGAGCTGACATGATGGGGTTGCCTGGTAGATGGTGACATGTGACAGGGACTTCTCAGTAGCAGTGACTCATTTTGCGGAATGCCCTCCCTGGTGAGGTACATTTGTTTCCCTCATTATTAAATCTTACGAAGAATCTAAGAAAAATCCTGTTACTCAGCATTGGGTGGCCGAAAGACCAGTTCCTGGCAACTCTGAAATGCTTAGCCATGAAGGCAGCTGATTGTTTCTTATAAGTTTTAGATTGTATTTAGAAGTTTTAATTGTGTTCTGTTAATGGTCTGTTTGCCCTCTTGGGCTCCTTTGGGAGGAAAGGTAGGGTGTAAATTTAATAAATGTAAACATTTATTGAATATTTATTAAATTTATTATGATTATTTATAACAAGGAATCAGTGGCTGTGAGCAGCATCGATCCTCTTCCTGGACCTGCAATAACAGGTTCATGGTTGGTTCTGCCACTGGCTTTCATGGAGTGAGGGTGCTGTGACATCGTCATGCATTCTGTGTCATGCGGTCATGCGGTGAGTTCTCTGTTGTGGCTCCATTACTGAGAATTCATTGCGACTCTGGGAGAATTCGTATCCTCCAACATTTCTCCAGTGAAAATAAGGACGTCCTATTCCATCAACACCATCATCACCACCACCACCATCATCGTTTTATTATTTATACCCTGCTCCATCTGACTGGATTGCCCCAGCCACTCTGGGTGGCTTCCAACATATATAAAAACATAATAGGCTATTAAACATTTTTTTAAAAAATTCCCTATGCAGGTCTGCCTTCAGATGTCTTCTAAAGGTTGTATAGTTACTTATCTCCTTGGCTCGGGGGCAGGGGGCATAGCTCCATATCCTTCAGTATTTCTCTGATGAAAATAGTGACGTCCTGCTGCACACTTCAATATTTCTCCAGTGGAAACAGGGACAGACTGAGGAAAAGCAGGACACAAATCAGAAACTAGGATGGCTTCTGTAAATCTGGGACCAACCCTGGAAAAGAGCTATACTTGGAGGGCCTGGGAACCCTCAGTGGCATAATCTCTAGCTGGTGGGTGGGCTTTGGTGATGCTTCCAGAGGCACTGGAGAACACATCTGCTGGTTTTCATGCCTCTTCTGCATTTTCTGTTGGTGTGTTTTGCTCCTCCCAGGCTCCACATGCATCAAGTATGGCGGACAATATTCTGCTGGTGTAGTTGCAGTGGTGGCAGGGGTCTCCCCAGTCCTGGTGCAATGTCAACTGAGGGCTGCTCTGTGAAGCATTACTGGACCAGTGAGGTGGAATCAATGACTGGGGAACCAGACTGGAATTATTAGTGGGAATGCTTAATTTTACTCTTTCTTTTGTTGTTGTTGAAAGAGTCCTTTGAAAAACCTCTGCAACAATCAGAGTTCTTTCTTCTTAGTCACTTGTCAGCATTGTTCTCTTGCCACTTTGAAAGGAACTCAAAGAGAACAGCTCTCGTGCTATATACTGCTAAGTGTTACCATATATATATCAAACTATTTCAGCTGCCTTCTCCCCCTACCCCCCACCCTCCCTCCCTGTTCTCCTTCCAAGTACAGAATTTTCCTCAAACTTGTCAGGAGAAACAGCAGTGTATGGAGAGGAGGCGGCTGTATGAAAGTCCATTAAACATGGTGGTGATCTCTTTTTTTTAATGATCCCCCCCCCTTTAATGATCCAACCTCCTCTCTTGTTTGCCAGTAGCAATATGTCAACTTCTTTGTTTATTTGTTTTGTGCTAGTTAATACCGCATGTCACTCCCGATGCTCATGTAGGGATGGCTTTTGCCAGCTCCCAGCAAGCTAAATACCTTGTTTCATTGTCAAGTGCCAGCGCCCTTTCTGTGCAGAACATTTTTATTAATCATTCCAGTACCTTGGGAGAAAAAGCTTCATACAAGATTGTGTGTCACATGCTAACAGTGAGCGAGGTAAAATCCCGAATCCATGAACAAAGGCTGCAAGCAGCATGACCCCCACATGCAATGCCAGGTGCTTATTGCTGGACAGAGATGGAGTGGAACGCTCTGCTTTCGGTCCCCACAGGGCATATGTTCCTACCACTACAGCTTCTGTCAGATGGCCTTGACAACACATGGCTGGTACCCTGGTGTAATTCACAGTGAACCCTTAGGCAGCGGCGGAGCAAGCCGATTGGGCGCATGGGGCGACGTGCATGCCCTGCGCCCAGGGGTGGGACTGTTAGTTTCTGTTTCTCACTGTGCAGCTGCTGGGAGTCACAGGACTCTGTTTACATTCCAGAGACAGTCCAGACTCTTGGAAGTCTCACGGGAAAGGAGACGGGATGTGACGTTAGTGGTTTCCGGTTTCCTTTGTTCCTTTGTTTCAGTTGCTCTCTGCTTTCATAGAGAGAGGATGTCTTTTCTGTTCTGTGTAGTTTAGAAATAAAACTCTTTACAATGTAGCCAAACCGCTCGTCTCTTCCCTGTGCTGGGAACCCTGCTGGATAGAAGGTGCTTGAGGCCTTATTAAAGGCTCAGGTCATTAAACATGTCGGAGGCGATTTCAAAGGCTCAGCTCGGAGGAAGATGAGGCCTTATCGACTTGGCCGAGCGGAGTTCCGACAGGGGCCAGCAACCCACAGGGCCAGCCGAGCTGGGGCAGGATGCTCTGCAGGGCCTCTGAGGAGTCTGCCTGCCTCCTCACACTCACCCGCCCTATAGCTGAGGGGGAGGCAGTGGGCAGACCATTTGGGGCAGCGTGGAGCCTGTAGGCACCCAAGCCACCGCATCACTCCCAGGAGAAACACATGGCTCGGGCGCACTAGAGTCCACGCAGTGAGTGCCGCACACCCCCCTCAGTGGTGACACCTGGGCCGGGACCGCCCCCAATGCACCCCCCTTCCTCCACCCCTGCCTTGAGGTGATTGTGCTACGTTTGTAACTCAGCTCTTACAATGCCTTTGCAGCCATGATATATCGGTATATCATGATCTTTAGCTGGTAATATATCAGAATGTTGAAAACCAAATATCGCCCAGCCCTAGTCCCAAATTCAACCCCTGGCATCTCCAGGTAAGACTGGGAGAGACTTATGTCTGAAACCCTGGAGAACCTCTGCCAGTCTTTATAGACAATGCTGACCTAGATGGATGGACCACAGGTCTGTCTCATGTGGCAGCTTCCTATATTCTTATGTCCCCTTGAAATCCATGGGGAAATGAAATCTTCCACCAGTTCTAAAGTACAATGGTTTCAATACGATTTAGGCTTCTTTACACACACTTGGGCTCTATAACTACTGTTCTTGTTAGTGTCATTTTTTGCATTAGCAATGTCAGCATCATTCTTCACCCTTTACGTATAAAGGGTCTAAAACAACTAGGCAACCTATGCACATTAAAAATAAAGCAGGCCAAGGGTCCTTTTAGAGCCTACAGCAAACAAGGAAAACCTTTCAGCCTCCATTGCTTTAGCAGTGTCATTGAGCAGAACAATTTTAAACTTTGCAGAATCTCTTGCGTGCGATATGTTTGTAAAAACACTTTGCTGATAAAATAAGCTCCATCAAATCACTTGAATGATACATTAGATACATCATGCTACATAATACAAAAGACTGCAGGCATATAATTTTCAGTTCCAAGCTAATTTTGGATTTTGTGGCAGAGATTCAGCCTTTATGCCACCTTCCTGCTCTAACCAAAGAAGAAACTGCATGAACCACAATGCTTCCTTTTTCCTTTTGCATGCTGTAATTTTTATGTGATTGCTCCAAAAGTTATCTGTACTGCAACTCACTATGTCCTGAAAAATAATAATATATGGACTGGTTTCTAAAGAACTTCTGATTGGTAGGTTTCCAGTTTGTGGTGAACTGGTGGTGTGTACTCAGTGCCATGTGTACGGATCACATTGACAAGTGCTGGTGGGAGAATCATTCTTACCAATGGGTGCAAAAGCCAAATCCTACACATCATGGTGAATGGCCAAAATAAGCACATCACAGACTCAAGAAGAACAGTAGTATGAGTGGGCCCTGAATCACAATTTAGGCTTGTTTTGGACCATTTATAAGTTACTTCTCTAGTCTGTATGGATTCATTGCAAAGGTCCATTCATATTGACTTCATCTTGTAAACAATGGCCACATGCAAAATGGGCTTTAAAAAACAAAAAATATAGTACTTGAAGACTTGGCAGACACTTCTCAGTTGTTCATGTACATCAGACCCTCCAAGTGTTCCTATTTTCCAGGGGCATCCCTGATTTGGAGAAGTTTCTGATTTGATCCCAAAATGTACCATTTTCCCTTAGGATGCCCCTATTTTCATTGGAGAAATGTTGGAGGGTATGGAGTTATCTGACCCCTAAGCCATCTGGAAGCAATCCGGTATAGGGATTTTTTTTAATGTTTAATGTTTTATTACATTATTTTATATCTTGGAAACTGCCCAGAGTGGCTGGACTAACCCAGTAAGATGTGTGTGGTATAAATAGTAAAATTATTATCATGGAATGGGATGTCCCTATTTTCGTTGGAGAAATGTTGGAGGGTATGGTACATATTCTGTTTTTAAAATAAACAAACTTAAATGCTGGACAGCTCAAGAATAGTTTGTTATTCCATTTTCCAGTTTATTACTTTAAAAGTAGTATTATATGAAAATTTCGTGTGACATATGGATCACTTTTCTCTAGGATATAGTTTTTTATATTGTAGGTCCTATGTCATGTCTCTGTTGCTATAGAAACTATAGAAGAGCAAAAGCTTGTGCAAAACCTTTTAGGGAGGGGGGGGGAACCCTGCATTCTCAACTGTTTTTAAGTTGAGACTGTCCTCACTTCAGAGATTTACAGCAAACAAACACGAAAGTATGATTTTAGCATTAAACACAAGACAAGTCTCCGATTGCATGTATTTGCAGTCTTGTCATTTGGACAGAAAGATCCAAGAGCAGATATCCAGATTTAAATACTATGGCAGTTTTGTATTGTAGTTAGAGGTGATTAATTACTCAAATCCACTGTGAACCATTCATTCAGTGCATGGTGTGTAAGCCCAGTCCTTTTATCTCCAGTATTCTGTAACATCCAACTGGTTAGTTTTACTCCACTGAACTAAACAAGGATGTGGGGCCTTCAGAGGCACACACTTTGGATAAATACCACTGTACATTTGCCAAGAGGGTCTCTAAAATCAGCTCTGTAAATGTCATGATCCTTAAAGCCATTGTGGTCTCCATGAAGAGAGTTCCTTCAGCACATTTGGCGAGGCTGCCTAGCGCACACTTTGTTTTCCCAAGAGATGAAAGCAGAGCAGTAAACCATTTTTGTACAATGTCATTCTCCCACAACAGTTTATGAAAGAAACATCTGTGACAAGAATCTCTAATGTTGTTCCTCAAAGCCGCAGCAGACGCTAAAAGGGAGTTGTGCAAAAATCAATCTCTTTCCAAGGCCTTCCAGACCATGACACTTGATTTGCTCAGTTTCACATGTAGTAGCTCCTTCACATGTGCTGAGACACTGGGATATTGAAAGAGGGGATTTCATTCAGGCTCAGCCTGAATAAACAGTTTTGCCAGATAGCGTGCAAATGTACGAGTTTGCATCACCTCAGAACTGTTCAGAATCCTGTTGCTTTGGCAGCAGCAGGGGAAAATTGCAAACACAGGCTTCTTATTTGCATCCATTCGATTTTGTGATAAGATTATACTATTACATTTACATCCCACATGTTTCTCCCCTTAACCATTTTATCCTCAAAACAACCCTGTCAGGAAGGTTAGGATGAGAGAACATGATTGGCCCAAGATCACCCAGGGACCTTCATGGGGATTTGAAACCTGGTTTCCCAGATCCTTGTCTGATTGCTCTAACCACTACACCACATTGGCTAGATGGAGACAAATGCCAATTTACTACATGTTTTACCTCACCGCTGCACCTGTTTTGTTGGCAAATTCTCCTTACCACTTGGCAGATGATAAGGCTAACTCAAAATGAGGCCTGACACCCCAAGATAGCTGTATCATCTGTATTGATCTGCCAAATGTTAATAAGGATTTTTAATATTACTTCTTTACCCTAGAAGTAGGCACCAAAATCAACTCTATAGCCAAAATGAGGTCCCACAACTTCCAGATGCCATGAATGAATCAGAATTGTAGAGTTGGAAGGGACCCTGAGTGTCATCTAGTCTAACCCCCCTACGATACAGGAATCTCAGCTAAAGCATCCATGAGAGATGCCCATCCAACCTCTGATTACAAACCTCCAGGAAGGAGAGTCCACAACCTCCCAAGGGAGAACGTTAAACTGTCGAATAGCTTTCTGTCAGAAAGTTCTTCCTAATGTTTAGTCAGAATCTCCTTTCTTGTAACTTGAATCCATTGGTTTGGGGCCTACCCTCCAGAGCAGGAGAAAACAAGCTTGCTCCATCTTCCATGTGACAGTTTTATACATATTTGAAGATGGCTATCGTATCTCCTCTCAGTCTCCTCTTTTCCAGGCTAAATATACCCTGCTCCTTCAACCGTTCCTCATAAGGCTTGGTTTGCAGACCCTTGATCATATTGGTTACCCTTCTCTGCACACCTTCCAGCTTGTCAATACCTTTCTTAAATTGTGGTGCTCAGAACTGGACACAGTATTCCAAATGTGGTCTGACCAAGGGAAAATGGGACTGTTATTTCCCGTGAAGTAGGACTGTTACTTCCCTTGATCTGGACACTATACTTCTGTTGACGCAGCCTAGAATAGCATTAGTTGTTGTTTTTTTGCTGCTGCATCACACTGTTGACTCGTGTTAAGCTTGTGGTCCAACAAGACCCCTAGAATGAGCAATGAATGTGTACAGATTGGAGCTCGTTCATATTCCTTGCATTCGTTTCGGACTGAAAGAATAATGTACCAAACGGGCACCATTCAGTCCAGTTTTTCATTTCCTCCAAAATGAACACAGATCTCTAGTAAAATGGGCTCACCCAGCCTCCCTCCCACTCTCAAGTCGGAGATCTTATCCAGTCTTAATACCTGACATCTATTAACTGGGGATTTCAGGGACCAAACTTAAGGACCAAAGACATGCAGATCACACACTCCACTGAGTCTTGATTATTGTTAAAGAACTGCCTCCTATTAGAGTGCCCTGCAGTTCCATGAGCCACAATGGATGCTTTTTTATTTCACAACACCTCAGCTCCCAGGATCAGACTCACAGTGAGAGGATGCTAATAAAAATCCATTGTTGTTGTTTATTAAGTCTCCTGCCTTTGACAGGCAAAGCCCTTCCGAAATCCCAAATTGCAACTCTAAGGAACCAAGTAACACAATGTAATAAATCTGGCACAATACTGGACACTAAATATCCTCATCCACTGCGGTAAACAGGCTCAGAAACTGCTTACAGAAACAGGGTCATCAGCTTTGATGCTTAAGCAAATACTTAAAGAGGGTGAATAGTTCTACTGATTTTAAAAGGACTATTCACAAGCCGGTGCCAAGGACCTCCTTAAAATGCTTTATTAACTTGTAGGCCACAGTGAAAAACAAATATAATCAGCAACAGCCAAAGGGGGAAAACTTCCAACATTAAAGGAAAGCAGCTGGGAGTCAAGTTTGTGCACTCTTTTCAAGAAGATAAATAAGGAATAGAACAGGCTGAATATTCCTGCACAGTGTATATAATGGCAAGTTCTTATATCTGTTTTTTTTGGGGGGGTGTATATATTCATCTAGAATAAATGATTTTCCATGTAGTGTTCAGTACATGGAATTAACATTTGATTTCAATTTCCAAAGCCCATTTACTCACAGGGCAAATTAAAGTGTTTTATTCTCAAGAATGAAATGCAAAGATTCAGTCTCGTGCTACCTCATAACCCCCCTCTCCCTTGGGAGCTGCAATTAAAGTTTTTTATATGAATAGTCATTTGGTGTGCAAGGTATTAAGCTGAAATACTTGGGATAGTTGAATTTTCCCATCGTACTGCAGCTGGCTTGTACAATGCACCCAGTTTTACTATCAAACATTAGACTTGTGAGTACGGATTATGTAATTCAGAGAAACAAATATGTAATGGGATTTACTATGACATGCTGTACCGTGATGCTCATATCTGGAATCTTATAGCAGATGCATTTAATAAAGTAATCAGTGTTAATATAGAACTATAATTCAGCACATTCTGTAACAAGATAATGACATTATTATATCACCACCATTGAGAGTTTATTCTCAAAAATGAAAAGATGGATTCTAGATGTATTGCATTAAGGACAACGACAACATATATTTTGTCCATTCATTTTCCCACCCATCATTTCTGGGGAAATAGAATCACAAGATATGTACTCATGACTTGAGATCTTGTAAATTCCAGGTGCAATGCTGCTAAAGTAGCTTTTCCCACTAGACTTTCATGAACATTAGTATGACCTCCCAGTTGCTGGTTCAGCTAATGGCTGTGTATCAGAACAGTTTACAGAGCACATTTCCCCCTGCAAAAATCATCCCAAGCCAATCCTCCTCAAGCACATGTTCATGTAAATATATTTAATGTGTGCAATGCACAAAGCCTCTCCTCTTCCCTGAGGGGAGGAGTTGTGAGCGGGCCTCGCTTCCCGTGCTTCACAGGGGGCGTGGATGGCCCACTGCATCACAGAGAGTCCCTGGCCCGCGTCATGCCCACAGCCAGCCAATACAGCTGGCTGGGGGGCGTGGTTTGCCGCTCTTAAGTGAGCACAGGACTGTGGCTCAGACTGTTTGTTTCCTGCACGCACTGATCTCCCTCCCTCCCTCTATTCTCGTGCATTCAACACCTGACCTTGCTATGGACCTCAGTTAGTCACCTTGGTTGTCCAAGGGGCCTGGTAGGAATCTTTTCCACTTGGTAGATTGGCACCAGCTACGTGGTTTTTCGCCTACCTAGTAGCAAATCTTCACAACTTTGTAAGGTTTGACAGGCATTGGGAAATGTGTTGGAGGGGAGGTTGTGGCCATCACCTACCCATCCCTTTGAAGGGGATTCCGTTAAAGGAATCTGGGGGTCTTGGTTCCTGTCTGAAGCCCATGTGGTGGTTATGGCCATGGCACAACCCTCCGGTGACTCTAGGGAGAGCTTCCAGTTGATTTGCATCAAGAAGCTCCCCCTACAGGTTGTTAACCCTTGTGTGACTTCCTGCAGAGCAGGCAGGAGTCAAGTATAGTCGGTTCGAATCCAATGCCTAAGCCAATACCACTCACATTCTGTAACCAATAAAGTTGTGACCTTTTTTATCCCATTAACCTAAAATACTTGTGTCCGTGTGTCTTATTTCATCATAAAGCGGGAGACGGGGCCTCGACTCACAACTACAGATAAGACAGGCAGCAAGAATGGTTTTCCTTCCATCTCCTGCACTCAAAGGACACCAGTATGAATGGAGCTTGAGGAGGAAGATTGACCTCAGCTTGTTTGCTACAATCACTTGAGTGCAGAACGTTCTTAAAGCAGATTTCTTCCTGTACATTTTGACATCTTTCTTTTCTCTTCTGCACTTATTCAAAAGCTAAAGGACATTTGCACCAATTAAACCACCCTCCTGGATGAAACCAAATATCCACCTAGTCTAGCATCCTGTTTTCGACAGTGACCAAACCAATGCCACTGGGAAGTCCATATACAGGACATGAAGGCAATAGCCCTTGACCCCCAGCAACTTCTGTTCAGTAGTGCTGTGCTGAAATTTGTCCTTCAGTTTCTCAAAAGCTCTCTTCATCTGCAAAAGAGGCTTCTGTTGTTCTGCTTCTCTTGCAGAGTTCGCTAGAATGTTTTTTATACTCTCAGTGGTTGCAAAGTTGAATGTAATGCACTGCTCTTCAACTGGTGGGTCAGGACCCACTAGTGGATTGTGGCCTGATCCAAGGTGGAATGCAACAGGGCCACCATGCAAATATGTGGTAAAAGATTAAGAAATGGGTCCCCAAATGCATGGGGTCCTGGGTCTGAAATGGTTGAAGATACCTGATTTAATGTATTGTTATGAAGTGGCCATAGGTGTGTTTGTGTGTGTGTGTTTGTCAACTCTCTGTAGCCTCCCCAGCTGCCTGTACTTCCTGAGTTCAAAAAGCTTCATGGGAGGAATTGCCTCATGATGTCTCCCTTTTGGTTTTAACTGAAATGCAGGAAACTGGGATGGTGATTGCTGAGCACATGAGATTGATGTGTTCGCCACTTTCCAAACACATTGCTTTGAAAGTTAAAAGACTTTGCTTTTTTTAAAAAAAAAATGACCACAGTGCCCAGGCACATGGTGGACAGCACTCCACCATCTGCAATTACAGCAGAGGGGATGTCTTGGGGTTTTCAGGAACTGTAGGCACCCAGGGATGCTGCAGAGGTCAAGAAAGGGTACCCACAAGTTAGGTAAGTGAACAAAACTCCTGCACCCGACATATGGTAATTTCTCCCAAAATGTTTTGTCCCTTCTGGGAAATTATCATTGTGATTTCTTTTCTCGGTAATTGATGGGAAATTATTTTTTTTAAGTGCAGAATAAATGTTCAGTACTGTACTTGTAATCAGAGGCATGCTGTCTCAAAACCTGGAGGCCGTATGTAGTTATCAAGATTAGTAACCATTTATAGGTGTAACTGCCAGAAGCGGCTTAGTCATCCTGGCCACATGACCCGGAAGCTGTACGCCGGCTCCCTCGGCCAGTAAAGCGAGATGAGCACCACAACCCCAGAGCCGTCCACAACTGGACCTAATGGTCAGGGGGCCCTTTACCCTTTACCTATAGGTGTAACCACCATGAATTTATCAAATTCCCTTTTAAAGTCACTGAACCAGAGAATTGTAGAGTTGGAAGGTACCCCAAGGGTTATGTTGTCCAACCCCCTGCAAATGCAGGAATCACAGCTAGAGATTCCCAGAGAGACAGCTGTCCAACCTTTGTTTAACAGGCTGCAATGGAAGGGAGTCCATCACCACCTTCCTCATCCTAAACTAGTGGCCATCACCACTTCCAGCCTTGCCACATTATAATGTCCTTGTCCATCATGGAGAGTGTTTGCCTTCAAACCAGAGGTAACTTAAATGGTCTCACCATAAGGAACAAGCAGTTGCTATCTGCTTTATCAGAAGTGTCACCTGTTTAACCTGGCATTAGACATCACGCAAGTGATCAAACACTGGCAACAACAAAGGAAAAGATACAAACATCAAACACTCTCAATTTCATTTTCTGATTTAGGCCATTCCTTCTACTCTGCCTTTATATCCATATATCCATAAAAATGTAAGGAGGGCAAACAGTCACACAAAACTTAAAACAATATATCAAAACTATCCAGTTAATTATCAAGGCTGTGTTTATTCCATATGATTTCACGAAGCTCTGCAGCTAAAACTGGTGAACAGGATAGGGACTGTCATCTGTTATCAATCCACCACCTGATCACCATATTGGACTGATCTAAAGCCAATTTTTAAATTACCTAATAGTCGAAGAAGACAAAAATCATTTTCAATGCCAATAATAGCTCAGTCTATCAAAGTTCAAAGTTCCAAAAGTAGGGTTTTTTTAAAAAACAAGAACCACTTATAACAAGATTTATAATGAATATGCTTTTTTATCATTATAAAATCTATTGATTGCCAAAGGATATTAAATTTTAGAGAAAGAATATTGATTTTAATTCAAGTCAAACAAACAGATATACCGGTGGTAATAATAATAATTTTATTATTTGTACCCTGCCCATCTGACTGGGTTGCACAGTCTTCTTTGAAAGGATGGTTTCCATGAAGCCACTGTCTTTGCAGGATCTAATGCAATTTTGGATTGGTTTTGTTTTTGTATACTGTATGACGTTTTATCATGTGAGCCACTGGATTCATCCTTGTAAGGAAAAATATGAGATTAAGGTTATTCAACAAATCATTTACTACAAAAGTGCTAATCAAGGGAGGGAGAGAAGCAAATTAACATGCAAAGCAAAAGCAATAACAATAACAATAATAATATATTTATACCCCGCCTATCTAGCTGGGTTTTCCCAGCCACTCTGGGCAGCTCCCAAAAGAATTAAAAGCACAATAAAACATCAAACATTAAAAAAAAAAACTTCCCTAAACAGGACTGCCTTCAGATGTCTTCTAAAAGTCAGATTTATTTCCTTGATGTTCCACAGGGTGGGCGCCACTACTGAAAAGGCCCTCATAGAATCATAGAATCAAAGAGTTGGAAGAGACCACAAGGGCCATCGAGTCCAACCCCCTGCCAAGCAGGAAACACCATCAGAGCACTCCTCTGCCTTTTCATAACCATGAAATCTCACTGGTTGGTTTTATGCAGGTTGACCGTGTGTTCCTAACTTTACAGAGGACAGTCCTCTATTTGAACAAAGGTTCTAGGCCTAGAAGTGGGGTTTTTGACCTGGAAACCTCATAGCAGGACCAGCCAAAGACATTTTGGCACCTGAGGCAAATCACAAAGTGGCTTTCCTCACTAGGAAAGAAGGGGTGAGTGAAGAGATCCTGATAAGGCATGCCATCTGTGTCCTGATGGCCAGCCTCCACTGTTTCTATCTAGCTATGAAAGCTTCATGAGCCCTGTCCTCCTTTGCCAGTGGCTGCCCCTTGAGATGGCCTGAGGCACCTCCCAGTATTTACTACCTCATGCTGTTCAGCTGAACCACTGGTGTGTCGTGCTGATTTGCTGGACTACTTTAGTGGAAAGATGTCTCACTAAAACCAATGATCCACTTAGCAAGTCCCCTTGGGCTCATGATGCATATGGGAGGAGAATCTTGGCCAATGGCTCTTGCAATTGAGTTGTGCTTTCAGAATTTGAGGGTGTAAGCAACTTCTAAGCAAAGGCAGTGTGTTTTCCCCCAGGATATGTACCAATGTTCTCTTGCACTGTGTTCATGTTATACATGTAAAGGAATGTGTTAAACACCATTTCTTCTCTGAATGTCAATCATTAGATGCTAAAATTAAGACATTGCTTATTTCTTTAAATTCCATAGTACTTTCTGCAGTCCAATCCAGCCAAGCCTGGAAGTAAGTGCCGCATAGCACTGCATGCTCATTTTTTTAATTATCAATATCTGTATTGTCAGGTAGATTAGTTTCTTCTTTCAGGTAACTCCATTGCTGTGTCATAGACTGTGCACAATGGAACTCAGATGTCGATTACAATTCTAAACAAATCCTATGCCCAAAAATTTCAGGAGATTTCTTACAAATGTGTAACTAGAAAGCTATGTTTTCATGCACGTGGGTTAGAGCTCCTGCCAATCTGAACCAAAATTTGAAATTATTCCCCAGTTCCATTAAGGAACTGGAATATAATTTCAAATTTTGGTGAAATTTGGTATCAGGATGTTGTGCCTGGGACTCCTTTGCCTTATCAATTAACAATTGTTCTTCCCCAGTATCAAAGGGCTGTGGTCTATGGGCTGCTGTTTAGAGATGTGCATAATGTAGCTTTAAATTTCATTGAGAAACCAAACAAAACCTCTGGCCTTAAGGCTGCATGTTCAAATGCTACAGTCCCACAGTGCATTACACTAGTCAACACTTCTTTTCAAATGCCACCCGCATAACAATTAACCTCACTTCAACCTTGAGGTCTCTGATTAGTGATGGCCTATTGTTTAAGTTCCATTAACATAGCCCCTGTGTTGCCCTATTCTCACTCAAATGGACTAATCAAATCAGTCACCAAGGTCTTAAGCTCAAGGTCCAGCCTCTTTAGTGATCAGTGGCTTTCAATTTAAGGAGAATGGTTTATGTCACCAACACAGTCACAATGAGTATTGGCCTAGCATGGAAAAACATCCCTAATGATCCCCAATCTGAGAATATCAAGGGCCCCTGGAACCCACAATATGATAATTTCTCTCTCTGCATACTAGAAAAATTACAATATCAATGGAGAAGTCATTAATTCATCCAATTGCAACTAGCTTGTATCTGAAAGACAGCAGACCTTCCATTGGTTTCTGCTTTATTTCGGGATACAAATAGTCTACTGAACTATTGAGACAGGGAAAAGAATATGTTTAGGCATCCTCCCCCCCCCCATCCCCCCCCCTGTATTGTTCTTCATCTATCTACAATACCATATTTCTCTGTTAAAGAAGTCAGTACTGTTTATTTTTCCAGATATTGCTAAACACAGTGTTGCTAATCTACCCAGGCGGCTATTATAATTTGGGGTGTGTACAGAAGTTGATCTCATTCGCATAAAATGATAACTCGCTATTGTGCAGCTTAGTAGGTTTTAGTGATTTGTAATTAAAAATTCTGTAAGTATTATTTTTCTGTTTCTTTTTTTAATGTCTCTTGATTTCTTTCAAGGTAATGAGTGTGTTTATTATGTAACCTACTGGGGTGCTACAGCTGGGAGCATCATGGAAAGTCAGAGCTGCTTTATAGCGTTAACACCCAGCGCAGCTTCCTAACCTATACAATCAAGTGAATTCTTGCATATGTATTGATACCGCATTATAAATGCAAATGGGAAGGAGTCACTAGTGGAAAAGAGAAGCACGTTTTGATTGGATAGGCCCATGTCATGTAGATGAGCTCAGGAAATACCTCAGGTTGGACGTGAAAGAAGTTGAGAATGAAAAATGTAGAGGCCACAAACTTAATTAAGGACTTTCTTCAGTCAGAACAGAAAGGGGCTGAGTCCAGGAAGCAATTCATTTTAGGAGGACAGCTGCTGCCTTCTTTCACCTAAAACAAAATTGGAGGTGATTTTTACCTGTTTATTTTAGGGGACTCACAAGAATTTCCAGAATGTCAGGAGGCTGTATGACCTAGACCTTGGGGTTACCTCATGTGAAGAGGTTGCTTGGGAGCACACAGAAAGCTCCAGTATAAGTGATGATCCCATTAAGCAGCATGGCTTACAATGCATCATGGATCCAAACTGTTTCCCTCTGACCCCTAGGAACTAAGATGAACCCAGCTCCACTAGGAGAAAACAGGGCTGAAAGGAGTCTGCTTGGGTGTGAGAGGAAGGCATCAGGTGGATTTTGTAGGCCTGCTAAAGAACAGAAAGGAAACGTTCTGACTGTACTGTCTGTGCCTGATTTCTGCTAGAACAGCAGCTTCCCACTAGTCTTGGGCAGTTGCCAACTCATGTTTACATTGTTAACTTTGTCTTGGATCCTGATTGCCTACAGTTCTAGCACCTGTGCCTGATCCTAACCTGACCCATGACACCTCTGAGGTTGCTTATAGCAGGAATTTCTCACTTTGGTCTCAGTTCGCTTGGACCCTGATACAGTACAGTGGTACCTCAGGTTACAGATGCTTCAAGTTACTGATGCTTCAGGTTACAGACTCTGCTCACCCTGAAATAGTACCTCAGGTTAAGAACTTTGCTTCAGAATGAGAACAGAAATCGTGCGGTGGCGGGGGGCCCTATTAGCTAAAGTGGTATCTCAGGTTAAGAACAGTTTCAGGTTAAGAACGGACCCCCAGAACAAATTAAGTTCTTAATCCGAGGTACCACTGTACAAGGAACTGCTCTCAGACATATAAGATTATTGAAGTGTCTCTAAAAGTGAAAATAACTGTGCAATGTTTAATAATCAAAGAGTGAGCTGCTAGCCCTACAAGGCCAATGCCTACAAGGGTAGGAGAGTGAAGGGAAAATGAAGAGGCAGGACGTTAATTTGACAAGACCAGATCAAAGTGGTGAGATGGAAGCATGCATTTATAGCTAATTGGCGCAGGATGATCTTCCCTAGTTGCGCATTTAGCTGGTTGCTCTTAGTCCTCTGGCTGAAGGCAGGAGGAGCCAGAGGGGCTGTTTTGGGGCACAAATCATGTGTGCTGGTCCCATCCATTCCATTCTGGCCATCACATGTCAAGCATGAAATTCTGAAAGGGGATTTTAAGTGCATTTAGTCAAGTGCATATAGAATCCCCCTTTGGAGCTTAATGTTCAACACAAGGTCTGGGGTGAAGCAGGTGGGTTGATGCTCATGGGAATATGGTGGGTGAAGCTGATGTGTGCTTCCCCCACCATCCACTACTGTCCTTGTGTGTTGTTTTGAATAGGACAAGTATCCTTCATCTTACTTCTGGAGTTCCCCTTGTAGAGTCGAATTCTTTCTTGCAGGAAGAGGGAAAGACCCTGCAGTAGCTACTTCTTTGGTTGCTAGCTAGGCCCAGACTACTCTCCTTGACTGCTGCCTTTGTGGTCAACTGCCACCATCACTGCATGCACACAATTTGCCTACTCTCTCATAGATCTTGGGGTCATAGTGGACAGTTCGTTGGAAATGCTGATCCAGTGTGCAGCCGCTGTGAAAATGATAGATTCCATTTCAAGGATCATGAGGAAAGGGGCTGAAAATAAAACTGTCGGCATTTTAATGGTGTGATGCCAGTCTATGGTGCAAGCAAACTTGGGACATTATGTTCAATTCTGGTTACTGCAACTCGGAAAGGATGTAGAGCTGGAAGAGGTTCAGAAAAGGGCAACCCAAATGATCAAGGAGTTGGAGCAACTCCCTTATGAAGGAAGGTTGCAACATTCAGGGAAGTAAACAGTTGACATGATAGAGGTGCGTACAATTACACATGGTGTACATAAAGTGGATAGAGATGAATTGTTATCCGTCTCTCATAATATCAGGACTCAGGGCCATCCAACGAAGCTGGATGTTTGAAGTTTCAGGACACACAAAAGAAGGACACTACATAGTTAAACTACAGCATTTGATCCCACCATAGATAGTAACAGCCACCAACTTGGATGGCTTTAAAACATTAGACACATTCATGTAGGTGAGAGCTGGAACATAAAGAAGGCTGATCACCGAAGAATTGATGCTTTTGAATTATGGTGCTGGAGGAGACTCTTGAGAGTCCCATGGACTACAAGATCAAACCTATCCATTCTGAAGGAAATCAGCCCTGAGTGCTCACTGGAAGGACAGATCCTGAAGCTGAGGCTCCAATACTTTGGCCACCTCATGAGAAGAGAAGACTCCCTGGAAAAGACCCTGATGTTGGGAAAGATGGAGGGCACAAGGAGAAGGGGACGACAAAGGACGAGATGGTTGGACAGTGTTCTCGGAGCTACCAGCATGAGTTTGACTAAACTGTGAGAGGCAGTGGAAGACAGGAGTGCCTGGCGTGCTCTGGTCCATGGGGTCACGAAGAGTCGGACACGACTAAAAGACTAAACAACAACAATGCCATCAGTGGGCAAGCTCTACTTCCACTGCCTGGGGCAGTATGCTTTTGGATGTGAGTTGGTGGGAACCATAGGTGGAGAGAGTGCCATTCTGCTCATGCTCTGCGTGGAGACTTTGCATAGGAACCTGGTTGGTCGCAGTGGGAAACAGGATGTTGAACTAGATAGGCCTTTGGCCGGATCCAGCAGGGCTCTTCTTATGTTCTTATGCCAGTACAAATAATCTTGGAAGCATTTTCAATGGTGCAGTAAATTGGAATAGAAGTGCTTCCCCAGGTGTTTAGAAGACCACTTCAACACACTGACATACAATCCAGAGGGTTTTACTGAGTAGCCTTAAGGGGTCCCTTCTCCATATGAGGAGCACCTTTTAGCCATTTACATGTGTTTTGTGTGATGGCTGCTAATGTCGGATAGAAAGGCAAACAGAGCTGTTTTAAATTAGCTTTCATTTTAGCCGCTGTTGATACATATAGTACAAGCCGAAGAAATGCCAAAAAAAAAAAAAAAACAAACAAACCCAACGTGTGAAAAGTGCTTGAAGGCTTCCCTTTTCTAGTTTTGTCCATTTCCTTGTGCAATTCTCTCTCCAAAATATCCAGCACAGAGTAGGGGAAATGCCAAGAGGGGAAAGCGTTTCAACACTGTCACAGCACACATTTCTTCAACCAGCGCATAATTAGCTTTCTGGCTGCATCTCTGCCACAGGCTTTGATCATCGTTGTAAATGGAGGATTGACATGTTCATATAGGAGAGGACTGGCAACAGGAATTGCAGTGATAGCTAACTAGAACCTCCAAGTTTAGAGGCAGCGAGCCCAAGTGTTTGAGCATGAGCAAGTGGCCTCTGTTTCCTTCATGCTCTGCCTCTGAGCTTCCAGGAACCACCTGGTTGGCTACACTTGGGAACAAAATGCTGGCCACCAGGAATTTATCATAATTTTTTATAAAAATAAAAAAAGGACAAAAGGTGCTTCAGTTTTGCATAGCATTTGCAGATGCAAATTTAGAAATAATGGGTGGTATTCAATTGTTTCTGTTTAAACTTTTAGTCATTGGGTGGTATTCAACTAAATTTTGCTCAGAGTAGACTTACTATAATTAACGGACCAAATTATTCATGTTTATTCATTTCAGTTGGTCTACTCTGAGCAAATCTTTTGTTGAATTCCACCCAGTGACTACAATTTTAACCGAAATGCAGTACATCACACCACAGATGACCAGGTGGCCTAATGTCTGCTCAGTTTACTGTCCAGCTGTCAAATGTGGATGAGCAACTTCAAGGCCCCTCCTACTGTCCCTTCTTATGGATATTGATCATTAAACTGGCCTTGGACTAGGTAGCCCTTCAAATAGAGGATTCCTTTAGAGGGCTTTCCTTTGTAATGTAGGACATAAGGCCACCATACCATCCAGAGAAGAGGAAGAGGAAGAGGAGGAAGAAGAAGAAGACTGTCCAGGCTCTTAATTGATACTAATGGAGGCAGATATTTTACATACTGATGATGCAGTGGTGTAAACTAGCTTATTCTTTTTGTTTAAAAAAAAATCAGTTTGAAGTCACAGGCCCCAGTTGTGGCACCTGATCCTTAACTTCCAAGAAGAATATGGGTGATTTTTATTATTTTTATTATTCAAGCACTTCAGGAAACTTAAGGTACAATAGGCAGGACTGAGAAAATGCTTCACATTCCCTAGCCATTGTTTTTGTGACACCACCTCAAGGCTGCGATTCCCCACAAACACACACCATCTACCTCCTGTTGCTCTTTTGTTAGGGAGGAAACTTGTGGTATAGAGGCTGATTATTAGTTTTCTTTTCTTCTCTTCCCCCAGTCCCCTTTTTAACTAGATCATCCCCCATTTTTGTTCTTTCTTTTTAAGGAAAACAAAACAAAATAAATACCCCTTCCAAGTCCTTGTCAGAACCCTCTTACTATCCTCATTCTCTCCCCCCTCAACAAGAAAAAGAAAGAAAGAAAGAAACCTGTTTTTAAAAAGAAATCAACAAAGGGCACAAACAACTTTTAAAATTAAGCAAGTTTAAGCTGGTTTTAACCACTTAACTTATGACTCATTTTGAAAGCTTCTCTGTCGTGTGTATGTTGAGCTCAACTTGCCTATTGTGCAAAGTGGGGTTATTTGCCTTTTTGCATGGAAATGTGGCAGCCATTTTGAATGGCAAGAACTCCATTCAGACAATTAAAAAAAACAATCCCGAAAGTCTCTGCAGGTTTTGCATCCTTTGGGGTGGTAGCAGAGAAAGAGGAAAAAGAAGTAAAATGGGAAATGACCAACTTGGTGATCATTCCTGTATTCTTCTTTTTTTTTAAAAAAAAAGGTTAGAAGCTGAAGTTAAATTCCACTCTCTCTGGTCCATTCATTCACCTACAGAGAGGAAACCGTTTGCCCTGCTTTGAGAGCAGAGTGTAATTATATTTATACCCCAGAAATATGTTCTTCTTTTGGCAAATCTGTATCGCATTCATCATCTGGAATGTGTTCTCAGCGTCCGTAGTGTTGCTGCGGACTGAGACTGCAGCTGCTACTAATCAGAACTGATCTGGCAGAGCTGGGCCTGAAGAAACTTCAGCTGGTGTAGCTGCCAGCTTTCTTATCAACACTCCTCAGAGGGACCAAATTACATCCGTTCTCTGGAGAAGCCGCTTGCTTTCAGTTCACTTCCAGCTGTAATTCAAGATGGCATTTTGATCCACGAGGTCCTTGGAGGTTTAAGTCCAGTGTAAAGTTAGCGTGCCGCTATAACAAGTCTTAACCTACCATTTAAAGATCAGCTGGGTTACATATGCTGGCTGTGCCTAGGAAGCAATCCTATGACTCTTTTTAGTGGCTTCACAATTTATTTCTTTTTTAAAAGGCGGCTTTAGTTAGCTGAAGGAGCTCCTGGTGTCTTTTGATTATCACCTAATAGCTAAGTAGTTGTTCATATTTATCAATTTAATAGCACTTTCCCTTTGCAGGGTGTTTTACAATCTTTGCTTCATTCACCATCACAACAATCTGGTCACTATTATTCCTTTTTACAGACTACATTATTGGAGGAGCGTGTGATGTGCCCAAGGGAAACCTCATGAGTGTGGATTGATTGATTGATTGATTGATTATACCCCGCCCATCTGGCTGGGTTTCCCCAGCCACTGTGGGCGGCTTCCAACAAAATATTAAAAATGCAATAAAACATCAGACATTGAAAACTTCCCTAAACAGGGCTGCCTTCAGATGTCTTCTAAAAGTCAGATATTTATTTCCTTGACATCGGATGATGGGAGGGTGTTCCACAGGGCAGGTGCCACAACCAAGAAAGCCCTCTGCCTGGTTCCCTGTAATTTTGCTTCTTGCAGTGAGGGAACTGCCAGAAGGCACTCGGAGCTGGACCTCAGTGTCCAGGCTGAACAATTGGGGTGGAGATCACATTCAAATTCAGGTTTCTCATCACCAAAACTAGTTCATTATCTACTGGCTACACTTGCTATTTGTAAGGTCTCTCTAAAGCCCAAGCCACATGTTATTTTTGGCATGGTGGAAAGGAAAATCAAGTTGCTTTTTTCCACAGATGTTTTATATGTTGCATATAGTTTTTTACTGCATCCTCAGACATTGAGAACAGTTATTTTCTGCACCGTACTAGAGATGTCATTATATAGTTTGTGTTTCCAGACTTAAAAATAAGAATCTTGGCAGCCCGTGACACTTGTTCTCTAAGTACCATAAGTATTATTATCCCCCAAATTCTTCTCAGGTTCAGATTTTAATCTGAGCCAGAGAAGCATATTCCCTTCTATCTGCCTGCCCACTTCCAATCCTTCTATGCCCTTCATCCCAGCTGTTCCAGCTGTTGTGGTGGTGCAGTGGAAGAAGGCAAAAATGCTTCTTGTTTTTCCCTTCCCCTTTCTGATATCTGATATGTTGATATGGTTGTGAGCCAGGCACCATGCTAAGAGCTTCAGTGCTACTAACCACGAACCACTACAGTTTTGCTCTAGCATGAAAAATATCAGCTCTCACTATGTGACAACACATTCAAACATATTCCTAATGGAAATGGATGATTTTAACCACATCAAAAAGTAGAATGCGCCTCACACCTAAACACTGGTTTCTTTTCTAGAAGAGAACAGGTATGCTGTTTCTAAGAATAGGACCTGTGAGCCAGGAAACAGAATGTTCCAGTTTAAAATTGTCATGAACTCAGCTGGCAGGCCAGTGTGGTGTAGTGGTTAAGAGCGGTAGTCACGTAATCTGGCGAACCGGGTTCGTGTCTCCGCTCCTCCACATGCAGCTGCTGGGTGACCTTGGGCCAGTCACACTTCTCTGAAGTCTCTCAGCCCCACTCACCTCACAGAGTGTTTGTTGTGGGGGAGGAAGGGAAAGGAGAATGTTAGCCGCTTTGAGACTCCTGAAGGGGAGTGAAAGGCGGGATATCAAATCCAAACTCTTCTTCTTCTTCTTCAGCCACCTATATGCAAAATGAGGAAAATGAGAGTGATCCATTTTACAGGACAGCTCTAAGGAATATTACATTAATCTCTGGGAGTGTTTTATACACACCAAATGCAAGGTTCATTTCTTCTGACCTAATAGTATTGACAAATTGACAAATGGCAATATTGCATCCTGAAAATTCACAGGCCAAAGTGGATTCAATAGTATCTCAATGCAAATTCAAGTGACAAATTGAATCTTATATTTGATGTTTCCTTCTTTTCCCCAGCAATCTCAAGTCCTGCTCATCTTCATTGTCTTCTTCTCATAATTCACCTCAATTCACCTTGCATACACTTAAGTCTCTCAGTGAAAACTGACTCTGGGAAAGCACAGAAATGGCAAGATATAGGTTAGAGGTTGCTGCATACTAGTAACATACTGATATCTCTTCACTCCAGTCTCATACACATGTTGAACAGGAAATAAGAATAAAGTACCATAAGTGTCCTACAGTGTAGGCCACTGTACAGTGTACAGAGCAACCTTCTCCATTTCCCACTTTGGAACCATCATCAGGCACATATAAAATATACTGACATTAGAGGGGCATATTCCCGAACAAGGGTACACAGGACTTTAGCCATAGTCACATTAGCAGAACATCATGGTAATGAATGGATAGATAGATGATAGATTATATTTCTATAGAGAAAAAGGGGTGGGGGAGTATTGTCGTATGATAAAGGATGTGTGCACTAGAATTTCCAAAAGAGGCAAGTATAATTACTAACAAAGAATATTTGTTTTCATATGACATTAGCATAACAAATGAGACTGTGCATGCAACTGTTCCAGGTCCATAGCAAACATTTTCCATCTGACCCCATTACATATACTCTATGACCAAAATCACCATTCCAAAAACCACAATCCCCTTTCATTTCTTCCAGGCATTATTATTCTGCAGCTTGTGCAGATATGTGCTTATAAAAGTCTCATAATTCATATGGAATGTTGCTGGGATCATTTCTCATAACTATCCTTCCAGAAAACAGCATGCCATTTTTGCTAAAACTCTCAAAAACACGGGGTGATGCCCTGCCTTCAACTCGGACAATGTATAAACTGGTAGTACAGATTTGGAAATAGCCCCAAAAGTATTTTGAAAATGATGTGTTGTGTGAGTATTACAATGGCGCACTTTTCTGATTGTTCCATCGGTGCAAGCATTCTGCTTTTCACATGGAATGAACACGGCTTTCCTTCTCTCACATGTTGTTCTGAGGTTTCTCATGAGCCTCCAAGGTGTTTTGGGCAAAGAGAAGAAGAGAGAAAGCTCCATTGTGCTAGTGGGAGCCCTTGTTCTGTCTTCTGCTAGCTCACCAAGTTAGTTGAATCCAACACAGAGACACCTTTTGTATGATAAATACATACACTCATCAATGCTTCCCAGAGACTTGGAAGCAGCAGCACCCATTACATGATGGGAGAAACAAATCCAGATCAGCTATATACTATATATGAAGAAACCGGGGCATTGCCATCTTGCAATGTTTCGTAAGTATTGCACATTGAAGTCACAGCAACTGTCCCCCTCACCCTTTCTTGGGAGAGTCCTCTGAGTGGGAAAAAGGCAACAGACTCTGAGCACTGCTTGCTTTATCAGTGCTAGGAAAGGAAGCAATCTGCTCTACTGCTGCCAGCCTTACTCAGCCTAGGGACCTGAGAGAGATGCCCGAGGCTCCTCATTGGCAGTTGCTAGGGAAACATTTTAGGGAATCTTTTTCATAAATTCATAGTAATCTTCATTTCTCAAATGTCAAGGCTAATGACTCACCCTTTGATTACAAATGGGATTTGCTACTGCAGAATTGCTGGCAGCCTTCAAAGCTAAATTGTATTTGTCGGCATTTGAAGACTTTTAGTACGCTGGATACCACTGCTCCCCTTGAGTGAGCAGAAGAAATACAGACACATGAATATTTACCTCTTCCTGCAGCCCATTTAGCTGATGTCCTTACAGTCAGTCAGACAAAGACATCAGCTGTTCCAAAAGGGAGTGGGAAATCTGACAGGAATGTCCCCCTCCTCCATTTTGTTTCCAGTCAGGAAAAGGTAAACATTATCCCTGCACATGCCACATACCCATGGTTGGGATAAACCAAGGACACAACTGTTACTAATAATTGTGACATAAATCATTCCTAATGAAAGAATTTCAGTGAAGGTGAACTGGTCCAGACGAGAAACTTTAGGAACCTATTTTCCTCCCACTATCTCTCCATGTACAAGGTAATTTCACCTTGTCTTAGAGTGACCATGTGTCTGATGTTACCAAGGGCAATTTTCTATTTGAAGGGCTGTTGGAGGACAGACCTCAGTTTGAAAGGCTCTCCAAACTTGGTTTAAAGGTAAAGAACCATAAGATGGGAGATCAATATCACATCCACCCCATACATTTAAAGCAAATGACTTCCCCCCAAGAATTGTGGGAGGTATAATTTGCCCTCACGGATCTACAATGCCCGACACTCTTAACAAATGACAGTTTCTAGGATTCTTTGGGAGAAACAATGAGCTTCAAATGTGTGGTGTGTGACCTGAATGCTCCCCCAACAGAAAATTTATATACACATTATCTGCAAATATATGCCCTCTTTCATTCTCTTTTGCACTTATGCACAATGCATAAGTGGTTGCTCTACCTTGGCTGAAACTCAAGGCCAACCAATGGTGCTGTCCTTAGCTTTTTCATGTTAGAGGTGTGATAAAAAGCTGGCCAGCGCACCTACACACACCTACGTACGCATGTAAGTATTGTAGGCTAGCATGAAGCAGTCTGTCCCAAGAATATTTCCCACGCCAGGTCTCCTTTTGGCCAGTAAGCTTTGCAAGGCAGAGTTCATGGATGCACGTTCCTTGTTTGATGCCTCAGATTGCTAATCAAATTAGCCTAATTTTTGTACTACCTAAGCCACAATAAGCACAGCCTAACTAGACAGATCCCCTGACCATGCTGAACCAAGGAAAGGCACTCTGTCTCTGGGAGTGTAGAGTAAGTGAAGGAAGGCTTTGACACTACCACCCTCCAAAAAGTCCTATGTGGGGCCTAAGTAGTACCCAACAACACTTGCACAGCTACCACACAGAAAGGGCAGGATGCCATAGCCCCATGAAAAATGTTACTGGGGATGAGGCACAGCCAACTTTTAAAGGTGGGCCAACACTCCCAGTCTCACTGGATAGGCACAAGGACCCTTAAGTGTTCATCTGTACTTTATTCCCATGTTTCATCCCAAAGGAGAAGTTAGGAGTAAGTCCAGCCCCAATTGCATGTTGAAGGCAGCTTGGCACAACTAACCAGAATAATTTGATTCAGCACCTCCTCTGAGAATCTTCAGCTCCGGGACAGTTGCAATATAGAAGCCCCCTAGAAAGCAGTTAAAAGGAAGAAAGTAGCAATGTCAACAAAAGCAATGTCAACAAAAGAAGGCAAGAAAGAAGAGTCCTGGCAGCAAAAGGAGGGCACAGGTTACGAAACTGTTTGGAAATGACAAAGCAACACAATTAGGAAGCATGGATAAAATGGGGATGTCTGCACTGGAATTCCAGAATCTGGAGAATGCGTGGAAGAATGCTGTTTAAACATTTCACTTGGACGGCCACTGCCCACTGCACATCGGCAGAACCATTTCTGCATCTGAAAGCTGCTTAATTGTTGCATTTGCATTAATAATTGCATCCCTTTGTTTTACTCGGCTCTGGGGAAAGGCAGCTTTGGAACTGACTGGGTTGCCCAGCTGCTCTGGGTGGCTCACAACAAAATATTAACAACACAATAAAACCTCAAGCGTTTTAAAAAAACTTCCCTATACAGGGCTGCCTTCAGATGTCTTCTAAAAGTCAGTTCATTTCCTTGACATCTGGTGGGAGGGTGTTCCACAGGGCGGCCGCCACTACCGAGAAGGCCCTCTGCCTGGTTCCCTGTAACCTCATGTCTCGCAATGAGAGAACCACCAGAAGGCCCTTGGAGCTGACCTCAGTGTTCGGGCTGGACGATGAAGGTGGAGGCGCTCCTCCATGTATACAGGGCCGAGGCCGATTAGGGCTTTAATGGTCAGCACCAACACTTTTTCCGTAATTGTGCTCCGAAGCACATAGAGTTGTACTTCTGTATTTTCATTAGCTATATAGACTTTGAACTCTCACAATCTGAACCTTGGTTATTTCAAATTACATAATTATCAGATGCAGAGATGTTGTTATGGGAAACTCTTTTCAAAATAATTTTAAAGGAATTCAGATTTACATAAGGACCTGGGTTCAGAAATTAATTCTGAATGTTTTTGGGGAAACTGCTGTCAGCATTTAAAATAAAGAGTCTCAGGTAAACTTGAATTCATTGTCTGAAACAGAACACACAGGAGGGAGGAACATTCTTGCAACTCTCCATCACCTAGGGCAGCCTTCACCAAATTGGTGCCCTCCATAAGTTTTGGCGCTGCTTACATGCACCTGGAAACTATAGCTCTCATCACCAGTCATAGACAACAGATACCTGAAAAAAAATGCACCCAGGAGCCAGAGAGGGTTTGCAGCTTGAATGAGGGACAGCAGCACATTGCAAGAAACAACTGAGAAAACTGACCCCAGCACAGAAGGTATGGACCAAAGAAAAGACTGGGTGATCTCATCACATAGTTTACATCAGTCAATGAGAATTTATTGAAAGTGAAGTTTAATGTTAAAGAATCTATGTGCATGTGCCTCTGAAGCAGGTGATGTCCCTATAGTTCAGGGGTAATCAGTGTGATGCTCTTCAGAAGTTGATGAGCTGCAACTCCAATAACTTGTTACTCCTGATGACACTTCCTAGGGCTGATGGAAGTTGTAGTCCAACAACATTTAGAAAGCACTACATTGGCTACCCCTGAAATATAGCGGAACAAACAGATTAGATGTTCATCATCAATCAGAGGTGACAATAAATTTTCTGCAGGCATCTACAAGGCATTACTGAGTCTCATCTTATATTCTGAGTTGGGGAAATCAATTTGTCTACATGTATATCTCTTATTGGCTCCCAACAAAGTCAAGTTGTGTACATGGTATCTCTCCCCGCCATCAGCAATTTTATCATCACAACAACCCTTGGAGATAGGCTGGGCTGAGGTATAGGATTGCATTCAACAGAGCACTAAGGTGAACATTCTGTGAGTGGCAGAATGTTCTACCTACCCACCCCACCTTGCAATATGTTATGGGGCTCCCCCAATCTTCCAGAACAGATTTGTAGATGGGAGAAAGGAGGAGGAAGGAAAGGTTAATTTAATATCACCCATAATGACTAGTCTAAGAGAGGCCATTGTGCTTCATAGCTGAGTGGAGAGATGAACCTGGGATCCCCCAGTCCTATGCTTTGTAATACAGTGGTACCTCGGTTTTCGAATGTCTCCATTGACAAACACTTCAGTTTTCGAATGCCATAAACCCAGAAGTAAATGCTTCGGTTTTAGAACACACCTCAGCAGTTGAACATGCCATGCTGCTTCCACTGAGTGCACGATCCTGAGGCCTAGCTGTCAGCTACTGAGTTTTCAGTTTTCTAATGTTTCAGAACTCGAACGGTCTTCCGGAACGGATTACGTTCAAAAACCGAGGTACCACTGTACATCTGAATATGACAAACTGCACAAATTTTCATTCTAAAGACAATTATTTCAAAAAACTGGGAAGATATTTTTATTCAGCTCTCCTGAGCACACAACCTCATTGTCTGCCATCCTGAAATGCTAACCCGCTACAGATTAGTTAGTGAGCAATATGCAACATGATAAGCACTTTTCCTTAAATGCAGTCCACGTACCAATGTAAGCTGTGCAATATGAATTGAAGTGAAGGGAGCAACTTTCCCAGGGGATGTGCATGGAAATTATTTCCCCAGAACTGGAGTCGGATTGCCATATGGGTCAGCTTAGAGAATTATGGAATCACACAGATGAAAGGGATCCAATGGATCATCATGTCTAACCCCCTGGCTTTGAGATGAGATGTTCTGAAGCGTCTCCTGCCAGATGTCTCTCCAACCATTTCTTGGAAAACCTCCTGGGAATCATGTCTGATCTCTTCCTGTCTAATCTGTTTATTTCAAAATATTTTCATGATTCATAGCATAATTCGGGGGAAGGGAATGGGCTGGGGATTCCCTTAGCTATTTCTTCCTCCAGTGTATATAGATGGATATTCAAGAACCTCTAAGTTTCCTGCAATGAATTACTCTATTATTTATTTAATTCATTTATATCCTGCCTGATCAGCTGACTTTACCAAATAAAAGCACATCTACTGGGCAACAGCCTTGTGCTGCCTTGGGCTTTGTTGAATGTGACTGACAAGGAGGAAGTGGTGCACTTTAGAAATTCAAAATGCAATTATTGGTTATGATTCCTAGTCCTTTTCCGTATTTTATAAGTAAAGTAAAGAGTAAGGAAGCACTTGCACTCACACCCAGGTTAAACCATATAATTGTTTTGGAGTGCTTGGGAAATGTAGGATATTTACAGAAATAAAATCTCACAGGGAGGATATAAATGACAGACAAGCCTATTGTCTCTTGTTGGAAACAAGGCTGGGTCTCCACATACAGCAGAATATGATGGGAAGGATGTGATAAAATGGATAAATACCAACTCAGGCTGTTTGGAGAGGGAGTGAGGAGCTACAACTTTTGAAAACTGCTGCAAGTAATAATAATAATAAATGCTTTGATTGCTTTCGGACTACAAAGGACCACTATTTCTATACTAACCTTTGTATGTGGAAATAATGAATAAAGATGGCATGCTTCACTTAAAACCCTGGGCGAATACATGATCTCTTTGGCTTTTTAGCTCCCAAATTAACATACATTCATATAAGCATACCTTTATTTTGTGGTCTATTTCTCTATCTCCCCCTTTCCTATCAGGATTTGGAGTAAGGCTCCTACTGCCTTTTTTAGGGGAATGATGCAATCAGTAGTCTTTCTGTTTGCAAGTAATGAGATTGAGACAGGGACAAGCCATGGATGGTATTTTGTTAAACATGAGATTATGGGGAACCAACGAAACTTGTACATGCCCCCCTTTTTTGCAAGTCAGGGGCCAGAGTGGGGCTCTCTCTCATAGTGGGCAGCGTGCGGCACGTGACTCTGCTCTTTAAACCAAGACTAGGATGTCACATGGAACACAACACACTATTTTATGCCCCAACCAGAAGCACATATTTATAGGACTGGGTTGCAAGGCTATGAGATATATGCAGGGTAATGGTTTTATTTACTACACTGATAAAATCAAGTGTTAAAAACAAATTTATCAAAATATATAGAAAACCAGGCGATTAAAACAGATATAGATTAACTATACAGACAAAGGTCTGTATAGTTAAAGCTATGGTTTTCCCAGTACAGTGGTACCTCGGGTTACATACGCTTCAGGTTACATACACTTCAGGTTACACACACTGCTAACTCAGAAATAGTGCTTCAGGTTAAGAACTTTGCTTCAGGATAAGAACAGAAATCGGGCTCCGGCAGCGCGGCAGCAGCGGGAGGCCCCATTTGCTAAAGTGGTGCTTCAGGTTAAGAATAGTTTCAGGTTAAGTACGGACCTCCGGAACGAATTAAGTACTTAACCTGAGGTACCACTGTAGTGATGTATGGAAGTGAGAGCTGGACCATAAAGAAGGCTGATTGCCGAAGAATTGATGCCTTTGAATTATGGTGCTGGAGGAAACTCTTGAGAGTCCCATGGACTGCAAGAAGATCAAACCTATCCATTCTGAAGGAAATGAGCCCTGAGTACTCACTGGAAGGACAGATCGTGAAGCTGAGGCTCCAATACTTTGGCCACCTCATGAGAAGAGAAGACTCCCTGGAAAAGACCCTGATGTTGGGAAAGATGGAGGGCACAAGGAGAAGGGGACGACAGAGGACGAGATGTTTGGACAGTGTTCTCGAAGCCATTAACATGAGTTTGACCAACTGTGGGAGGCAGTGAAAGACAGGAGTGCCTGGCGTGCTCTGGTCCATGGGGTCACAAAGAGTTGGACACGACTAAACTACTAAGCAACAAAAACAAAACAGATATGTGCACTAAAATTATATGTTAAATTTTCAGCTAGGCTTGCTTAAGCAATAATTTTTTTTAAGCAGGTGCCAAAAACCATACAGTAAATGTGCCTGTCTAATATCAATGGGCAGAGAGCTCCAATACCGAATGATGGATTCCTTGCACATTATGTGGCCCTTGTAAATGTGCCAGTTCTGCATATCAAAGTGGTCCGGCAGGCACATATAGGGTAATTGTGATCCCTCAAGTAAACTGGTCCCAAGGTATATTTTCTCAGGTATATGTTAGCATGGAATTTACAGTACAGTTGAACCTATCACACCTGCTACTTCTGGGGTTCCTTTATAAGGGCAAGGATAATAATTATTATTGATTATCTGCCCTTCACCCTAAGGTCTCAGGGCAGATTACAACATTAAAACAACAGTTTAAAACAACTCTTTTTTTAAAAAAAAAAAAATTCCATTATATACTGCCATAACTTTAATATAGAATTATAATCAATCAGAGGGGTTTTCTATTTTCATTAGTGTAACTCAAGTAGGTTGAACTTGCCTGGATGTTCAATGAATAAAGCTAAGAGCAAGGTTCTGTTTTAAACAGTGATTGAGAAGTGCTGAAAATCATAAGAAGGAAGAGCTTGTTTGCTGATATCTCCTTTAGACACCTAATAAGGAAATAAATGACTTTGGCCACCTCTTGTGTAACATCTTGCCCTCGTTTTACAATGAAAAGACGCATCAAGCTGGATATCTATATACATTTCCTATAAGATGCAGACTTACTGTTGCATCTTTATTCAACATCAGCTTCCAGATGGGAACTATTTTTCATGGTTCATAAAGCCAAAACCAGCTGCTACATTTGAACCTACATAAGGAATTGGCTTTTTTTTTTTTTTGCCTTAACAGGGCTTAGAAAACAATTGCTGTTGTTTCTTTGGGACTGCTGCACTTCACATCCCTCAGAAGACTTACCGTATGATATCAGGATATTCTTAAAAAATAAAATTAACAACCCCAACACTTGTAAAGGAAGAGGCACTTTTTTCTTTATCTCTAGCAGCTATAGGCTAGCTCAGCACAAATAAAAACAGTATCCCACAGAAAAGCGGTGTGCCTTCACAGTGCACTTCAACTGTGCTCAGACATTTTTTTCTTGCAAATGGATATGAGATGCTTCTGGAGCCTCTGCTTCCTTCCTCCTTTATTTTTGTTTTGTTTTGAGAAGACAGGAAGTACACCCAACAATTTCCTCCTCCCCTTTGCCCACCCTCCCGCTTTCCTCTCTTCTAAGCAAAAGCCATTCTTTGATAGTGATAGGGGAAAACCATGGCGATTCTCACAATGCATAATATTCCCACAGTTTAAACCAATATTTAACCCTTGACGTGCTTTGAGGAAAGACTGTGTAGGCTGTGTGTCTGAGCAGAAGGGAGAAAAGGGAGGAGGCTGGGGGGGGACCCTCATTAGGAGTAAACCTAATATTATGGAAGGAATCATGCAACACTTGCAGCTATTATTATAGTCGGGCATAATTCATTTGCATTTTAGATGGGATTGTCAAAGCAACCAAAGCAAAGCACATCAGTTCCGGAGGAGAATTATTCAGGCTGGCCAAATTACCCATCTCTGTGTTTTTGTCATTAGTCAGAGATTTCTAGTGGGGGTTTTTTTGAATTCACTCAGTTACATGCATTAAGGATTTTTTCCCCCTCCCCTGCTCGCACTTTGAAATAGCATATGTCAGCACATTCAAAGGAGCCCACAGAAAACCAAGGGAGAGGCACGCAGAGAGTTAACATGTGCGTATGACAGGGAAGCAAGTTTGCTGTGAATTGGGAAGCACAAACTATAGTAAACCATTGGATAATCCCCCACCCCGCTAAGTGGCTTCCCCAGAGGCCTGATACAGTGCCAAAGCCTCTTACGCATACTGAGACAAAGCCTCTTGCAAGGCGAATTCAACTCCTGAAGCCACCATACTGCTTCCTGACAGCCTCCAATTGCATAGTCTCTGTATTTGTGATTCCTGCTGCTTATATTTACTTGTTCCCAGGGCCACAACAGGCTCCATAAACAAATACTTGCCACTGGAATGGGCTTTATATCAATTCAGGTACTGTGCTTTGCTTTCCCTTCCAGGATTTCCCCCCTCCTTGCATAGATTTGTGCAAATAGGCTTTTAATACCTTGGAGAGATTAATTTGGCAATTACAAGCCAGTTTAGAAACACATGCTAAACAATTGGTCATATAATCACCATCCCTTCTAGCATAGCACTATTGAAGCTTAGGGAAAACATTTTCCGAAGCAGAAAAGGCATGTTTGCTCTATGGATTTATTAAGGAATAAACCTTAATGTGTTGATTAGTTCCCAGTGGATGTTTTGTGTTGCTGTCTCTCTTTGGCCTGCAGACAAAAATGGAAGTGATATGTCTGATTACAGGTATTCAAAACCTTTGTGGAACCATGTGTAGATATTAAAACAGCAAGGGTTGGGCTCACTGCTACATTACAACAGTTTGTACACCAATGGAATGCACTGGCCAAGCTCTTGCTCTGAAAGGAGAAAAGTGAAGTCTCAAGGGAATGGACTAGGGTAAGATGTTCACTTTAATAGCAAAATAAAATTGGCTGGAGGAGTAATGAAGCTTACATAGGTGATAGTTTCAGAGTGGAGATGCTTCAGTATAGCTAACATAACCAATGAGGCAATCTCCCAATGTTTGGACTCCAACTCCCATAAGCCCCAGCCAGCACAGGCAATGGTCAGGGATGATGGGATTTGTAATCAAAAACATCTGGAGGGCACTAATATGGGATAAGGCTGCAATAAAGTCACAGTCTCAGCTGCCATTTCTTATCAACTTTAGGTCCAAGTCAGAACCACTGATGGAAAATATATGATCAATGAAAGTGGCACACTGAATTTTCACCTGAGATGTAAAGGGATGGTTTCACATGATGGTTTTTGCCCTACTGCCCATCTACCCACTGGCTTATGCTGGTGTAAAAATGGTGTTGTTGTTTTAATCAGACCAATTCACAGGATTACTGCATGAACTGTTTTGGTCCAGACTACAGATTGCTGGGACCAAACATTGGGAGGTTTCAACCTGAAACAGATGCCAACAACCTTACATGCCATTAAACAGATGCTGTCATTTCTCAACTCACTCTCCAGGTGTATTCCCACTGCAATCTGCATTCCCACATAGTTGATTTGTCACCTGAGGCACCGGGAAACTGACCTGAGGGGTGGGGGAAAACAGTTGGTAACAAACATTTTAAGGTTCACCAAGAGTACAGATATAGCAATATTGTGCCCTTTGCCTGCTGCGCCCTTGTAAATAAGCCCACAAAAGTTACTAGCCTGCAAAAATGTTTACTACCTAGATGCAGGCTAGAAAGTTAGGGTGGAGTGGTCTGTTCTTCCTGCTGCTTCAACGCTGAACATTCTGACAATCCAAAAGCAACACAGTAGGCTAATAATATGATTACAACACTTTGTAACAATATTATTAGCCTATCGTGCTGCCTTTGGATTGTCAGATTATTCTGTTTGCAAAGCAGGGGATCTTTGTTGTTTACCTTCAGTGCTGAGCATGGCGGAAGGGGCTTCTTTCTTCCAGTTTCCATGGTGGGTTTAAATAAGGGATGATGACCCAATTAGAATTTGTGGTCTCATCCTGTCATTGGCTCAGGCTCAGGATTAACATGTTGTCTTTGTTCATGGAGTTTTCTTGGCAGGGATACTGGAGTGGCTTGCCGGTTCCTGCTCCAGGTGGATCACGTTTGGTCATAACTCTCCACTGTGACCTGTCCATCTTGGGTGGCTCTGCACGGCATAGCTCATAGCTTCTCTGAGTTATTCAAGCCCCTTCACCATGGCAAGGCAGTAATCACTGCAGATAGTGACTGCAGTCACAAAATTAAAAGACACCTGCTTCTTGGGAGAAAAGCAATGACAAACCTAGACAGCATCTTTAAAAGCAGAGACATCACCTTGCCAAGAAAGGCTCGTATAGTTAAAGCCATGGTTTTCCCAGTAGTGATGTATGGAAGTGAGAGCTGGACCATAAAGAAGGCTGATCACCGAAGAATTGATGCTTTTGAATTATGGTGCTGGAGGAGACTCTTGAGAGTCCCATGGACTGCAAGAAGATCAAACCTATCCATTCTTAAGGAAATCAGCCCTGAGTACTCACTGGAAGGACAGATTGTGAAGCTGAGGCTCCAATACTTTGGCCACCTCATGAGAAGAGAAGACTCCCTGAGAAAGACCCTGATGTTGGGAAAGATGGAGGGCACAAGGAGAAGGGGATGACAGAGGACGAGATGGTTGGACAGTGTTCTCGGAGCTACCAGCATGAGTTTGACCAAACTGCGGGAGGCAGTGGAAGACAGGAGTGCCTGGCGTGCTCTGGTCCATGGGGTCATGAAGAGTCGGACACGACTAAACGACTAAACAACAACAAGAGGCTTAACCTACTGCTAGTCTCCCTGCCTTCCACTTTACCAATCCCAATGGGCATCAGCCACCACTGGCAGACCCTCCAAGTGTCCCTATTTTCCAGGGACACCCCTGATATAGAGAAGCCATCCCAATTTCTGATTTGATCCCAGAATGTCCCACTTTTCCTTAGGATGTCCATATTTTCACTGGAGAAATGTTGGAGGATATTGTAGGGTGTCCCTTTTCTTCATTGGCAAAATGTTGGAGGCTATGGAATTATCTGATCCCTGGGCCATCTGAAAGTAACCCTGTATAGAGAGTGGGTGGTTTTTTTTTAATGTTTAGTGTTTTATTGTTTTTATATATGTTGGAATTTGCCCAGAGTGGCTGGGGCAACCCAGTAAGATGTGTACGGTATAAATAGTAAAATTATCATTAGGGAATGGGAAGTCCCTATTTTCATCAGAGAAATGTTGAAGGGTATGCACTGGTAGTAAGCCCTATTTAATTCAGTGTCTCTTTCTCCCAGATAGGTGGGGGAGAGATTACAGTCTTAGTTGGGCATGATTTATGGAATGCAAATGAGAAACCATTGTGAAAACTGGACTCAGAGCATGCTTATCATCTGAGCTCAACCCCTGACCTCAGGATCCTATTAGGCCAATTCCACCTCATAACCCCTTTAGTTGGTGAAGTGGTTGCCACAATTCACACACACACCCCAGGGAAAAGTGGGGAGGTCTGTTGCCCAGCGGGAACACAATTTGGTCCTTGTTCCAGGGGATACTTATTACCAATTGGCATAAATGGCACACGGTCATTCCGATCTTCCAATATTGTTTGCTGCCAGAATAGAGCCCTTATCAGCCCTGCAGAACCCTACTTCCTTCTTCTCAGCCCTGTGCATGTGTGTGTTCATTCATTTGTTGTTTTACTTGGCAGTCACTGCTTCTCAATCTATGAATGTTGGCATGTAAAAGGCTGGCAGCCTTTCAGGCCCTTTAAATTACATACTTTGAAGAGCACATTAACTTCTTTGCCTTATGAATAGCTATAGTTAACAACTAATGCAAAAAAATTGTGCTAAGGTAAAATAACAGAAGACTTCCCAAAATCTATTTGAGATGGATTGAATCTAGAAGCCAAATTTCCAGCCCTGCTAAATTGCAGGATGTTGGTTTGGCCCATGATAACAGTAGAAATCAGAAGTGGCCTAAGCTTGAAATGGATTCTCTATACAGTGGTGCCTCGGGTTAAGCACTTAATTCATTCCGGAGGTCTGTTCTTAACCTGAAACTGTTCTTAACCTGAAGCACCACTTTAGCTAATGGGGCCTCCAACTGCCACCACACCACTGGAGCACGATTTCTTTTCTCATCCTGAAGCAAAGTTCTTAACTTGAGGTACTATTTCTGGGTTAGCAGAGTCTGTAACCTGAAGCGTATGTAACCTGAAGCATATGTAACCCGAGGTACCACTGTATTTATATTACTGGGAAGAGGGAAGAGGGTATAGATAGGTAGCCGTGTTGGTCTGCCATAGTCAAAACAAAAAAATTCCTTCCAGTAGCACCTTAAAGACCAACTAAGTTAGTTCTTGGTATGAGCTTTCGTGTGCAAGCACACTTCTTCAGATACTTCTTCTGTGTATCTGAAGAAGTGTGCTTGCACACGAAAGCTCATACCAAGAACTAACTTAGTTGGTCTTTAAGGTGCTACTGGAAGGAATTTTTTTGTTTTGGGAAGAGGGTATGGTTGTTAAACTGCTCTGGGAATTGTAACTCTTTGAGGATAATAGCAGTCTCCGAACAACTCTCAGCACCCTGAACAAGCTACATTTCCCAATATTCTTTGGGGGGAAACCATGACTGTTTCAAGTGATATGATGTTGCTTTGAACGTTTGGTGAGTATGATGCCTCAGTGCAGTTCTTTTAGTGAAAACAAAATTTAGGCTCGGGGGGCCACTAGGGGGTGCATTGGAAGATGGCCAACAATACCATCTCTCCGACCCACACGGGGTAATTAAGAGGCTGTTATGGGAGTAGGCAGCCTCCCTTGTTGCCCCAAGGAAATGGATAACACTGCCCTTGCCTGCTGTGCCCATAAATCACCCCCTAATTTGAAAGAAGGGGGTGAGGGCCCTAGGCAGAATGCCCCCGTGTGGACATCGGCTCTCCTGGACGCTGTCTCTGATCGCGCACTAGTTGCAGCAATTTGGAATAATTAATTACAAAAGAAGCAAATGCACATATTTCAAGTGAAGAAGGGGAGTGAAGTCTGTTAATTTAAGTGACCTCTGCGAAAGAAGACGACGGGCTGGAGAAACAGGAATATTTTACGATGAAGATACACCAAAGGCGGGGTATGTTGACAATGGGGCTGAATGGGGGGGGGACCTTTTTTACTTTCCTTCTATGTGATTTACAAGAACCCCTCCTCATTAGAACCGTCGGTTGAACTGACCCAAGCAGGATGATTAAGGTCTGTGTGGAGATAAACTTTAACCAAAAGTATGCTTTATGGAGACCGAGAAGCAATAAGAGCTTTTGGGAATGGCGCAGCAATTAATTCGGAGTCGCCATTTTGCCAAAGGATTTATAGCCGGGAGGAAGAACGGATTTGTTTTCAGACTGCATTCCTAGTGAATCTCCTCAGAGGTTTTGAGAAAGGAGGCAGATTGGTGAAGATTAATGACGCTAAGACTGTTTTGATGTATGGAAGTGATGTTATATGGAAAACGTCTGGATATGGCTACTGGATAAAAATAATAATATCCACGCAGGATTACAAACTGTTCTAACCAGCTTGTGGAGACTATCAGAGGTCACAAAGAGAAAGGAAAAATATATGAAAATAACAACAAGAGATGTGGAAAAATAATAAGAAAGGACTGGATAGTACTGTGAACATCATAAGGTTAGATTTGTGGACATTAAAACAGCAGTAAGAAGCAAGAAGTTGATTGGATCCCTTCAGAACTTGAAATATGGGTACCCCCAACAAAAATTTAAAATTCGGCTGTGTAATTTGGAATTTATGTAATTTGGTTTGATTTGATGTGATTGGTCGGTTAATAAAAAATTATTCTTAAAAAATAAAAAAAGAAAACAAATTTTAGGCTCAGATTGTACACTGTTCTTTGGTTGGCTTTCAACAAAATGCTGGACTTTGCACTGATCCACCTGGTAGTGTGGCCAGTTTTGCATGGCCAAAAAAAAGAGGAAGGTAATCATCAAAAAGAATACAAAAGAGACTGCAGATTTGCATAATACCTGCATATGCTAATTCATATGTACACATGCAGGTTTAGAAATAATGGATATATTCAACTGTTTCTAAGTTTCATTTAGAGTAGATCTGTTGAATTTTATCATCTTAACTTAGACATGTCCATTCATTTCAATGGAATTACCCTTTGATTATTGACTATGTTTTTTGTACGTGGCTCTGTATAGTGGAGCTTTGGATTCTAGTTAAAACAAAGTAAGTCCAATAAGCCTAATGTAACAGAATCGGATGCATACAATTTCCTCTGTCTATTTGCTTATTTATTTATTTATTTATTTATACATTCATTCATTCAAAGCTTTATTCCACACTTTTCAGCTGGAAAGCTCTCGGTATGGCTTATAAATAATTTTTTTTAAATAAAAAACCCCTCACAGAGTATCTGCCCTTGGGCTTGCAATCTAAAACAACATGACACAAAAGGAAAAGGCAGTGGGCAGAGGAGAGAAAAACAGGCAAAGTTGGGTGCCAAATTCTTGATGTTACAAAGTTCATATAAGGACTACAGTGGTACCTCTAGATACGAACTTAATTTGTTCCAGAGGTCCGTTCTTAATCTGAAACCATTCTTCACCTGAGATACCACTTTAGCTAATGGGGCCTCCCGCTGCCGCCCCGCGATTTCTCTTCTCATCCTGAGGTAAAGTTCTTAACCCGAGGTACTACTTCCGGGTTAGCGGAGTCTGTAACCCAAAGTGTTTGTAACCCGAGGTGTTTGTAACCTGTGGTACCACTGTAGCTTGGATAAATTACATTAATAGCCTAAGAATCTCAGGTGTTAAGATCCCCTAAGACACACAGGTTTTCTAACACATCCTGGATCCCATCATAGTTTCTAATATAAACAGAGTGGTTGTGAGTGCCTTTTTAGCAATACCATCTCTGTATCATATTCAGATTGGCAGGCAATATAGGGAGATATTTGGGGTGCCTGTCCCAAACCACAGGAGTCCATTCCTTTTGGAAATGGACTAAAACAGATTTTAAAGCAGACTTTATTATTTTGGACTAGCATTTGGAGCCAGTGTTGAAACTACTGAGGATCAGCAATTGTAATATTTGTCTTTAGCTGCTTAATTACAGTTTAATTCAACTGCTAAAGGGAATCTTGAGATTTCAAGAGAGGGTGCACTACCAAACTTTCTTAAAACCAAAATTTCTCAAATTCTTTAAGTGCTAGAATCTGATAATACTTTATTTATTTTGGATGCTTTTCTGCCCCAAAGGGGTTCTCAAAGCAGCATACCAAAACAAGCAAAGAAACTTAATTTAGGAGAAAACTATTTCAATGTCTGATGCAATACAATGGAAAATTAGCAATAAAAGAAGAAATCAATCAAATAAAAACAAATAATAAACAATATGAAATAGGACCTTAAGTAGCACACAAAAAAACCCCAAGAAACAGTCAGTCTCAGCAATAAGAGCTTACCTGAGACCTGCAAATATACGGCATTATACAAATTTTAATAATAGTAATAATACTGAAGGAATAGGACAAAAAGAAAGAAAAAGATATGGCCTTCTCCAGATGCGAAGAGAAGGATCAGGAAGGGCCCAGGTAAGTCTCCGGGGAAAGGAGTTGCACAGTTTGTACTGCAACTGAGAAGGACCTGTCCCATGTTTCAACTAACCACATTTCTTAAACGTTGGTGCACAGCCACCACGCTAGACCTTCATACCTTTTTAATAGCAATTCTCATCACATTCCTTGATGTAGGATTCAACTCCCTGGCTTCATCAGACCATTTACTCTTCAAACCCTATTGTATAAGCATCCAATCTCTTAGGCAGAGGCTTCTATCCTTCTAGCATTATTTATTATTATTTTAAAAACAACGCAGAGTTGTTTTTCTTTCTTCTTTTGTCTTGGTTTTTTATTATGGGGGGGGGGAAGCACACTGACCATCCCACCACTTCAACCCAACCTGAAGGCATAGTTCAGATCTAAACAATAATAGCAAAGTTGCTGATATCAATATAAAGGAACCTGTTAACAACCATATACTGTGGGATGCGGCAGGTGCAATTTGTCCTGTAGAATCTTTGTTAGATGAATGGCCAGCAGTCCATCATAAAAGTATAATGTGTTTTTTCCCTCTAGCCACACAAAGTCTTTGCGTCAGTTTTTTCAGAAAATGCTGTGTCCCAATGTTTTCCTTTATTCCATTTGTATTTATATACCGCACTCTCACACATATCAGGGCAGTGCAAAGCAATACAAAGCACATTTTAGAAACCATTAAAAGCAGTACAGCACAATCATTAAGATGATTGGCTACTCAAGAACATTTTAAACAATGGCACAGGCTAGTTGGCATTAAAAGATCTTCAAAGCATGAAAGGCGAAAAGCTAGCAAGTCTGTCAAATCTCTGCTGAAAGAATGTCCCACAGCATGGGGCTGGTGACATTAAATGCCTGAATTCCAGTGGAGGCGTGTTGTGCTTCTTTAAGACATGGCTCTGCAAGGTTGGACAACCAACTTTATGCAAGCTGGCCGAAGTGACTGCTTGCCCTGTTCTTGGGTTCAGCTATTCACCTGTAAAATGAAAAAAGAGGAACATTAATTACATAAAATATAACGTGGGAAGATGATGTTGCTGGTGATGGTGATGAAGAAGAAGAAGAATTTTAAACGTTGTAACTCTAGAAATGTTCCAAACTTCACAAAAGGGTCCCAGCTAATGATTCAAGGGGGTGCTGACTCCTAACCTGCTGACCAAGGGGATATCGGAAAGCATCAATATATATTGGAGACCACAGATAAAAGGTAGGTCTGCTGGTTAAAAACTGAGGCCTTCTTGCTGTGTTTAAGAGTGGTCTCAAGCAACCAATACATTTTCCTATTAAGCATATTTGCCAAACAGTACTGATCCACTCTTCTGGATCAGTTCTTCTGAGCTAGCTGCCCGCATCTTATCCATATCTGCTCTGCACAGCTAAAGGCAGTTGTGGTTCTGGATAAGGCCATGTATGACTCTCTCTCTCTCTCTCTCTCTCTCTCTCTCTCTGTGTGTGTGTGTGTGTGTGTGTGTAATGACACTGTAAGTCATACCTCGGGTTACGAACACTGCGGGTTGTGCGTTTTTGGATTGAACCCAGAAGTACCAGAATGGGTTACTTCTGGTTTTCGGCACTCACACATGCGCAGAAGCGCAAAATGACGTCACGCGCATGTGCAGAAATGCCAAATCATGTCATGCGTGTGCGCAGACGCGGTGCTTCAGGCTGCTAACGCTGCGGGTTACGAACGTGCCTCCCACACGGATCACATTTCCAACCCGAGGTATGACTGTACTAGACATTGAAATCACTGCCTCCCACATCACCCGCCATTTTTCCCCTGCCTGTAGGTGGCAGTGCTACAGGGAT
Source organism: Podarcis pityusensis (assembly GCF_964106645.2). Classification (NCBI taxonomy): domain Eukaryota; kingdom Metazoa; phylum Chordata; class Lepidosauria; order Squamata; family Lacertidae; genus Podarcis; species Podarcis pityusensis. Next base: position 25,306,260 of record NC_138032.1, read on the forward strand.
GTAAAACCCAGTGGTGACAAGGCTTAGATCCCTGAACTTACTAGTATTTTGACTTCCTCTGTATCTGGATCAGCTTCCCATGTCCTGAAACTCCAATGTACCAGGGGACCCTGATGTGTGCCCCCACATGAATTACGGATAAATGAGCCAAGTCTTGCTGCAGCATGGCCAAGCATCTTCTTTTTTCAGAAAATTCCACCCATGATCCATTTTTTAGCCAATGCAAATGTTGCTTTCTGAACATCTGTACATGACAAGCCACTTGGAATCCTGCCTGTCCCATGTGAATGTACACAAGCGCCCCTCTAGGTTGGCATGTCTGGAACTGATTACATCCAGGCTTTTTCCTACAGCTGCATTCTATGAAATGGTTGCATGGAGGCCTTGACACAGGGTTAATTTATTTCTGAGATGATAAATTCCCCTCATTTTTAGAGGGGTGTGTGTGTGTTTTGGAGTTTCTTTGAAAGAGCTTCAATGTAAAAATCTCCAAAAGGTAGGCAGAGAAAACCCTAATTTTGACTGAAGAAATTTAGGAAGACCACAAATTAGAGCAGAGGGCAAAGGGAGGAAAGAGAGACTCTCAGGTGCACAGGGAAATGGTTTAGTAGGCCCAGAGCATTTTGGGGAGCGGTGGAATCTGTTTGTGTGTGTGTGTGTGTGTGTGTGTGTGTGTGTGTGTATGTGTGTATGAAATGTCTAAAAGACTTGAAAAAGATCAGATAAAATTTTCTGAAAAGAGAAATATCTTTTTACACATTTTATAGCCTCTTATTCCTCTTTTTAGACATTTTTATTGGATCTTTTCCAAGCCCTTCAGACATTTCAGTATATATATATATATATATATATATATATGCCCCCAGAACAAGATTTTTGTTGAAACACATCACTTTTCTGTACAACTGAGAGTTTCTCTTTCCTTTCTTCTGGGGGTGGGCAATTTCAAACAAATACCATTATGAAAATCATTGTGTGAGAGAGAGAGACTTTCCACTTCAGAAAGAAGAGGAATTAAAATTAATAACAGGAGCCAGTCACATGTAGTGGTTCAGGACGTGCGAGAGGAAGTCCTCAACCATAGTCCATCTCAGCCATGATCTCACCTCAGGCAAGGCACATTATCTCAGACTTAGGCTTCATACACATCATACTTTTAAAGCACATTATTTTCTCCAAAGAATCGTGGGAATTGTAGCTCTGTGAGGGGTAAATTACAGTTCCCCAGTTTCTTGGAGAGGGGTGCCTTAAGTGTATGGTAACTATGCAGCACAGAGACTTGTACCATCTGAAGTATGGGCAGAATGAATCTTTCCTACCTTACCGTGTTGCTGTGAAGATTAATGAGGCTGTATAAATGCCATTCTTACACCTCTAGAAATGTTTTTATTGGTTGGAATCCAGTTTGTGTTCATGTGCTAGTGGAAGGGGATTTGATTGAGTGGGTGCCTCTCCAGCTAAAGAGGTGATACCTCTCTTGAGCCCCGTGGGGGTGTCCTGGGAGGACTGGTTGGAGGTGGAAGAGGATTGGGATGAGGTCACTGAGTCTGATGTCAGGAAGGGGCTGAATAGTGCATTGGGAGACATAATCAACCAGCTAGAGCCAGACATCCCAGCGGAGGAAGCATCACCTGATCCAGCCCTCCACCTCCTTTCAACAAGGATGCTCAGGGAATCAGGGAGACATGTGAGCCTGAGTCGGACCATGACCCTGCTGAACCAGGCCAGCATCTCTCACCCAGGACATGCCCTTGGACGTGCCAGTGCAAGCAGATCCAGCTCACTCACAGCAGTGCCTGCCTGCTTGCCCAGTTCCGTTGCTTGGGATGAGAACTATGTGAGTGACTGTGAGCCCATCCCACTCTTCAAAAGAGAAACCATGGGTGTGTGTCAGGGGTTGGAGATAACATATTAGTTTGTGCCAACGCTATTTTTCTAGAAAAAGAGGTGCCAGAACTCATCGTGAACATCTCCCTTCTTTTCTTAGAACGGCAATGGCGCCTACCTGAGAGGTGCCAGAACTGAGTTTCGGTGAGGTCTGGCTGGAAAAAAAGCCCTAACCAGGTATCTTGGAACCCTGTTTATGTGTAGCGCGTAACCTAATTATGTTTAAACCATGCAATGGCTTGTGGTATAAAACATTCGGGAATAATCTAGCTGAGAAGCTGAGTACCATGTCTGAGAGTAGGAGCTGGGACAATATTTGCTGCGTCCCTTTTCCTCTTCCCCTTCCCCTGCACTCCAGCACTTCTTTAAAATTTGCTCCAGATAATTATGGACATTTCAGAACAGGGTAGGAAGTAGCATTGGCGGGGAGTGGAACCTCAAGGAGTAACTGGCAAAATTTGCTCCCCTTAGTAATGATATTTACTGGATCAAAAGCACTTCCATGGGTACAAGGACACCAAATGGACCTTCCTTCCTTCCTTCCTTCCTTCCTTTGCTGTACAGTGGTACCTCTGGTTATGTACTTAATTCATTCCAGAGGTCCGTTCTTAACCTGAAACTGTTCTTAACCTGAAGCACCACTTTAGCTAATGAGGCCTCTCACCACTGCCACGCAATTTCTGTTTTCATCCTGAAGCAAAGTTCTTAACCCGAGGTACTATTTCTGGGTTAGCGGAGTCTGTAACCTGAAGCGTATGTAACCTGAAGCGTATGTAACCCGAGGTACGACTGTAGTACGTTTATTATGTGATGTCACTAGTGATTTAAATGTTTACTTGCCACACTGATGCCTTTGCTTTTGTTTGGTTTTGCTTGTGCCTCACCCTGCCTACAAATGCATGCGCACTGCAAATCAGCTGACTGCTAGCTTTTACTAACGAGCCAGTGCATTAGGTTTGCAACCTTATTTCATCACACACAGAGAGAGAGACAGACACACAAAAATACTTTCATCTTTAACCACAAGCAAAATAAAGGGAGAAGCTGATGAAGATCTCTGACAAGTGATGCAGCCTGGCTTCTCTAACTGATGTCACAGTTCCTGTGGCCAAAAAAGAAACATGTTTGTTGCTAAGCAACACTATGTATATATTTCACTTGCCTGTTCCCACTTGGGATTTAACATATGCATTTTCACTTTCATCTCTGATGCATAGTTACATTTGTTTGCTTTGAGTGCCAAGATGAATGGAAACTGTCCAGTATAGGATATGCAAAAAGTACTGAAAGCTCAGGGGAAGATTTACCAACCTGAGCCATTGTTCTGCAGTGTAGTTTCAGTGAGAAACCTACTGAGTGCCATTCACCAGTGGCTGAGCCAGTTTCTCCATTGAGAAAAGATGCTGGGATTTATGTTTAAAAGGACTACTGGTCCCCAAAGGTGCTGCCAATGAAGCCAAGGGACTTGGGCTTCGAATGATTTACCTCTGATGCAATCAAAGGGAGCATAGCTGCAACTCTAAGCATGCTAATAGAGGATAACTTCCATTCAAAAGTCTTTCAGATTGGTGTATAAACACTACTTGAATTTAATTGGATTGTGGATGTGTTCTAGGTAATGGGATATCTTGACTCATTTAATCACCTTCTTTTTAAATGTCAACTTTTCCAGACCTTATCCCTGTTGAATTTTGTATATTAATCTCATGTTGCTGATGAACCTCCCTTGTTGAAAGCAATGACACGTGTGCCCCCCTCCACACTTTTTGTCCCATACCCCCAAGCACATACCCCTTTTTCAATTTATTTAGACCAATAGCATGTACAACATGTGTTTTTAAATGCATCAGGCCGGAGAAACGGAACAGAAAAACAGATATTAGTTATGATAAGCAACATTATGAAGTTAAAAAATACTGTAAACTAAAACATGAAAACCTAGATACCTTAAAAGCACTTTAAAAAAAAAAAAGAAGTCCAGTAACAAATTTTACTTAGTGGAATTCCAAGGGAAATTATTCGTTATTTTTTCACGTTTAGTCACAATGTGCGCTCAGTAATTAAATGACAAGATCTGGCACAGGATTTTCTAAACAAAAGCCCGTGTTATGATGAAAACTAAAGGGATATAAGCAGCTTCCTTCTAGGTTTACTATTGTCTCTATTAATAAGCATTAAAGAGAGAGAAACACTGGAGGAATTCTCCCAGTGTACATGGTTTGAATTTTACTATGCTTTTCAGATTAGTTTAATTTCCCACTGGAAGTTGGCTCTTCATAAATATTGGCCTAGGATTATAATCATGTAAGACAAAACTATTGTGTTTGGGCTGTTCTTGTCCGTTCCCATTTACTCCTAATATGCAGAACTTGAAGCTTCAGACATGGGACCCAAGCATTCAGCAGTAAAGACTTCACAACAAATGCTGGTCTCTGATATCAGAGTTCAAGCACTTGAAAATGCATAATGAAAATATGTTGATTTAACTTCACAGAACATCTTAAAATACTAAGCAAATTGGCAATTGCAGACTCTCCCCTAAAAAATAAATGAATTAGAAGACACTAAAAGATTTCCCAACAACTAATCCAGAATGCGGCAGCTAGACTGGTGACTGGGGGCAGTTGCCGAGACCATATAACAACAGTCCTGAAAGACCTACATTGACTCCCAGTACGTTTCCGAGCACAATTCAAAGTGTTGGTTTGACCTTTAAAGTCCTAAACGGCCTCAGCCCAGTATATCTGAAGGAGCGTCCCCACCCCCATCGTTCTGCCCAGACACTGAGGTCCAGTGCAGAGGGCCCTCTGGCAGTTCCCTCACTGCGAGAAGCCAAGCTACAGGGAACCAGGCAGAGAGCCTTTTTGGTAGTGGTGCCCGCCCTGTGGAACGCCCTCCCATCAGATGTCAAAGAGATAAACAACTACCTGACATTTAGAAGACATCTGAAGGCAGCCCTGTTCAGGGAAGTTTTTAATGTGTGACATTTTAATGTATTTTTGAATCTTTGTTGGAAGCTGCCCAGAGTGGCTGGGGAAGCCCAGCCAGATGGGCGGGGTACAAATAATAAATTATAATTATAATTATTCCCAGCCCAGCATTCTAAGTTTTGCACAAAAACTAACATAACCATTACAGAGATTCCTTCAAGTTCAAGTGTGGACCAGGCTTGTTATGTGTCCCCAAATGTCAATACTACTGTGGTGTACAGTTGCCATGCAACTTTTTTTGCCTACACACACTGGGCTGTATTAAACACTGCTTTTCCATTTGCGCAACAGATTTCTGCTTCTTCGACAAAACTTCTCACTTCCCTACAGTTCCTGCACAGCCTCTAAATCAGCTCCAGAGGGTTGAGGAAGGGGAACTCCCATTACACAAGAGGGATGTCACATATATACAAGGTGTGACCGGAAAGTTCATTGAATGGTCACAGAAATCAGACAGCGAGAAGTATTCGAACATACAATCGGCATCAAGAACCCACAAAATGCTCACAATTGTGTATGGAGATGAAGCTCAAAAGACAGTGTGTGAATGGCTTAAGTGTTTCTGTAAAGGGCGGCAAACCATCAAAGATGATCCTGGGTCTGGCAGACCGTCGCTGAGCAGAACGGTGGCAAATGTCGACAGAGTTCGTGAGTTATTGATGCAGGATCAATGTTTGTCTGTCCGAATGGTGGCGGAAGAATTGCATTTTCTGCGTGAAATCATTACTGAGGTTCCTGAGTTGTCCCACTCTCCATATTCTCCCAATCTGGCCCCACCAGATTTCTTTCTTTTTCCAAAACTGAAATCTGCCCTGAAAGGGCAGTGATTTCCCAACATTTCACACGTCCAAGCTGCTGTGACGAGGAGACTGAAAGCAGTACGAAAAGAGGACTTCTCCAGAAGTTTCCAACAGTTCTACGAACGTTGTCAATGCTGCATTGTATCAGAGGGGGCCTACTTTGAAGGCCTGTAAGGTATGTATATTTGAATATTTCTCGCTGTCCAATTTCTGTGGCCATTCACCGAACTTTCCAGTCACACCTTGTAGCGTTAAAAAAAGAAAAAGAAAGGCTCATATATTCAGTTGTGGCATGCCACTTGTGCAAAGGACCTCTGCTTGCTCAATTAGGACTTTCTGGCCCTCCTTTTTCTCCTGCCTGTCCTGAGTGGCCCTAAAATCTGTTTTGGGTAGTTGTGGGGGGAGCAACAAAGCAGATTGCATGGGGTACAGGAGGCTGCAGCGAGGAGGAAGTAAAGGGAATCTCTTTGAATCTGCTGGTGTGACATTGGATCTCACCATTTATGTAGACATGTTCATAGATCATAGGATTGTAGAGCTGGAAGGGACCCCAAGGTTTGTCTAGTCCAACCACCTGCAATCAATCACCAGCATCAATCACAGCAATGGATGCGAATATATTTGAAACTGCCTTTTACCAAGCCAGACACTTGAACCATTAGTTCCGTATTGCCTACCCCAGCTGCCAGTGGCTCTCAAACGCTTCAGTCCAAGGTCTTTTCCAGTGCTCATGTCTGTCTGCGGTCCTTTTTAGCTGAAGATGCCAGGGAATGAATTTGAGACTGCCAGCATGTAATGCACATGCTCTATCGCTGAACTGTGATATGTATGCACATACAAAAAACCCATCTTCCCATTACAGCCCAGCCCTTTGTTACTGTCTGGGTCTATCCAGCATATACAGAAATGAAAGAGAAAATTCTAAGTCTGTCAAGAGTGGCCACTATTGGAAGCAGAACACTAGATGTACCTTTAGCTAATGTAGCAAAGCAATCCTTACCCTTTTAGAATATGACTTTCAAGCAGACTTCACACTGCAGAAATTCAAAACTTATATTTATAGGAATTCTGCATTTTCTTTTGTACAGAAATCACTGCATTCAACACTTATTTGTTGAGAACAAGAACTCAATTTTTAAAAACAAAGACGGCTAACGACCATTCCTGCCAATCCGTATTGCTAGACAGAGGCTGCTCTTATGTAGGGGATAAAGTCACAGAGTTTACAGTACACAGAGATTTGCTGAGATTTGCCATTTAGGCATGCAAATCAGATTGTAGCCTAAAGCCATGAGAGATTTGTGCTTAAACAATCTCCAAAATTTGGAATGCATTAAACAGTGACAGCAGCTTCAGAGTTTAATTTTGGATGTGCCGGTTTTTTACTCCAGCCCGGTTTTACTAGAGGATAGCTATTCTTGATCACAATTTTCTGGGGAAAGGAAAGCTGGAATCAGTACTGGTATAATTTAAACAAACTCATTTCCAGCTTGTCAATATCCTTCTTAAATTGTGGCACCCAGAACTGGACACAGTAATCCAGGTGTGGTCTGACCAAGGCAGGATACAGTAATGTTGCTTTTGTGCATTTGTACACCAAGGCCTGAGGTTCCCCACCCCTGTTCCAGAAGGTAGGCAGGGATAGTGGGCAAAAGGACAGCAAGCCATGACTATTTGTCTGCATTTCTTCAAAACTGTTAAGAAAACAGATGCAACTCCCAGGCAAAGATGGGCAACTTTGTCCTCACCAAACCCTTCCTGGCTGACAGGAGCAAGCCAACATTAAATCGCACCAAGCCCATTGAAATTAAGTCTCTATTATTAGCAAAAACAGGATCTGCACAAGAGCATCAGTCCTAATGAGCACAGCAACTCATCTCCATGAAGTTTTGTACCCGTGAAGCAGTTGCTGAGACTAAAAGTTTCTGCCTTCCCACAGCCGGCTGTGTCTCCTCCTCTCCAGGGTTTTCTACAAGCAATCAGAGACTGTGCCTGTGTGCCTGTCTTTGCTCCTTCTGCTTCATGCCTCTCCTGGTTCTAGGAGACCAGTGGGGAGGGAAGCTTCTAACAGCAGGAGGGGGAGACCCCCGTGTCTCTTCACAAGCCTGACCCATCTCTGCCTCTTGGCCTCCCTCATCCCACTCTTCTTCTTCTGATTCTGGACTTATCTCTGCCACAGACTCTTCCCAAACTGTAAGTGCTGTTATGTCTTCAGCTTCCGACACCACCTCCTCCCTCTTTTTTGTCTGACCACTCATTGTTGTCCCACCACCACTCTCCATGCTCTGAGCCTTCTTCCCTTGGGGGTTCCGTAGCTGGTTCCTCCCACCATTCCTCTCCGTCCAACCAGTCTATGACACTGCCTATTTATTTATTTACTTATCTGCATATTATTTGTACTCGCAGCCCCACCTTTCACTGAATGACTTGCTCTTCTGCCTACAAAAGACTACCACCACTTCACTTCTGAGCATAATTCCTGTCCCACCCCTTTTAAGAGCTCTGAAATATTTAGTTCTAATATTTGGTCTAAACCACAGAGCCTAGGGCTTGCCGATCAGAAGGTCAGCGGTTCGAATCCCCGCGATGGGGTGAGCTCCCGTTGCTCAGTCCCAACTCCTGCCAACCCAGCAGTTCGAAAGCATGTCAAAGTGCACGTAGATAAATAGGTACCACTCCGTTGGGAAGGTAAACAGCATTTCTGTGAGCTGCTCTGGTTCGCCAGAAGCAGCTTAGTCATGCTGGCCACATGACCTGGAAGCTGTATGCCGGCTCCCTCGGCCAATAAAGTGAGATGAGTGCCGCAACCCCAGAGTCGGCCATGACTGGACCTAATGGTCAGGGGTCCCTTTACCTTTTTAATTCTGATTCCTTTCTCTCAACACTCTGCCATTTGCAGAACTAAGTCAAGCTAACATACTTGTTGGCATGTATTCCAGAGGAAGTCCAGTGGACTTCTCAAAATGTGGGCAAGCTTTTGCAGTCGACTGCAGTAAGACATGCAGAATGCACCAAGAAATGGTATCTCGTGGTTTTTATATACACTCGCATAGCACACATAAATGCATACTCTGAATACGGAAGATTCTTGATCCTTCCTCATGCCACAATATAAAATAGTCATATCATTACTGGGAAAATCCTACTAGGGAGGTACTTGAACCATATATAGCAGGGCTTACAGGTTGCAGGGGAGGAGAGATGCTTTCTTTTTGTTTTAGACTGACATGACACAATCCTTTTGATCTGGCTTTTATGTTGGGATAAGGAGTGAATGGAGAAAAATACAATTAAGGCTACGCAAATCTCACATCCCAATTGTAAGCAATGCTAACATTGAGGCCCAGAATATGATTTTTTTTATTTATTTATCTGCATCTGCTTTGCCTTTTAAAATAAAATCTTGCTCAGCCTTAGGAAAATATTCATGAGCTAAAGCTGGCAATAGAAAAATAATTATTTGAAAAACATTCTGTGAGGAGAGTTGTGTGCTTCCCTACTGGATGCCAGTTAAAATGAGTTAATTTGTTTTACCAGTAGCTTAAGAAAACCCCAGCACAGCAGCACGACAATTATATCCAGGTGCAAGGACTTAATTCAAGCAATTCTAGGTGGATCTTTCCAGTCTGCTCTATGGGCCCCATCCTCAGCAGCAGACAGGAACAGATGCCCTTGAAAACGCGATCCAGCCAGTCCTTCAATATTGAGCTTGAAATGCTTTCAGAAGGAGCTGGGGAGCTGTGTGTGTGTGTGTGTGTGTGTGTGTGTGTGTGTGTTTAGGAAGTGATGTTCTTCTAGCCAATAAATCAATTAAAACATAAGGAAGAAATACCAGTGCTGCAAGTGAAAAGTGAATCTAAGTGAATCAATTTCCTTTCTCCCTTGGATTCATTCCTATTCTCAGCATAAACGCAAAATTTGAAATTCTGTGGCACATTTTTTTTAATGTGCTGAAATTCCTCCAATCTCTTATTCTGGAGTGCCATGGTTTCTTTTAGTGGGTACATTCAGGAATCAAATCTGAGCACTATGTGTTTAACAAATAGAATAAAAAGTAAACTATTCAATTTGTTCTTGGACAATTTTAATACAGTGGCTGAACCCACTCCTCCCAAAAACATATATTGGGTGAGAGCAAAAGGAAGACAGTGGCTATTTTCAGCTACATAGTTACTATTATTTGTTAGGCATCTCGCTTCTGTGGATTAGATGCATCGGCATCCAGTCCTTTTCTCATATGGCTGACTCCAGTTTGTGAAAGTTTCCACAAGGCCAATAAGCCAAAATGGCACATATGATGCTGCTTGAGGAAGTGGGAAGAGATTTGGCTGCTGCTTATTTGTTGAAACCACCCTTCATCCCATAGGATCTCAGGGCAGTAAACAAGCAGATTGGAACAACCAAGTAAAGCGTTAGCTTAAAACATAGGCGAAGTTAAATTTAAAACAGTTCACCGGTGGTCAGACTAATAAGCACACCCAAGCTACAGACCTCCTTCAAATGCCTGTGTGAAAATCTGTTTTAAACCAATGCCTGATGTACAGGTAGGAAACGGGAGCTAAGATCTCAGGATTTCTCATATGCCACTTGGCAGGGGCGTAGCTAGCTGCTCTGGCACCCGGTGGCGGCATGGGGATTCGTGCATGGGGGCACCGTGGCGATCCACACAACAGGAGCAGGGCGAGCCGCCCACGGGGCCACCGCAGCGATCCGCACATGGAGTCCACTGGTGGACACAAGCCCCATGCTGCCATTTTGGGCAGTGCAGGGCCCCAGGCCACCGCCTCACTCCCAGGAGAGACGTGTGGCTTGGGCGCGCTGCAGGCCAGGCCCTGTGGTAAGTGCCAATCCCCGCGGTGTGCCTTTTTTCACCCCCTCAGGGATGACACCCGGGGTGGACAGCACCCACCACACACCCCTTCCTACGCCCCTGCCACTTGGACTTCCATTTACTGGTAATATATTCAAATTCCATGTTTTTCCAGCCCATCATACTTATTAGAGAGTGCCAGTTGCCATACGAAAGGGGCAAGCCTAATCATGGACTTTTAAACACTGGCTTTCCAATAGCAATGTAGTCCTGAACTATATTCTCTTATAAACATGTTCCAGCTTCATTTAGCAGTTCTCTCTCTGTCTCTCAGATTGTTTTTAAATCACAAATTAATATTTCAGCCATTTGCAGTATTTATGGCCTGGGTGTTCTGCAATGATTACATACCACCTTACCTTCCGAAACCACAGAATTGCTGGCTCCAGGCCTGACTCCATTGTATTATCGCACTTTAAGGCTAAAACGTTGATTGAAATATTATCTACACTGATTGTAAACCCAATGCATTTCACATCTCTTGTTGGCTTGCTGACAAATAGACTATTAAGGCGCTTAATAGGAGTCAGTCAAAAAACTTGGCTAAACCTGGCCAGTTAGGTAGCTCCAATCTAATTTTTCCAAGGTCTGCTTGCAAAATCCTTGTTCTAAGCTACCTAGCAGAGGAGACTTGGTAATGTTATCTTAATTAATATGCAAGGAACCCGCAATGATTTTCAAGAGGTAGAGGTGCTGAGCTGTAATTTTGCTTTGGTCTTGCATGTTCAGTTGACCTTGGGGACATAATGTGGCTCCTTTTAATCATAAAATATAGTATTCTATTATTTTTCTAATTTTACAGGTAGAGAAACAGAAACTGGCTGCTATACACTGGATTTTCTCTTTTGCACACTTTCCTGAGTGTAAGCCCTATTGAAAGCAGTGGGACTTGCTTCTGAGTAACAATGCATAGGATTGCACGGCATATGTGCAAGTGCAAATTATTATCGAAACCTTTACCATGCAAATCTGTTAACACCTGAATAACACAACCCCTGATGCTATTTACATATAATCAAGGTAGCAGGTGCAATTTGCATAATCAGAAATGCTAAGCTGGAGTGTAGTGGATGCTTCCATACAGAGAACTTTCAGAGTGTCTGGCTCACAGATTCAGCACAGCTGATACCCACAAGCCAGATGAGGGCAAGGCTGATTCCTGTGATGGACACCATCAGTCCAAATGGCAGAGAGGTTGGGGGAGCTAGCAGGACCAGTACAGATGGCACAGTCCAGAGAATCAGTAGCACAAACTCTTGCATTACTTGGCACGTCTTCCTTGCGATGTACAACACGCCCCCCCCTTCCCGCCCTAATTCTGGTGTAACACTACAGTGCTAAATCAGCCGTGGGGAAGCAGCCGTCTGGAGGTTGCCATAGTTATTGATTCTGTCCCATCATTACAAGGGAAATAGTTAATGGTTGGCTAGCTAGGCCAATATGCTGACAACAGTAGTCCAGATGTGATAATAGGACGCTACCACACCAGACTTGGGGGAGCAGGTTTGCTGCTGGAGATTTCGCTTTGTTTTCCTCAGATGGACAAAGCATTAGTTAACGGTGGTATTCCAGATTTTGCACACAGGCTGTGATACTGATTTCCGCGGATTTTAAATGTCTTCATATTGAATGATACAGCAGTAAGCCAGACAGATGACAGGTTGAAATCCTTCATGCGTGCACACACACACACACACACACACATGCATCACTTACATCCCTTTGGACTTCTACGTCTACATACAGGTTTTTTGTGGGATTAAAACAGCCACACCAACAAAGAGATACACAGCTCCTGTGATAGATTTCAAGCAAGTGAGGTTAGGATTTATTTTTTTTATTGCTTCCATGGTAGCAGTAATATAAATTTACACACTAAATGTTCACACAGAAAGGTCCTAAAAGTTCTTTATATTGCAGATTTACAGGCAAGCCCCGCCAAACTCCGACGGCAACACTTTGTGCTGTTATGATTTTCCCATCTTAACTAGCACTAATGAGAGGTGTACCAGGCAATTCAGATTAAACTAGTGAGTCGTGCTTATTCAAATATAATGTGAGCAATCTGGACATCTTGAAAGCCTGCCAAGATGGGCTCATAAAAAAACCTGCCAAAAATCTGAGTCCTGAGTTCAGCCAAGCATGTGTGGCTGGTTCCCATGAACATTACAAATAAAATTAAAACCAGTTGGAAGCCTTGTTTTTTCTTTCTTTCTTTCTTTCTTTTTCTTTCCTAAAGCAACCAAACTCCTTCCCCACCCGAAAGAAATACTTGGGCCTAATAGAACCTGCCCTTTTAAACCACCTCTCTGCACCCAGAAGAAATTTGGAGGATGAACTAAAAAGAGGTTTTTGTTTCAGCTCTTCCCTTCTCTGGATCCTGGTTTCTTGACAAGGGGGGGCGGTGAGGAGGGGGGGAACAGCCAATGGAAACACTTTTTTTTCCAAGGGGGATATACATTTCATCCTGGAATCAAAAGCACAGTATTTCACCAGCTCCTAATTTAAAACACACTTTACAGAGGCATATCTTATTCAGCTGAGCCTTTGAAACTGATTTAAGGTGAGAATTAGGAATAAAATATATAGGGCCAAATTTGCTGCCAGATATAAAGTCACAAACACATTACACCGGGTTTAAATTTGTGTCAGATTTTGCTCTCAATTGCTTCAGATTTATGACTCCATTTGGAGAACTGACTTCAGTTGTGTGGCTTGAGACGGCAGTGACAATGAGTGCAGAACGTTCCTTGCAGAGGGAGATTTAAGGTGAAGGCAGCCAAGCCGTTCCTTTTACAGCCAAAGCATTTCCTACAAGTCTTTCATAACATGCACAATGATCCTCAGACAATTAGCAATTGTGTGTGTGCTTGGGTTTTTTTAAGTAAATAGCAGTCCTAGGTGCATGATCCAGATTGGGGAGTGGGGAGTTAACCCTTCCACACTGCATTCCCAATGCAAATCCCTCCCACAAATATTGCTATTTTCACCAGGATGATCAATATCAGCCACAACTCTGCAGGCTGTTTTCATTCTCCATACTTGCTGGCCTTCCTAAACTTTTATGAACTTATTGAAGAAGCAGGTTGGACAAAGAGGGTTGTCTAAATGCATTAGAACATGAGGCCCTCCAGATATTGTTGAACTCCATTTCCCATCTATTCACACCATAGGCCAGGGGTCAGCAACCTTTTTCAGCCGTGGGCCAGTCCACCGTCCCTCAGACCATGTGGTGGGCCGGACTATATTTTGGAGGAGGGGAAATGAACGAATTCCTAATCCCCACAAATAACCCAGAGATGCATTTTAAATAAAAGGACACATTCTACTCATGTAAAAACACGCTGATTCCCGGACCGTCTGCGGGCTGGATTGAGAAGGCGATTGGGCCGCATCCGGCCCACGGGCCTTAGGTTGCCTACCCCTGTCATATGCCATGCAGGTTGGGGGGTTGTAGTCCAACAACACATGGAGAGCTAAAGGTTTCCCATTCCTGTATTACAGAATAGAACTTCATACCATGGCAGAGACACCATAGGGGTCAACAATCCAGTGTTTACGGGTACCAGTGCACCTGCCATTACCTCTCATGGCACCACAAAAGTCTCTGTAAATATATCCTCAGCAATGCACAACACATAAGAGACATTTGTTCTTCCTGCTCAGTTCACATTTACACTTGCTTAGCCTCAACTGCACTGAACACCCCCACCCTGTTAAATATGCCTACATTGTATTGGATGCAAGGATTGGATATCCATGCACCCCGCCGTCCTCTAAGAGATGTGCAAAATGCTTATCTCTGTGAGCAGCAAACAAAGTGGTAGGTGGTGTTGGTGCCTTTTCCCCATAGAGGGGGACATGGCTGCACCATTTTGTGTCCCTGTCTCTTTTTACTGCAGTTTCAGATGCAGCTGCCATTTTGTGTGATGGCACACATCCCAGGGCAGCTGTTTTTTTGACTGGCACCCAGGGCACTGTCTCAGAATGCCAAATGTGCCCGCTAGCCCAAAACAGTTGGCACCCCCTGGTGCACGACTCTGATATGATAAGCTGAAAACCTGCATGAACACACACACACATACAGTGGACGCTCAGGTTGCGAACATGATCCGTGCGGGATGCATATTTGCAACCCACAGCATTCGCAACCTGCAGTGGCACGTCTGCGCACGCACGCGTTGCGATTCGGCACTTCTGTGCATGCGCAAAGTGCAATTTAGTGCTTCTGTGCATGTGCGACCGCCGAAACCCGGAAGTAACCCGTTCTGGTACTTCTGGGTTTCAGCTGGTGCGTAACCCGAAAAAACCTGAAGGGGCTGTAACCAGAGGTATGACTGTATGGTTACACAATGTTCTAAATCAGGCATGTCTAAAGTCCATTACGGGGGCCTAATCCAGCCCGCAGGTCGGTTTAATTTCGTGGGGTAAAATCCTAAAAAAATCAACTTCAACTCTAAAAAAAGCTCAACGTCTTCAATCCTAAAAAAAAGGCAACAACTTTGGTCAGTCAGCCCTTTGGTTGGCCCTTCACTTCATCAAATCTGGCCCTCTTTGAAAAAAGTTTGGAAACCACTGTTCTAAATCAATGTACTGTGTAGGCGTCAATGGGATTAAAGGAGCCCTAACTTCATGCAACACTGTAACCTCAAGAGAAACTGGTTTCAAACTTCTCACTATTCAAAAACATAGTTTTCCCATCCAACAGGCCTTCCAGATCCATTCTGTGCAGGACATGTGAGGAACCATGCAATTCAGCATGCTGTGTATGCATGCCCCAAGCAGATTTAGATATAAGCTAAACAAGCTATAGCTTAGGGCCCCACTCTCTTGGGGGGCCCCCAAAAAATTAAAGGGGAAAAAACTGGGTATGCATTTCCAAAATACAGTCATACCTCGGGTTAAAGACGCTTCAGGTTGCATTTTTTCGGGTTGCGGACCGCCAAAACCCAGAAGTACCAGAATGGGTTACTTCTGGGTTTCGGCAGTCGCACATGCGCAAAAGCGCTAAATCGGGCTTTGTGCAGACGCGCCGAATTACAACCCGCGTGTGCGCAGACGTGCCGCTGCGGGTTGCAGATGCTGCAGGCTGCAAACGTGCATCACATTCGCAACCTGAGCGTCCACTGTATAAGATAAAAAACAAAATAAAACCCGTGTACAGCAACAGTGTTTTGTGTTGTGTAGGCTCCTATGATGTAAGTAATGGGCCTGCTCCCTAAAATATCACCGCTTTGCTCATTTCCATATATAAGGTGCCTACATTCTGCATGCGCAAATGGCTTTAGATACCTATTAGGGCCATAAATTACCATATAGCATACATTCAACACAAAAAAGCAACAATTTGTTGTTGACAAAGGACAGCTGGACATATAAAGAGCCCCATTACCTTCAGTAGCTTAGGGCCTCATCAAACCTAAATCTGGCCCTGGCCCCAAGGCATGTGCGCATGGTGTCAGCACACACACACACACACACACATCAGCATGCAGCTTGTGTGTCAGCATGCTGTGGGATGTGTGTTCATGACACAAACGTGCCACAGGCCATGCTTATGTGTCATGCAGATGCCTGGAGGTTTGTGTGCATGATGCAAGCATGCCCCGCAGCATGCATGCATGGATGCCACAAAACTTTGAAGGGGCCCAGCCCGTTCACTGAAAATATTTGGGGAGGCCTGCCCCCCTCTACTTGGTGCACCTTCTAGGAAGCTAGAGAAGAACTTAATTCTCTCTCTCCAGCAAGTGCAAAGCAGACACAGAAAACTCCAACTCCAACTCTATCCAAAACCCAGAATCGCCTGCTGACTGAAATGTATACCAGGGATGAGCAAGTAACCTGCACAGGCTTAGGCCTGCTTTACACTTTCAGCAAAACAAAGCAATTAAATTATGAGGTGGAATAATGGAGTGTACCAGTTTATGTACTCCAGTTTATGTAAGTTTATTCTGAACGCCCTGGCATGAAACCCCTACTGCATTTATAAACAAACAAACGAAGATGTTCCAATCCTGCCTGCTTTCTGCTGTGCTAATTTTCTGTTTGGAGGTTTTTTTCATTATTTTATGTAGCAAAGCATTGAAAATGTGATCCCTCCCTCCTCCTGATGTCTGAAATGGAACAGTTCATTCTACCACCTCGGACTCCTGCCACATTGCCACATCATTCTGATGTCTGTGTATACCAGGCCTAAGGTCCAAAGATTTATTATTATTTCTATTATTTTTAATATTATTATTATTATTATTATTTTCAAGTGCTGATAATGTTCAACAACAGTTTGCATGAGGTCAAAATCAGGCACATGGCTGAAAAGGAACACACAGAATATTTCATTATTCATCCAATACTTTTTTTCATACAAGTGCTATTGGTTATGAAAAGGTAGAAGATAACATGTCTGAATATATTGGAAAATTTTAAAAAAATCCCTATAGTGCATGTACAACAACAGAAACAGAGTGGTTGTCTTTATTTTGCTTATGCAACTCCTCATATATTTAATTTCTTGGGGACTAGAAGCTACAAATGTTTTGTCAAATACTGCAGACAGGAATGTATTTCCTTGTAAAATGCTTCTATTTACTTCAGTCTCACCCTGCCCTTGGGAGAGGTTTTCCATTTACTTTTGGGGTGGGGAATATATTGCTATATTCTTAAGACGTATTAATAAGACAACAAAATGTACAGTTTGGGACACAAGTATTTAAACATGCATTTTAAAGGGTTTACCCAGAATCCCCCACAACATTAACAACAGAATCACCACTGAAAAAATGGCACTTACAGTTTTCAATTGTTCCTTAGGCAGTGGGTTGAAAAAAAATATTTTTGGAAATATAATTGGAAAACAACTAGAACATTAGTATTCAGTTGAGGAAAGCAGCTTACTGTATATTTTTTCCAATGAATTGCAAATATAATTTTAGTATTGTTTAATAAGATGAGTAATTTTAGCTTCAAACGCACTGGTTTTAATTTCAGACTTTTTTGCTGTTTGCTTATACTTCATAACAGATAATTACTGATGTAATCATTATTGGTCATTGGCCATTAGTTTGCTTCAGAGCGTGTACCTCGGTGGGCAGTAATTACTGCACAGCCTTCAATAAGATATCATTAACAAAATGAGAAGACCAGAAAAAATATCTTAATTACTGTAAGTGCTGTATTGGTTTCTCCATGGGATAAACAAAGTCAAACAATTAAGATTGCACATGCATTTTCCCAGATTGTATTCTGCAATGCAAAAGGGAGGTGGGGTGGGGGGGTGGGCGTAACATGAAGATAAAGACAAATAATGTATCTTTTAAAGTTTGTAATGGGGAATTCTAATGAAAACAATAATGAGCATGAACCATTGGCTCACACCTTTAGCAATTACTCAGTCAAAATTCCCACTGACTCAAGCTGTCATTAGGATATATGTATCAATCTGCCATAACTAACAGAACTTGCATATTATAACAGTTGTAAAGATGCTGCGGCAGGAATTGTAAGCAGAAGTGCAAGGTATTTGGGTAGTTGCGTGGCAAGGTCCCGACCCCCCCCCCCACGAGGTATTATTATTATTATTATTATTATTATTATTTATACCCCACCCATCTGACTGGGTTTCCCCAGCCACTCTGGGTGGCTTCCAACTGAATATTAAAAGCAATACAGCATCAGACCTTAAAAACTTCCCTAAACAGGGCCAATAAAGACACTTGACAACAATATTTTAGGTTAATGGGCTAAAAAAGGCCACAACTTTATTGGTTACAGATTGTGAGCGGTATTGGCTTAGGCATTGAACCTAACCAACTATATCTGACTCCCACCTCTCTGCGCGGAGTCCGGGAAGGGTTAACCACCAGTAGGGGCAGTCCTGTGATGCACATCAACTAGGAGCTCCCCCAGGGCCACCGATAGGGGTCGTGCCTTAGGCCCTAGCCTCCCCATGCTTCGGACAGGGACAGGCCCCCGAAATCCTTTAACGGAATACCCTTCAGTGTGTGGGGGAGGTGATGGCGCTACCTCCCCTCTTCTCTTCTCCAGAAATATTCCAGTGCCTAACCGCCAAACCTTACAAAGTTGTGACGAGTTGCTATGAGGTAGGCGAAAACCAAGTGGCTGGTGCCCATTGGCCAAGTGGAAAAAGTCCTACCAGGCCCCTCGACGGCGACCAGCCAAAGTCCATAGCAAGGTCAAGAGATGAAAAAACTACGTGATGAGGACAACTGTGACTTTAAAGAGGCATGGGAACCTTTTACAAAGTACTTTAAAAAACAACAAAATGAGTTGGACTTCTTGGCAGGTTTTGAATAAACATACACAAATTTATTTGTTAACATAATAGATGGATAACTTAGAGATTTTCACATTTTTATAATATGCAGAGAACAGTATATGTTAATAAACTGGAAAGAGGAACTGAGGGAAGTCGTAGGGGGAGGGAGGGGGAATATGTGGGGGTGGGAGGGAGAAAATGGGGGGAATACAATTGTTGAAATAATTTGTTATGTGAAAATAGTCAATAAAATTAAAAAGAGAGAGAGAAAGATGGAAAAACCTAAAGGGCGGGAGGGTGAGAAAACCAGAACAGCTAGAAGCACAAAAAGGGGTGAGATTCCCACTGCGTCCTGCTTAAATCAAGCAGGCCACACCCCCAGAGCAATCGGATTGGTTGCCTGGGCAATGACGCAGCCAGGAATCCCCCCCAATCGCACAGGGCTCTCCACATCCCTGTGCACGTGAAGGAGTCGTGAGTGCCTGCAACTCCACCTCCTCCTAAGGCAGAAGTGGCTTTACATTAACTAGAGCATGGGTAGGCAAACGAAGGCCCAGGGGCCAGATCCGGCCCAATCGCCTTCTAAATCTGGCCCACGGACGGTCCGGGAATCAGCGTGTTTTTACATGAGTAGAATGTGTGTTTTTATTTAAAATGCATCTCTGGGTTATTTGTGGAGCATAGGAATGTGTTCATATTTTCTTTTCAAAATATAGTCTGGCCCCCCACAAGGTCTGAGGGACAGTGGACCGGCCCCTTGCTGAAAAAGTTTGCTGACCCCTGAACTAGAGCTATACTTCCATCAGCTTTATAACTTTTAGCAAGGTTGATTGATTGGTTATTTATTTGTTGCCATTTCTCCACAGTTGCCTTTAAAGATCTCTTGTGGTTCTCCCCACCCCCACCCCCACCCCTTAACTGCAGCATGTTCACAAATATCTAGGTTGGTGCTGTCACACACCATCTTGCATCCTATGTCCTGCGAAGGCTGCAGTTCTGGTCAGGCAAAGTCACAGTTGCTGAAGGTCAGCAGAGAGAATACATGCAAAGTAAGAGATTTTTTGCTGTCAGTTATTTCAGGTTATAATTTCAGTTGTGGGACTGCCCTGTCACAGGGAACTCTAGGGCATACTCTTACTTTGGCACCTGTCCCATTAAAGTCTGATACAGTATGCAGGCCAGAGCATACTCAAACTGAGTGAAACACAAAAGTCCACCACATGCAGCGGATAACCTCCTGGCTGCTAGACAAGTCAAGTTCAGCTTCATGTCTCTGTCTGTAAAATAGGGAAATGAATGCCCTACATCATCTGGCAAATTAGAAATAGGTGGTGATGATGTGTACACTGTTTTCAGGAAGAACAAGCAAACTGGGTGGCCCACAAATAATAATAATAATAATAATAATAATAATAATAATAATACATTTACTGTCAATGTACAACCTGTGTACAATGAAATTAACCAAGCCTCCCCCCCCAAACACGCAATCTCATTGCGCTCTGTGTGCTTGCCGCACAACACACCAACCCTGAAAGTCAGTTGCACTATATTATTTTCCGTTCAGCAGCCTAACAGCCCACATATAGAAACTGTTGGTATGACTGATTATACTTGTATATCTCCTGCCCAAGGGTAGAAGATTAAAGAGGTGCTGGCCAGGGTGTGAATCGTCCCTGAGAATTTTTCTCACTCTCCTAAGGCAACGATCCCTTGCTATGTCATCTAGTGGGTTCAGGGAACAGCCCATGATATCATGTGCTGTGTTCACCACCCTCTGTAAAGTCTTTCTGTCCGTGGCTGTCAAGCCAACGTACCACACTGTGATACAATATGAGAGGACACTTTCTATTGTGGACTGGTAGAAGGAGTTCATCAATTGCTGTTTAACATTGTTCTTTCGCAGGACCCTGAGAAAATGGAGTCTCTGTTGGGCCTTCCTAACCACCTGAGTTATATTGTTTTGCCAAGTGAGGTCTTCACTAAGGTAAACTCCCAGGAATTTAAAGGAAGAGACTCTCTCCACACACACACACACACACACACACCCCTGATATACAATGGGACTAGTTCCCCTCTCTTCCTCCAAAAGTTCAACATCATCTCCTTTGTCTTGCTAATATTTATGTGCAAGTTATTCTCTAAGCACCATGTAGATACTTTTTGAACCTCCCCCCGTATGCTGATTCATCTCCACCTGTAATTAGACCCATTATGCTGGTATCAAATTCGCTCCATTGCATTTGAACAGGTTTGTTTCTACCTGTATCCCAAAATATCAAGGTTCTCTCGAACTAAAAAGAAACTGATGCATTCGTCAATCACTTATCTCATCTCTACCTATCTTGGCATTTAACTATAGACCAGACATACAGTAACTGTAGGCAGAGGTGTAGCATGGGTTGCCAGAGACCAGGGTGAGCAAGCCGCTGATGCTACCAGAACGGCATGCACCAGAGCTAAGTGGGGCTGCGCCCATGCAGAGAAAGCCTGGCTGGCTGACACAGCCCTTGGTGGGCAAATCCTCCTGATGCCCACAGAAAACAGTGCCAAGTTGGGCTGCACTGGGGTCACCCCTTGCCCACCTTCCTCCGCTGCACCCACTCACCATGGGCATGGACTGCTCCACCGCTTTTGCCAAGGTGGGGATCCCTGTGGAAATTGGTCCCTGCGTTGTATCCCCTCTTAATTTTGCACCCGGGGTCACAGCCCCCCTGGCACCCATGCTATGCCACTGACTTTAGGGGTGCTATAGACCAGAGTCAGTTAGCATGGTGGGGCCCTCTAGATGTTGTTGGACTATAATTGTCCTCATCCCTGACCACTGACCACACTGACTGAGTGTGATGGATATGGGAGTCCAACCTCATCTGGAGGATATCACATTGGCTAACTATGCCTCATGCAATGCACAGATATCAAATCCCTTCTGTCTTTCCTAAAGCACCTAGCATTTGCCTGATAATAAAGGGAATATCAAGTAGTTACTGTCATAATCCTCTAGGTTTGTTTATTCCACTCATGTCAGGGAAGTTATGTGACCCCCTGAGCCATTCTGTGGCCTTTTAAGTGTGTCTGTGTGAATAGTACCTCAGGTTAAGAACTTTGTTTCAGAATGAAAACAGAAATCACGCGGTGGCAGTACGGCGGCAGTGGGAGGCCCCATTAGCTAAAGTGGTGCTTCAGGTTAAGAACAGTTTCAGGTTAAGAACGGACCTCCAGAACGAATTAAGTTCTTAACCTGAGGTACCACTGTAATCTGAGGCATAAGGGTGAAAGAAGAAGTAGGAAAGAGATACCAGTACTTTTCCAATTTTCTCCTTCCCATCTATGTACTTTTCACCGTCCCATGACCAAGAGGATGGCAAAGTGGGGAGCCTCAGAGGTTCTATGGGTGCCAGAGGAAGACCCCAGGGTGCAACTGAGCCCATGGGCACCACGCTGGCAATCCCTGAACTGCATAATATACTGTGGTACTATGCATTTTCTCTATTGTAGACCTCTGCGCCTTACTTAGAGCCCTTAACAAATCCACAAATTGGTTATTTAACTGTAACCATGATAGATCAAAAACTATTACTTTATCCTGCAAGTCCATTGTGTGTTTTTTTACTCCTCTTCAGAAGTGAACAGATTAAGCACCAGCCAATGTTGTCCTCTCTGACAGCTCTACACTTGAATGGATCATATTGACTAAACATGACAGACTTGACACATTCTTAGCTTTTGAAATAACTTCGGTTTTTAAGCTCTCCGTCATAGCAGTCAAAACTCTGCTAATATGATTTGCAGTTAAATTAAACAGAAAAAAACATCATTAAAAGAACTGTGATAAGGTTAAGACCTATTGCCACAAACTGAATCTAAAGGCAGCTGGTGTACGATGACTCTGGTACGTGCCTTCCACTTAGGCTTCACCGCACATCAAAGGACAGCAAAATTAGACAACATCCAGTATTACAAGACTGGCCAACTGTCCACATCATAAAATAAGGTGCTGATTTAAAACTATTCATATCCATTTATTAGGTAGATTGAGAGGAGTATGCATGGAAGCAAGTATTTGCCTGTGGATTGCTGGGAGTCCAACACCTCAGAGTCACAGAAGGAATTCTAGGATGCTTGGCTGGTAGTTTTGTTCCCTAACATGCTGCCTCTGCAGGCAATACTATATAGCTCTGTACCTGCTACATAGCAATATGGCTACTGCCACCTCTGCATTCCACCACCACCATATGTAGGCGTAAAACAGCTGCATATATACAGTATTTACAGGTGAAGTTCATGACCAAGGCCCTTTTTCTGGATGTGTGCAAAAGACTTTGGCTCTCCTGTGTGCTCTGGGTCATGAAATCACTCATTGGCAAGAATGTGGTCGTTTCAACCAAAAAGCCTTCCATTCTCGCCAGCAGCCAGCTCCTTGAATTGCACCCGTCCAAGCATGAGGTGTCTTGCAGTGGGAAAGAGTAAAACAAGTGCCCAATGTTGCCGCATACCAATACTGGAACAGCCCCTTCCCCCACTCATTCCTCTACTTTCGCAGAAAAGCCTGAGTAAAATCCATAAATCCAGTGAGGACAGATGGGCCCAAGGCATTAGATACATGTGATATGCATTAGCAAACCATGCTGACAGCACCATTTCACCCAATCACTTTTAGCAAGAGGTTGCTGCTGCTTAATAATATAAGTTGACACAGGGATTTGCTTGTTGCAGAATTCCACCAGCTTTACTCATCAATATTGTACAGAGAGTCCAAAGGAACAAAACTTGAAAAGCGGGAACACTGCCTCCAAGTTGAGGAAATAAAAACAGATTTTCTCCTATTTTAATTATGTTATGTTGTTATGTTATGTTAGTTTACATTTCCATCGTTAGGTTTAACCTGACTAACAGAGAAGGAATGCACTTTGCTGCCGGGTTTCTGGATTTTGTATGGCACTCGAGAATTCTGAATAGTTGGATATAACAGATAATTTTCATCAGGAGCAGCTTTTCTTATAATAATGAGTGCAGCAGGAAGAAATTGCATTTTCTGAAATTTTCACTCCTGCACTACTCCATGGCCAGCAGCATGGAAGGCAGATTGAGAGTATACACGAGTTACAAGAAAGGAGATTCCAACTAAACATCAGGAAGAACTTTCTGGTGGTAAGAGCTGTTTGACAGTGGAACAGACTCCCTCGGAAGGTTATGGACTCTCCTTCATTGGACGTTTTGAAGCAGAGGTTGGGTGGCAGGTGGTGACCTTCATGGCCCCTTCCAACTTATGATATATATTTTTTGGAAGCTCTTATAGAGGTAGAAGTCCTATCCTGCACTGAATGAATCTTCCAATTGTGAATGCTAGATCTATAACAGCAGGACTGAAACATAGTAAGGGTGTAGCCACTTTTAACCCTTCTTCTTCTTCTTCTTCTCCTCCTTCTTCTCCTTCTCCTTCTTCTTCACTTGCAGCTGAGTAAGATTGTCTTCCATAAACACGGTTTTAACAATGAGTCCATAAGTGACTATGGGGGCCAATTTTGGACCCACACGTTCTTCCACATTGGCGGCATTGGTTCCCGGTCAGGAGTTGATCACGGTGTGGATTTGCCAAGCGTGCCTTCCTCTTAGCACTTTTCTCCCTTGCATTCTGAGTTTGCATGTCTTCAAAGTCCATGACACCTTACACCAGCCTCTGCTAATCCGGTGCTGTCCAATGATTTTAACCTACAACTCCCACCAGTTCCAGCAAAGGCTTCAGGTTGGCAAAGTCTGCTTCAAGAAGCCACAGTACAGCAAGTCTACTTCAAGCATAAATTGTAGCATAAATATCTGGAAGAAATATCTGGGATTGCATGGCAAATACATAATGTAACCTTTCATCTCCAACCATGCCACAATCTAGAAGACATTATGCAATGTTCATGGCAATGGAATGTACAGAGTATTCTAATATCCTGGACATTTAGAATATATGGGATATTAGAGAGTTCACAGGACATGCTGTGCAGACAGAGATGCATGAGGATCTTTGGCTGATAAATGAAGTAACAAAATCAACAGATGACCCTGTGGAATAGAGCCCTGGTAAACAACAAGTCTCTGTACAGCGTGGCTGGAAAGCACAGTCTAACTAGAGGCATCTTGGTAACTAAAACAAAACATCAACAACTTTATCCATGATGTAGATAGCAAACTTCTGACTACTTGACTGCATCTCCTAGACACTTCCCTCCATGTTATGACATGTGCTTAGTCCTAAATTCATCAATTTAGAAGCAAGTTCCACTGGTTTCAGTGCAGTGTACTGTTATGAAAAGGGATAGTCACCTCACCTCCCTAAATCATTGTCATTTTTGGGTTTAGACAAGGTGGCTTTCAAGTGGCATCTCCATCAATAGCCTCACCTGCCTTCTCTTTGTTGTTGCTGCTTCCCTCGAGTCGTCTTCTTGGAGTGGGCCAACCTTTCTCCATGGCTCTCCCTTAGAGGGCAATGCAATTGAAAGCTGCTTCGGCTCATTCACCTTGAGAGCACAGGTGACAGCAAGGAGAAGGAAGAGCAGCACTGGGGTGGGGGTCTTCAGTTAGTGAATGATTTCTATTGGGTCTAAGGTCCTTGTATTTGGGCAAGGGCACTGTGTGGATACAGCTCCTTGTATTGACTGCATTGCCACAAGTGTATAAAACATCTAATATTTGAAAAATTGGTAGTCTGTCAACAATTCCTATTGAAGCTATATACAGCGGTACCTTGGTTGTTGAATTTAATCTGTTCTTGGAGTCCATTCAACTCCCAGAACAGTTCAAAAACCAAAGTGCAGCTTCCTATTGAGTGCGGGAGCTTCCTGCACTCAATCAGAAGCCGCGTCAGTCGTTCGGCTTCCAAAAAATGTTCGCAAACTAGAACACTCACTTCCGGATTTGCAGCATTCGGGAGCCAATTTGTTCAGGAGCCAAGCCGTTTGACAACCAAGGTACCATTGTAGTAATATTGTTCATGGGCAACCATAAGCTATGGGGAAAGCACAGCTACGGCTAGCCAGGCAAGCTCATTCCCCAACATACCGTACCTTCAATTTTGCTCTGACATGGCACAGCAAATGCTCAAAAATTACATGCCAAACACTGAATCCTGCTCAGTACCAGCTTGCTGTAAATTGGGACTTTTTCCAGTAGTAACCATTTACACAGATGGCCATTATAGTAGGTCATGGGTAGGTTGAAAACCCATCTAGCCATAATCTAAATAAATAGATTCCTTTTTTAAAAAAAGATTTCAAGCATTACTTGCATAGGTATATAATACAGTAATATTTTTATAGGCACCCAGGAGTTAATAGCAGCTTATGTTAAAACTAGAAATAAGAGTATAATTATGAAAATGAATATATAATTTATGCAGAGAAGATGGAAAATATGCAAGGTGTGTACACTATATGATTATATTACATTTCCTTGTATCTATTGATAGGCAATAAATCTTTAGAGGATGGCGAAACTACACATTAGCTTGCATTACTTTGAGAGTGCAATGATTTTTGAAAAGGCTTTTTTGTTTTTGTTTTTAATTAAACTACATTTCTCTGCTTTACTATGCCGAGGAAGCATAAGGAAATATAAACTTTGAGATGTTTCTGATTTATTTGGATATCCAAGCATTTTGTTCTCGCGTAAACATTTCTTGTGACATGAATATGGATAGCTTCAAATCTTAGACGAGTTCATTACGAAAGGTAACATATGTTTTTGACTCCTGAACCAGGAGGGAAAATGAGAACACCCAGCTTTGCCAAACAGTAAATTGTAAACAGTTGGTATACCCGTAAGCAAAAGACTGAAATAATTACTGTAGCTGTGCCTTAGAGTAGCCAGCTCATTTTATGTTTCTTGTCTGGTTGTTGGTTGCTTTTCATTTTGCTGATTTAATGCTCTTCTGCAAGTTTTGTAGATACAGGCTAAATATATGCTTTGGACTTGCAGCTTTGTGTTTTTCCATATACAGATGTCACTGCTAGATTCCTAGAGCAAACAAGTTTATGTAGTCATCACACACGTAAAAGCTGCAGTTGCCACTTGGCTAGTTTTAAATCAACTTCATTGTCTGCCCCAAACGGCTCCCACGTATATAATTTTTCAAAAAAAAATCTGTTCAGCCTACTTTGTGCTTAGCTTACTCTCAGTTCTAGCCCTCTGCTTGGATTACTGCATAGCACTAAATCTAAAGTTTTCTAGTTATAAAGCTAGCATCCCAAGAATGGATGGAGCACTGCTGTGCAGAGTTATGAGCTTCTCTCATGTTAGGTTTTACTAGCCTTGATTGAATCAGGGAAATACACATAGAATTGTAGGGTCATAGAGTTGGAGGGGATCTCAAAGATCAACCCCTTGCTGAGGCAAGAAATCCACAACTACAGCAGCCCTAACATTTGGCCATCCAGAAGCTACTTCAAACCTTCACCAAAGCAGTGTCTAGCTCCTTCTGGGACAGCCTGCTCCATTCTCAAATAGCTTGTACCATCAGAAAGTTCTTTTTTATGTCCTAAAAGCCTTTTTCTTGTTAGGTCCAATCAGTGCTTTTCTTCTGGGAGGATGCAGGGGTACACATACCCCGAAACACTTTGTAAAACTAAGTTTGGCCTCATTGAGGGGCAGCATTTCAATATGAGTAGGAAAATGAGAGTATACCCATGAACATTTTTTAGGAAAAAAAGCACTGGGTCCTATACTCTGGCACAACAGAAAACAAGTGGGTTCCATCATCTATATGACAGCCCTTTAAAATATTTGAAGATGGCTTTCACACTGCCTCTTAGTTGTCTCTTCTTCAGGATAAACATGCCCATTTCCTTCAGCCTTTCCTCATAGATTTCTCAGCCTCTCACTATAGTTGTCATCCTCCTCTGAATATGTTCCAGTTTGTTGATATCCTTCTTAAACTGTGGTGCCCAATCCAGGACACAGCCCTTCAGCTGAGATCAGGCAAAAGCAGAACAGAGCAAGACATACAATTACTTCACACATTCTGGGCACTGTACTTCTGTTGAGGCAACCTAGAATTGGCTGGTGTTTCCAGCTAGCATGTTGGACTCCTGTTTAGCTCAAGGTCTACTAAATCCTCCAGATGTTTCCACATGCACTGCTGTAGAGCTGAGTGTCATCCATCCTGTATTTGTCCATAAGATTGTTGCTGCCTAAATGCAGAACTTTACATTTCATAGCATTCTCTTGATCTACCAAGTTAGTAACTCTATCAAAAAAATTCTCTATATATTAAAAAAAAAATCTGGCCTAATGTATGTCCGTCATCACAAGTGATGTTATCATCATTAGTCAATAGGTACTTGTAATGGTCTAACCCAAATAATGTGCTAACTGGGAGGAAATCCCATTTTCCCAATAACAAAATATTGCCACTTGAACACTGGGATCATGTTATTACTCCACAACAGATTTGTTAGCTTGGGAAAAGACCTTTGGACTACAAAGCAACAATTCCACTTTTATTGCACATAAAAAAATCATCTGGAAAGCCCTGAAGGGAAGTTCATGATACAAAATTATAAAATTTTAGGACTCCTGATTTAATTTATAAATGGGATGTGCTGTAGTTATTCCTGCTAAGAAGAATTAATGTTATATGTTTAGATACATTTAAAAAGTATACTGTATTCCACTTATAATGACCATGAATATACCCAATAATTAAAAAAAAATAATGTTTAATATTCGTGGCTAAAAATCATACACTTGGATATATTTGGGAGGCAAAAGCAGATCACACAATACCATTCCAGACACCATACC
The DNA here is from genome assembly GCF_964106645.2 of Podarcis pityusensis. Lineage (NCBI taxonomy): Eukaryota > Metazoa > Chordata > Lepidosauria > Squamata > Lacertidae > Podarcis > Podarcis pityusensis. Next base: position 25,334,871 of record NC_138032.1, read on the forward strand.
TGTGTCTCTCCTCAGAAATTAAGACTGGATGGAATACTGAGACATAAAACTTAATGTTTTCAGAGTCTAGTTTTATAGACTTTTATAGCATGTTTACAACCTATCTAATATTTCTAAGTACGTGTACATAGAAATGGTGGTTATGCAGGAAGCCTTTGTGAATTTAATTAGCCTTATCAACAAGAAAGGGTGCATAGGACTGCAGCTATAAAGTGCACAGTGTATTGTTGTAGTCTGTTAATCCTATGTTGCAGGCCACTCTTATTCTCTCTCTTTTGCCAAGAGAGGCTAGAAAACAGCAACTTGCCAGAGGGGTCTAATGAATACATAAAAAATGTGTGTGCTGATGGCAGTTCTCAGGTTGTACATTTAACTTAGTAGCCTGGTTCACATGTCACAGTAAACCAGAGTATGGCTTATTAAGAACATACTGGTTCCTGGTGAGGAGTTCATACCTGCTTTGTTAAATTTTATGGTGGGTGGGTGTAAATCTTAGCTTAGCATGTTGTCCAAACCCAGTATCATGGTTATGCTCTCCCGACCTTAACCATGACTTTGAAACAACAACCTATAGCATAGGACAAAACTGAGCTACAGGTTTGCATGTCATGCTAAGCCAAACTTTGGCTTAGCTACTGTGTCATGCTGATTGAAAAGGCCCAGGGAGGAGCAAAGTGACTGCAAACTCATTGGGAACCAGAATGTTTGCACATTAACTCTCAGCAATGGTTTATATTAGCATGATGAGCGAAGAACACAAGGCATTCTCTCTGCAGTGTCCGCAGTGCTAGAAATTCTGGCTTGCTCTGATCTGGCCAGCAATGAAAGACAGGTACTTGTTGTTGTTGTTGTTGTTGTTTAGTCGTTTAGTCGTGTCCGACTCTTTGTGACCCCATGGACCAGAGCACGCCAGGCACTCCTGTCTTTCACTGCCACCCGCACTTTGGTCAAACTCAAAGTACTTTTTAGGTCTTATTAATTATTATTTTTACAAAAATATTATAGCTAATTATTATAATCTATTTTAATTTGAATGAGACCCATAATTCTTAGGGACTTCTGCATTTTAAAATTAGTGTATGTTTACTGTACTCTCAATATTGTATGCTACCATGGATCTCTTAACACTCTTAATAGGATTAGGCAAGGTGAAATAAAATAATTGTTAACAACAATAACGACAGCAAAAGATGTTTTTCAATCCATCTCTGTATAAAAAACATCAAGGCTACTGACACTGGTAGGACAATTGCAGATAGAATATTCTGTTTGTATTTTCAATGTAATCCATTAGAATTGTGAATTACTCCTCCAATTAATATTATAGCTGAAAGCTATATTAGCTGAGATCACTATGGATTTGCACTGTCCATCCCTTTGAATTTTAGGTTTGCCTTTGTTTCAGCAAGTTCCACTGTTTAGGCACATTCTAGATTGCAATATTGCACAATTTTACAACGAAACAACAAACGTAATATGCACATTTAACAATGAGCTTTTCATGCTCTGTAAATGAGCCTTGGTTCAAAATCTGTGGTATACTTGCCTGAAGTTACAATTTTTAACAATGCTCAAGATTCTGCATATGTCCCAAAGCAATTCATGCATCTCTAGGAAAAGCGTCTTTTGTTCCTAAGATAAATATTGGTAGAGTCTAGTATTTAGAAGACAAAAGCCGATTCCTTTATTAACTGTTTAAATCTGTCGAAAAGGGGTGTCAAGGTTCAAGCAAATGAACATAGCTTTGAACTGCAATATAACTTGCTCCTTTGGGCAAAGAAGGAAATCAACTGCAAGGAACAGATCAAACAGTAACAAGGCCATTGTTCTGTCACTAAAGAGTATAACATGGCCCCTTTGTTCCACATTTGTTCCATGCAGTTCTCAAGTAGAATTTGTTCTGGCTTTATTCAAATGGCATTGTGTGAACTTATTCAAAGAATGTGAACACAATGATGGTCCAGAAGACAACTGACACATTTGTCTCTCTTTCTCCTCGCTCCCTTCTCTCTCAGTCTCTCACAAGCAAATACCAACATAAACACATAATCTTTAAATTTAACCTGTTTCGCTGTTGTTGTTGTTTTAAACACATGCAAATCATTGGAAAACAGGAGGGATCAGACACAATTTCCGATTAATCTAAAGCATTTAAATACTTTTCAGGATGATTCTGGCATATTCATTGAAGGCGTTCATATGTTCCTTTTATAGTGTCTCTGCTTCAGCTTTGAGAAAGGGAGTGCCATTTACACCACTCCTGCAACCTCTTTGGCAAATCACATGTTTAGGCACAAATGTACGGTATATGTCTTTGTGTGTAAACTCTTTAAATGGTAAAATGGAGAATCTGTACGTGCTCGGTTATGTCTTCTGACTGTGCGTTTCTGGAAGTTGTAGGCCTAGTTTGGAAACACCACTGAGGTATTTTTAGACTCCGTACACTTGACTCAACTAAGCAAAATAGTTGGCAGTTGTACTGTGTACACCACAGTGTGCCATCTTATCCCCAGTGTTGTTAAATATCTATAAGAAGCCATTGGATGAGGTCATTATGCATTTGGGGCACAGTATCATCAGTATGCAGATGACACTAGTTCACTTTGTCTGTTACATCTTAATCAAGTGTGATTGTGGAAAGCTTAGTACAGGGTTTGGATACAGTGGTGGGCTCGATGAGGGCCACTAAACTGGTAATAAATAAATCTTAGTAAGTCAGAGGTTGTGGGGAGCATATTTAGTCCCTGAGCCTGAGGTTCCTTGCCCCTGGTTTAGGTAATACAGTGGTACCTCGGTTCTCGGACGTAATCTGTTCCGGAAGACTGTTTGACTTCTGAAATATTCGAAAACCACAAAGCATTGGCTGCAAATGCAATTGAGAAAATCGAAAACATGCAGCGGAAGCCATTCGACTTCTGAGGCGCATTCGAAAATGTAAGCATTTACTTTTGGGTTTTTAGTGTTCAGGTTCTGAAATGTTCCACAACTGAGACGTTTGCGAACTGAGGTACCACTTTATATGCTTATTGCACTCTTACCCCCATGGGACGCGTCCACTAACAGAGGGAGGGAAGGAGGCAATGCTTGATTATTAAGTCAGAGGCCTAAGGGGAATCCATACATGAGGGGAGACGATGCAACTTACTTTGGGTCTCAGATACAACCCCCTCCCCATTCTTGCCAGTGCAACACTGCCACCATACAGTTGCCATCGCCACTGCCACTGTTTCATGGTGGGAGCATGGAGGCCACCACAGGGAAGGGTTCAGTTGAGGTGGCAGGGCTGATAGCAGGGGCAGAGAGGCAGAGGGGACCAGATGTGGGGGCAGCTTCCGTGTTGGGACAGGGGCAGCGTAGGGACACATTGCCTACAGCAGCAAAACGTCTATGGCCGACCCTGTAGAGGCTTTGAAGGTGAGCAGTTCCAGGCCCGGGATATTAGTCAGCTGCTTGTACTGGATGGGGTTGCAGTCTCTCTGAAGGAGCAGAACTGAAGTTTGGGGCAGTGGCGTTGTGTCATTTTTTTGGTGCACACAGGGTGGGGACAGGGCACCAAAACCCACCACACCAGGCCAGCCCTTGCCGCCAACGCGGCTAAGCATGCACACTTGGGGCACGGAAAGTTCACAGAGCCTGTGTGCCAGCCTCAGCCCTGGCCACCACAACCAATTGGGGCTGCGCTGCGCCCCTGCCCACCCATGTAGGGAGGAGCCCAACCAGCCATTGCAGCCCTTGGCAGGCAAATCCCACCCCCATGCTGGCCAGGTGGCCATTCAGTGAGGGGGCTGGGGACGCGGCGGCAAGGCAAGGCTGGGCTGGGCTTCGGGGCTCAGAGACCCCCAACAGCAGGAAGGGCAGGATGGGGATTCCTGCATGGGGGTGCCTGGCTCGGGCCCCCTAAAAATCATGTGCCTGAGGATCCATGCCCCCTCCCCCCCCCTCACAAACTATACCCCTGATTTGGGGATCCATCTTTGGTGCTGGAGGTCCAAATTATCAGAGTGGCAATTGCCCTGCAAATGAGCATTGCTTAGAATATTTATTCCAGCAGAGTCAAGCACTATTTTTCTCTGCAGTTTTCAAACCATGTGTTGCCCTTGCCATTAAGGTTTGGAAGTGCTGAGCAGACACATATGACAGTACTTACTGTCATGACTGTATTGTTCTGGTTTTTCTTCACTGTAGCCATTCATAAATTCATATGGATCTCTCTAGTGGCTTATTGTGTTTCATATTCTGATAATAACAAACAGTTTTAAGCATTTCCCATATGTCTGTTGTCAGTTTTCGAGTTTCTAGAATTACCAGTGTACAAAATCTTGAATGGCTAAACTATCATATTCTCAGAACCCATACATTTTTTAGAAGCTCCTGAAAACTGATTTCACGAATCAGTAATTTGCCAATGAAAACATATCAAGACTGGGGTTTTTTTTCCTCTGTACCAAGACTGCCAGGAACTGCAAAAGGGAGAATCAGTATGAATGATAACTAGCTAGTCAGAAAAGGAAACATAGATAAATAGGAAAAAAAGATTGGTGTGATTTGAAGGTGAAGCATTAATTCACAAGATATTTGTGAGATGGCCAAGTGACAGTCTTGTCGGCTGAATTCAGTTTTATCTGGCCCCATATGCCCATACCAAATGTTAAACAAGGTTTGGCAAAAGGTTTGCACATAGTTCTGCTTCTAAGCGAAAGATGTTTCCCAGCTGCAACAAATGAACATCTCTCTTCTTTTGGATTATTTTTTTTTAAAACAACTTAACAAGTATGAAAGATGTAAATGTATTGTTTATTTAAATTTATATCCCACCATACCTCCCAAAGTGGTGGCAAACCCTTCCGTAACAAAAAATACCTAAAACAGAAATGTTGAAAACTGTTGAAAACATTTAAACACTATAAAACATCTGAAAGAAATTTAAGAAGCATTAGAGCAAAATCATGTTTCTGGATATGCCTACCAAACCAGAAGAATTTCGAACAGGCATCTAAAGGAGCACGACAACGGCACTTGCCTAATGTCAATAAGAATACATATTAGTATCTAATAGAGCACATGATCTCCCTAAGTCAATCCTTTATTTTAGAAGCCTTCTTTATCTGAAGCCCTCCACAAGGACCCCTTGTCTTCTATATTTAGGTGGACCAGCCCAAAACATTATGCTGCCTCAGGCAGATAACAAGGCAGTGTCTCTTCCCATTCCAGTGACAAAAGCCAACCAGACTGACGGTTAGCTCTTACTTCAGGACTGGTGACAAGATCAACACCTCCACACTTGAGGGCAGCAGGTTAGCTTGCGGAATGCAAGGCAGCTCACATGACCCACAGAGCTCTGCCCTCCACCATCTTGCCACCATTCCCTGTCCCCTAGCTTCTGTGGCAGCTGTCTCACTCTGCCTAATGGCTGGGCTAGGGAGAGAGCTTTCTTAGTAGCAGTTGTAGCACAAAATGGGGCTAGGAAAGTGATAGGGGGAAATATACTTCAATGCTATTATATCTGCAGAGTCAAATATAAACTCAAACATTGTCAGATGAATAGTTGAGGTGATCTAATTAGTAAAAGTCATGCACAATCTCTATGGTTATACAGTAACACCAATATATCCAAATGAAAGGCAATATAACGGCCCTATTTTTCTGAACTCCATTTCGGTTCTTTTCGCTGACTTCTGTGAAAGCAAATTCCAGAAAGAGCTGGAAAAGTGATGTGCGGCGAAAATGCCCCTGCAAATAAACTGATTCCTTTTCTTAAGTCAAAAAGACTTTAATCCTTCATTAAACCTTAAGATTCCCTCCAGTTCAATAGCAGATTTGTTGAAATTACAATGACCTTAAAGATCATTGTGGACATTTTTGACATTACTTCTTCCTACAGCTATTTTAACTATAAACATAGTGTTGTTGATAGAGGGGAGGAAAGCTGAAGAGAGCATCCTATCAAAACAACTGACCCTGATGAAAAGACAAAAATAAGGCTTTTAAATTAATCTACAGTGTCCCATCCTTGCAGGGCAGTCTGTTCCAGCACAGTCTGAAGAATAAGCATTCTTACCAAAATACCATCATTATCATGGTCTTTTGTGATGTATTTCTTGGTGTCAACTAATTTGGCAAGGTGATTATTAATAAGTTAGGTGCAGTTGTTTTTGTTTCAATATTATTAAGTGGATGAAGAAGAGAAACCTTGAGCAAAAATTCCATAGGTCTGCATGATATGAAAGGAACTGATATATTTGTCAATGAAAACAAATATTTCTGTTTTTAAACAAGTTTGTAACTATGGAAGGACATGAAAGTCCATTCGTTTCAGAGAGTCGGTCTGATTTTACTTTCAGGTGTATGCAAAATATTGCAGTCCATAAAATGCTTGCCGTGACTGAATAGTTTGTTTGTGTGTGTGTGTGACAGTAGCTATAGCTCAAACCCAGCAACCTCTTAAGTGTGGAGAATTTTATGTGCACACAGAGTTCTCTTGCATAGGCTTCTCTGCTGATTTCAGTGCATGCAATTGCATTCCTTGTTGGTCCAGACCTGCGGCTTTTCTTGTAGTGAATGTGGGCAAGTAACACATAGAGATTCCACGTGCATCTTGGACTGCATGTAGAGCTCTTGATCAGTGTGGCTGACTTCTCTGGTATGAACTGAGAATTGGTGTTGTTGTTGTTTAGTCGTTTAGTCGTGTCCGACTCTTCGTGACCCCATGGACCAGAGCACGCCAGGCACTCCTGTCTTCCACTGCCTCCCGCAGTTTGGTCAAACTCATGCTGGTAGCTTGGAGAACACTGTCCAACCATCTCGTCCTCTGTCGTCCCCTTCTCCTTGTGCCCTCCATCTTTCCCAACATCAGGGTATTTTCCAGGGAGTCTTCTCTTCTCATGAGGTGGCCAAAGTATTGGAGCCTCAGCTTCAGGATCTGTCCTTCCAGTGAGCACTCAGGGCTGATTTCCTTAAGAATGGATCGGTTAATAATAATAATAATAATAATAATAATAATAATAATAATAATTTATTATTTATACCCCGCCCATCTGGCTGAGTTTCCCCAGCCACTCTGGGCGGCTCCCAATCAAGTGTTAAAAACAGTACAGCATTAAATATTAAAAACTTCCCTGAACAGGGCTGCCTTCAGAAGTCTCTTAAAGATGGGATAGCTGCTTATTTCCTTCACATCTGAAGGGAGGGTGTTCCACAGGGTGGGTGCCACTACCAAGAAGGCCCTCTGTCTGGTTCCCTGTAACCTCACTTCTCGCAATAAGGGAACCGCCAGAAGGCCCTCGGTACTGGATCTCAGTGTCCAGGCTGAATCTTCTTGCAGCCCATGGGACTCTCAAGGGTCTCCTCCAGCACCATAATTCAAAAGCATCAATTCTTCAGCGATCAGCCTTCTTTATGGTCCAGCTCTCACTTCCATACATCACTAGAACTGAGACTTAGTGGAGAGATTTGCCACTGTGCAAGCAGGGCATTTTATAGGTGGTACCTGCATGCCTTGAACTGCAAGTACAGATCACAGCCCTGTTGAGCTTTGGATCTTATGCTAACACTTCTTCCTTTCCACAAATGTTATAATACAGTCAAGTGTAGCATTTTGATCTGGTTTGAAAAGAAAGGCAGATAAATGCATTGTTCTTTGACTATTTAAAACTCAAGGAACATTAGCTACTTCTAATAAGTCTTAATTATGTTGCCTTTTTAAATAGTATATAAGCCTAAAAATGTCTAACGGTAGATATGCCTATTGTAGTTATTCGCTTTACATTATTTTCTTAATGTAAGATTTTTACATTACTGGGTGTTTGGCTTCCTTTCCTCATAAAGAGCTGCCATCCTTTTGTTGTTGTTGTTGTTTTGTAATCTTGAAAGGTTTCCCGAGCTTCTTTCCTCTTAAAGCTTCAAGGTCGCACATTGTTGTTTTTCTGCCAAAGGTCAGAACAATTTTTTGATTACCATTATGTTGACTAATTTAATCTTAACTGATCCATTTAGCTATATGATTTCCTAGTGAAGGGAGCAGTAGAGCAGCAATGTGAAAAATAAACTATCCAGTAATGATTAGAACACCCACCGACTGCCGTCGTTTAAGTGCAACAATGGCAATCATGTGTTCGAGACATGTCAAATCAAGTGTAGACAACACAGCACAGTGTATTTCAGTTTCTTAGATGACAAGATTGTCTCTTCAATACTTTATTAAGTTTTTTAAGGACCTCAAGTAATATAAAGAATAAATGAAGGTTACATAGTAAATCTATTTTCTTCCTGCGTTATTATTATGAGAGAGGGGGGTGCTTGGGGCTTACTTTATCATTTACATACAGTGGTACCTCAGGTTAAGAACTTAATTCGTTCTGGAGGTCCATTCTTAACCTGAAACTGTTCTTAACCTGAAGCACCACTTTAGCTAATGGGGCCTCCCGCTGTTGCTGCGCCGCCAGAGCACGATTTCTGTTCTCATCCTAAAGCAAAGTTCTTTTTTTAAAAAATAATTTTTTTTATTAGGAATTTGAACCAAACATATTATCTTAAAACATATCATCCTTAATTCCCCCCCATTTTCCCCCTCCCCCACCCATAAAACGACCCCCCTCCCCTCCCCCCCTGACTTCTCTCTGCTCCAATCTCTGGTTTCTCTACAGATGCTATTCTCTGCATGTTACAAAATTGTATAAATCCTTAATTTATCTGACTGGTTATTGTCAATAAAAGGTAAGGTGAGTGTTTATTCAAAGCCTGCAAAGGAGTCCAGTTCACTATGTTGCTTCTTTAAGTACTTTGTAAAAGGTTCCCATTCATCTTTAAAGTCACAGTTATCCTTGTCCCATAGTTTATGTGTCAATTTTGCCAATTCTGCATAGTCCATCAGTTTCTCTTGCCATAGTTCTTTAGTCGGGGTTTCCTCATTCTTCCATCCTTGTGCTATTAAGACTCTCGCCACCGAGACTCTTGCTTCAGTACTCTTTCAATACTTCCATACACGCAGAGCAGCAGGACACACGTGGAAGCAGATGGGAATGACTAAGAGCTCAGGAGGATTAGCCAGGGGCTGCTGCCGCTGCTGCTGCCCCTAAACGCTGGCCTGAGGGGGTTGGCTCACTCTGTCTAATGGTAGGGCAGGCCCTGAATATGTGTAGCTAAACAGCTTCAGCTGAACCCTGCTTTTGAACCCTTTTGCCCCACATTTTCACAAAAAAATGAAACAATGCAGACTATTAATGACACAGGGTCACATTTCAATCTATTTTTAACAGAATACATATTTATTTCCTGCACTGAAGTAATGGTCATAAATCTGGATTTATGTTCTTTAAATATTGTGATTATGACATCAAATGTGTACCACATTTCATATGTTTTGTATTTAATTTTCTCCCTCTTTTAATATATTTTGCTTGGATTCTCTTTAGGAAGTCATTAGTCCTCCCACTCTCTGACATCTAGATGATATGTAATTTTGTGACATTTATATGTCACAAATGTATTTGCAATTTTAAATTATATCCTCAGCATGCCTGTAAAAAGGAAGTTGCTAAAGTTGGCCAGACAATTTACCTCTTAACATTTACATTTAGGGTGGAAAATGGTCTACTCTGTATTGTACCTCCATTTATATTTCAAGATATGGAACTCAGTAGTGATTTATGCTTGCTATGTTCACTGTGTTTATGGTCATGCGAAATCCAGTGTGAACCCCAACCCACTTGTTTGAGTGAAGATGTACATAACCATTTCTTTGCACATGTACTACATTAAAATGAATGGAGTGCTTCATGTAAAAGATCCCTGTGCTCAAATATACAGTCTCCTGAACAATTGAAGAATCCTTCTGGACACTTTAATAATATTTTTATGACAGAGGTTAGATAATAACTGTTGAACTGTTTCTAGTGAGACATGGTTCTGTATGGTAGGGCTGAAGAATGGGTGGCTTCAGATTTTCAGACTACAACTCCCATTTCTCTGGAATATTGGCCATACTGGCTGGAGTTGATGGGAGTTGGAGTAATCATAGTGAAATTCTTGGTTTTGGTTGGTTCAAGGTGGTTCCCACCCCCTGTGCTGGATTTATGTATGAACTAAAAATGCTATAGCTTAGGGCCCCACACTCTTGGGGGCCTCCGAAAAATTTTAAGGGGGAAAAATGCATGTACATTTCCAAAATATAAGATAAACAAATAAAATAAAACCTACATACAGTAGGTTGGAGCTTAATAATTATTTCACTATTAATATATTTCTTCTTAATTGTATTTCACAACAGTGGTACCTCGGGTTAAGTACTTAATTCATTCCGGAGGTCCGTACTTAACCTGAAACTGTTCTTAACCTGAAGCACCACTTTAGCTAATGGGGCCTCCTGCTGCCGCCGCACTGCCAGAGCATGATTTCTGTTCTCACCCTGAAGCAAGGTTCTTAACCTGAGGTACTATTTTTGGGTTAGAGGAGTCTGTAACCTGAAGAGTATGTAACCTGAAGCGTATGTAACCTGAGGTACCACTGTATTACTATACCGTACTTCTTCTTAATTGTATTTCACTATCAATATACTTCTTAATTGTATTTCAGTTCAACAATTACTTTGATAAAATACCTATTTTTGTTATGTGCAAATGGCTTTAGATACCTATGAGGTCCATAATTTACCATATAGCATATATTCAACAACAAAAACAGCGACAATTTGTTGTTGACAAAGGACAGCTGGACATATAAAGGGCCCCATTATCTTCAGTAGCTTAGGGCCTCATCAAACCTAAATCCAGCCCTGGTCCCCCCTAGTATGCTAAAATGAGGTCATATTACCTGCATAGGTGCCTCCAGTGCCTTGGGGAGGTCAACTGCATCTCTATCATCTTTCTAGGCTTCTTCATAAAAGTATCCAAGACAACTTTAAAGTGTCTTTGCTTCCATTTATAGAAAATTTGCCCTTATTTTGTCATAGGTTGAGCAGCATAACAAATATGATGGTAATTTTTTATACAAAGTGCAAATATAGCAATGCAATTCCACTTCACATATTTCAATAGGTGAAATATGTGATTTCCCTGAATTTTTTGGGCGCACCAAGGTACAAGTTGGTCCACAAGGCCAACTTTCCCCAAACCGCACCCACCTGTCAAACAGTTGGTATCACCTGATGGGTGGGAGGGCTGTGTTCACTACTGCTGTGGTCCCCTGTCAAATTTGACTTCTGCCTGCTAGTCAGACAAAATAGCTCACCAAAGACTCCTGAGTAAACTTAGCAGCCATGGAAGAAATCCTTTTGTGAACCATTAGCTGGTTAAGAAGCAGGAACCAAAGAGCAGCAATAAATGGGCAATTCTCCCAACAGAAGGTTGTAGAAAGTGGAGTGCTTCAAGGACTGGTATTGGAACCTGTGTTTTTTAACTAAATCATAAATGATCCAGAGTGAGGGGTGAACAGTGAGGTATCCAAGTTTGGGGATGGTGCCACATTGTTCAGAACGGTTAAAACAAAACAAAAAAGATCTGAACTCGGCAAAATGAGTGGAATGTGCAGTAAAGTGGCAAATGAAACTCAGTGTAAACAAGTATAAAGTGATGCATGTTGGGGCAAGAAATCTAAATTTCACATAGACACTCATGTGGTCTGAAATGGTGGTGACTGACCAAAAACAAGACCTTGGGTTGCAGTGAATGGCTTGATGAAGATGTTGACCCAGCATGTGGCAGGCTGTGAAAGAAGCAAATTCCGTGCTAGGAAACATTAGGAAAGGAACTGAAAATAAAACTGTGAATATTGTAATGCTGTTATGTAAATCTTTGGTGGGACAGTTCTTGGAATACCGTATACAGTTCTCAACACCTCACCACAAAAATGTCACTGTGAAGTTTGAAAAGGGCAATCAAAATGATCAAGAGTTTGGAGCAACAACCCTTTGCAGAAAAGGTTACAACATTTGCGTTTTTTTTAGTTTAGAAAAAAGGAGAGTAAAGAGGACCTGATAGGGGTACAGTGGTACCTTGGTTTACAAACTAAATCCATTCCAGAAGTCCATTCTTAAACCAAAGCATTCTTAAACCAAGGCGTGCTTTCCCATAGCAGCAGGGGACTCAGTTTACAAATGGAACACACTCAACAGGAAGCGGAACATGTTCTGCTTCCAAGGCAAAGTTCACAAACCAAAACACCTACGTCCGGGTTTGCAACGTTCTTAATCCAAGTTGTTCATAAACAAGATTCAGGACATACAAAATAAAGTATTTCTTCACATAACACATAATTAAACTGTAGAATTTGGTGCCACAACTGGTAGTGAGGACCACCAACTTGGTAGCTTTAAAAGAAGATTAGACAAATACATGGAGGTTTGTATTTGTCGGTGGCTCCTAGCCATACTTGTTTTGCTTGTTCTACCTCCTCTGTCCGAGACAGCATGCCTTTGAATTCCAGTTGCTTGGAATTTCAGGTGGAGAAAGTACTGTTGTGCTCATTTCCCGCTGTGGGTCATCTCATGGAGATCTGGTTGGCCAATATGAGAACAGGATGCTAGACTAGATGGGACTTCATGCCATTTCTTGATCTCAGGGTTGTGGGTTTAATCCCCACACTGAACAAAAAGATTCCTGCATTGCAAGGGGTTGAACTAGATGGGCCTTGTGATCCCTTCCAAGTCTACAATTCCATGGTTCTTCTTATATTCTCAAAATACCCAATGTTGATGCAGGACACAAAGGATGCAATCCATGTAGTTCATATTTGACTTCCTAGAAGCATGTGGATTTTTTTTTTTATTTCAGTATGCCAATGTTACCCAGTAGACCATAGTAGTTTCAAAAGCAGTTTTGTGGTATACAATGTGGTGGTGCGAGGAAGGGTTTCTGATGTTCCGGGGGGGGGGGGGTGTGAGAAGTCTTCTGGCATGCAAAGCCCTTGAGCATGCCTAATGTAACCTTTTGGTTTGCACTTCATATTTAATATATTATTCTATGTTTTACACTCTCCTCCCCTGTATTCAAAAAAGGTAGGGGGGGAAACATTCTGTATAAACTAAACTAGCATTGAAGTTTCTTGAGCTGTGTTCTATGATACTGTAGCTGCATAATCAAATTATTCTGTTTGATAAAACAACTAAAATTTGAGTTACTGATTTGGGCCGTTGGTAGTCTATTGAAAGATATTGTTGAATATAATAGGAGTATTTGGCAAGCTTCCAGCACTAGGAGTTTTCCCAAACAGTGTTCAGTCCCAGCTGCATATAACTCTAGTAAAGGTTAGCACAGAGGTCTGCCAGAATTTAGTCTTTGACATGATGATATAGGTACAGATGGCATAGACCTACTCATGAGCTGTCTATCACCCTGAAGAAGCACCAACACATGGATCAGGAGTTTGTGATCTGCATTACTAATTTTAAGCTGCATTAGTACTGCCCCAGGGTAAGCCCCACAGAACACGGTGGGACTTACTTTTGAGTGAACTTGGAAGGAATTGCACTATAAGTCACGTGGTGTGACATTTTCTAGGTCACATGCCCCAACAATTTGTTAATATAATTCCTCGTGCATAAAGAAATCAAGGACAATAACAACTGACGGGCAATAAATGGAAAGGTGATGCAAATTATGAAATGACCATACGTTTTGAGTAAATGAGACATACACACACTTGCATTCACTCAGTCATTTGATATGCTACTCAGCACAAGGTTCAGTCTATCTATCCATCTATTTATTTATTTATTTACGGCTATTAGCCCATAAAGTATGTACAAACATAAAAGCACAGAGGCATAAAGACCGATATATTCGGCACCAGAAGGTGAACACCATGATGCAGGGGTGGGTCATTGAGCAGAGCCAGATAACAGCTTGGGGCCCGGAGAGCTCCAAGGGACGGATCCCAGAAAAAGGAAAACTGAAGACGAGATCCGACATGCACTCTCTTCAAAACTGTCCGATTAGTTTTTGATGTTGTTGTTTTTGGTGGTTTTTGTGTGTGAGATATCCGCATTCAGGAATCTCGCCACCTGCAGAGTTACAGAAGGATCTGTATCCTGCAAAAGTAGTGCGGCATGTGACTCAGCAGGCCTGCCAACCAAGCGCAGTAAAGCAGGACCCAGGAATTTAGTCCTGGCTATGCTATGTAGGGGACAGTTGAACATTATATGTGGGAGAGAATCAACAGTTTTCCCGTCACACACGCATAGCGGAGACACCAAACCCTTGGAAAATCTGTGGCTCAGCAGGTTCGATGGAAGGACATTGAACCTTGCACGAATAAATGCAAGTCGGTGTGGTACAGATGAAAGAGATGACATGTATGATGGAAGGCCAAGTGGTGGGGTTATTCCGTGATACCTGGGGGAGCAGACACCCCCACCCCCGGCGAGGTTGTGTTGATTTTCAATGTCTGCTAATCTTTGCTCAATAAGTCTTTTGGCTGAGCGTAAGTTCATCTTTAAGGAGTCCGCTGGGGAAATTCCGATGCTCAGAAGTTTGGCATGGATTTTTCCTACCCACGGATTGACAAAGTCGTCCCGCCAGAGGCACTGAAAAAGGTAATGGTCGGGAAGCCTATGCCAGCTGGACAGCCAATAACCAAAGTCTCGCTTCCAGATGACAGTCTCCAATGATGCAATCCTTAACTCCAGACGTATGGCTGCGTTGCTCACACACATGGGGAGTTTCAGGAGGCGACGGAGAAACTGATTCTGCAATGTCCCCAACGATGTTAAATTGGACCCTGGGGCCCAGAGCGGGGCAGCATAACAGAGGGTGGAAACCACTTTTGCATGGTACACCTTCAATGCAGAAGGGATGTGGGAGGCTCCGTCGGCCGCAAAAAATTGGAGTAGAGTATAAAGTATTGTTTTCCCTTTGTTTAGTAAATACTGTATCTGTGGCTTCCAGCTTAGGTTGTAGTGAAAAAAGACTCCCAGGTATTTAAATTTGAAAACCTGTTCTAATTGGACTCCATCTAACTTCCAGCTGTAAGTTTTCCGAGACCTGGTAAAGACCAGGACTTTAGATTTCCCATGATTAATTGTCAGATGGTTGAGTTTGCAATAAGCCGCAAAAATCTTTAGAGCTCTGCATAAACCGACTCTAGAGTAGGAAAGGATCGCTGCATCGTCGGCATATAGGAGCAGAGGGCAGCGAAAATCAGCTAGGCGGGGGGCATGAATGTTGGCTTGAGACTCATTCAGAAAGAGCTTCATATCGCTAATAAACAAGTTGAAGAGGAGTGGGGCCAAAATGCAGCCTTGGCGCACACCTCTATTTATTGGGACCTCGTTGGATAGGTTTCCCGCCGGTGTGAGTCTCACTCTAGCCGACGACCCATGGTGTAATTGGGTTATAAGCCATAACAGCCTTCTATCTATGCCCCATCTCTCTAATTTCTTCCATAGACAGTTTCTTGGGATACTGTCGAAGGCGGCCTTTAGGTCTATGAAAGCGACACATAGGCGCCCCCGACTCGGGGCAGAATATTTTCTGGCAAGATGATACATGATTACCATATGGTCAGTGGTCGAATAATTGTTCCTAAAGCCTGCTTGCTCGTGGCCAATCAAATTTGAGTCGTTTGCCCAATGGGACAGCTTAGACAGCAAAAATTTTGCATAGATTTTCCCGATGATAGACAAAAGGCTGATGTTCCGATAGTTCTCCGGGTCAGCAGGGGGACCCTTTTTATGGACTGGCACGATCACGGCCTCCTTCCATGACCTAGGGATAAGCCCCGTAGAATTAATTGCATCAAAGGCTTTGGCCAGGATTTCAGCCCACCACCTCGGTTGTGCAACAATAGCCTCAGCAGGGACTAGATCCGGCCCGGGGGCTTTGCCCGTTTTCAGATCTAATATCAAGTCCATTATCAGGTCTGGGTCGGTAGAGGGCCACAAAGGTAGATGGTCGGCTCGGAATTCAGTGGATGAGTTGGATTCCTCTGCCAAGGAGAAATATTTACTCAAGAATTGTTCCCATGTGGGCGCAGGGATAATCGTCAGTGGGTACTTCCTTCCTCTTATGTTTATCAAAGCCCAAAATTCCTGTGGTCTGTGGGATCTAGAGGCCGCAATCAAGGCTCGCCAACGCTTTAGATACCACTCACGTTTGGCCAGCTTTAAAGTCTGTTTGTATGCTCTTTTGGCTTGTAAATAGGAGGATGGTAGAGCCTGGGCATTAGAGTTTTTGTATTCATTATAGATGGAACGAAGAAGGGATCTTGCTTGTTTGCAAGAGGTGTTAAACCAAGGGGCCCCAGCACTGCAATGCGCTACTTTCGCCTTTTGAGGAGGTGATGTAAAAAAAGTGGTAAGGTTTGTTGTAAGAAGGTTAAAAAGTTTCAAAACCGAATTGGAATCTTGTAAATCAGTAGTTATTTGAGGTAGATAGGCAGTGATTTCCCTATGGAAAAAATCCTGGTATTTTTGGGCCACAGCCTCCGACCATTTGATCCCTCTTATTTTGGTCGCTGATGAGGTTTCCAGAGGGACTGAGTGTTTATAGTCCTTCTGGTACCGGAACAATGACAAAGTGGTCACTATTGGGAGGTGATCACTGAAATGTTGGTTTTCAACTTGGAAGGAAAGTACATTGACGGCCAAATTTGCGGAGATCAAGAAGTAATCGATAACACTGTTAGATGCTGGTCCCAGGTGAGTGAACTCCCCCGGTATATCGGGGGGGAAAGTGCCGTTCAAGAATACTAGATTCAGGCGAATGGCCATTTGGTAAAGGGTCACTCCAGCTTTGTTTACTCTGTTGTCCTTTGAAGTTCTAATTCTAGCATGTTCCAAGTCAAAGTTGTCCAAACATGGGGGAGTCCACCATTTGGACTTGGTTAGTAGGTCCCAATTTGTGGCAATTCGAGCATTAAAGTCTCCCCCAATTAAGGAGTACGAGTTAGGGCATTTGGTATGACATGACAATAGGTGATTTTCAAATGATTCCCATCTCCAATCAAGATCAGGTGCTGAGCCTTCGGGGGGGAGATAAACATTAGTAATTAGTAATGAGGACTTCCCTTCTGCGATCAGTCCAGAAAGAGCAAAAGGCGGGGAAGCCCGTACCAGAGTGAATTTGGCGCGAAGTTGGAGTGAGATCCCAATCAAAAGACCCCCTTTGGGGCGACCACCTTTCAAGGAAGGGGAGGCCGGAAGTGTTAGAAGATCAAAGCCGTCTATGGTAATCTCTTCCTCATCCCATGTTTCTTGGAATAGGATGATGTTAAATGAATTTATGTACTTCCTGAATTCGGGGTCTGATTTTTTGGTTCTCCAACCAGCAATGTTCCAGCTAAGTATTGATAATGTCGGGTCCTTGTGCTGTCCCGGTAATTGTCACTTTGAGTTGTTTAATGGGTTCTTGGAGGTAGAGCGAGGTCCCATAAGGAAATCAGTAATTTTAGTTTGTGCGGATAAAGTCTTCTTCTGTGTTGATTGAATCCGTGATTTGGTAACATTAACAGGCAGGAAGGGCTTTGCCGGGGAGGAAGAATTAGGCAAAGTTGGTGAGGTCGGATGCTGTTCATTGAGGTGAGTAGTAGCAAGTCTTTGATGGGCTATACTAGTAGATCCGTCAGAGTTATCAGTCTTAACCAGGGTAGCACTAAGAGGTGTTCCAGTCATCACTTGTAGTTGCTGCGCAGCTGGAGAAGAGTTATCACGCAGATGTATAGAAAGACGTGAACGTGGGGATGGTACATGCATAGTCATTTCCTGGTGATCTTCAGACTGGGTAGATTCTAGCTCAGGCATTGAGGCAAAGGAATCATCAACTTCCATATTTTGATTGGACATAAGGTCTAAGACGGGAGTATTGAGTTTATCAACTTCCTCCACGGTAGAATGGTGCTGTTGGAGCTGTTGGTCAACAGGTGATTGCTGATTCAGATCAGTAGGGGGTAACAAAGTAGCAGGTTGAGAGATTATCAGGGCATTTGATGGAGACGCCTTGTGGGACGTGGAGTGCCTGCTCTCCTCTCTCATCGGCATAGAGGGGTCCCCTTGCGATAGGAGTCTTTGTTTGAGTAGATCCAATCTATCGAGAATAGCCTGCTGTTCTTCTGAAGGGAGTTTTCCATAAGAGAAGATAAGATTTCTCTCTTCAGGGATATTCCAATCTCCGCTTGCAATTGGATCATTCCTCAGTGTAGCTAGATGGGCACTTGAGGTCGCAGATGGAACAGGGGGTACCCGGCTAGGTGTTTTCCCCTTTATTATAGGAACAGAAGGAGGAAACGAGCGTTCATTGCCGGTTAAGATGTTGGCAAAAAGAGGTTTAACACTCGTGTCCTTAAAGACTCTTGTTGTTACAATCTCCCAGGGTGCCAGCCGATCTTTCTGTCTTGCAAGGAGATGTGGGATCCTTGCAGACTGGAAGGAGAGCATAAATTTCCTTGGCCAGGGCGTGGCAATTAGGGGTACTACAGATATAAGATCTATCTGGAAAAAAGGAATATTTAACAAATCACGTAGGTACCCTTTAGCCATCCTCAGGTTATTCCACCTAAGTCTGGGGGCGTCACGGGAAAAAATGGCTAGACATATTTTATTAGGTTGAAAAATCAAGGATTGCCTATTCCTTTGGGGCAGTGGCGGCCTGCATCTTGAGCTCTTAAGGTGAGATTTCTGGTCAGGTTGTCTCTTTAAGGCACTTACAAGCTGCACAGGAGATTGATGCAAATTAGATAGCTCAGTTGAGGAAGGTAGATGAGCCAGAAGGGCCCGTGAAAGTTTATTCAATGACAAAGAAATCCCCTCCAATTCCTTGAAAATGAAGCTTAAAGTCCTGATTACCAGTTGTATTTGATCAGGTACTAATTCATGGGCAGTTTGCCCTAATGCGTCCCGTTTCAATGACGGAGGTGTAATTAGGGTATCAGGGAGGAGGGCTTCCCTATGGCTTCCATCCCCCGCTGGATCAGCTAGCTTTTCCGGCTCTCCTTGATCATACAGAGGCCAAAAGCGGTTGTATGTTTCCACCGCAGAAACAATTACTTGCTCTGTTTTGCTGTTATTGTTAGTAGATGGTGGGGGAGATTCAAGCTTCGACTGCTTTACTCTTGGAGGTGAGCAACCTTTCTCAGCAGATCTTGGTCGCTTGCCATGACCCATTTGTCGCTGTCTCACTAACTACGGAGGTTCAAAGTAGAGATAAACGGAGATAAAAGAGAGAACTTATCTGTTATGGGCGCAACTCCTCTGCTACTCCTCCTCCACTTCTCAACATAACCCAGTCTTCAAGGCGGCGTTACTAATCAGCGGCAGGCTTTCTCAGCAGAGGGTTTGAATATCCTTGTTGGTACGTATATTGGCCCCAACAGGCCAACCGTAGAAGTAAAACCGTAGAAGTAAATCTATCTTTCTGTCATCTTCACCCTTGAATGCTTATAAAAATAAAAACATTTTTAGCATCCAGCAAAATGAGTTCATTGGATGCACAAACTGGGAGCATCTGATGAACTTAGATGGGCTCCATGCCAGAACCCGACTAACTTCAGTGTGCAATGTGTATAATAATGAATTGGCAACGCTATGGACAATGTATCACACATGTTCATTTCCTTACCATGAAATACGCAATTCTTTATAATTTTTAACTGCATAAAGATCACACTCTGCTTAATTGCTTTACATGACTTGCAATATACCAGGTCAATCTTGTGGCTGTTTTGTGTCATGTATTTTGTTGTGGTGAATAAAATGTGTGAGTTTTTATTAATTTCAGTGAATGGTTTAAATGCTCATTTCCACTCCTAACATCTTAGCTAGAATTATGTCATAGCAAGTGCAATAAAAATAAACCAGTACAGGGTGGGAAATCATTTTTCTGTCTAATAGTAGCATTTCTCTAGCAGCTTGCTGGAGGAATAATATATATAAAAAATGTAGAATGTTGTTACTGCTTTAAAAACGGAGGATTTTTATTTAAGCAAATCATATCAGCGACTGAAGCCTACTGGATTATCTTCTAACATATGGTAAGTATTGGTTATGTGGTGTGCTGGCTTCCATTTCATTGTTGGAAAAGCATAGAAAACTGATTTTAGTATGCCTTTGCTCATAGCAGCAGGGTATAATCACTCTAAAAAGAAATTATGGAATCAAGCATTAGCATACTGTGTAAATTTAGGATTTATGAAAGGATGTCATATAACACACACATGCATTGCTGTTAAATGTAGTAGGAAATCTTCAGTGCCACATGTCACTGTTTCACATTTCCTTAAAGCTGTAGCCATGAACGGCAACAGTAAGTTCCTTTGGAAAGATTTATTTTTTGAATGTTGAATTATGTTTATAGAGTCATTCACCATCTAAGAATTTTACTCTATTGACATACCATTGATTGATTGATTTTTACCCCTTTCCTGTATTACTCTATTCCAAAGTATGAATGCCTTAATTATCTTCCTTGGGCTTCGGTCTAGAAACTAGGCAGAAAATGTTCTGTACAGAAAGTGAAAATTCACAAAGAAGCTAAAACCCCAGTTCTGAGTGGAAGTCTCCAGCTGCAGTTCTAAACACACTTACTTCCAAATATTCATAGGCAGGTTTGTGCTGTTACGATGTAATGATATACCTATTTACCTGGGAGTAAGACCCCTTTAAAACAATGGGCCTTATTCTGTGTAGACCTGTATAGAGTTTGTCTCTTAATTTTATGTTCTACCATTCCTTTCAAAGGAGGCCAGGGTGGCAAGCATATCGGGGGGGGGAGGGGGACGACCCATATGAATTAAAAATAAAATAAACATTTGAAAAACAGTTTAAAACATTTCCAAACATGAAAAATAGAATTGTACTATTGCTACTGTTATTCATTAATTGCCTTGCACATATATGTCTCAAGGTGATATTGAAAATATAAGGTAAAAAGCTAAGAAACAGTTTTAAAAGCAACCATGGTAGAGACCTCTTAATTCAGCTGGGAGCTGGTTTGAACAACAACAACAAATATTTATTTAAACTTATTAGTCGCTTGCCACCCAAAGGTCTCCAAGCAATTTACAGCAAAGAAAAATATACAATACATAATACCGGGGGGATCATATAATACCTTAATATTTCATGTAACATAATATCCATGGGGGGACATATCAACCGTATAAATAGTAGCAAACAATGTTAACAATAAACAAAGCAATACGCTGACCCACTCAGTAGCAAATAAACAAAACCTCAGCCTTGCCCTAATCCAGAAATCATTTGCATTGAACCAACTAATTTTCCCATTTAACCTCCCCACCCAGAAGTCTGTTGTCAAAGACAGCTGTTACAAATCAGTGGTGAGTGGGTCCATCTCTCTTCTCCCTTCAGGAGGGAGCAGTGGCAAAGCAAAGCAGAAGAGGATAACGAAAGTTTTACCTGCTTTGCATGTGTTCAATTGTTCTGGGAACAGGGTTGTGGGTTGGAGCCCCACATTGGGCAAAAGATTCCTGTATTGCAGGGGATTGAACTAGATGACTCTTGTGGTCCCTTCCAATTCTTCAAATTCTAGGATTCTATGAAAGTGCAGGTAGTGGGTGCCTGTCATATCTTAATAGAAATCCTATTGCACAGAAGAGAGGTTGTCACTCTGCTTTCACTGCAGAGAGGCCTTCTGAGCTCTTTGGCACCTTCAGGAGAACCTCTCCCTTAAACCACTGTGAGCTACTGGCAATATATGGAACAATATGGTGTATCCAGTAACCTGAGCCTGAGCTTATATGCTATTACCAACACCTTGAATTTGGCCTGGTAGCTGATTGGCAGCCAGTGCAGGTCTGGCAAATAAGGTGTTAGTTTGTTGGGAGACTGAGAGCCAATGACACATTATATTTTGCAGGTTTTGCTCATGCATGGTTAGGCAATGCATCTGCATACATAGAAAAACATCATGCAATATACAGTGGTACCTCGGGTTAAGTACTTAATTCGTTCTGGAGGTGCGTTCTTAACCTGAAACTGTAACCTGAAGCGTATGTAACCTGAAGCGTATGTAACCTGGATCAGAGGGAGAGCAGAAGTGGAAATACCTGGGGGCTGAAGGCTGAGTTTTCATGCTTCACCCTTCCCACTCTGCAGATATTTATTCATTTGAGAGTTACTTGAGAAAGAGGTTATAGAGTTGTTTGTTAAGGATTTCCATATCAAAGAAAAATAAGTAAATTAGCCATAAAAACTCAAAGCATATACACCAATATGTTTGGTCACAGTAGTGCAACAATGGCAATCATGTGTTCGAGACATGTCAAATCAAGTGTAGACAACACAGCACAGTGTATTTCAGTTTCTTAGATGACAAGATTGTCTCTTCAATACTTTATTAAGTTTTTTAAGGACCTCAAGTAATATAAAGAATAAATGAAGGTTACATAGTAAATCTATTTTCTTCCTGTGTTATTATTATGAGAGAGGGGGGTGCTTGGGGCTTACTTTATCATTTACATACAGTGGTACCTCAGGTTAAGAACTTAATTCGTTCTGGAGGTGCGTTCTTAACCTGAAACTGTTCTTAACCTGAAGCACCACTTTAGCTAATGGGGCCTCCTGCTGCCACTGCACCGCTGGAGCATGATTTCTGTTCTCATCCTGAAGCAAAGTTCTTAACCTGAAGCACTATTTCTGGGTTAGTGGAGTCTGTAACCTGAAGCGTATGTAACCTGAAGCGTATGTAACCTGGATCAGAGGGAGAGCAGAAGTGGAAATACCTGGGGGCTGAAGGCTGAGTTTTCATGCTTCACCCTTCCCACTCTGCAGATATTTATTCATTTGAGAGTTACTTGAGAAAGAGGTTATAGAGTTGTTTGTTAAGGATTTCCATATCAAAGAAAAATAAGTAAATTAGCCATAAAAACTCAAAGCATATACACCAATATGTTTGGTCACAGTAAACGTAAGAGCAAAATATGGAGACAACATACAAATGTCCACAAATATACAATCCATAACACACAAACTAAAATGTTTTCACTGTGGTAAGAGACTGGGAAAGTTCAGCTACAGCACCAAGATCTGCAGTGCCAATTTAAAACCATCTTGATCTGGAATCTATGGAGTAGATGGTGCTGAGTTCTGGTCTGGGTGGTATTGCTGTTCTGTTTGGTGTGTGAGTTCCGCAGGACAGGGAAGGAGAGATGCGATCTAGGTGCTCAGTTGTTCTTTCTTCATGGGCTCTGCCATTTTGTTTTTGCATTTTTGATTATGTTGTTTGTAACTATTTAATTTGTTGGAGCTGATGGGGGCTATTTTGTTTCCTTGCTAATATTTCATTGATATTGTCTTGTCTATATGTGAAACGGATTCCTGAATTTTAAAATTATATTTTCAATTGATCTAGGATCGCAATGTGATATTTGTTGTATAATTATTTTTGTCAGATCATTGGGTTGTAAGCTTCCCTGAGTACAGTGATATAGAAAGGTGGTATACAAATTAAAAATGAAATGAAACCTCACCCATGATCATGTTTGTGTATCACAATTACCGGTACTCCCACAATATATTTATCTGACAGCAGGTAATATTCATGTTCTACTCTTTTGTAACTCATTGCACTTTATGGACTATGCAAATTCACAAGTAACTCCTGATGTGGTAAAACCCAAAGCCTTATGTGAATCAGTTCTTGGTTTCCAACTTGCCTTCCTGTTCCAAGCCACATTTCCATTCTTCTATGATAAACCTGTCCCTTTCTGTAGTGTGAACAGAGAAGGCAATACACTTTCCACAAACTCACAAGATCTGTCACTGGTTATTTAGTTCCAAATTTCCCTCATATATTTTACTGCTAACAAATAGGCCATGAATAATAGTTTCTCTGCCAATATTTCATGTCAAGCTGCATTTATTGCCCTTCATATTTTCTGCCAATGGAAGCTTAATTTTTATTTTTACTTTAGATCTTGGAGACTAGAACAAGGCTCATCATTCTCCTTCTCAGCCAGCTTCCTGTTTCCACTGTGGCTCTACCAAATACTCTCAAAAACTATTCAAAACATAGACAATTGATAGATCCATACCATATTGTTCACCCAAGGGACTCAACCATGTTTTTTCTCTATATGAGCAAAGGTGGGCAAGAAGTACTCCTGGTAGCAACTCCTGGTGAATGATTCATTCTTTTTCCAGGTACAGTGGTGCCTCGCAAGACGAAATTAATTCGTTCCGCGAGTTTTGTCGTCTTGCGATTTTTTTCGTCTTGCGAAGCACGGTGTCGGGAAAGTTTTGGAAAAGCTTCAAAAATCACCAAAGTCTTTAAAAACCTCAAAAAAGGCTACCACACCACGTTCTATGAGTTGCTCCTCGAAGTCAAGTCGCAACTGTATTAACGGTGTTAAGAAAAAGGAAACAAACTTGCAAGACGTTTTCGCTTTTCGTCTTGCGAAGCAAGCCCATAGGGAAATTCGTCTTGCGAAGCAGCTCAAAAAACGGAAAACCCTTTCGTCTAGCGAGTTTTTTGTCTTGCGAGGCATTCGTCTTGCGAGGTACCACTGTATTGCAATAATGGAGATTGCTGCCAGCCACATCTATGCCTTCCTGGTTAATCTACCAGTTGAACTGATCATATAAGTTGTCCCCAGGTTTACATATATCCTGAGAATGATGTTCTATTTCATGGACTATGTTATATACTTTGCTGTACATTTATGTCATAAACTTATTTAGTCTTCCATTTTTAAAAATTTGATTGGCATCCATCTGTCTCAGAAGACAAGGGAAGAGTGTGCCTTTAAACCTTCTGCTGTGGCTGTAGAGACTGATATGGGAGAGACATATTTTGTTGCAGCTGGGGCAGATGAAGGCTTACAATGGTGCTGCTACAGGTGTATTTAAATGCATTTGTATTATTAGGCTTCACGACCTACTATAGTTGTACACCAAGTGGGAAATCAAACTTACTTTTTTTACTGTTTTAATTAGTTTTTAATAGTTTTCCTCTAGTTGCTCTGGGCACTTCTAATCATCTTTAAGCTGCAGTTCTGTGCTAGCCGAATTTTGCACTTTCCCTACACTGAAAATGCTCCATTTGCCACAGGGGAGGGAGGGTTCTGCTGATTACCACTGCAGGGATAAGGCTAGTGGTAGCTTCTGCCTGCCCACTGTTCGAATAGACTCCTTTCAGCCATCCTCAACAGCAGGCCTCCCGGCACAACCAGCAATTCTCCCCTGCTGGCAGACCCTCCTTCTTCTTCCCTCCTCCAGCATGGTGGATCAGGGGTTTTGGATTGCTCTGTTAGGCATTCCAGAAAATGGAAGGGAAGGGAGAGCAGTGAAAATTTAACCACTGAGCCTAGAGCTTGCCGATCGAAAGGTTGGTGGTTCGAATCCCCATGATGGGGTGAGCTCCCGTTGCTCGGTCCCTGCTCCTGCCAACCTAGCAGCTCAAAAGCACGTCAAGTGCAAGTAGATAAATAGGTACCGCTCCGGCGGGAAGGTAAACGGCATTTCCGTGCGCTGTTCTGGTTCGCTAGAAGCGGCTTAGTGATGCTGGCCACATGACCCGGAAAAACTGTCTGCAGACAAATGTTGGCACCCTCAGCCAGTAAAGCGAGATGATCACCACAACCCCAGAGTCGTTTGCGACTCAACTTAACTGTCAGGGGTCCTTTACCTTTTTTTAAAATACTAGTTGACATGGAATGTATAAGGAATACAAGATCCTACTTAGAATAGCTATCAAGTTTGCTATAAATATTAAAGGATATGGTTCTATAATTGGTCACAGCATACTTCAAGAGCAGTTGATAGTATGGCATGGAAATATTCTCCTGTTCATGGGGAAGAAGAATGCTGTAGTCATCGTATGGTTCCTGCCTCCTCCAGAAGTTTTGTTGAAAATAATGGAATCTGTGCAAAACAAGTTGCTTCCTTAGTGTCTAATAACACTTGCTTTCTCAATTATTAATTTTTTGAACTGATTACTCTAGCAGTATACTTGTTAAAGATATCTATGTGTTAATGTGGTGATATTCAATAAATCATCACTAGGGATAATTCACTCGCCATTTACACAGAACCACTGAAATCAATAAAGGATTTTATAAAACTGGCCTGATATTTTCTCTCCTCATCCTAGAGTTCATTTTTCCAAAAGTGTCAGATGGCTCCTTAAAGCCTTGAAGAAATATGCTTGCTCAAAATACAATTTGCACTCCTTGTCCTGCCACACAGAGATAGTATTACATGCTGGGCTAGTTAAGACACCCTGTGTTTGACCTGCATTACCTAACTTCCTTGATATGAGGCTTTCAGGACAAATAATAATTGTGCATGACTCAGTCCCTACATAAGAAAGTCGCTCTGCTAAACAGCAACGGTACGCTTAGTTTAGCTTTGGTATAAATCGTGAAAGCCTTTAAGGGAGAAAGCCCCCAACCATTTGTCTTGCTAGTGGGCTGTGTCTCCTGCGATCCTGGTAAGAGACCAGCATATCACCTTGAAGCATTCTCTATTTTCGTTGCAGTACAGTGGTACCTCGGGTTAAGTACTTAATTCGTTCCGAAGGTCCATTCTTAACCTGAAACTGTTCTTAACCTGAAGCACCACTTTAGCTAATGGGGCCTCCTGCTGCCGCCGCGCCGCTGAAGCCCGATTTCTGTTCTTATTCTGAAGCAAAGTTCTTAACCTGAAGCACTATTTTTGGCTTAGTGGAGTGTGTAACCTGAAGCATATGTAACCCGAGGTTCCACTGTATTCACAATCAGGAGAAACCCATGGTGAAGCTTTTCACAGAAAGAGAAGGCTCTTTCCCTGATCTTTCATTGCTAGTTTTCTGTGAGCAAGGATATTTGTTGAGATTCAAAAACAGGCTCCATTTCGTTTTTAAATATAAAATCTTTAATTGCATCTGCACATGCAATATCAGGAACCAGGTTGAAGCTGCAATTATTTGAAACAAAACAAAGCACAGTAACCCATATGATAAAGGAATTTGATTATATAGCATCACGTAACATAAACTTGCTGTACCGAGAAAGAAATGTTTAGCATCCTGGTGGTTGCCTAGAGTGAAAGTGTTATGTGAATTATGTAATTGCAAAGGTCAAGTATAAAGAATGCAGGCAGCCTGCTGGTGGGGGTAGATTCTAGGGGGCACAGAATGATTCAATAATAAAAGACCAGAGGGGGAAGTAGGAGAGAAGCATAATCTGCAAGAGCCAGAGACTAAGGATAGCATTGAGGTTCCAAGATAAATCAAATGATATATAACTCTCTTTTCTTCGTTTCCTAGTCTGCACCTGTAACTGAATTGGGGGTTTTTAGATTTTTTTAGATCTTATTTTGTCATTTGTTTATATGACACTCTGGGCTCCTTTGAGATGAAGCTTAAATTTAAAACAATTAATCTCTCTTTTTCCTCCCCTTCCACACCTCCTAGATCCTAGACCCCACCTTCATTCCACCTAACTCCAAAACTCAGGAGTGTTACATGCTTCAGAAAATAAAACATCCCTTAGTGAAACTGATTTTCTAGATCAATTTCAATTGTGTTTCATGCCTGGTTTGGGCATGGAAACTGCTTTGGCTGCCTTGTATGATGACCTCTGTCGGGAGAGAGACAGGGGAAATGTGTCCCTGTTAATTCTCCTTAACCTTTCAGCAGCTTTCAGTACCATTAACTATGGTATCCTTCTGGAGTGGCTGTCCAAGTTAGGGGTTGGTGGCCCTGCTTTAGTGGTTCCAGTCCTACTTGGATGGTCGTTTCCAGAGGGTGGTGCTTGGGGAGTGCTCTTCAGCCCTGTGGTGCCTTCAATGTGGAGTTCCTTGGGGTTCAGTTTTATCCGCTATGTTGTTTAACATCTACATGAAACCACTGAGTGGGGTTATCCAGATGTTTGGAATACGTTGCCAGCAATATGTCGATGACACACAGCTCCACTTCTCCTTTACATCTGCAGGTGTGCTGCGGATGTCTTGTTTTAATAATTGACTGAATGAGAGCCAACTAGCTGAAGCTCAGTCCAGAGGCACTGTTAGTGGGCAGTTCCCTTGACCGCATGGATGGGAGGTTGCCTACTCTTGATGGGGTTCCACTTCCTCTGAAAGAGTGAGTATGTAGCTTGGGGGTGCTTCTGGACCCTTTGCTGTCTCTTGAGGTTCAGGTAGCCTTAGTGATGCAAAGAGCCTTCCATCAGCTTTGGTTGGTGGCCTAGCTGTGCCCCTATCTGGACAGGGATAGTCTAACTTCTGTTGTCTATGCTCCGGTAGCCTCTCAGTTAGATTACTGCAACTCATTATATGTAGGGCTGCCTCTGAAGAGAGTTCAGAAACTCCAGCTGGTGCAGAATTTGGCAACCAGGTTTCTCACCAGGACAAGACAGTTTCAGCATATTAAATTGATCCTGGCCTGTCTGCACTGGCTGCCCATTAGTTTCCAGGCCCAATTCAATGTGCTGGTTTTGATTTATAAAACCTTAAATGCCTCAGGACTGCACGATCTCAAGGAATGCCTTTCCATAAGAACCTCCCCAGACCCTGCAATCATCATCTGAGGCCCTTCTTCAAGGGCCTCTCCCACAAGTGGTCCAGAAGGTGACAACACGATAATGGACCTTTCCTGTGGTAGCTCCCTGTTTGTGGAATGCTGTCCCCAAGGAGGCTCGCCTGGCGCCTTCATTGCATATATTTCAGTGCCAGGCAAAAACATTTATCTTCAACCAGGTGTTGGGCTGATTAATATTCTATGGACTTTTAAATGTGTCTGTGAGAAGGGGGTTATTGGTTTGTTTTGCTTTTTTTATTCTCTATTTTGTGTTTTTATGTTGTATTTTTATGTTGTGAACCACCCTATGATGTTCAGATGAAGGGCAGTACAGTGGTACCTTGGTTCTCAAACTTAATCCATTCTGAAAGTCCATTCCAAAACCAAAGCGTTCCAAAATCAAGGCGCGCTTTCCCATAGAAAGTAATGCAGAGCAAATGAATCCTTTCCAGTCTTTTAAAAACAATCCCTAAAACTGCAATTTAACATGAATTTTACTATCTAACGAGACTATTGATCCATAAAATGAAAGCAATAATCAATGTACTGTACTATAAAATAAACAAGACAGTATTGTAGATGATAAAAATGAAAATTAAATTATTTTCTTACCTGCACTGATGATAGTCATTGTTTGGATAGGGGGCTTTTATCCATTTCCACAGTCACACAATCAATCAATCAATCAGTAGCTGAACTGGGTTCTACTCAGTCACAAAAACAAATTATGGTAACCAAAAAAAGCCTCAAAAACAAAAACACAAACTAGATAGCAAAAACAAAAGTGCCAAGCTTAATCCATTCCAGAAGTCCGTTTGAGTTCCAAAATGTTTGAAAATCAAGGTGCAGCTTCTAATTAGTGCAGGCACCCTGGAAACAATAGCCAACAGACGCATTGGATCTTTGGCTTTCGAAAAATGTTCGAAAACCGGAACACTTACTTCCAGGTTTTCTGCGTTTGGGAACTAAGGCATTTGAGTACCAAGGCATTTGAGAACCAAGGTACCACTGTATACAAATGTAAAAAAACAAACAAATGTGGAAGCCACATCTTAATAAAGATTTAGAAATGATTGAATTGATTGCTTTGAATAGGCTTGAGCATGCCAAGCATTATCTCTCCACCTTTTGTTTCTGTTAGATTAAGGACCCATTAAGATCATTATATTTCCTTTGTACATTTCCCCACACTACCTACAATATTATAAGAGTCTACTAGAAGTGGAACTACTAAGTCAGCAAACTGGTTGGCCAACAGAGCTGAGGTTGCTCATATGTTTGGCCCCCTTCCTAGTTCTTTTGTCCTGAAACTTCTCTGATCTGATGCATCTGCCATCATGAAGAAATTCCCAGACAGCCTTCATTGGCACACACATGGAAAGCTGGAATCAGGGTGCTTGACAGCTGTACAGGCTTACTTTTGTTGATTATTCATACTCAGTGTTCTTTCAGTACTAAGCAAACAATAAGAAACAGGTCACTCATGGGTGTGTGTTGGTCTTTAGATTCAGCACAGCTGAGGAGTGAATAGGAGGACAAGAAGACTGGGGCAACCCAGAAGAGAAATATTCCATTTGCACTCTCCAGACAAGAATAATAAAAAAATAAGATGCCTTCCAATAGGAAATTACTAATCTAAAGTTAGATCAAAAGCAAACTAACAAAAAGGGGGCAAAAGTGAAAGCATGTGCAGACCAGGACAGGCAGAAATTAACTGCTTCCTAATGTAAAACATTAGAAGTAAGACCCGTGCGCCTTCCAGAGATTGTTAAAACACATTTCAGGGGAAATTATATAACTATAATGCTTTGTCCTGATCTAGTAACTATTGAACCAACAATGTGCTGCTTTGGGACTAGACCCCTTTCACTAAAAATGAAGCAAGTGTACACTCTTGGTTTCCAAAAATGGAGCCCATACAGCCCAATAAATACAGACCCTTCTTCTTCTACCTTTGTCTCCCCTAGTTTGCTGCCATAGCAATCATTGTCAAAATATCCCTCCCAAAATAAGAAGAGCTAAAGATTGCAAGAATGGACTGCAACATTAAACAAAACAAAATACATGTGATTTAATGAACATCCGTGTAATTTTTGAAGACTCAGTGCAGAATT
Organism: Podarcis pityusensis; assembly: GCF_964106645.2. Taxonomy (NCBI): domain Eukaryota; kingdom Metazoa; phylum Chordata; class Lepidosauria; order Squamata; family Lacertidae; genus Podarcis; species Podarcis pityusensis. The sequence goes on from NC_138032.1 coordinate 25,365,424, forward strand.
TGGGGTCCCTTGGTCCAGAGTAGGTTTTTTTCCCTTCACCTCCATCCTGTGTGCAATTAGACTTGGTGATTTTTTTTCTGTATTTATGTTGCTTCTTATTTTAGAGTTTTGTGTTTTATTGTATATTGAAATTGTTATTTATTTTATGTCACCTTGAAGGGAGAAAAACCCACTCAAAGTGATGCACAATTAAAATGCAATGCAATACAGCAACAAAAAATCATTAATATTTACTGCTCAGTCATTTAAATTATGACAGTGCAATCCTATGCTTCCCTTCAGAAATAAGCCTCATTAGTTTCACTGGGCCTTACTTCCAGATAGGTGAGTATAGGATTGCATGCTAAAATATATTATTGACAAGCCTAAGCATTTACCTGGGAATATACTCTGTTGAACACAGTGAGTTTCACAGTATTTTATTATAAAACTGAAATCTAAAACCCATTTCCTAGGAATTAAGTCCTATGGAAGAAAAGACTTACCTGTGAGTAAACATGTTTAGGATTATGCAGCAATGTATTAAGATGTTGCCTTTGTTTTGGGAAGTGTTAGACTTTTGCTGTCTTGGTATAGTTTATTTGTAAAATAATTTTATTATATACAAAAAACTTTGTAAACTAATGGCCCACTTTTTAATTATCACTTTCAAGTCAATATCATGAAAGCACTGAAAGTTCCATACATTCAGCCCTGAACTTTTTGAGGAAATGCCATACATTTAAGATTCATTGAGAGTTTAGCCCTGGCTTGGCTTACAACTTTATAAAAAGATGGGGGGGGCAGTATTCTCTAAAACTTCCTGTTGTGTGTGCTCTTTTAAATGCAGTCAGCAAAAAAAAAAAGGCCTTTAGACCTTTTGAAGTTGCCCACATTATTGGCATACCAAAGCCCTGAGTTAGACTTGCAGCTGGATAACTTCAATTTGCCTATAAGCAGAAGAACATTAACACAATCTTTTGCAAATATTTGTTCACACAGTTGCATCCTGTTGCAAACATTATCTCTGATGTACTAAAAACAACAAATTTTCCATTGTCAAGTACCCATTGAGAGCAAAGTTGAAACTTGGAATATTTAATTGTGCAAGCTGTTCATCTAGTTCATTTTCTTAAAGGCTTGTTTCTGTTTTCTTTCTGATATCCTTCATTAGTAATTAATAAATTATTTGTTTATGTACTCAGTGTTGGTCTTGAACATTTTTGCACCTGAAGCAAAAAGTAAAAAAATAAATAAATCACACACGACTCAGCACTTTAAAAAAAAATAGAGAAAGGGACTGGAGGCCAGGAAAATGTTTCTTGAAAGTAGCCCTGGCCTTTTGCATGTGTTTCTTTAAATTCTTAAAAGAAAGGTCCTGGAAAAGCTGTTATCTAAAAAACTGAGCTCTCTCTCAGGATTAAGGATGTATTAATATGCCAAAGAAATCTTTCTTACTTTCTTAATTTGTTACTATGAATGTAAGAAATTTATCTTTTGTGTAAATTCAATATGTTTTGAATAAGACTGAATATCAGAACATGACCATAACAGAAAACCATGAAACAAGAGTAAAACACTCTAGGCAAACAGTCAGCAGTAGCAGAATAACTAAAATCAAGTATCTTGAAACATCCACAGAAATATTAATATAAAAATAACAAACATGCATGGTTCTCTAAAAGCAAGGAAGGAAGAACAGAAGGAAATTGTGGCCATAATACTGAAATCCCTGTATATATGCCTTGCTCTTTTAACATTATGAATCAAATTCTGAGAAGGGCTTACTCCACTAGTGAGCAGAGTGTATGTTTATACAGGAAGAGAGATGCATATATTACATTCTGTTACCATAAACTGAAGTCTTGGAATGAGTTCTAAAACAGCATTCTGGGCACAAGCAGTGATCTATAAAAGTTCTGCTGGAATGGGTTGTACATGAAACCTCTCCAAAGATACTCAAGATTCCTGTTGGATCCTACTTATGGGTCTGTCTCTCAAATAGTTATGTTGTAAAGTCTGATTTTTCTTGCCCGTCCCCCATAACATCCATATTTTCCTGGAAATGTTCCATGTTTTTAGAAGAGATTCTAGAGAATCTATGAAGCATTTTCAAAAGAATTATAGAAAATGACCCTTTGGCTATGGGTAGCAGTTTCAATTTCTTAAAAATCCCAAAGGTTGTATAAAATCATAGAACCGTAGAATTGTACAGAGGGAAGGGACCACGAGGGTCATCTAGTCCAATCCCTGCAATGCAGGAATCTCAACTCAAGCATCCGTGATAGATGGCCATACAACCTCCACTTAAAAACTTCCAATGAAGCTGCTGTATCACACTATTGACTTATGTGAAGCTTGTGGTCTACTAAGACCCCCTAGATGATCCTTCATTCAAGTCATTCATAAAGATGTTGAACAACAATGGGCTCAGGACAGAACCCTGTGGTACCCCACTTGTCACTTTTTTTCACAATATGAGGAACAATTAGTGATAACTCTTTGGATTTGGTCAGTCAAACCAGCTACAAATCCACTTAACATTTACCTTATCCAGCCCATATTTTACCAGCTTCTCCATAAAAATATCACAGGGGACTTTATCAAAAGCCTTACTGAAATCAAGATACACTATGTCCATAGCATTCTTCAATGAATAAGGCACAAGAGTTGAAGCAGAAATTGGAAAGAGGTGATCATCTCCAGTTGTAACCATTGGCATGTTAGATTTATTTTCCACATGTTTCCAACAGCAAAATTGGAATATTAGAACTTTCAGAATATGCATTTCCCTTGGGCCTTGATGGGCACAGGGTGCAGAGTGCTTAAACAGAAATATTATTGTATTTTATTGTATTGTATATGTATTAATATTTTTAATTTACAGTTCATTGAATTCATTGATACTCAAACATATTAGAGCTGTGTTGCAAAGTGATGTCTTTGTCCATGACAAGAAAATCCATCTGTATTCAGATGCTTACAGATTTGTGGTATTTCAATAATAAAACAGCAGGATTGAAGGCTCATGATGAGAAATCTGGCTAATTACCTGTTAGATGATAGATGGTTGTAACTCAGCAGTGCCAGTCACTGAAAACAAAACACTTTTAGATATCAATCAACCTCCTATCAAATTCCATTTCCATCATATTCAATGGGCAATGAAAATGAATTCTATCTATCTATGTAGCACTTACTTGTAGCTTTCAAATATGCACAATGATGTGTTAATAAAGTATAGAGCTTTTTAAGGTAAATTAGTTTTTTAATATCTGATGTATTCATATTTTAACCTGAGAGCTGATGGAAATCATTAACAAAGTCTCATTCCATCTAGGATGGTAAAGTACAGCTTTGGAATCACATTGTGCACCACAGTTTTAAGAACAGAATCAGTTTTGTCACTTTGTGGTATTGAAACACATCCAACACACAACGCAAGGGGCAGGAAAACTCTCCTTGGAAAAGCGCCTCTTCTCCCTCTGGCATGACACCATTGCCAGAAGATCTTCGAGCTCAGCAGTGCTTCTTCCTGTTTCCTGTGCCTCAAAAACCTTCTAGCAATGGCACCAAGTCTGAGAGAGAAAAGGCACCCAATTTTGGTAGAGGGCTGGTAGACCACCAGAAGTGGTTTCACACCACCATTTTGACATCCCAGGTGTTTGCTCGACTCCAGTATTTAACAAGTCATTTTGTACTCTTCAGTTTTCTCTTTGAAGGGTAGTCCATATTTTACTTCCATGTTAAAAATAAGAACATAAGAAGAGCTTGCTTGACCAGAACAATGGCCCATCTAGTCCAGCATCCTGTTCTCACAGTGGCCACCCAGATGCCTGTGGGAAACCAGGGAGCAGAACATGAACACAAGAGAAGAAGAAGAAGAAGAGGAGGAGGAGGAGGAGGAGGAGGAGTTTGGATTTGATATCCCACCTTTCACTCCCTTTAAGGAGTCTCAAAGCGGCTAACATTCTCCTTTCCCTTCCTCCCCCACAACAAACACTCTGTGAGGTGAGTGGGGCTGAGAGACTTCAGAGAAGTGTGACTGGCCCAAGGTCACCCAGCAGCTGCATGTGGAGGAGCGGAGACATGAACCCGGTTCCCCAGATTACGAGACTACTGCTCTTAACCACTACACCACACTGGCTCTCTCTCCTCTCATGGTTTCCAGCATCTGGTATTCAGAAGCTTTACTTCCTCCAACTGTGGAGGTAGAACATAGCCATCATGGTTAGCAGCTGTCAAAAAGCTTCTCTTCCATGAATTTGTTTAATCCTCTTTGAAAGACATCCAAGTTCGTGGCCATCACTGCCTCCTGGGCAAGCAAGTTTCATTGTTTGGCTATGCACTGTATGAAAAAATGCTTTTGTTTATCTGTCCTAAATCTTCCAACATTGAGGTTCATTGGATGTCTACAAGTTCTTTTTAATACGGAAGTTATATATGTTAGCGTGTGACCTTCACCCAAAGTAAAAACACCTGAGGAACTTCTGAAAAAGCAAATTGTTTAAGCGGTCCCATCACCTTTCCGTCAAAAGCTTTAGTAAGGCAACTACTAGATCGTAAGTGAGGTATTAGATGTGAACATCTGTCAGATATAATTTAAATTTAATGAATTCTTATGCAGTTCAGGAAATATCATCCTAAGTTTCCCCTTCAAATTGTATGATGCTGTATTTAATATTGTATTAGAGGAAGAAAAGAAAAAGCAGGGGCAGATGGAATATTTATTCGACATTCAATGTATTCATATATTGATCTGAAAGAAAAATGGTCCCCATTGCATTAAGCCACATATATACAAATACATACAAAGGATGAAAGATTTGGTTTCGTCACAAACATAATAGTACATTTTTAAAAAGGGTCAGGTGCAAAATGTCAGCATGTCAGCACACCAGCCGTATTCTTAGAGGAAGGTTTTGTCTAAACCTAACGCCTCAATGAAAGGGTGCCTGACAATTGTTTTGAACAAAGTCATGCACAAAAAAGTCACTACAATGTGTTTCCACATGTACTGCTTTAAGGAAAACAAGCACACTAAAAATAGCTTTGTTAGGTGGCCTGATTTCTCGGCAGAATGTAGGAAGCTTTTTCCTTTCAGGGTAAATTTTCCCAAGCACGTAACACCTTAGGACCTACATATTTGTTGCATGAATAAGCGCTGATAGACTGAAGCATGGAACAGCAACCCTGTCAGCAGCCAAAGAACAGGGCAGTGTTCGTTTTAGAATAAGGTTCACCTCTAATCTCTCTACCATTGAAAAACATTCCATGTCCTTTTAAGAAGAGAACCTTGGTAGTCGAGGGAGTAGAAAAAGTGGAATATAAATTGGATGAGAATGAAAGAGAAATTTCCAGATTTTGGTAGGAAATGGAATTGTGTGCTTTTAAAATCTGCATGACAGAAAGACTCTCAGCAGGTCCAGCCTTTCCCACCATAGAGCTATGGTTAATGGAGAGGATGTACCTTCTCAACATCTCTCAGAAGCCCATCATTCAGAGGAACTCAAACCTCTTTATATTTGAAGTGAAGGTCAGAATAACCCTCCAACATTAGATATGTCAGGTATTGATGACTGGTTGCAGGACCCTTGGCAATCGGCCGGTCATTTGGAAGTCCTGTTCAATAAACTGCAAAAAAAAGTGAGTTTTCATGAATTTCGGACTGCTTAGAACTCTTTGCTGAGTGGAATCTAGTGCCAAAGGGGTTTCCAAGACACAACACATCAAATGGAATGATTTAAAATGCAAGTGTTGTTTTGATTTTTCAATTCTTTATTGTTATCTATTCATTTATGGTCTTGTTTGATTGACTATCTGTTGTTTGATGAGTTGGTAAGTTGGCCTTTAGATGCCAGCTAAGTGCTTATTTAATTTTTCACTTGGAACTTTGGGAATTAAGTGCCCAGGGGCTCAACAGTTGTCAGTGTTAGGCTACATTTTTTAAAACAGTGTTGAGTTCAAGCTGCAGTCTGTCAGTAGGAAAAGTAAAAGAGAGACCGAGAGCAGGGAAGCTTTTGTCTCTGGCATCAGTGAAGTCTGGGCCATGCCTTGGGCAATTAAGCTGTGAGGAGAATGGGAGCCCTTCACAGATTAGAGTGACAACCTGGTAGCAAACATCTTCCTCTCTATTTCTGTGTGGAAAAATCAGAATATATCTGGCTTCGATGAGGTAAAAACACAATTGCTTTTCCTGAAGGGGTGGGAAAGCGAAAGAAACCAGCAAAAGTGTGCTAAGCTACTACCAGAGCAATGGTCGTCACATGTGAGGCTGAGCTACCCAGTTGTAGTCCGGCCTTGCACATTATATATCCTGCAAACTTGAGTCCTAGAGGCTGACCAAAGGCAGCTGGCAACTTTCCCACAATTCTGCAGTCTGTCAGCACATATGGATTGCATTTGTCTGCCTGGTGTTAGGTTTGGTTTAAATGGGGTTTTTTTGCAACAGGAGCTGGAGTCAATTTGTCTTCCAAACCGCATCACCATCCTTTTTCAATGTAGTTTGTCATTTTGGTACACACATCCAGACTCTGGTACAATATTGTTGTTTAGTATTTATAGCCTGTTCTTCTGAAATAGCTACCCAGAGGAGCTTACAAAAAAGGGGGGGAGGGAACATGTTGATCCGTGAACATGACCAGAAGCTGGGTTTTTAAAAATAAATAAATAAATCCCAACCAAACATTACACTAACACATTCTTGTAATAAGGATATCATGTCCCGATCTCAGTTTATCATCAAGTTTTGCCTTGGTGTATGTTTGTCCGCAAATCTGCCCATAATTGTCTAAATCCTTCACCAAGTCTTCATCAGTAGAGGCATCATAGTTGACTACAACCTGTTGCTTATCCATACTACATACCTGCAATATCAGCTCATGGTTATCTCTTCCATTAACAATCACCTCTCATGGAAGCCTGTGGCAGGTTTCTCCATTGCTCACCATAAACCAAGACCAAAACTGCTTAGGTGATAAATCCTCACAAGGCTACCTCCCCATTTATGAAAGCAAAAGTGCTCTAACTCACTGACCTGCCATCTTCCCCATAGCGAGGATGATGCACCATTGCAGGTCTTAATTTTCCTGGCAGAATTCATACGACAATTTTTCTCACCACAAGGTATTTTGATTCCTCCCTTTTCAGTAATAGCTATAAGCAAGAATAAGGAGCTGGGTAAGCTGATAGCATGCATATGGATCACAGGCTAAGGCAAATTTGGTAACACTTAGAATTCAGGTTCCTGAACTTCTATTGAGCCTGTACACCCAAGATGTTTTCAATGCACGTCTAAACATTTTTAAAGTATTACTGCAACAAATTTCAAGCTGACTAAACACTTTTCAGGGAGCTATGACTTTGTACAGCTCCATATTGACAGTGGTAGATCCTGATTTCCTTCTGCATAACTCTGTAATCCTGTATCCACTTACCTTGGACTCAGTGGGACTTACTATAAGTATGCATGTATAACACTGCATTGCAAATGTCTGTTGGATCAAAGATTTAATCTGAGCCAAGGCTGTCCAAGACTCTGTCTCTGAACCTGTTTTCAATGTCAGGTCTCAGACCCAGAAAGTAAGAAGCAATGAATGGACTGCTTTTTAAAAGCTTGTGCAAAATGCCTTTTCTTCACGACAACTTGTCCTCCAGCTTCTGATTATTATTATTATTTAAAAAGCCTGAAGCCTGGCATTTTAAACAGAAACCAATATTAAGTTGTATCTATCAGGCCAATATGCACCCATTTAAGTGGAATTCTAAACTCCTTGTTTGAGTGATTTGTGGCTTACTTCCATACTCAAAATAATCACACCACTTACTCTTGAGTAACTGCATTTTTACTGTGGTTTGCTATATATTCCTGCATACTTCAAACTAAGTATTTTGCTTACTGGATTGTCTAGCTCTCTGGCTGACAACTAACTTTCAACAGGGGCCAGATATGAATAAGAGCAGAGTATGACGGGCCAGCAATATTGGCTCTGCCTACAGACTATGTGCAACAGATGCTCTGGAATAGTTCTCCTTATACCAGTGATGGGGAGCCAGTTGCTCTCCAGATGTTGCTAGCTAGACACAGCCCCAGTCAACTGTCATAGCTGAGGCCTTGGGCTGCTATTGTGTCACAGGTCTGTTTTGCAGGAGCTGTTTGGTGATAGCTTTGAAAGTGAGGGGGGAGAGCAAGAACAGCAGTTTGTATTCATAGACAGAAGGACTGGATCACTTGGATCCATTTTGATTGGTCTGGGAAGCAACAGGCTCTGATTGGTTGGATGTTCCAGTCAGTGAAGAAAAGACAGCTAACTGTCAGTTGGGAGAAATAGTGTGGAGTTGAGAAAGTTCATTGATGAAGGACTTGTGAGGCAAAAACTAGAGAAAGCTGAGGGAAAAGTGAACAGCTGAGGCCTGAATATTAAGCTATTTGTCTCCAGTATGATAACTATAGATTGCTGGTGAGGAAGGGAGCAGGTGGGTGTGTTAGGCAAGGAAGCTACCCTGTGTAATCTCTTGCCAGAAAACGGTAAAACAAGTGAGTGTTCCATTTGCACAAGCCGAAAGAGAATCTCTGAGTCACATGCAAGGGATTAAATAGTTCCCTCGAACCATTTAGACTGCACCCCATTGGTCAGATTACAACCAGCAACGAGGGACCTACCAATTGGGCGTTGTGGTTATCCAATAGACCCATCCACAACCAGGAGGTCAGCCTCCAGGTCTGACTGCAACACGTGCCCTCTTTTAGGGAGGACACGATGTATCATCATGCTGACGCATTCACATGGTGGCATCTTACACATTTCCTTAGGAAATTGTGCTTACTTCCTATTGAAGCCAAGAATTACCATTGTGACACATTTGTATACTGAACTGGGTAAATACGAATTTCGGTAACATCACTAATTTCAATTGTTACTTTGTGTTATGGCAAAAAGAAGAGGGGATATGTTATCAAGGCCTGTCACATTGACTATCAACCGCATTATACAGAATTAGGTGGTAGGCAGGTATAGAATTTTTAGGTATATCCAGTGGTGACTAATGTCCATTGGGACTGGTAGGTCAGGAGAAAGAGAGAACAACAGGTCTCTGGTGTGTAATGGCCAAACTATCTGTGATGTGGGACAGTCATGAGTAGGATTTCTGAGGTATATTTTAAACATCAAAGCAGCCCAAGTAGACCCCGCTGTTGGTGGACTAGGAAAGTAGAGCATCTGTGTTGCACAGAAGTTCTCAGGTCTAGCATCTCCAGGTAGGTCTGGGAGATACCCTGTCTGAAATCCTGGAAAGGCAATGCTATTCAGTATGGACAGTACTGAGTTAGATAGACCAATGGTCTAAACAGGTATAAGGCAACTTCTTATGTTGCTATGTGACATTTTCCTAATTGAAATCAAATGCACACTGAAGCTGCTATTTGCCCCATGGGGCAAATAACAGTTTGAAAGGGGTAATTGTCACTGAAATTTGTCTTGGGTTTGTTGTTGTTTAAAAAAATCAATATACCTTTTTTTAAAAAAATTAAAAAGCAATGCACAGAAATGGCATGGTGTGGAGAAAAAGGGCTTTTAAAAAGCCAAAACCCTGTATTGGCTGTGATCTTTCAAATAAATGGAGGTAGAGCCTGTTCATGGACTCCTGTATCACATCTGGGTCGGCGGTTCAAATCCCCACGATGGGGTGAGCTCCTGTTGCTCGGTCCCAGCTCCTGCCAACCTAGCAGTTCGAAAGCACAAAGTGCAAGTAGATAAATAGGTACCGCTCCGGCGGGAAGGTAAACGTGCGCTGCTCTGGTTCGCCAGAAGTGGCTTAGTCATGCTGGCCACATGACCCGGAAGCTGTACGCCGGCTCCCTTGGCCAGTAAAGCGAGATGAGCGCCACAACCCCAGAGTCGTCCATGACTGGACCTAATGGTCAGGGGTCCCTTTACCTTTACCTATGATTCTATCTTGATAGAATCAGAAGTGAATATTTTTCCCTGTTGTTGCTGCTGCTGCTGCTGCTCTTCCACCTTTCCCCCTGAAATGCATTCCATTAAAATCTGTAAGAACTGCTTTCAAGCAAATATATTTAAGCCTGAAGTATCAGCTGTTTTATTATACTCGTAACAAAAATCCAAGATATATGTAGATATGTTTCGTACTGCTTTACAGGATGGATCTTGACTGACATCAAGAAGGATTCACTCAGCTGCAAGATGATGAACCAACCCCAGACATGTAAGTGAGACTATTGTATCATTGCCTATCCTGACATATCAACATAGCTGCTATTTAATTACATTTTACTAGAGCAGTAAATAAAAGTTAAATGCCCTTTCCTCAGAATATCAAGAGGCACATATATATCTGCTTGAATAAAATGTCATTTCCAATTTATTTTCATGTAATAGGGTTGCAAGTGTCCAATTTGTAGGCTCAGTGCACAACAGCAATAAGGTCAGAACCTGAAAAATTGTGATCGTATTAGCCCCGTTTCCATACGACCTTGTAAAAATGTCTTTTAACTCAACACATGCTCTATCATGCAAGAAGAATAGTCTGCCAAATGATTTAACTCAATTGAGGTTTATGTAAAAATAATTCACTGGTGGCACCTGAAATGTTAGCCATCACTGTATTTTCCTCTCAGTCTTCTTTTGTGAGTTAAAAAAAAATTAAAGAGATGTTTGTCTTTAATGAAGATAAAAGTATACATAGAAAAGTTTTATGCTCTCTGCAGAATTTTAACAGCAGCAAGTACAAGTACCTGTTACTAAATATTGAATAGTGAAATACTAAATATTACTTTAAAAAACCTCAAAAGTATATTTGAGAAACAAACCTATAATCCTAAAGTGTATAAAATGTTAAGTTTTATTGGAGTAACTTTTTGTAGTAAATTATTGTAGAAACTTTTGTTAAAATTTATGTGTGCGTTTTCCAGTCATTAATCAGACTGAAAATTTGAACAGCAACTTAGATAAATAATAATAATAAGCTGGTTGACTTGTAAATTTGTGTTAAAACTGATTTAGTGGCACTGAGAGTAGACTCACTGAAATCAAGTTAACCATACAACTCAGTGTCTGAACACTTACTAAATGATAATAGCAGCAGAGGTAGTGGCCAGTTGTCACCACCAGGGAGTTAGCCCCACAAAAGGACATTTACTTTAGTGGGTTTACACATATCTAGCTCTGATTAAAAGGGGATGCGGGTGGTGCTGTGGTCTAAACCACAGAGTCTAGGGCTTGCTGATCAGAAGGTCGGCAGTTCGAATCCCCGTGACTGAGTGAGCTCCCGTTGCTCGGTCCCTGCTCCTGCCCACCTAGCAGTTCGAAAGCACTCTGTTTAAAAGCTGTTTGAAAGCTTTCCACAATGTTAGACTTCATCAGAATCCCAGGTTCACATTCCTGCTCAGCTATGAAACGTGCATCGCAGGTCAAGGCAAATCAGTTTCTTTCCAGATATCCTTTCTTGTGTGATTTTGTAAGAGGAAAGATAGATGGTATACAAATATATGGAAGTCTGGTGCCAGTGGTGACCCACATAGATGTTTTGGATTCAGATCTAGCATCCCTCATGTGTGCTTTTGTATATTCAAGGGCTGACTGTTACAAAGTCTTGCATGTGAAACCCAAGACTATTAAAAGGCTACAACTGGTGCCAGTGATGGTCCATCAGAAGCATAATTACCCAATAATTCATTATGTACTGTGGCTTCCTAAAGTCCTCTGGGCACAATTCACTGTGTTTCTTCTCTACAGAGTTCTGAATTACCTCCTCATTTAAGTCCTATCAAAACTACTGAAAGAAGCAATCTTGTATAAAAGAAACTAATGTAAAACAAGGTGGAGTGAGGTACACCAGATCCAAACTCTGTTCTGGAGCAAGGCTACTGCTGGCTGAGCAGTAAGACTGGCTAGGGCTGAATTAGGGGTTAGCTAGGCAGGGATGCGGGTGGCGCTGTGGGTTAAACCACAGAGCCTAGGACTTGCCGATCAGAAGGTCGGCGGTTCGAATCCCCACAGCAGGGTGAGCTCCCGTTGCTTGGTCCCTGCTCCTGCCCACCTAGCAGTTCGAAAGCATGCCAAAGTGCAAGTAGATAAATAGGTACTGCTCCGGCGGGAAGGTAAACGGTGTTTCCGTGTGCTGCTCTGGTTCGCCAGAAGCGGCTTAGTCATGCTGGCCACATGTACGCCGGCTCCCTCAGCCAATAAAGCAAGATGAGCGCCGCAACCCCAGAGTCGGTCACGACTGGACCTAATGGTCAGGGGTCCCTTTACCTTTACCTTTTTAGGTAGGAGTACCCAGATTGTTTCCCTGAGGGGAGGGTAATGATCCTAGGAGGGTCTCACAGCGTTTTACTGGCAGTGTAAGTCCAATAGCTATTCTAGGAGGAATTTGACTATTCAGAGACCGTTTTAAAGTAGAATTTTGAAAAAGTTCTTAGCTATCTTTGTAAAGAGTGTTTGGTTGAAATGAAGTGTTGTGCCTTAACAGAGTAACCACTAAGCCAGGCATATGCAAACTCTGGCCCTCCAGATGTTTGGGACTACAATTCCCATCATCCCTGACCACTGGTCCTGTTAGCTAGGGATGATGGGAATTGTAGTCCCAAACATCTGGAGGGCCAGAGTTTGCATATGCCTGCACTAAGCTGCAACCCTCACTGAGTGTAAATAAAGTTCCAGTTTTGTTCCAAAGGTGCCACATCCTTACTTTGATCCTTTGGGTGAGGAGTAAGTGTTAAGAGGTTCTCCTTTCACATAACTGAAATACCTTGCTGCTGATTATTAAGAAATATATCACTTACACATAATAGCAGACATCTCAAGTGTTCTGACTGGAAGAATCTAAGCCAGGCATCCCCAAACGCTGCCCTCCAGATGTTTTGAGACTACAACTCCCATCATCCCTAGCTAACAGGACCAATAGTCAGGGATGGTGGGAATTGTAGTCCCAAAACTTCTGGAGGGCCGAGTTTGGGGATGCCTGATCTAAGCTTTAAAAAAACCTAGTTGCTCACTCCCATCTTTCTTTGGGGAGGTTGCCATTCCATCTTTTCTGCCAGCTTAACTAATACTGGGTCGTCAGGGCATGTGATTGAGTTGAACGAGATTAGTATCCATCAGAAGTCTTCCCTCTCCAGTCCTGCATGTGCCATACCACACCCCTTTTGGGGGGGACTTAAACTAGCTTAAGATCTGCCATGCTCAGCTCAGCCACCTGAGGCTCAGCTGGGGTGGGGAAAATACATTGGTGAATCTCCAACTAGGAAGGAGAGTTACTGGAATAACCCAGCTATGCCAGGATGCTCCTGGTTTAGCTGGAAATCTGCCAGATCCCTAAATCCCAACAGATTTTGCTTTGGATTGTTTCCTTAATCACTCAAATGTGCTTATTTATTTATGTATTCATATACCACCATATAAAATATCAGGGTAGTGTACAACCATCCTGTGCTATGGGGGGAATGATCTCAGACAGCGTAAGACTGTTTGAGACTGTTACTTCCACTGTGGTGGAAGGGTGGGTATGCAGATTGGGCCCAATCCCTAACCCATCTCCAGGCTGTGTTGATGCAAATATTCCTGGGTGCCAAGATCCAAGTATTCTTTGGTGAGAGAACTGCAGCAGAGATTTAAAGTCACACAATATTCAGCCAAGTAAAGTGTGGGGAAATATTTGCTGTTAGAACTGTAAAATACACTGTTCCAAGTGAATCCTGAAATTACCCAATTCCCCCAACATAGGAAAAGACCACACATTTGGTAAGTTAAAAAATGGTTTACTTACAAACTCTTTGAAGGTCAGGTTCATGTGCTTTCCCATAAATCAGTCAGAAAAGTTGCACAGGCAATAAAAATTAGCTTAGGTACGAAGTGGTAAAAGTTCCTAAATTATTGATATACAAGAGTGGCTGGTGAGAGCTATGTGGTTGAGCCGCAACACCCAGCTCAAACCTCCTCAAACCCTATTTCCCAAAGTGATAGGAAGCCATATTGCTAACAGGACAGCTTGCTTTATAGCTTTAACCCCTTCATGCATTAATTAGACTTCAGCAAGAAGAGGAGGAGGAGGAGGAGGAGGAGGAGGAAGAAGAAGAAGAAGAAGAAGAGGAGGAGGAGTTTGGATTTGATATCCCGCCTTTCACTCCCCTTCAGGAGTCTCAAAGCGGCTCACATTCTCCTTTCCCTTCCTCCCCCACAACAAACACTCTGTGAGGTGAGTGGGGCTGAGAGACTTCAGAGAAGTGTGACTGGCCCAAGGTCACCCAGCAGCTGCATGTGGAGGAGCGGAGACGTGAACCCGGTTCCCCAGATTACGAGACTACCGCTCTTAACCACTACACCACACTGGCTCTCAAGTGGGTTATATGAGGCTTGTTATCTCACAGACTGGCAGACTGGCTCTCCCTGGATCAGATGCTATTCTTGCCAGTGCTGGCTGTGAGAGTGGCTTGGGATCCAGCAGATCCTGAAGTTGCTAAGCCTGCCTTGGAACAACACTTTTCAGTGCCTTCTTCTGGTCTACAACAATTTTTGCACTCGCATGCCACCCATATGCTTTGCAAGTAGCAGGAGGCTAGCTGAGCTAGCAGAAGCAGGCAGAGGGATGCCTCCACTCAAGCCAAACCCCCACAGTGTAAGGGGGAGTCTTGGATTGCAGCTTTAATCAATTCTTTTGCATGGAAAATGCCACTGTTTTTCAGCCACAGTTCTCCAAGTCCTAAATCTAGGAATAATAATATAATTTACTGTACAAGGTTGTTGAACAATGATTGAGATAAGAATCATAAAACACTTTCAATGACAAGTAGCTCCATAAAATGAGCAAAATGCTCCCTCTTATCCTATTTGTTCCCTTAAGACTCTTGTCAGCATATGATATTTGGTAGATTTTGAAATGATACAAAAACAGTACAGGCTTACATGCACAAGAAAAACCCAGACAAGCTTAAGAGAACGCAGTCATACAATCTTAACAGGCCTGCTGTGGCCAGCGCATCCTTACTGCTGAGGTTGGGGGTAATTTTTTAGACTGTTCTCATATATGTGCAGCCTCAGCATGTCTATGTGCAATCATTTGGTCATTTGCACACTTGTGAGATGCTTTGAAAGTCTGCCTTCTCTCAAACGCATATACCTTTTTTGCATAATTTTATAAGAGGGCTACATGATCCTCTATACACAAATAGCTTCCATTTGTCTTTCCAAAGGTACCAGCAGGATTTCCTGGGCCCAGTACATTGTTTATGGATTATGTTCCCAGTTTCTCAACCTATTGGCAAGAACTATTGCTTATGTACATATACAGTGGTACCTCAGGTTAAGTACTTAATTCGTTCCGGAGGTCCGTACTTAACCTGAAACTGTTCTTAACCTGAAGCATCACTTTATTTATTTTTTTAAGAATATTTATTCCAATTTTAAAATTACAGAGAAAGAAAAAAGTAGAAAAAGAAAAACAAATCACATACATCTTACAAAAAAAAACAAACAATACAAAGAAAAATACAAAAGACAAAAAATCACAATAAAAAAGTAACAAAAAATCAAATTAAACCATTAGAACCGTCTTCCCATTTACTTATTTCCGTGACTTCCTCTCACCTCTCTGCTTTGTATTCTAATTTAAATCGTATCTCCAGCAAATCCTTCTAACCTTCTTTTCATTTACTTATTTTAACATTCGAAAGTATTTAATTCTCCTCTATCTTTGTTTTACACTTCATATTTACTTATTCCATTATACTCTGTCTGCCAATACGGTCTAATATTCTTCTCCAACCTTTTCTAACATTCTTTTATATTACAGTGTTTCTGAAGATATATTTTAAATTTTTTCCAGTCTTCTTCCATCGACCCTTCTTCCTGATCTCGAATTCTGCCGGTCATCTCAGCCAGTTCCATATAGTCTATCACTTTCCTCTGCCATTCTTCTCGGGTAGGCAATTCTTGTGTCTTCCAGTATTTCCCAATAAGTATTCTTGCCGCTGCTGTCGCATACATAAAAAAATTCCTGTCTTCCCTTCGCACCAGTTGGCCGACCATGCCCAAGAGGAAGGCCTCTGGTTTCTTCAATAAAGTATATTTCAATACCTTTTTTAGTTCATTATATATCATTTCCCAGAAGGCCTTGATCTTTGGGCACGTCCACCAAAGGTGAAAAAAAGTACCTTCGTTTTCTTTACATTTCCAACATTTATTATCAGGCAGATGATAAATTTTTGCTAGCTTGACTGGGGTTAAGTACCACCTGTAAATCATTTTCATTATGTTTTCTCTTAAGGCGTTACAAGCCGTAAATTTCATACCTGTGGTCCATAACCATTCCCAGTCAGCAAACATGATATTATGCCCAACATCTTGCACCCATTTAATCATAGCAGATTTAACCATTTCATCCTGTGTATTCCATTTCAACAGCAGATTATACATTCTTGACAGATTTTTAGTTTTAGGTTCTAACAATTCCGTTTCCAGTTTAGATTTTTCCTCCTGGAAACCAATCTTTTTATCTAAGTTAAAAACCTCCCTTATTTGATAATAATGCAGCCAATCTCGAACTTTAGTTTTTAATTTGTCAAAGCTCTGCAATTTTAATTTATCTCCAACTTGTTCTAAAATTTCACAATATTTTGGCCAGTTTGTCTCCATATTTGTTTTTTTTCAGAGCCTTAGCCTCCATTGGTGACAGCCACCTTGGTGTTTTACCTTGCAACAAATCCTTATATCTCACCCAAACATTGAATAATGCTTTCCTGACAATATGATTCTTGAAAGCCTTATGCGCTTTGACTTTGTCATACCATAAATATGCATGCCACCCAAACACATTATCGAAACCTTCTAGATCTAAAATGTCCACATTTTCAAGAAGTAGCCAATCTTTCAGCCAACAAAAAGCGGCTGATTCATAGTAAAGTTTAAGATCTGGCAGGGCAAATCCCCCTCTTTCCTTCGCATCTGTTAGTATCTTAAATTTTATTCTAGGCTTTTTGCCCTGCCAGATAAATTTGGAAATATCTCTTTGCCACCTCTTGAAACAGTCCATTTTATCCACAATTTGTAATGTTTGGAACAAAAACAACATTCTAGGCAATACATTCATCTTTATCGCTGCAATTCGGCCCAACAATGATAACTTCAATTTTGACCAAATTTCTAAATCCTTCTTCTCCTCTGACCAACATTTTTCATAATTATCTTTAAACAGATTCACATTTTTGGCAGTCATATTCACCCCTAGATATTTCACTTTATTAACAATTGTTAATCCTGTCTCTTTCTGAAACCTCTCCTTCTCTATCTCTGTGAGATTTTTCTCTAATACCTTAGTTTTCATCTTGTTTAATTTAAAACCTGCTACTTGACCAAATTCTTGGATTGATTGTAACACTCTTTTTGTGCTAGCTTCTGGCTCCTGTAATGTCAAAACTAAGTCATCGGCAAAAGCTTTCAGTTTGTACTGTTTAGCTCCGAGTTGTATACCTTTAACCAATTGGTCTTTTCTAATCATATTGAGCAGAACCTCCAGGACCGATATAAAAAGCAATGGGGAGATTGGGCAACCCTGTCTTGTTCCTTTCTCTATCTTAAATTCTTCTGTAACTACATTGTTCACAATAAGCTTAGCTTTTTGTTCCGAATAAATTGCACTTATACCATTTTCGAAACTTTGGCCTACCCCCATCCCCTGCAAATTTTTCTTCATAAAACTCCAAGAAATGTTATCAAACGCTTTCTCTGCATCTACAAATATTAAAACAGCTTTAGTATTGATATTAACTTGCAATTTTTCCAAAATATTAATAATATTCCTAGTATTGTCTGACAAATGTCTCCCAGGGAGAAAGCCCGCCTGGTCTTTATGAATCTCTTTTACCAATACATTTTTAAATCTTTTAGCCATAATTTCGGCAAAAATTTTGTAATCCACATTTAATAGGGATATGGGACGGTAGTTCTTCAACTGTGTCTTCTCCACTTCGGTTTTTGGTATAAGTGTAATGTATGCTTCTTTCCACGACTCGGGTGCTTTTCCTCCCCGTAGTATTTCATTACAAAGTTCTTTCAACGGTTGCAATAACCCTTCTTTCAAAGTTTTGTAGTACTTTGCAGTTAGTCCATCCGGCCCTGGAGATTTGCCCAATTTCATATTCTGAATGGCTCCTTCCACCTCTTGATCAGATATTGTAGAGTTTAATATTGATTTACTCTCTTGAGATACTTTTTGTAATCCATTATTTTCCAAAAATCGGTCAATGTCTAATTCTTTCTGAGTCTCCTGCGTATATAACTCTTTAAAATAATTCTGAAAGCACTTCCGAATCTCTCCAGGATTCTGTATATTCTTCCCTTCTACAACCAAGTTCGTAATCGTATTCAGCTTTTGTCTTTTTTTCATTTGCCAGGCCAATAATTTCCCACATTTATTTGCCGATTCGAAAGTCTTTTGTTTCATCTGTTTGATCTTCCATTCTATCTCCTGGTTCATCTGAAGCATCACTTTAGCTAATGGGGCCTCCTGCTGCTGCTGTGCCACCAGAGCGCGATTTCTGTTCTCATCCTGAAACAAAGTTCTTAATCTGAAGCACTATTTCTGGGTTAGTGGAGTCTGTAACCTGAAGCGTATGTAACCTGAGGTACCACTGTATTAATTTATCCTAGTCTCAGAGGTGGTTTTAGGGGAGCATGGCCAGTTCACCCACATGGGACGCTGAGCTGAGAGGGCACTACAGGGGGGTGCTACAACAATGACTTAGAATGGAAGGTGGTGGGGCACCAAATGTTGGTTTCACACAGGGCACCAACAAAATTTGAAAGCAAATGCTAGCCTACCTCTCAAGGCCATTATTATTATTATTATTATTATTATTTGGATCCTATTACAAAGATAAAAGTGGGACAGGGAGGAGAGATAATGTACATAACCTTGCACTTCTGAGTGGAAATGCACAATACAAGTATATAATGTGATTCATAGCTGCCCCTTTGTTTTAACTGCAGCACTTCATAGTCCTGATATTTACAGCAAAATACCAAAATGAATCCAAAACCAAAAATGTTTGCCAACCCTGATTAATAACAAGCAAACAACAACAGCACACACACCTCTAAATGTGTGCAGTTTCACAGGTTTGATGTATGAGATACCAAGTCTCAGCCTAGCCTACCTCCAAGAACAGTTATGAAGATAAAAGGGGGAAGAGGGAGACATAGTCTTGAGCTCCTGGGAGTTAAATCAAGATACAACAAGCAACTAATATATGCAATTTCACAACTCGCAGCAAAACCGATATGAAAATCATTTTGGTTTCCTTGATATACTTTTTATCAAGGACAGCAGAATGATTTTTACATCTTTATTTGTGTACGGTCTATAGGAATTTTAACTTGCTGCAGCTGTAAGTTTTCTGGTTCTTTTTTATTTTTTAAATGAGTACTGCATATTAATAAATAACAGCCCAGTGATGACAACTGAACCCATGGTGGCTGAGTGGGAGACATGGAAAACTGGGAGGCAGGGTCCAGCAGAGCCCTTTTTTCTTTGTAGGAAAGAGGACTAATCTCTTTCAAGGGATTAAAGGTAAAGGTAAAGGGACCCCTGACCATTAGGTCCAGTTGTGGCCAACTCTGGGGTTGCAGCACTCATCTTGCTTTACTGGCCGAGGGAGCCAGTGTACAGCTTCCGGGTCATGTGGCCAGCATGACTAAGCCGCTTCTGGAGAACCAGAGCAGCACACGGAAACACAGTTTACCTTCCCGCCGGAGTGGTAACTGTTTATCTACTTGCACTTCGTGCTTTCAAACTACTAGGTTGGCAGGAGTAGGGACTGAGCAATGGGAGCTCACCCCACCACGGGGATTCGAACCGCCGACCTTCTGATCGGCAAGCCCTAGGCTCTGTGGTTTAACTCACAATTTTTGAGTAAAACATATCAAAGCCAGTAAATTGTGTTTCATTTTGTAGAGGCAGCACACTTAGGGAGTGAACAAAATAATCTGGACATGACAGTAAGTGCTTAAACAAACATTAACCCCAGGATCCTCCAGCATCAGGCTAGCAACCGTGAGCCTCTCTTGCTTTTGCTGCTGCTCTGGGAGGGGGCACCTCCCACATCCCAGGGTGAGAGCAGTCAGCATTTGTTCCTCTGATTGCTTAGAAACAGTGATTAAATCTCATTAGCAATGGTGCTGCCCGCCAAGTGGTGAACCTTAGAGCTGCCGCTCTGTTTTGTGCTCTAACCTTCTTCAGAAGATCCAACTAATAATCTCCTTCTCCTTCAAGCTACGAGTCTGAGGCTCCTGCTAGCTCAGGACTGGTACATGTATACACCCTGTACCCTCCTGTTGGTGGCCCTATCTACCCATTCATTCATCCAAATTTAGATACAAGCATTCATTTGACTTTATTTCAGTAAAACAAGTGCAATTTCTGGGTACTGAAAACAAACCATTCCTTTTATGGTACTATTTAAGCACACATCAATACTTTGAGATTTTTTTTATGTTCAATTTTCAACCGTTTTTAAACCCACATATGTTCTCAGAAGGTGCTGTTTCAAAAGATAGAAACTATTATTTTCTTCCTACATACCTTTTTTTAAATATTGCAGTGTGATCACTTGTTTTCTTTAATAAATATAACATATAAGGAGCCCAGCCATACATTTACTGTGCACACAGAGAACTCCATATTTCATTACAATTTTAACATATGCAACTAGCAGAAAAACTATCTATTTGATTGTTAAACCGTATTAGTTGTGGCTATGTTAATGTCTATGTTTCTCCATATCAGAAATTTCATTTAATCATTGTGGTTGTTCAGAGCCCAATGGTACAATTTACCAATTTTTCAAGAGAACTTTGAGAATTTAAGAGAAATTAGTCATATTGAATGTAATCTAAGGTATACAAACAATTTATTCTTATAAGTAGTATAGTATACAATTTAAAAAAAAAAAACAACCCAAAGAAATCAATGTAGAATTAAGCACAAATTCAGGTGCTTACATTCTTCTGGTGTTTATAGATCTTTCTTGTGAGTAACATCATAAAAAGCCTTGCTGCTATCCTCCTCCTATGGACATCTATGAACAAACTTTCCATCACACGACCATTGCCTTATGATAAAGCAGATTCTCTCTCATGTTAGAGGAAGAGGCACAAGTGGAATTCTGTGCATACAAAAGATATTCGATAAACATATACAGGGCAAACTAGAATACCTGCTTCAACATATTTCTGTTCAATTTTTCATCTTCAGAATTACAGCACCACCCTGAGTTCATGGGAACAGGGTAGGTTACAGAGCCAAATAAAGTGTGATCCACAAGACAATAAAGATGATGTGTGTGTGTTTTTTTATTTAAGTTGAATTAACCTCATTGAAGTATACTAAGTTGCCATATGCAGTTCAATAAAAAAGTTCACTGCCTGTGCCTAATTTGAGAATCAGAATTTAATGAAGTTCAAACTTAATGCTGGAACAGCAAACGTACGTGTGTGTGTGTGTGTGTGTGTGTGTGTGTGTGTTATGTATATATCATGTTTGTATGTGCTTATTATTACATTTCAAAGTTCCCCACTTGGTCTATATCTATAATGCTGTTGTTTCACCTCTCTGGAGCTGTGCTGGCTCATAGGTTTCTAGCACATTTGTGTCCACTATTTGCTGCAGTAAAAGTGGTTCAGGTGATTCTCGGGCAGCTGAGCTACCACGGGACACTTACAGAGTTGTTCTCTTTCCCTCATCCATGCACATTTCCCCATCATTTGTTTCTCTGAAACTCAGTTTTGGTAGAATTGAAAAACTGCCTGTTTTTGTGCCTATAAATAATGCTTATTATTTTTAATTTGCATTTCTATACTTTCTGCCATAGAGTCCAATTGGGGTGCATCCGCTAAGGTCACACAACTGCACAAAATATGATACTAGGGTGAGAGAAATAGGCTGCAAGCCTTTGGGCTTCTGCAGTGGCTTTGCTGAAAGTGAGGACGTCTGTAACCTTTTAACCACTCTGGAGCCAATCTAATATGATTGTATAGTGATATTGTAATACTATTCCAGTGCCCTGATGTTTTCAGTGTACAGTGTGCTGCTTATCACAAATGCATTGCATATACAATGCATTGCATTGAAACAGCTCTTACTGGCCCTATGACAAGGTGGCCTAAATTACCTGTTGAGCTATGGGAGTTGGAGACGTCTTGTTTTATGGCTAGCCCTGGTAGAAATGTGTCTTATTTTCACACAGTCCAAGAGTACTGTCAACTTGTCCTTTAAATTGTTGAGGGGAAAATAGTGGAGACATTGCACAGAGGTGATACAGACAGCATTTCAGCATCCTCTTAGACACAACTCCCCTTGAAGTCACATAAAATATTGTTCTCTGAGTTAAGAGCAGCAAAGGATTGGGGCTTTTGAATTTATTTTAGGGTGAACAAATAATAAGGGTGTTAGAAAAGCTCTATGGGACATTCCAAAACTTGTTTGTGTACGATCAGTGATTGTCAATGAGGTGCTGAGAAACTAGTTCATCAAATCAGACCATTAAATGGTGTTACATGCAGCTGCACAACATGTTGTCAGTGCCTCTTTGTAAACCTTCAGAGATTTACAGCACCATACACTGGAGCAATGGTATCTAATATTTATATTCTTTCATTATTTTGTTTTCCTTGGAACAAAACCTACAGACTTATATAAAATCCAGCATGGTGTGTTAGAAATAACAGTGCTAGCTTGCAGGATTTATAGTCACACACAAAGCACAGTCCCAGTGCTACAGTAATTGCAAGCTACCAAAGAGCTGCATGGCATTTATTCAAAATACTTTATGCACTTAGTACACATATTGGGGGGAATTCAAACTGCTTGCTTTGAATCTGATAAAGGGGGAAACAAATGGATCATTTCTCTTCCATGAAAATACATGCAACAAGGCTGCATTATAAACTAGTTTGTCCTCTCCCCACTTTCTCTCGAAAATTCTGCATAGGATCTGCTGTCGGGTTTAGAGTTGGCATTCCTCTCTGATATCCTTTTTCTTCTGAATAAAAAAAAAGGAAAGATACTAGCCCTCATAGATCATAGTGGGAATTTCACTTGCTACCTGTCTTTAATTTTCTCCTACGTGTGTATCCCACTGTCCCTTAATAATAACACATTTTCTCACTTCACTACACAGGGTTGTTTTCTTTTGCAAAAATACAAGAAAACAAATCCCACATTCTACACACACACATAAAAAGACCCTCAAATACTGAGTTGATAATATAAAATATACAGTGCATTTATACAGAATACAAAAATTACACACATACGGTTGTTTTCTTTTTTGTTAATCACAGAATAAGAATTTTTGGCACATACAATGTAACAGCTTATGTTTATACAGTATTGTCAGGCAAAAATACTATATGCATATAACTGTAGAACCCAATCCGAATAAGAACCATGCACTGATAACATATTTTAAAATGATGTATCAATAGATAACCAAAGAAAATAGCTCATGACAACATATCTTTGCCCAAAGGGACCTGATATTGGGCATGTTAACTTATAAACAAGCAACAGTGATGTAGATGCTTCTAACTAATTTACAAAATAAAGTGTGCATTTGACATTGGTTTGCTTGTTAATGTTTGACATTAGCCACTTGCTAGGGTTTTGTGCTGTTTACTTAAAAGAAGAAAAAGAAAGAGACATACATCAAGTAA